>NC_084545.1:402500-1602500 GCF_024500275.1 Phycodurus eques
CAACCGATTTTGAAGACATGATTGTTTCTGGGTTGTTTTGCAGTATACAGGCACATCCAAATTTAGAGTTGTACACATTCAGTGTAGTATCACGTTGCGCTACAACATGAAAGTAGCAGTTGTTTGTAGATCGCGACATCAGTGCTAATTTCCATTAGCCCGTCTATGGTAACATTATATGTTAGCTTAAAGCCAGCCAAATTATATGGTTTGGTTGAACACTTGTGAATGTGTATGGTTTCTCAATATCGCAGATTTTCACCTATCGCACCTTGCGTGTGGACCGTATCCCCGCGATCAACAAGCATTCACCATTCTTGTGGAACAAAGGGAGAAACATTCTATTTCCCTGTCGTCGTGGGTGAAACCAACGACCTCGGGTTGACGCGGCGCTTCGGCCCCCATGTGCCACGGGCACGACATGACCTTTGGGTGGCGTGACCTTTGGGCGGGGTGTCACATGGCGGCTCCAGTGGCCTTTGACGTGTCGCCGTGATTGATCTGTGCTGAAGGCTTTCGAGCAAAAGTCAAGGCGCCGCTATAGATTGCCGCCTCAACGGGCTGCTGCAGATTGACAGCAGGAAGAGGGAAACGTTCAGTCATTTGGATTAATTAGTTTTCTGTTGATTTATTCTAATTAGCACACTACCAGAAATATCTATAAATAACACGGCAGATGGCACAAGTACTAGTTTGACAAGATGGAAACAGTGTTGAGTCATTTTGATGGGTTTATTCTATTTATTGCACTACTATAAATATCTCTACCTATTAACATATTTCCACATATTAACACAGCAGACAGCGCCATTAGGTTGCCACCTCAACGGGCTGTAACAACAGGAAGTAAACAAGAAGACAGTTTAGTTTAGTCACTAATCATTTTCATGGTTTTATTACAATTACTGCAACACTGTAAATATCCATTCACAATACAGCAGAGGGTGTTGTTAGTTTACTGCCTAAACGAGCTGCAGTAAATGGACAACAGGAAGAGGGTAACATTTAGGGTCTTGTCATTTTGATGGGATTATTGTAATTATTGCACTACAGGAAATAGTGTATCTATGCATAAGACAGTAGTCCCGGACTGTTAATTTCCTGCCTAAACAGGCTGTAACAACAGGGCGGAAGCAGGATTTTGAACTCCTGTACTTGGGTTTATTGTAACTACTGCAGTATCATAAATACCTACATCTGTAGATATGTATATATAATAACGCAGCAGAAGGCCGCATTAGTTTGCTGCCTCAATAGGCTGCTGGAGATTGAAAACAGGAAAAGGGAAATGTTAGTCATTTTGACTAGTGCATTGAGTTGTCTTGTGAAGACAAAGAGCATACTAGTACACGGACCTTAAACTGGATATCAAGGATATGGAATAAATGCTCAAATTGCTTCCAGGTCCTTGATAAGGAGGCTACTAGTGCGTGAGAACTATGCAGCAAAGTTAGAAAAACAGTTTCGCGCGAACGACTCTAAATCAGTCTGGCATGCATTCCAAACGCTGACAAATTACAAGCGATGATCCCCCCCTCCTCCCAAACTGAGAACCATAGCACACTAGCCAACGACTTGAACACCTTCTACTGCAGATTTGAAAAGGACACTTTCACTTTCTCGTGCTGGACCATCTCAAGAGCGTCACAGGTCCCCTGCTGAACCCCCTGCAGTTTGCCTCCCGAGCGAACAAGTCTGCGGATGATGCAGTCAACATGGGACTGCACTTCATCCTAGAACACCACGACGGGCAGGACACAGCAGGTGAGGCTGGGGGAGGCCACCTCATCCACATGCAGCATCAGCACTGGGGCGCCCCAAGGTTCTGTCCTCTCTCCGCTGCTTTTCTCTCTCTACACGAACGACTGCACCTCAGCACACCCGGCTGTCAAACTCCTGAAATTTGCAGATGACACCACCGTCATCGGCCTCATCAAGGACGGTGATGAGTCTTGCATATCGACAGGAAGTGGAGCGGCTGGAGCTGTGGTGCGGCCGACACGACCTGGAGCTGAACACTCAAGACTGTAGAGATGATCGTGGACTTCAGGAGGCATCCTTCGCCACAGCTGCCCCTCACGCTGTCCAGCTGCGTGAGGGGCAGCTGCTTGTGTCAACTGTCGAGACCTTCAGGTTCCTGGGAATTACAGTCTCTCAGGACCTGAAGTGGGCGACCAACATCAACTCCGTACTCAAAAAGGCCCAGCAGAGGATGTACTTCCTGCGGCTTCTGAGAACGCACGGCCTGCCACGGGAGCTGCTGAGGCATTGAATCAGTCCTGTGTTCTTCCATCATAGTCTGGTTTGGTGCTGCTACAAAAAAGGACAAACTCCGACTGCAACGGACAATCAAAACTGCTGAAAGGATTGTCGGTACCCCACTACCCACCCTTGAGGACTTGCACGCCGCCAGAACTAAGACAAGAGCGTGCAAAATCCTCTCGGACCCTCCACATCCCGGTCACCGGCTCTTCCGGCTCCTTCCCTCAGGTAGGCGCTACCAATCAATGCAAACTAGAACTAGCAGACATTCCAACAGCTTCTTCCCTCTTGCAATCAACTTCTTAAACACCTAACCTACAATTCCATTAGAACATACTGGCAATTTTTTACTTGAGTTCGTTGTCACATTTCCGTGGGGCCAATTATATATTACTCGTGCACTCACTGTAGTAGTCTCGCCACGCTGCACTATTTGCATATCTGTGATTGATCAATACTGGCCACTCATGCCAGAGTAGCGTCTGCTCCATTTGCACACTGATTGAGGAGTATCTGCAACATTTGCACAATCAACATTGTCCCAGATTATCGCACTACTTGTCATACACTGCATACACTCCTTGAAGTCTCTGCGCCCTTTGCACAATGGTCATTGCACCGGACTATTGTAATATTAGTAATTCGAACTGCTCTAAGTACTCGAGGACTCTGCATCTTTTGCACAATCGTAAAAAAAAAAATAGTACCGGCATTACCAGACAACTAGCAACCCTTTATTGCTCAGTGACTGCTTTTTGTCAATGTCTTTATGTCTCAAAATTGTTCTCCGTTACTTGACTGTCTGTTGTCGTACTAGAGCGACTCCAACTACCGGAGACAAATTCCTTGTGTGTTTTTTGGACATACTTGGCAAATAAAGATGATTCTGATCCTAGTAGTTGCCTTATTATTGCTACTAGTGCAGCATAGTAGTTCTAGTAGGCCAAACATGGCACTACTAGTGGGAAAAAAATAATAGTAAGGCACAGTCGTTCTACTAGTGCACTGAATTGTGTTACGGAAGAGAACAAACAGCCTGATATGGACTAAAAATATGTATGTAAACCTTCCTGGTCGTAAATGTCAACTGTTTGAGGTACGGTGGTGTTTGCATGCTTTTGGCACCACCCAGTGGCTAAACTAGATAATGTTGTGGCGTGAATCAATTTGAAATGCGTTTCTGAATTATTATTTTTTTCTTTTAATAGTATGATTAATTCTCATAAAAGTAATCAAATAAAAGCACAAAGAGAATCAACTTGGCGTGCAGACCTTGTACACGTGACAAACAATATGTATGCTTACTTTATTTTGGCTCGACCAGGTTAACATTTCCCAACTTGCCCCCTCTGCTTGAAGGAATAGAAACGATACACAACCTGCCGGAAGATTTTATGTCGCCTAAAAGACCCGAAGGTATCAAACTTCCACTCGCTAAAAAACTAAAAGAGAAAAAAAAAGGGCTAAATGGCGATTCTGTCGTTAGTACTACCGCTGTCTGCTGTTGTTAAATACATGCTATCCTGTTGAGATTCCTCGAAATGAATTATGCCTCTTAATAACACAATGTATTGTTAATTATGATAAGAATAATATATAGCGTTAGTTATGAGACACGGTTAATCGAAATATAGCGAAATTGCCAGTTAAACGATAAAAAATTAGCTCAAGTGCTCAATGCCAAGGAAGTGGGCATATTCTTCTTCGTGACTTGCAAAGGTTTAACACGCGCTATGCTGCCGCTAAAAGGCTTTGCATGTAAATTACAAGATGCTAGTGTTTCGGTGTTCCCCAAAAATCAGCTTTTAAGGCCACAATCTAGAATATAGTATATATCGCTATAATATAGACTAATGTATCATGTATAAAGTATAAAACATGGCATATGACGTATTCAAGCAAAAAAATGGAAACATTCACCAGACAAGCTAAAAATGAGCTCAACCGCTCATGCTAAGAAAGTTAGCATGCTCGCATTTCATAGCTTGCAACATATTTTAAGACGCGACTTTGTTTGGATGAGCAATGTTTTATTTCATGGTACTAAATGACTGATAAACGTTGAGTCAGCCATTTTGTTATCTTGTAAATAACATTTAGAAATCTGCTTGCCACATTACCATACTTTTTAATTCTTTATGCTGGTATATATGGGTACATTATTTTTACTTTTGGCTTTTCAAGCATAACAGCCGAGGTGATTGTGTCTTATACTTTCTTGTAGGTCATTACAACTAAGCACCGAACATTTTACTTGAAGCGTGCCAAAGAAACAAAAGGTAGCATAAAGAGTCGCTGTAAAAAGGCTCTTTTGTGAGCTTGGACAAGCTGCAGAAGCGCTTTCAACTGAGCGGTCGTGTGCGAAAAGATGTTTCTCGTAATGAATTATTCTTGGAACCGACATCAACCAGTTCTCTGAAATAAGGCCATGAATGGGAAATATCTTGTTTCTCGGAATCATTTGTATTGTCATTAACGCTCTCGGGTTCATGTTTCTCCGTGTCATTGTTTTTCTTACAAAGACCTCCACCGCAGTTGGCTCATACTTCTATTTACGTCTTTTGTATGTTGTCGTCATCACTCACGGAGGTTAAAAAAGTAACAGACAAAGAAGTGCCATCCAATGGCGGTATAGGTCACATACAGTCGAACCCAGCAAAAAGACTGAAAAATAATCTTTATAGTCACTGAAAAGACAATAGTTATACATGGTGGCATTTCTTTAATAATAAACACTTGCCAAAAGGAAAAGAAGTGTAAGGGGAGAATATTTTTTTAATACAAAAAAAAAAGAGAAACACCTTGTGTCCTTTTGTGTTTTCTCATTTTACATCATCGCTTTTTGCTCCTGGGTCTTTCTGTCAGGATCAGATTTTCTCATCCAAGTACTAGCAGTCCAGTAGCATTTTTCTCAAAAATACAAAACAAAACAGAACACGCCAGAGTCGACATGATGAGTTGTTCTTCTGCTTCGTCCATTGCTAAAAGAGTTTTTAAGCCTACTAGAGTCAGTAGTGCAAATCATGACTACTATACTGTGAATAGGAGGAAACAGTCACGGGAAGGATACCAATGTAGCGGCCTGCTAAATAATTGAACACTCCCCTCAAAAAGTTTAATTTAAAACACTTGTAGAACAAATTACAAAAAAATATGAAAATGGTCTGAGTAAGAAAAGCTCCTCCCACTTCTGGTCCGAGAGGCTTCAAGTCGCGAAACGTCACTTCCAGTTTGCTTAGAAGGGCAGCCCTCGTCCTCTGATGGTGGAGTTGACGTGAGGGACGAAGCCGAGGGGCACCTGGTGGGAGGGCGAGGCCCAAGCGTGGCCCGGCACCGGGATGGGCGGCGGCGGATGAGGCGGCACGCCGTCCTTCCGGATTAGAGCGTGGTTGTACAAGTGGAGGGCGCCGGGGCTGGGATGGCCCTCCACCGGTAGGGGGCTGTATTCAAAGCGGTGGTCCTTGTCCCCGGCAAACATCATCCCGGGGGGTCCGGTGGCGGCGGGGCACGGCGGGGGGAAGGGCTCAGGGGGCCCGGCCTGGCCCGGCCCGCTAAAAACGTCTCTCAGAGAGTGAGGAGGTAGCCCCGCGCCCAACATGTGACCCATGAAGCTGTCCCCGAAGCCCGTGGGGGTGAAGGGGGGCGGCGGCGGGTGACTGAAGTCACCCCCGTAGCCGGGCCCCTCCGCAGTGGGGAGAGGCGGGTAGTCGGGCTCGGGCGGGCGGGCACCGCCGTCACCTCCCCCGGTCGACGCTATGGGTGGGGCATGGCCGGGCTTGGGCTCGGGCGGCGGCCGCCTGTAGTCTAGGTCAGCGTGCGGGGGCGGCTCTGGGGGCTCAGGTGGTCTCTGGTCTGGGGGCAGGATGGGGACCCCGCCCATGTCCAGCACTGTAAAATAAATGAAAATAAAATTGTATAATGAAGCTCCACTATGTCACACATTTTTAAGCGATTATTTCTAAGTTTTTACAGTATTACAGTCCCAATTGTTTTAAGGTTTATAATTATTGAAATGGCGGCCGACTGGTTAGCACATCTGCCTCACGGTTCTGAGGACCCAGGTTCAAATCCGGCCTCGCTTGTGTGGAGCTTGCATGTTCTCCCGTGCCTACGTGGGTTTCCTCCTACATGCCAAAAACATGAATGGTAGGTAGATTGAAGACTAAATTGCCCGTAGGTGTGAATGTGAGTGCGAATGGTTGTTTGTTTCTGTGCCCTGCAATTGGCTGGCAATCAGTTCAGAGTGTACCCCGCCTCTCGCCCAAAGATAGCTGGGATAGGCTCCAGCACGCCCGGGACCCGCGTGAGGATAAGCGTTAATTTCCATTAGCCCGTCTATTGAGTCACATTATTTTTGCATTTACCTAGCAGACTTTTGTTATTATATGATTAGGTTGAACATTTTGGTGTTTTAATGTACAATGTTTCATTCTCTTTGTTCTATGCCAGTTTCAGTCAGCTTCAACTTGGAGTGACTAATACAGCTTCAATTTAGAGTGACTAATAAACAGCTTGAAGCGAGCTCTTTTTGGATAACAGCAAGAAACTTAATTTCCTCTATGTTTTTCATGTTAGTCAATTATGTCAGTGTATGTTTTTCTACAGTACAATATAACTGCTATTTTTTTGTTGTTGCTTTTCTCTTGAGGCTGGAACAGATTAATGGCATTTGTATTCATTTCTGTATATATGATTTTGTTTATTTTAGAATCTTTCCTTTCCCGTTGGCATATTGGAGTTTTTCAATCCAAACCTTGATCTTAAAATGGAAGTACTTCACAAAGCTTGCTCTTGACACCCCTATCTCAGGACTAAATAAAAGTCAAAATAAGACTCTTTACCAGGTGAGACCGGTCTTGATTTTGGAGGTTGTTTAACGTCGGGGGGAAGTGGGGGCGCTCCCGCTGCCAGGTCATCGGCAGCAGCGGCGGCCTCCGCCCCGTCAGCGCCGTCCTCCTGCCTCTGAGCCTGCAGCAGCTGAGCTAGCAGCATGGTGACGGCCGTCTGGGTGGCGGCGGCCCCCTCGGGCGGCACGGGAGGGGAAGGGGGCTTGGGTACGGGCGGGGTGCGGGGCACGCCGGTCGGAGCGGCAGGCTGCGGGGGCTTGGCGGGCGGCGGCTTAGCGGGGGGCTCGGTCGCCTCGGCGGGCGGCAGGACTTTGGAGAGCTGCTGCAGCGTCTCCTGGTTGACCTTGGAGCTCACGGCCTGGAAGAACTGGGCCGGGTTGGTGCCGCTGTTGGGCGGACCAAGGAGGTTCAGCAGGACCGCCAGTTGCTCCTGGGTCAGCTGGGAGTTGGGACCTTTCGGGTCTGCGGAGGGAACGACACCACAGTGGTTGATCAAAGTTTATATTAGGAGTAGGGGCCCCGACCGATTTTATTGACCGATATGAGCCCTTAATCGGCCAGAGTTTTGCCGATTAAACACCAACACAGCCTTCCTTTTGTCATGAAATTGTAAATGACAAGCATGGCTGACATTTGTGTGAATTACATCCTTCTCCATCCTCTCATATGTCCATGACAACAATGTCTGTAAGTATATAAAAGTTTATAAGGTTTATATTAATGTTTAGAGGAGATTATTAGTGTGTTGCTACCAAAATGTATACATTTGCTAACTCAATTTGGATGATATGAAAACTTTGTGTGGCTGACAGAATTTTATTCTGTGTGAATTACGTCCTCTTCCATCATCTCGTAATCCCATTGAGATGCTTGTCTATAAGTATATATGTATATAAGGTTTATGTTAATGCTTAAAGGGATTATTGAAATTGGTTTAAACTCTATACATATATTTAAAATGCAACTTAGTCAAAGATGACGTTTTGACATCTGAGAAAGGCGTCTCTGCATCACTTCATGGCAAGTAGAAGAATTGTGATTTCATGTTCAAAAGCGTAGTGCATACTGTAAATAATGTTTTGGCACTAACTAGCAATGTCCCGATCTAACTTTTTACTTCTGACCGATACTGCAGCCTTGAGTTTTGGCCAATACCGTTATCCACCCGAAATATCAGAATCGGCCTCAAGAAAATCCTTATCGGTCGGGCCTTAATTAAGAGGACCATTTGCCGCGCCTGCAATATGCAAACCTAATATTAGCAGTAGGAGTCACTAAAAAGGTAGCCATGCGCATTCGCGCACTCACCCAGCTGTGCAGAAGCCGCCGCACTCGGGGCTTTGGTGCCCCCGGGAGCGGCGAAGCCCTGAGGGGTGTTACTGCGGCTGTCGTCCAGGCCCAGCTCTTTGCGCGGCGCCTTCGGTGGAACGGCCAGCTCCTCTGGCATCTGCTTCTGACGCCGCCGCTTCTTGCTCCACAGCTCGTGACAGTCTTGCCACAGTGGAAGACTTTCGACATTGAAGACGGGAGTTGAAACACAAAATGGGACATTTAATGGAAAAGTGACTATTGAATGGCTTGTATACAAATAGTTGTGAGTCTCTGGAGTGCCGGCCCACCAATCAAGTGTGAAATTAAACAACAAAGCAAGCTGCTCCCGATTTCGGAAAATGTGCCTGTGACCGAGCCCTTCTGAGGTACACAAATTGTACTGTCACAAGTTGGCTGATTTACACAATAACTGCCCCCACACCCAGTTACACCATCCATGAATTAGCAGCTAGGCTGAGCGAAATACCATCGAAATCAAAGCCAAAAAGGTAAGCAGAGCTGCATTATAGTTTTGTTGGATGCAGAGATGAGCAGCCCAAAATCCTCAGTGATGCTGTGTTCAGAGGTGGATTTGTGCTCATTGACGAATTGATGTGTATGAAGTGCTGCCTCGCTGAGCGAAAATGCTTTTGTGGTCTTTTACGGGCACACCCCCGAACGCACACTATGCCTCCATTAAACATGACTAATGAGATAGGAAAACGTACTCTGGCGGTGGCATTTTGTCCGGGTCCACGTCCTTCAGGAAGTCGCAGCCCAGCGCCTGCTCGCCCGTGCAGCGCTTGCTGGGGTCAAGGTTCAGCATGTGGTCAAACAGGTCCAGAGCAGACGGAGGGATGCTGAACCAAAAGTCGACAAAGTACAATTAGAAATGCAGAACTCAAGTCAAACTGACCCGTTTTCAAGTTCGCCACATTACAGAAACACATTTCTTTAAATGCAATCATTTTAGGATCAAACTTATTGTAGCCTTCTTTTCTTACTTAAAAGAATATATATTTTGGAAATGACATGGTAAACCAACCCTGCTGCTATTTTGCGGGTCAAATAGACTTAATAAAAAAAAAAAATTTTAATTTAAAAAAAAAAAAAAAAAAAAAAAGTTTTTCCCTGAATTAAACCTTTCCTAAATGAAAGTTCTGGAACGAAAAGGTTAGTCATGGAATCAAGTCAAGGTTTAAGGTCAACTTTTTTTAGGGGGCAAATATCAGAATTAGAATCTTTGTCACTGCAACAAAATTGTAACAATAAATAGAAAGATAAACTCATTGCCATTTCCTTTCATCTGTCACACACACATTATGTAAAACTCTTGATATTATTTCTGGGACCTTCGTATATTCACCCAAAAACTTTTTTTCAGAAAATGTTGACTGCTAAACAGGCAATGGGTCAATTGAGCAGTAAACATTTTTGGGGCATAACAAAGAAACAAACGTAAGAGAAGGGCTAAGACGGCATTCGAGGCAAAGTGTGGGAACTCACAAGGCAAACTCCTCCCGCAGTCGTCGCCTGTACTGCTTCTTGGGTTTCATGGTGTTGAAGAAGGGAAGCTTGATGACGTCCGGCCACACGGCGGGACACGGACTGCCGCATATCCGACTGAAAGACACCAAAACAAACTGTTTTTAAAATACAGCGAACGCAGATTTTTAAACAATCATAAAGATTATTTCAACTTTAACCAAAACGCAACCACTACTGAAACATTCTCAAAATAGATTTCAACCTATGTGAACTTTGCTGTAGCCTCTAACTTACCTGATCAGTTCCAACTGGGCAAGCTCCTGGTTAGCTTGAAAGATGGGCTTCTTGGTGAACAATTCCCCCAGGATGCATCTGTGAAAGGCGTAATTTTTTAATGGGATTTTTATTTTCGAGACAAATGGGTCTCTTTCTGTATTCTTACCCGCAGCTCCACACGTCGATGGCCGGCGTGTACCTCTCTTCGCCCAGCAGGAGTTCCGGGGGGCGGTACCACAGCGTGATGACTTTGTTGGTGTACGGTCGACTGGGAATGAGACGCAGATGGTGAACGGGGCTGTTTACTTTGCTGAAGAGCTGAACTGAAATGCTGTTTTTATTCTTTGGCTTTCAACTCATCTTAAGACTCAGCTTTTAGTGTTTTATGATCTTACGTTTGATTTTTATCAGCGTACAGCACTTTGTTTCCAGCCGTGGCTATTCTGAAGGTGCTTTATAGATAAAGTTGAGTTAAGAATTGAATAATGTGAATATGTCGCAGTCAGTTGGGAAATGTGGAAGGAGGAGGTCAATGTGTAAAATGTCTGCATTGATTTGGGAATGTTGTCATGGAAAATGTGCATGACAAAAATTTTTGAATTTGCGGAGAATGTGATAAATAGTTCACAAAATGTCCTGCGTGAGCTCCGCAGGTTTAGTTGGAATGGTTTAAATCAGTTGAATAAGTACTACAAACTATGAAAGCATAAGTTCAATATTCAACATTTACATTTTCATTCATTTTTAATGATTGTTTGTGGAAATTGTGGAACTGTGGGTAAAGTAGAAATTTTGGGAACGTAGAAAATACTTCCCTATATGTCTTGAATGATGTTGAAATGGGAATAGTTTAGAATTGGAGGAGAAAAGTGGAAGGAGTATAAACAGTGAAACGTGGCGGAATAATAAGTAGAGAATGACATTTTCTAAATTGCGTGTGAATGCTAAAGAGCCGATGCTGAACTGCAACGCGGTGAAATTGACTAAATTATTGAAATGTAGGATGGGACACTTGAAATTAGAAAGGTTTGACTTTGTCAAGAAATGCGGAAGGAGCAGGTAAATACGTAAAATATATCTTATTTAAAAAAAAAAAAAAAATGGGCATTTTAATAATGTGCAAATCATTTCCTCAGATATCTTGAATATAAGTTGAAATGGTTTGTATCAATGGATAAATGGAGAAAGGAGCAGAACTGAGAGAATTGACGGGAAAAAAAAGAAATCTTTGGTGCAGAACAACACGCGAGCGATGAATAAATCAAGACCCAGCGAATGTCGACTCACCTCTCTTCAGAGTTGTACAAGCGAGCGAGGCCAAAGTCTGCCAGCTTAATTTGACCTCTGATGAGGAGTGAGAAAACATGTTTTAAAAAAAAACAAACAAAGAAACAAAACAAAAGTGGTTTATGAATAGCGTGGACCGACTTGTTGTTGAGCAGGATGTTGGAGCACTTGATGTCGCGGTGCAGGAAGTTCTTCTTGTGGCAATAGTCCAGGCCCTCTAGCAGCTGCCTCATGAACGACTTGATGTGGCTCTCGTTGAAGTGCACCAGACCCGACTCCAGCAGGCCCATCAGGTCGTGGTCCATGTACTCGAACACCAAATAGAAAGCACCTCCATGTAAAAAGGAGGAAGAAACATTATGAGTACAGTGAAACACCAGATTACGCACACCCGCCTTCTCGCAGAAATTTCAAAGCCACCATTTTTAATGGGTTTTAATCTAAAGTGCGGTGCCCCGTTGTGCCACAAGATGCCAGGCAGCGCTGTGTTGTATGGAAAATTCACAGGAAGAACAAGAGGAAGAAAAGGTCCCCAACAGTATAAATTGCCGTTCCCATTGAGCAGAGACAATAAATACTGATGAGGATTGTTGTAGGCTCTGTTTGTAGCAGTTGTTTGAAGGCGTATAATTACAGCAACATCTAACGCTAATTTCTGTTAGCCAATCTATGGTCTTTTGCATTAATTCTTAGCATTAAGCTAGTGGACTTTTTTTAGCTGGAATTCTCTAGTTTGGATTAACATTTGGGGGTTAGAAAACTTTCATTTTTTTCATTTATATGTCTTGCTGCTCCACGTTAAAGTAGTAGTTGTTTGAAGGTTTAGAAGTACCAAAACATCTATGCCAAATTCCCTTAGCCCGTCTCTGACATTTTGCTTTGCATTAAGCTAGTAGACTTTTGTTAACACAAAATGAAATGTTTTGGTTGAACATTTTGTTGTTTAATTCTGTTTTGTTTAAGGTGTCAGCTTTCTTGGACATCAAATGGGTGGGACAAAAATAGCTTGTAGCAAACACGCGCTGCCTCTTATTTAGAGAATTGGAGTCTTTGTTTCCTCAAAGTGATGTTATAGTCTCCCATTTCCTGATAGGAAGAGTGTGGGAAAAGCAGCTAAGAAATAATTTAAAAGTGTGTTTTAACTTTAAACGGGTTTAAAGTATGTGGGAGTCCCCAAACTTGTTTTTTTTTTTTTTTTTTTTAATCTTTTTATAAGGTCTCCCTAAAATATGGATTTTCATCTATCGTGGTTGGCTCTGGAACATATCCCCTCACACGTCAATATATATTTAAAAAAAACAAACAAAAAAAAAACTTTCGTGTGATGTGGGGAGATAAGAGGAAGCGTACCTTTATCGTTTTTAAAGTCCAACGCGTCCTCCTTATCAGTGACGATCTCCTTCATGTTTATGATGCTCTTGTGGTTGAGCTGCCGCAAGATTTTAATCTCTCGGATGGCCGTGATCGGGAAGCCCTCCTTCTCGTTGTCCAGACGCACCTTCTTCAAAGCCACCATCTCCGCTGCGGTAAAGATGACCACATCCGCTTTAATTGCATCTCAACAAAGCACTGGGAGTGCTAAGGAATGATCATCTCTCACCCGTGTCTTTGTCTTTGGCTTTGTACACCTGCCCGTACGTGCCTTCCCCCGTGATGCCGATGATCTCAAACTTGTCCACGCAGCGCTTGCCCCAGTCAATCTCAGTTTCTTTTATCTCGCCGTATCTCGGGCCGCACATTCTGGGAAGGACAAGGAAACGTTTTTAAAGGGGAGCCATTATGTAAAAGCGCCTTTTGAAAAGGCTTGTCTACAAATAGTTGGGTTTTTTTTAGAGCACTGTTTCCCAATCTTTATTGAGCCAAGGTACATATTTTACATTGGAAAAATCTCACGGAACCAGCAAACAAAAGGATGTAATCTGGAAGAAAACAACAGGAAATAACTTTTTTTGTGTGTGTCTGTTGAGTCTAGAATGAAACCCATTTTCCCCAAAAAAATTATGACTCAAGACTCAATAAGGATTTTTTTTTTAAATGTTTCAAATTTTCAATTAGCTAAAAGAAGCCACAATAGATGCAAAAACTACAATTTGAAACAAACTATATATTATTGATATATTTTTTAGAGCTTGGGTTGGAAATAAAATCCAATAACAAAAGAGGAACCCTTGGGACGTTTCATGATATTTGCATTCACACAGCTAAAATTGTTTAATAAAATAAAAATAAAAACAGCAAAAAAAGGAATCCTCACCCTTGGGACATTTCATGACATTTGCATACAGGCAGCTAAAATGGTTTTAAAAAGAAAAAATTTAAAAAGGTAGCAAAGCGGACACAAACGGCCAACACAGATCCCAGCCAGAGGATGAAAACAACACAGCTCAGCGATGAAGCTGAACGTACTTTGGCCTCCTACGTGGCGTTTGATGCCTTCTTCTCCTCGGCCGGGCTGCGCGGAGAAGACGTGCGACTGGAAAGAAGCGGCGGCAGAGGCAGGTCAGTGAGGAGGGGTCGGCCCTTTCGTTCCGATTTCTTCTTCGCCAACACACAAGCGTCCTTTGTGCTGATAAATGGAAAAGAACAACAATTTATTCACGGCCATTTGTGTCATGAAGTAATGAGTCATTTACGTCGTCCCTAAAAATGTTTACGATTGCCTAGATTATATTTAAGTGATGTTACAACGATATTAATAACGGCGAGAGTGTGAGAACTTTAAAGCGTGTGGGGTCAAACTATTTTTATATTTTTGATATGGTCTCGCTACATTGCAAATGTTGACCCATCTCCCGCCGTTAACGGCGGTTTGCTTTAATGTAACGACTGATACATACCTCTCGCCTTTATCCATTTGTTCAAGAACACTCAGGGGAAGCGGAAGGGACAGGATGCTAGATGCGAGCGTCCCGCCGGCTCGATCCTTATCTTTGTTCGGCCCTGTCGCCGTCTTCCTCTTGGCGTCGTCTTTGGCCTTTCCGTCTTTGTCCCGGCTGGCGGGTTGCTCCGTATTCCTCTTTGAAGAGCGGTCGGAGGGCGACTGGGGCTGGCCGGACGTGGGCGTGCGTGGACCTTTCTCCACCGTCACCACCGCTGTCGGAGGTGCGGGCGGAGAGGGCGGGCGTCCCTTCCGGGCCGCGTGGTTGGTCTTGGGACTGGGCTGGCGAGCGGCGGCGGCGGGCTTGATCGGCGTGGACGCGCTGCCGGCGCCTTTGGCTTTGGCGGCGGCCTCGGCGGCTTTGGCCTTCTTCTGCTTGCTGAGCTCGGCCGCCAGGCTGCTCTTGAAGGTGAGCGTGCTCGGCGAGAGGCTGGAGGGCCGGCTGCCGGAGCGAGAGTGGCCATGGCGGCTGCGGGAGCGAGAATGCCTGGCAGATGCATACGGGCTTCGGCTGCGAGACCTCGCCGATCGCCTGCAAGGGAAGATTTGGGTGTCGAATTCAATAAAGTGTAAATTCATTTTTCATGCTTTTGTACCACATTAAAACAGTGTTAAATGTGATGTTATCATTATTGCTTGTATACCAAAAGTATACCGATGGGGACTGAGCCCTGACACAAATTGTCAAAATCCACAAGTAATTGACACCTGCCCAAAAAGATTTCTAATTGCCAACAGATGTCACAGGAAGGTATCTAGGCCAAGGTAAGCAGAGCTGCATCAAGTTTTGTTCCAAGCAGCAACATACTTGATTTGCTCAGTAAAGTTCTCGGCACAGTAGGTGGTTGTGTGGGTATTTGTGTTTGACTATGTGCCCTTTGCACAATGGTCAATTGCACCGGACAATATTAGTCATTCGAACTTCTCTAAGTGCTAGAGGACTCTGCATCTTTTTGCACAGTTGTCAAAAAAATTACCAGATAACTAGCAACCCTTTATTGCTCATGAACTGTTTTTTGTCAATGTATTTATGTCTCAAAAGTGTTCTCTGTCAATTGACTGTCTGTTGTCGTACTAGAGAGCCTCCAACTACCGGAGACAAATTCCTTGTGTGTTTTTTGGACATACTTGGCAAATAAAGATGATTCTGATTATAGGTAAGAGATGCATAATACAGTCCTGCTCACCATTATTGACACCCATGATGTTTAAGTACTTAATGTGGAATATCTCCTGAAGAAATTTAATCAAGTGAAACATTTTGCTACATAGAAGTTGCATTCGATACAAAAGAGCAAATGATAACATTTTATGGGCAGATAAAACAAAAAATAAGAGCTTTTTGGCAATGTACACAAACAGTACGTTTACAGAGGGTGCAATGAAGCCTTTAAGGAAAAGAAACACCCTGCCAACAGTTAAGTATGGTGGAGGATCCATAATGCTTTGGGGTTGCTTTTCTACATCTGGTACCGGAGGCCTTGATCGTATCTAGGCATTATGAAATAAGAAAATTACCAAGAGATTTTCGAGCCAAATGTCTTACAGAGTGTAAGAAAACGTTTGAGCTTTGTGGCGAAGACAAAGACCCAAAGCAAACAGGAATGGTTGAAAATAAAAAAAATTGACTGTTTTAAAATGGCTTGCAATGAGTCCTGATCTCAATGCAATTGAAAATCTTTGGGGGGAGCTGCAATGTGCCATTGGGGAAAAGAACCCTGCAAATGCTCAACAGCTTGAACAAATTGGAAAGGAAGAGGGGGAGAAAACGGCACCTGAGAAGTACAAAAAGCTTCGAGCTGGATACAAGAAACGTTTGGAGGATGCCGCTGTTGTTAAAGGGTATGAAACTAAAAAATATTGAGGGCTGCCAATATTACTGCGCATGCTGTTTTCTGTTTTTTTCTTTGAAACTCTAATATCTAAGTTAAATTACGTCATATCTCCAATTAAAAGATCCCAATGAGTTCCAAGTATTTTACAATACATTTTATTTCTGAGGATATGACACAGGTTGTGCAAAAAAATTAAGGGGTGTCAATAATGTCAATAATGGTGAGCAGGACTGTATGTTTCCCTAAAGCCAAAACTAGTGTACGAGGAAGTAAAATCACATCTGGGCTCGGACTCGGTGGTTAACTTGGTGATCCAACTTCAAAGCCTCACATCTGAGCAATTGACGGTTAAAAGGGGGAGGGGGGAAACATCGCCTTTGGCAAAAGAAAAATGTGTTTTGATATTTTGATGTATACGTCATTAACCAATAACAACAGCACTGGGAAGCGACATCAACGTGTTTGTCCTGGTTTAGTTGCCACTTGTGACGAGGGAAGCTGTAAAAAGAGGCAACTAGTGTATGCGCTGTCAATGTAGCTAGCACAGCTCAAAAGTAAAATTACAACACATTATGACGATGATAAACCAGATGGCAATGAAAGGTTCACAGCCTGTGTCCGCGTTGGCAAGGATCTGGACTTTCAGGATCATCTTCAATGGCCAAGATCAAAATTAGCTACTCTGACATTTGTTGTTTCATCATATTACTGTGAATCCTGCACATTCACCGTTTGGCATCTTTTTGGGGAGCTTATCCTTTCACCTATTTGCCGTTTGTACACAGGTCAAAGCCATGTCTAATGGAAAAATACCACTTGGGTGCTAATTAGTGGCAACGACGAACCTTTCACTACGATTTTGGCCTCTCGTGGCAGGGCTGTGCCCCGAGTGGGGGTTACTGACTGTATTCTTGTATCATTGCCATCTTACTACATTTTAAGTGCTCGTTATGGCGAAATCCATGCCAGGATCTGAGCCTTGCACCTTACCTGACATCTGGACTCGGGCTGAGGGACTTCCTGTAGGGACTCCGTGATCTCCGCCGGCCTCCGAAAGGACTGGCGACGAACTCCCCGTGCTCGTACGGACTGCGTCGGCCGTAACTGGGAGACCTTCGCCAGGCGGCGGGACTGGTGGGGGATCGCTTGCGCTTGCCGCCAGAGTACGAGCCGGGCGACTTGGCGAGGCCGTATGCGCCGTACGGGTCTGCGTCTCGGCCGTAGTAGTTGGGCGTGGGAGAGGTTCTTTTGCTCGGGTAAGCGGGGCTTCGCCTCGATATCTGGTTGTAACCGGGCGGAGACTGGTAGTTGTACGAGTAAGACGTCCCATAGGGACTTTCGGCTTTGAATCCCGGACTTCTCCTGTAGGTCCTCAGCTCGTCATCCCGATACGACTGCGGAGGAACGTCTCTGTAGGCAGACGGCGGTTCTTTCTCGGCTCTCGTTTTACTCCGTTGGCTTTTGGAATCCCGTTTGTCCGCAGATTCTGCTGACTGAGCAGTGGACGCTCTCTTGCCGTTTTTGTCGGTACTCTTCACCACGTCTCTGTGGTTTTTGGGGTCACTCGCCCCGAGTCCACTGCGGACCTTTGAGTTTCTCTCCCGATTGAGTCGCTCTTTCTTCTGGCCCGGATCCTTGCTCGCTGGCTTGCTCCTTTCCGCCAGTCCTCTGTCGGGGTCCTCGATGAGGACGACGTCCTTGCGGTGCCTCGGATGAGACGCCGGGCCGTTATACTCTCCAAAGTCACTCAGTCTGTCCACGGAGATACGCTCGACGTGCCGGTCCAGCTTGGGCGAGGGGCTCCCAGAGAAACGCTCGGACTGGGAGCTCACGTCATCGTACTCCACCAGCGTCCGAAGTTCAGCTACCTTCCCAAAAGTGCCACGGCGGTCACTGACGGTTCCTTCGGTCGCACCGAGGTGCCACAAGTCCCTGTCCTTGGCCTGCCTGCGTTTCTTCCGACGGGAAGCCGAGGAGCGTCTCTTGTCTCGGTGTCTGTCCCGCTGAGCAGCACTGCTTCCGGGCTTGCTCGCGTTGCGTCTGTCCTGCCTGTTGGCGTTTCTCTGCGTGGAGGGACTCTGGCCGCGGCCATCCCGAAGTACATCCGAATTCGGCATTTATCTTGCACCTACGCCACCCCCACTGAGAATTTCATTGAAATACGTTCCCGGTTGTGCGCAGGAACATAATAACATTGGGCTAGTTAGCATCGTTATTCACATTTGGAGATCACCAGCTTAACGTTAGCATCACAAAGCTAGCTAGATCGTTTTCAACCCGATTACCAACCAATTCCGCCACACAGTCGCGCAACAATATGACATTCAGCTACCAGTCGACGATTAAACACCCGAACTCCGCGCCGTGCATGATTACGGACCGGCTAGCACATGCTAAGTCGAGTGGAGCTAGCTTAGCCTCCGACGGCTAACGGTACCGAGCGACGCATCGCATAGCGACTGGTGGACAAAAGTGCAGGCCCGAGGCCCGTCCGGATATACGGCTCCGGCTCCGCCGATACGTCGTGGCCGGTCCGAGCGAGCGCTTCCATCCACGGCTTAGTGGGACAAGTCAAAAAAAAAGAAAAAGCTCACTTGTCAGCCTCCCTTCTCCCAGTCCCGAAGCGCCACAAGGAAGAGGAGCGGCACGCGAGCTAGCCCAGTTAGCCGCTCGCTAGCCAGCTGAGAAGCTTTTGTGTGTGTGCGTGTGTGTGTGCGTGCGTGCGTGCGTGTGTGCGCGCGGTTATCGGCTTCCCCACTTCCAGCCACAAAAAAAGCAGTCAAAAAGCGGCGTCCTCGGCCGAGTGGCTCGCTCCCAATGGTGGCGACAGGAGTTGCTTCCGGGGGCCAAAGTGTGAGCGGAGCGCTTGATCGTAATCAGATTGCCCAACGGTGTTAACTTTGTTGGCTCAGCTAATGCTGCCGCCGCTGCTGCTGCTGCTCTACTCTTCTTTCTCGGGCCCCAGACGAGCTTTCAAACTACAGGCCTCGTGCGCCGGCGTCAGCCAATCACAGGCGAGCGCGTATCGACGTGCCCTGTGACGTCATCGCCGAGGGAACCCCTGATCCCCACTTGAATGTGCAACCGTGACAATTACAAATTGTGCTTTCTGCAGTGATTCTCCAACTTTTTTTTGTTTTTTAAATACTTGTCTCTCCACCATAATGAGCAACTTTAAAATAGGGTCGCGTAAGTGTTCCATCAAAAAAAACGAGGCAGTGGTTGTGCAGTAATCCCTTACCATATCGCAGTTCACGAATTGCAAAATTCAGATTTTTTATTTTTTTTAATAGATCAGTGTTGTGCAGTTACTCACCTGCACTTTCCTACTACAGTTAGCTTTATTGGCTTTTTTATTTTCATGTGGCACCAATGGCACACATAAGGACAAATGGGCTCTTGTTCTTTCCCGAAAAACAAAATTTACTGGGTAATCTCATGTATTTCGTAAATCACCAAATTGCTGAAGGATACAATGAACATGACCACAGTCAGCATTTCATGAAATAAATTCAAAAACATCTATGGAGAGGCATTTGTGGAACGTAACACTTGCGATAAACGAGGGATGACTGTATTCCTCAAATGTGATTTCATATTATTGTAAACCACTGTGCCTGAATACAGGAAAATCTAAAACTGTATTTAAATAATGATTCAATTAAGAATGACTTCCACACAAAAGTTAAATACATATTGTCACTGTTTGAAAACGAACTGTTCTAACAGATTAAATGCAAACTTATTGATCCCAAAAGTTAAATACAACTAAATTAGATTTCAAAATACTTACTGAAATCACTGTAACATTATGCTCAATTTCCACATTTAATTTGGCGATTCTTTCAAGTATCACTAGAGGGGGTACTTGTACCACTTTACCATCAGTTGAATGTTAACAAGCAAGTGCTTCATTCTGTACTTTCTTCATACACAATTTACGGCACTATACTGGACCTTCATAGAAGTATTTACACTTTTTTTTTCACATTAACTATTAAGCAGAGATGGCAAACGTACTAACATATTGGACTTAAGCAGAACAGATCATTTTGAAAAGAAAACGAGACAATCGCAAATCCTTCTTGTTGATGACAGCATCGAAAAATGCTCTTAAATAAGGCCATGAATGGGAAATATCTTGCTTCTCCGAATCGTCGTTAACACTCCCTGGTTCACGTCCCTCTATGTTGCATTTTCTCTCCGCTTTTTCAAACCCGAAATAGCTCAATTAATTAAAATCTGAACCGTGGTTGACCTCTCTTTAATTTATGTTTTTCTGGTTGAAAAAAGGTATCACACCTATTTTGACAAAGGATTAGAAATTACAGATAGCCGATTTTCATGTTAATGTCAGTCAGTGAAATGCATCCTTTCACTCACTGTACAAAATAGGAACACGTTACCATTAGTCACATCAACTTTATTTGCCATTTCCAAACAACACACACACACACACACACACAAAATTGAAATGTAAGCATCACCTCTTGCACACTCACAGACGGGTATTGGCTACATTAGTGGTTATGTTTCAAAAAAGGAAGTAAACATGAAGGGAGCATTTCAACCATGGCAAACATCCCCACCACCCAACCATACATAGATATAGACTATATTGTTTTCTTTTTTTATAGCATTAATAGAAAAAGGCAAAACAATTTATTTGAATCTGCTGTCTCACAAAACTTTCAAGAGAAATAAACTCGCGGTGGATATCTGCTTGACCCCCCCCCCCCCCCCCCCCCCAACCCCAACCCCAACCCCCAAAACAATGATTCAACTGTTAAGCCAATGATAGCAAGCACTACGGTGGTTGTTTGTTATTTTACTTTACTTTATTTTTTGTAGTTTTAGCAATGAGATCACACTGTGAAGATGCAGGCGGTACACTACTCTTTCCTTACAATTCAAAAGTAGACATTTTTCTCTGTCGAGGGGCATGTGGTGTGCTGGAGGTTAGCCCTTAAATGAAAAATATCATACTTTGGCCCTCTTTCATCCACTTGCTAACATATTGGCTTCACCTCAACACGTAAAAGCTGAAAACACTCTCACCAGTGTGTGTGCTTTTCAATAAATACATACCACGGGCATTCTTTTGCATTTTCATGACATGAGTGCAATAAAGAAGTGGCGGAACACGGGGAGGATTTGAAAGATGAACTGCAAAGGAAAACGTGGTTCCGTGCGTTGCAGTTTTTGTGGTTGTTATTGTTGTTGCATAGACTCCCATAGTGGCCATCCTGTTGGTTTATTGTGTAATTGGTCTCAAGGTAAGAAAAGCTGTGGCTCAGTTAACAGCAAAGAAAGGGAGTGAGGAGGGCAGTTTTTTAGTTGCTAAAATTGACATATGTTCTAAGTAGACTACTCACAAAAAGTTCAGGATGGACGGCTTCGGGTGAAATTTCAGGTTGAACCTTTACAGATGAACTTAATTGGACTTTTTGAATGCGCATGTCCAACTGTTGCGTATCTGTCACAGGAAGGCCTCGTAGTGGACGCCGTTGAAAATGTTCATGGCTCAAACAGCTGTTATGAATGTTTAAATCCACAAATCACCCTTTACATTTCCAAGGCCGTCCACTTTTATGCCTTTCTGTGATTCTTCCAGTCTCTCTGTTGCGACCTGTCAATGACATTGTGTGACGCTTTCAGCTTAGTGGCCACTTCCTGTTTGATGGCAAGGTACCGTTGATACATTTTGGGGTGTCGCGCCTTGGTCTCATGATGTCAACGTGAAGAGAATGACGAAGACGAGCGTTTCCAGACCAATCCTTACGGAACCTGCAAATGTATCGGCCCATTCCGGGATCCAACACCTGTTGTGAATTTTGCCCTTCAGCTCCTTGTTGTCGAACAGCAAGTTGTGCAAAAAGTGCTGAAACCTTCAACAGTTGGATGGATGTACATTCAAGATTTTAGAGAGGTCAAATGAAGTTGGCCTGTGAAGATTGTTGTGCATTTTATGTTCATCCTGAAATTTCACCCAATAGCCGACTTTCCCAACTTTTTGCGGAAAGTTGTATTAGGGGATTTCATTCAAATGTGAAAATAAAGTCAGCTAAGCAGTCGATCGGCAGCGTCAGACTGGTGCTGGGCGACATTCAACACTGACAGCAGGTAGGCAGCGGTGTGCGCTGGACACAAACGCTCGTTTTCAGATACAAGTGGGCACGTTTTCCCTTTTCTTTGGTGACTGAGGGGAATTCTTCATTCTGAATCAGTCCTGCACGCTTCTGATTCAATATGGGATTCAAATTGCTTTTTACAGCAGTGTTGGGAAACCTTTGTCTTATGTTTTATATCTTACAAGCATTTGCGGGTTCAACTGTTCACCTTCTGAGGTGGTTTTTGTTTGTTTGTTTTTAGAGTTGTAAATGCTCTTGTGGGCCATATCCATAGATTCCAGGTTAGCCCAATTCGGAAACAAATAAAGCAAAGACACGCAATATAGTGCTTAAAAAAAATGTTTGTCAGTTTGGTCAAATTGGCGTGGACGCAATCATTTGTGTACCTTCACGATGCCGGCGTTGCGTGACTCGGCTGGCCTGTTTGAGCACCAAAGATTACTTCATCACAAGTTAATAGAATAAGAGTTAAAAATAATACAAAAAAAGATCATAATGGCAGTCCATCTCAAATGAGGTATTTTAAAAAAAAAAATACAAAAAAAACAGGTGAAATGTTAGAATCCAGATGTGCGAAATACAATATGAGGAGTTAATACCTAAAGCTAATTGTGGGTTAATAGCGTCGAAGGTGGCGGTAAAAATCAAGTGTTAATGTGTGCTGGAAATAAATATTAGTATTCTTTCAATTTTCCTGGCAGGACTTAAATGAATCTTCCAATGAATTCTCACTTTTTTAGGGATCATTCCCAAGTTCCGGTAATGATTTTTACCTTTACAGTTTCAACTTCAGCTAAAGCAGGGTACACGCATACCGATAACCGGGCCAAGTTTGAGCATCCTGAGCTCTCCTGGAGGAGATGTAGCATAATGAAGTGCAAGATGTTTGTTTATCTTTTTTATCAATGTTTAATTATCTTTTGTGTCGCTTTTATAGTAAACTTAACCAGGGAGTGACAAATTAACAGCTTGAAGCAGACACGCTAGGTCTCTTATTTGCGAATGAGTCTTATTTTCCTCAATAGTCTCCCATTTCTTGACAGCGACAGAATGAGAACAGGCACTAAGGAAAACTTGTATAATTGAATGTGTGTGTTAATACATTTAAATGTTTACAATATGCTTTTTTACGGTCTCTGTATATTGTTGAGTTTCCCCTATCGCAGGTGGGACTGGAACATATACCCCAAGATAAAAAGGGAAAAAATATGCACAACAGGCTAAAAGAGCAGTAAAGCACACACTTGCTCATTTTTTCCTGCGTGGGGTCATTTCTCCTTTAAAAATCGGTTAAGATGGTAAATGTTTGTATGCGAGTAGCCTGCTTAAGCCTGTTTCAGCTTCATTAAAACAGGCGGAGGAAGAGACAGTCTACGTCAACAATTTTGAGTGTGAGCACGTTAAAGTTATTGAGCAGGTGCAGTGCCGCCTCATGACTCCCCTGACGGACGCACGGTCAAAAGAAGAGTGGGGGAGGGTTCAAATGAAAATTCAGAAAAATGGATATTATGTACACAAGCAGCTCTCTGGCTTTTTTTGTTGTTGTTGCTGTTTGCCCACTATAAAATACAACACCTCTCCCGGATTCTCTTGGCCAAACTTTTGCTTTTCTTCTTTCCGTTCTTCTCTTTGCTGTCCTCCATCTTCCTCGCCCGGATCTCTCTCATCAGATCAAAGAACACCTGCGGGGGGGGGGAAGAAAAAAAAACAGGAAGCTTACAGTTCCCGTTTTCCACCGGAGAGAGAGAGAGAGAGAAAACGCTCATGGGACGGACCTTGTCGACGTTGGCCCGGGTTTTGGCCGAGGTCTCCACGTAGCACACCCCCCAATGCTCGGCGCGGGCCTTGGCCTCGTCGGCGTTCACCTGCCGCCGGTCGTCCAGGTCCGACTTGTTGCCCACCAGCAGGAAGGGAACGTTCTCGTCCTCCTTCACTCGCAGGATCTGCTCTCTGCCCAAGAAGAGGAGAAGGTGGAGGAATTGGCCGTGAGTAAGACCAATCAAGTGTTAGGCATGAATGTGACCAATCAAACTTTTCTTTTTAGGGCAGTGCAGCATCAATAGTTTTTCTTATTCTAAATAAATGATGGCTTCAGGAAATTGCAACTGTAACAATTTGGACAGTCTGAATTTGTTAATGCTTTGGCTCCACCTGCTTTGTTTTTGGGTGTTATATTTCTAAGAAATTAATAAATAAAGGTACATTTTACAAAAAAACGTAATCTGAAAGTAACTTTAGCAGGTAATAAATACTAATTAGTTGATGTGCAATGTATTTGTATTCAGATGTTTTGGTACAGTAGCTGGGCTCTCCACTAACTTTTGCACTGGTTGCACCAGCGCACGATTTGGTCACACCCTTTTTTGGGGAGGTACAGCATTGACCATGGATGGGCCATCCATCCATTTTTTCACTCCACACAGGCTAGGCCGGATTTGAACCCGCAACCTCACAACTGTGAGGCAGAAGTGCTAACCGGTCACCCGCCGTGCCGCCATATATAATTTTTGTATCCCATTGTAAAATGTATTTTTATTTGATAATTTAACATTGGAAGTTTTTTTTTTTTTTTTTTGTTTCACTTGAAATGTCATTAAATCTGTTACATATTAAGTAATCAAGGCACATTTTGTTCCCTTACTGTACTCAATGTGAACCAAATCATGACCAAAAAACCAAGGTATGTACAGACAAAAGTGTGATGTTTGGCTTATGGTTACACTGCAATGAATTAGTGATTGTTGATTTTGACAAGTTTCTGTCATACCTGAAGTCTACCGTGGCCGCAAAGGACTCCAGCTCCGTGATGGAGAAAACGCAGAGGAACCCCTCGCCGCTGCGGAAGTAGTTGTCACGGATGGCGGCGTAATCCTCCTGCCCGGCCGTGTCCAGAATGTCGATCTGAACCTCCTCGCCGTCCAGCACCACCTTCTTCCTGTAGCTGTCCGCTTTGGTGGGCTCGTAGTCTTCCACGAACTACCGCAAAAGCCGAAGAGAACAAGCGGGTACACCGAACGTCAGATATTCTTTACTACGTCGACGTGAACGCGACACGCGCTTACCTCGTCGTACATGAACTGCAGCGTGAGGGCCGACTTGCCCACGCCGCCGCTGCCCACCATAATCACTTTGTGGAGGGCTAAAGAATTCTGCCCTTTGGGTTTAGCAGCCGCCATGGCTCCGAGTATCCAAATGGGAAACGATTGTGAAATGAAGGCTGTTTGAATTAGACCAACAACGCCAGCTTCAGCAGCAAAGCTTTAAATCCTTGAGGAAAAAAAGCAGGATAATTACATTTTCATCATGTCATCCATGAATGCCTGTCTCTGAATTAGGTGCTACAAAGACTGTTCATGGAAGACATTTCTCAATTCTTGGAAAAATTGGTGCCAGGATACTTCCGGATAGTAGAAAAGCAATTGACTACTCCTGACCTGAACTGTAAAAATGTTTTTTTTTTTTTTATTCCTGTTACTTTGGAGCTTTGGCTTTTGCCACCCGTAAGTACGTGTGACATCGTGGCGATGTCACACGTCCTCTTGGAACACCTTTTAAAAGCTTGTTTATAGCCACGCCAATGAACAGTTGACACAATGGATTTTGGTCGTGTGCAGACAAACACCAAGATGAACGTGCAAAAGCAATGACGTCATGGAATCAATGGTACTACAAGAATTTTACAAAACAGAAACTGCAAGAACAATTTGCTGGATTAAAAAAAAAAAAATCGCTTTTATGCAGGGAACATTATTTAACATTAGCAAGCTGAAGTCCAGTCTAAATGGCCACTATACTCCTCACTAGTATTAGAATTCTGGTATAAGAAAGATTACATTCACGATGTTTGTATCAGGTGGTAGGGCGCATTAATAAGCTACAAAACATGTGAAATCTGTATAAGCAACATGCATCATTCACTTGGTTAGGATAAACACAAAAGTCGCAAGATAAAACTATTAGCTGTGAACGTTTCAGTCAATATTGACTCACTTGTGTTATTCTAAGTGACTTGAATGACAACGTAGTCTCGGAAGGACAAATGAAATGTTTGTGTTGAATGCTGCCAAAAACCACAATGCGTGACGTAATGCAGTACGGTTATGGGATACCTGGCTGCTAGGTGAGTTTCTTAATTAACAATTATTAAAGTGACAATTGGATTATTATCACAGCATTAATTCATTTGCTCATCTGAGACGTCAACACAGACGCCCATAAAAGCTAGTAAACGTCAAATAATTCAAATGTCAAGAATTTGAAACTTCTACTAGCAACTTAGCAGCGCAGTTAAAATAATACAATGGGTGAGAAGAAGAAGAAAAAAGCATTAGCTGGCTGTGTGGTGCACGGTGGGCGGTGCAACGACCAAAACGACCACTTTCAGCCTTAGCGGTGAGATGATGGTGATGACCGTTATCGTAAAGAAAAAGGAACCGACAGTCGTGACGGACAAAGGCCGAGGAGAAAATGCCACACACGGCAACAGATGTTCGCCCGGATCCTCCCTGCCTGCCCGGCCAGTTCGGACGGCGGCCACTCTGTCGATTCAACAGCAGGCTAACCAACAGCTAATCACAAGTCAACGATGCGACGCTAAGCGACAGACGGCCTTATGAGAGATGTACTTCACCTAGCGGAGTTGCTGCAAGCTTTCACGTTCGGGACCGCCTCGGGCGTGCTTTTCAGTTGGCGTGGGTAAAAGAAAAAAAGAGACTTCCTTGCTGGCTGCTCGTTAGCTCATGGCTAGTTCCCCAACCTAGCTCGAGCCTGAGCAGCAGAGATGTGACAGGCGAGCAGGCAGCGGGCAGGGCTCCACTCGGCTAATCTCGGTTTCACTCGGCTACACTCGGCTTCGTGAGCCTCCGCCCTGTCTCCAAATTTGCCCCACTCTCGGCTATTCTCGGCTCCCCTCGGTTTTGTGTCGCCCAACTCTCGGCTCATCTCGGCTAATCTCGGTTTCGTGAGCCTGCGCCCTGCCTCCCTCGAGACTAAATCCAGTAAACTAATTTGTTGTAATTTAAATTTGCATATCTTTTCCCGCTCTTTGTCCTGTTGCTATGACACTTTTGAAATGCGTTATGTGTCTCGTTTATAAAAATGTCTTGATCATAACTTCCATAATTGAGTAATTGCCTCATGATTTCTTTAAAAGGGTTGCGCGATTGAGTGGGCGGAACTAGGCACCGGGGAAAAAGACCTTCACGGGGCAGGTAAATGTGAGAAAATGTGTATCAAAGTCTTTTTTTTTTTTTTTTTTTTTACAGACTACTTCAAAGAAGCCTTCCCTATTTTCACAGCGATGAACTCCATTTTAGCACAGCTGCACTCGAAGTATGCGGCAAAGACATGGAATGAGACTTTCCAGCTGGTTAGAAGATGCATGGTCAGTCCTTTTGAAAGCTGTTGGCTACACTGCACCACATCCACTTGTATGGCAGGCCTGTTGAATGGTGACGATGCTAATGAGCGTGTGAGGTCATGTGCTGTACACATTCGAGCCATTGTGGTGAAAGTGTCACATGCCCCCATTGGATTCAGTTTGAACCTCTAAAGCATCAATTCTCCTGTTTTGCTCAGTTGTAAGTGTGCTGCCTTCAGTTATTTGCATTGGAGGCCGCCCCACTTGCAGCTATACGCGTGAAAGGCAAAGTTAAAAGAGATCGAGGGATATTAGAACGACTAAAAAGTCTATATTTAAGGCTGCAAAAGAGGATTTAGTTGGGTGAGAAAAGTCCTTTAACAGACATCTTCGTCAGTTCACTTAACAGGGGTTGGTCTCGACCTCTTTTTGATCGATTTAAGATGTTGACAGTTTGGCGAATGCCCCTCTGGATTGTCCTGTACACTAAAAGGAATGAACGCGTGCACGCACGCAAGGCCATCTCACTCTCCGTATTCTTGTTGACACTTTGTCAAGCCAAGTGTCTTTGCACACGGATTCCTTTGTCACACGACTGTTCTGTTGTTGTTGTTTGTCTACGGAGTCTCCACACAGCCATCGTCTTTATCTCATCATAGGACAAACCCCGAGATAACGCCGAACCCCCCCAGCCGCTTGTTCGATCTCTGGAAAGGCTCCGGGAGGTGTTTAACGGTAAACAAAAGGGCAATAGAATAGCATTGACCGAACACAGCTGATGTTCTGTTTGCGTGTGTTTTAGTGTCCTCCGTGAAGGCCGTGAGAGCTCGTTTGGAGGCGCTGGCAAAACAGCAGGGGTAATGACAAAGAAAGTTCCTGCTTCAATTTTGAATGCGCCCGCGACATCTTGTAATCTGCATTTGTGCTTTATTGCCAGTCGGGCAACTATTTTTAACCTCGAGCCTCAACAATAGCAACCTGAGTAGAGAAATGCTCATCTCTCTTTTGTGGTTTATTTTGGCATCGGCTGACATTTGTGCTCTGGTGGCAGGATGGGCTTCCACGTTAGCGAGGCCACGTGCTACCTGACTGCTGAGCTGTTCTACCTGGAGGTGACGCTACTGCCGCGCGGCGGCGTGGAGGAGGTCAAGGTGGCGCCGCACGGAGGAGCCCCGGTTGTGTGTGACCGCAAACCGTTCGGAGCGCATGACTTTCTTTTTATTCCGCTCTAATATGAAAAATGTCTTTCAGAGTAGCGAGTCCCTCCTGCAGCCTCTCTGGTAAGCCTGTGCCACTTTGTTAGGTACTCCTTACCCTTTTTGTCCTTCCCACCTCACGAAATGGGATTTGGGGTGCTGCCAACGTCGTTGAGGTTTTCGTCCAGGTTTAATAGCATGACACAGATGCTGCATTGTTCCTGTACAAACGTTTAGAAGCAGTTCTTGAAGATGTCATGCAAATATATTGAACTTGAAGTTAAACACAACTGAACTGTACTTGGGAAGTGATTTGTTTATTTTTTTATTTTTTTTGGGGGGGGGGGGCACCAGTAGTTGTAATTGAGACGTCCCGAACTTTGAGAGTCACTGATTAACCGCTGCTCCCCTCGACAGGTGTGCTTAATCAAGCGGCTGACGCTTTGGTAGGTTACATGCTGCTTCTCATTTGCTTTGTTTACCATCAACAGCTCAAAACACTTTGCGGAGTTCTCCGCTAAACTCAAAGACCTCGTCAGCCAGTACGACTTCCCTGGAGACAAGTACTAATATCCATCGTATTTAGTCATGAAATACTTGGATGTGAATTTGCGACATTTGTCGTTTAACCACTTTGTTTTCCTCTCAGGGACGTGAAATTCAAACTATTCACGGCTCTTCAACACCTCGGGAAAGACATGGAAGTGATGTCGCAATTGCCCCGGTGAGTGGATTCATGTTGTTTCAGGGGCCCGCTGATTAGCACATGAATTGTAAAATTGGGGGGGGCAAATGCTTGCAGGGGGGCAAATGACGGCAGCCGCCAGACGGACACACTTAACGACGGCTTGCTCGGCTGTTTAATTGCCGGAAAAGCTGGTAAATGACGACAATAAGACAACATGCAGAACCAAATTCTCTTTTTGATACAAGTGTTTGTTTTTTTCAGATTGCCCATTGACCATCCAGTTCTACTCTGTCCCAACCGGTGATGCGAATAGAAGTGATGGTGCGCATTCAGGCGAAAAGCAGGCGGCCCAGGTGGCTGTGGTCTCCAGTCATGTGACGCACAAACTTCAGATGGCGTCAGTCGTCCAGCTGCCTCTCCTACTGGACCCCGAAGGGTAAAGTCGATTCATTCTGCATCCCACGACAATAAACCCCCATTTATCACTGCTTTAAATTCCTGACCTATCGATGATTTAGAAATACAGTATAATATAGAATTTTTTATTTTTTTAAACATTTTCCCCTTCCCACATGCTTTTGGCCCCCAAATACTGAGCAACGCGGTCGAAAGCGACTGAACTGGACTGCTGTGGGGGAAAAATGCAGCAGTAAAACTGTGACCCGATATCGGGTTTGAGGGGCCACATACGATTTCCTGTGGTGAATTATTGTTTTGTTGAACCACAAAAAAATGTGAACTTCTACAATGTTTCAATTTCCTTGCCGGACATGTACAAATAAACCACAGTTTTCCCGTCTTGTGCCCGACGAGCGAAGTGCCGCACGAGATGTTTCCCGCATGCTTCGTGCTCCGCCTGCAGCCGGCCGTACCCGTGCTGACGACTTTTGTTGACAAGATCAACCACATTACAGGTCTAAATATTTATTTTTTTTGTGACTCGATATTACTCCACACAATTGAAGTCTGTCTTTATTTAGTGTCCACGACAGTTTCAAAAATATGATCAGTTATAAAGATGATATTGAAAATTTCTGCTACTAGTAATGTGTCGATGTCAACCAATGCCCGGCTCCACTAGGAGCACGTGGTTATGCTACTAGTGTGTAAATGTACATTAACCCCCTCTCCGTCGCGGGGTTACATTCCAGACTCCCCCCGTGAGAAGTGAAAATCCCCGAAATCGAAATCCCCTCTATGACTACATAAAGCCACATTGTTTCTTTCCCAGAGGTTGCAGTACCAGACGCCGAGTTGCAGTGGGCGCAATTTCCCACTCTCCTGCTGCGAGCTTCAAAAGGTTTCCAAAATCCAGAGGACGAGCACGATCGCATTTTCACCGTGGTACGTACTAGAAAGAATTCTGACGCCGTGCCATGCCGTCACGTGAGCCATATGATGACTGTTCACCGCGTGCGAGTGTCCAGCTTCTTCCCGGTGACATCGCGCACGCTTACGTCTTTCCCGGAGCGGCGTGGGAAGCGCCCTGCCACGCGGGCACCCTGACGGACTGCGTCCGCTTCACCCGCCTCGCCCACGTGCCGCGCCTGGTGGAGGTGCTGCGGCATCAGTGCGCCATCAACGCGCTGCTGCGGAGCTGCACGTCCCGGGCGCCGGGTAGGCGGGATTGACGTCCAATCTCCTCGGCCGAGGTTCTAACATCGAATCTGTTTTAGTTTCAGATTGCGAGCAACACTTTGAGGTCCGTCCAGAGGCTGACAACGGCTTTTCTGTGACGTTCCACTGGCCAAACACTGACTCCCTCGCACTTTGTGAGCTGCCCCCCCCCCCCCACACACACACTTAGTTATGCTTTTCTGTGATATCACAAAAACATTAGCTGTAAAAAAATAAATAAATAAAAAAACTGCTAATAAAGCCAACTATTAATAATAATCTTGTTGACAGTGCTGGTGAGGATTCCAGATTCTCACCAGATTACATGCAGATTATACGGTGCTGGGATTGGAGATTCCTCACTGGATGAGTTTGTCTCCGGCATCATGAACAGGTATCTACCTCGGTTTTTACCTTTCAGAATAAAATGTTGACTTGGAAAAAATAAAGATCTTGACATTTTTTTTATTTCAAGAAGTTTTTTTAAAAAAAATTTTATTACGAGTGACACACTTTGTCAGCTCACGTCTCACTCCATATAACAAAAATACAATACTTACTCTCCTGTTATCTCATTTACCAAAGTGTTACAATTAACTATAGCCACGGAACTGAACTGAAACGTCACTCTGTAAGATTTTCAAGTGCACACTCCTAACCGAGTCGTCTTTTGCCCTGACAAATTACCCCAAAAATAAATGTAAAAAGTAGTTCCCATGGTCCAAATACAAAATGTCTAAATATTCTACAAGAAGCAAGGCATCCTCTGTATATTGAAGAAAGGATCGGGACCGAGCTCTGTTGCAAAGAGCCAAAATCAAAAAATACTTGACGACCCCCACCCCCCAAAAAAAGCTTTAGAATTGCCTGTTGATGCCAAAAAAAAGGCCCTATTTTCTACTATACAAGGTCATGGCCTGACTAAATGAACACATGCCCTTCACACTCGTATAGAAAAGCAAATACTTTAATATTAGACATGGCTTTGGTCGGAGCACAAAAAACTGTAAAATGGTGAGCTTTTCAGCAAATAACAGAAGATTCGTTTAAAAAAAAAAAAAAAAAAAGGACCTAGCGAATGCTGAAAGGTGTTTACTGTATTTATAAAAAAAAAAAAAAAAAAAAAAGGACCTAGCGAATGCTGAAAGGTGTTTACTGTATTTTAAAAAAAAAAAGGTCACCGCGCCTGTGATTTAGATTTTTTTTTGTATGGTTTTGTTCCAGGTGCATGTCCATCCCGCTGACCCTGCAAACATTGTACGGGAAAATAACATCCGCGACTCCCCCCGATTCGGAAAAGGTCCTCTCGACGCCCCCGTGCATGCCCACGGAAGACTCCTCGTCTGTGTCCCAGAGCGCATCGGAGGAAAGCTCCGCCTGGCGGCTCCCCGACGTAACCGCGAGTCTCGCCGCCGCGGGCGTCTTGCCGCGCTGGCTGACCACAAACGGCCAACGCTGACAGCTGCTCTACTTTTACTACTTCTAGATTCCCAACACATTTTGAACGATCAATAAATATTTCCACTTAACTGACTGTTTACTTTGCATCAAACCAATTGGGACAGCTGTGCTCGCTAGCGACAAACTTGAGTCCACACATGCAGATAATTGGGCCGATTTTGAGCGGGTTTCAAAAGTCTCTTAAAGATCGTCCTGAGCAATTATCCTCAGGGCCGACAATCGTCAATGTTAATTAAACCTGTTCGGTAATAATAAATACAAATTCTCGTGCGTGTGTGGTCGACACCGTGTTGGGCCGAGCCGTGGACCGATTGCGACGTGGAACAGAACTACAGTGAAGCCCTGCTACAAGCTATCTTTTTGTTGTTGTTGTTGTTTGTATTGCTTTTTTTACAGTATACTACAAGCACCCCTCCTTGAGCCGTCACCTTATCGTGGTGGAGGGGTTTGTGTGTCCCAATGATCCTAGGAGCTAAGTTGTCTGGGGCTTTATGCACCTGGCAGGGTCACCCATGACAAACGGGTCCGAGGTCAGGGACCAGACAAAGCACGGCTCAAAGACCACATATGATGACTACAAACAACGGACTTCGTTTTCCCTTGCCCGGACGCGGGTCACCGGGGCCCCCCTCTGGAGCCAGGCCTGGAGGTGGGGCTCGAAGGCGAGCGCCTGGTGGCCGGGCCTGCACCCATGGGGCCGGGAAAGGGAAAGCCCGAAAGGGTAACATGGGTCCCCCTTCCCATGGGCTCACTACCTGTGGGAGGGGCCATTGGGGTCGCGTGCAGTGTGAGCTGGGCGCTGGCCGAAGGCCGGGACCTTGGCGATCCGATCCCCGGCTACAGAAGCTGGCTCTCGGGACGTGGAACGTCACCTCTCTGGTAGGGAAGGAGCCCGACCTGGTGTGTGAGGTCGAGAAGTTCCGACTCGATATAGTCGGACTCGCCTCCACGCACAGCTTGGGCTCTGGTACCAGTCCTCTCGAGAGGGGTTGGACTCTCTTCCACTCTGGAGTTGCCCATGGTGAGAGGCGCTGAGCAGGTGTGGGTATACTTATTGCTCCCCGGCTCGAGGCCTGTACGTTGGGGTTCACCCCAATGGACGAGAGGGAAGCCTCCCTCCGCCTTCGGGTGGGGGGGACGGGTCCTGACTGTTGTTTGTGCCTATGCAGCAAACAGCAGTTCAGAGTACCCACCCTTTTTGGAGTCCTCGGAGGGGGTGATGGAGATCACTCCCGCTGGGGACTCCATCGTTCTGCTGGGGGACTTCAATGCTCACGTGGGCAATGACAGTGAGACCTGTAAGGTGTGATTGGGAGCAATTCCCCCCCCCCGATCAGAACCTGAGCGGTGTTCTGTTATTGGACTTCTGTGCTCGTCACAAATTGTCCATAACAAACAGCATGTTCAAGCATAAGGGTGTCCACACGTGCACTTGGCACCAGGACACCCTAGGTCGCAGTTCGATGATCAACTTTGTGGTCGTGTCATCGGACTTGCGGCCGCATGTCTTGGACACTCGGGTGAAGAGAGGGGCGGAGCTGTCAACTGATCACCACCTGGTGGTGAGTTTGCACCGATGGTGGGGGAAGATACCGGTCAGACGTGGCAGGCCCAAACGTATTGTGAGGGTCTGCTGGGAATGTCTGGCAGAATCCCCTGTCAGAAGGAGTTTCAACTCCCACCTCCGACAGAACTTTGCTCATGTTCCGGGGGAGGCGGGGGACATGTTCTGCACCTCCATTGCTGAGGCGGCCAACCGGAGCTGTGCCCGTAAGGTGGTTGGTGCCTGTCGTGGCGGCAAAATTCTGGTCCACCATCCGGCGTCTCAGGAGAGGAAAGCAGTGCACCACCAACACTGTTTATAGTGGGGATGGGGCGCTGCTGACCTCGACTCGGGACGTTGTGAGTCGGGAGGGAGAATACTTCCTCAATTCCACCGACACGCCTTCCCATGAGGAAGCAGAGTGTGGATTCTCTGAGGCGGGCTCTCCTATCTCTGGGTTTGAGGTCACCGAGGTAGTTAAAAAGCTCCTAAAGGCTCTGGATGTCGTGGGGCTGTCCTGATTGACAAGCCTGTGCAACATCGCGTGGACATTGGGGACAGTGCCTCTGGATTGGCAGACTGGGGTGGTGGTCCCCCTTTTTAAGACTGGGGACCGGAGGGTGTGTTCCAACTACAGGGGGATCACACTCCTCAGCCTCCCTGGTAAGGTCTATTCAGGGGAGCTGGAGAGGAGGGTCCGTCGGGAAATCGAATCTCAGATTCAGGAGGAGCAGTGTGGTTTTCGTCTTGGCCGTAGAAGAGTGGACCAGCTCTACACCCTCGGCAGGATCCTCGAGGGTGCATGGGAGTTCGCCCAACCAGTCTACATGTGTTTTGTGGACTTGGAGAAGGCGTTCAACCGTGTCCCTCGGGGAGTCCTGCGGAGGGTGCTTCGGGAGTATGGGGTACCGAACCCCCTGATACGGGCTGTTCGGTCCCTCTACGACCGGAGTCAGAGTTTGTCCGTATATCTGGCAGTAAGTCGGACTCGTTCAAAACATTTATTGACAGAATTTCTAGGCGCACCCGAGGCGTAGGGGTGGGGGGTCCGGTTTGGTGGCCTCAGTATTTCAGCTCTGCTTTTTGCAGATGATGTGGTTCTGTTGGCTGACCTCCAACTCTCACTGGAGCAGTTCCCAGCCGATTGTGAAGCGGCTGGGATGAGAATCAGCACCTTCAAATCTGAGACCATGGTCCTCAGTCGGAAAAGGGTGGCGTGCCCTCTCCAGGTCGGGGATGAGATCCTGCCCAAAGTGGACGAGTTCAAGTATCTTGGGGTCTTGTTCACGAGGGGGAAGAATGGAACGGGAGATCGACAGGCAGATCGGTGCAGCGTCTGCAGTGATGCGGACTTTGTATCGGTCCGTTGTGGTAAAGAAGGAGCTAAGCCGAAAGGCGAAGCTCTCAATTTACCGGTCGATCTACTTTCCTACACTCACTTATGTTCGCGAGCTGCGGGTCGTGACCGAAAGAACAAGATCCCGGATACAGGCGGCCGAAATTAGTTTCCTCCACAGGGTGTCCGGGCTCTCCCTTAAAGATAGGGTGAGAAGCTCGGTCATCCAGGAGGAACTTAGAGTTGAGTTGCTGCTCCTCCACATCGAGAGGAGCCAGATGAGGTGGATGGGGCATCTGATTCGGATGCCTCCCGGACACCTCCCTGGTGAGGTGTTCCGGGCACGCCCCACCTGGAGGAGACCCCGGGGACGACCCAGGACACGCTGGAGCGACGACGTCCTTCGGCTGGCCCGGGAACGCCTCGGGATCCCCCCGGAAGAGCTGGATGAAGTGGCTGGGGAGAGGGAAGTCTGAGCATCCCTGCTCGAGCTACTGCCCCCGCGACCCGACCCGGATAAGCGGTAGAAAATGGATGGATGGATGCATGGATACTACAAGCAAGAATTTTGAGTTGTGCACCTTGAGTGTAGTACCACTTGGTGCCACAACAGGCCGGGCAGCACTGAACTCTACTGGAAGAGATGCAGCCTCATTAAGAGCAAGAGGAAGAGGCAGAGAAGTTCCCCGGTTTCAGCTCCATGTTCCCACAGCGGAGCGAATAGCGTGGACTCCTGTGTATTTGCGGTTCAGCATTTTTTTTTTTATTCACCAATTGCGGGTTTTTTGGGGTGTAACTTATCTCCTGTGTTTTTGTAGAAACCCTTGCTTAGTTTTTTTTGTTTTACTGAGCCCCTGCTTATTTGCATTGTTTTTACCTGAAAGTGTTTTAATATATTTCGGTCATGTATGAGGGGTACAAAAAAAAAAAAAAAAAAAAAAAAAACGATAAGGGATTAAATATCTATCGATGCGTACCCCGTTAATAGTGGAAACAATTCTGTCTCACAAAAGTAATCATGTAGTGTCAAAGTTTGGTGTGTGTGTGTGTGTGTGTGTACACATTCTCTTTTTTTCCAATTTGTTGGGCTGTCGCTGGCTTCGAGGCGCCGTTGGGATTGGAAAAGGTCCCCATGCAGCAGACAACTGCTGTGCAGAGGTATCCAATAACCTGCGTTTAGCCTATTTTTAGAAACATTCCAAAATGGGCGGTAAAACCATTCTCTGCTCACAGTTGGCCCAAGTCCTCCTCAATGTTCCTGTGGGAATCCGCCAAACGCGGCGAGTGGCGTTCTCGTATGAAGAAGAATCAGTGGGGGGCAACCGTCCGGTCAACGATCTGTCGCCAGGGATGCGTTCGGGAAACACTCGTGAAAAGGAACGATATAGACCATATAAAAAACGTCTTTCAAGAGTTGTAGCCCACCCTCACACTTTCAACACATTTCAAGTTATTAAAATGATGAAAATGATCATGATGAAAGTCCCTACATATTATATTTTTGATAAAAGGTTTGCTGATACATATTTCAGCGACTTCAATCCCGGACTACAGCGCCACCTGCAGGATTTCGCCACTCAAATCCCGTTTGACTTTGTGACTCGCAACAAAATTCTATCCATATCCACTTTATTATTTGTGTCTATCTATATGCAAATGCCCAGCTTGTAATTATGATGTTTGCAGACTTGCACAGCGGCGTTTTGGGCTGCTGCGGTCCCTTTAAATCCAGAGGACGCGAGGCTCGTGCACGTCCCGGAGTCGGAACCCATGCGCGTGCACGCCGTCCCGCAGGCGGACGACAACAGCTGCTTGCCATTTAGGACACCTCCAGAACTTTTTTTTTTTCTTCTTACTGTGAGCTTTTTTTTTTTTTTTTTTTTTTTTTTTTTTCCCCTCTCCCCACCTTTTCGCCACCCGAAACTTGTTTTGCGCATGTGCAGGAAAAGAAAAACAAGGAGGAGAGAGAGAGCGAGAGAGAGAGAGAGAGAGAGAGAGAGGAGGGAGGATGTAGACGCGGGCGTGCACCGCTGGAAGAAGAAGCAGAAGAAGGAGAAGAAAAAGAAGGAGAAGGAGAGGAAGAAGGCCGGGCCGTGAGGCGTCCCGCTCACGTCCACATCTGGATTAACTCTTTGGACTTTTTTGAATTTCTGCTTTTTTTGTTGTTTTTTTTTTGTTTTTGTTTTGTTTTTCTCGGTGCTCGACTATGTGTCCTCTTCAATGGGTGCCAACAACGGAAAACTGTACGGAAGCGAGGGTGAGTGCGCCAAAGTTGCGCCACTGAGTTCGAGCAAGACTAAAATGCAACTGCATGCGCACTTGGGCAAAAAAAGTAAGCAGGCATCGCAGCAACTTGACTGCAGAGGATAAATACGGTCGATTTGCATTCAAATGCACACTGACGGCCACATCACAACAACTTTCATTCTTGTAAAGATGTCTTAGTCACCCTAAAGACAAAAGGCGATCCATTTAATGCAACTGTACTGCAGCAAATGTTCTTTTAATGTGCAATCTGTTGCCTCAAAATGAGATCAAATCCTCCATCCTTCCATTTTCTGAGCCGCTTCTCCTCACTAGGGTCGCGGGCTTGCTTGGAGCCTATCCCAGCTATCATTGGGCAGGAGGCGGGGTACAACCCTGAACTGGTTGAAGTTTACTGCAAAAACAGTTGAAGTTTACTGCAAAAACGACACATAAAAAAAGAGACTTAAACATTGTCTATTTAAACTCCAAAATGATCAACCGAACTATATCATTGCAAAAGTCTATTAGCTTAACGCTAATGTATAATATGAAATGCCACAGACTGGCTAACTGAAATTAGCATTGATGTTACAATAATTTTTAACCTCCAAGGCTTAATTTACACGTCAGGTCGAAATGGCCAAATCCAAGCGTGAGCGCATGTGCGTGGTTAGCGGAGGCGAGTTCAAAGGGCGCGAGCGCTTGGGCCTTCTGACTCATTGAGATCTCGATAAGAGACAATTGCTGACATTTTTTTGGCTCGCCGCTGTCGTCTGAATGCCACATGGAAATCAAGTGGAGGAATTTCTTGGATCCCTTCGAGGCAGCCGTCCCCAAACTTTCTTGTGCATGTGCAGGATTAGTGGAGGCGGGTTCAAATCTTTTCAAAACCCACTTTTTCAAGTATTCCTCAGCGCCTAGTCTCACTCTCTCATTGTCAAGAAATGGGAGGCTGTTGTAGATCCTCACTTTTAAGAAAGGAAATGAAGACTTGCTCAAGTAGTTTTGCAAGTTAGGGGTGAAGCGTGCTTGCTTCAAGCTATTTGTCACTGCTAGTGGAAGTTGACTGTGAGAAAAAAAAAGGCTAAAACAAAAGACCTGCGACCGGTGTAAGTGTGGCTGTCATGGTTTTTGATCAAAAAGTGGCACAAACGTATTTTTTTGTGGACAGAAACCTGTCAATTTGTGTAATTGTGTAATTTCAAAGATTTTGTGCAACATTTTCTTCTATTTATCACTTCCAAAGCGTCCTCATTTCACCTCTGACCTTTGTGGCGTCTGTCTGTTTTGTCCAACAATTGTGAGGTTTGTCGCCTTTTGTTGACATCCCGTGAGCATCCAAACTGCGCTCGCGTCGGATACATTTCCAATTTATATCCACATGTGAAAGAGGCCTGGGTCAGATATGACAAAATTGGAATTGTAATGTTCACACTGACATGAAAGTAAGTATCTGATACAAAATCTGAAGTGACCTGCAGTGTGAACATAGCCTCGGAGGATAATATATTGACTTTTGTTACACCTCAACAATAAAACAACAAAAAACAAGACTGAAAAAAAATGGCTTTCGATACCAACATAATCACTTACTAACAGATAAACAATGAAAGAATGCGCCGTGAGCAACGTTGACTTTGCTGCATGGCATGAGTTGCACCGCGGTACTTTTTTACATGTCCTTCACGATTTGCTCAGTCCACTGCACCATTTCACACATACTGTGTTTATACCGTACACATGCCTACTCTGCTCAAGTGTCAGGTACCTAAACTTGTCTGACATCCAACGTGTTGGCATCGCTCTTGCTCTGAGATTCCAGCGCCTAATCTTGATCGTGTACTCAGAATCTGTGCTGATCACAAATCCAAAGCGATGCAACGCCGCCATCTACAGGGATCTGTCAGTCGTTGCGGTTATGTAAAAGCTTGAATTTGACAGACAAAGCTGGGCGAGACCGTCTTCTACGCCAACCCGTTGAGAAATGTAAAACGTCCACGGCGTGAATGAGTTGAGTTGAGAGCCAACCATCAATTTGGCAAATTCCTGGTTTTCATCCTGTGGAAAATTTCAAACTTTGAAAATTGCTGGAATTTTACAACCCGACCAACTTGTCGACTTTCTTTTTTTCACGTGTGCGGAGGCGACGGATGCACCTGATTTCCAAAATCAAATTTCCTCCAGCCTGTGGTCATCAATAAAATATTTCTTCTGCAGTTTCTCTGTGCGGCTAGGTACCAAATGGCCCAACCGGTACCGGTTGTTGGGGACTGCTACTTCAAGATGATCAATTGCTGTTTGTTAATACTTGTGCTGATACGAAAGAACTTTCTCCATCTTGCAGATAAACTGAGGGAAAGTGTCTCACCTAAATGGAATGCTTTTTTTTTTTTTTTCCTCAAAGTGTGGATTTTCTGATAACTCAAATCCCAGACTCCCATTCCACAACAGCGATGCAATCTTCCAACTTGAAATGATCCTGGAATGTCAGCCTCACCTCCACGTTATCATCTCAGAGGCCCAATCTTCTTCCAACCTGGATTCCCTCCCCCGAAATGTCGGCCCACGTTATTTCTGTCGGCCCAGCTGAAAAGTTTGGACAAATAACATTCCAGCGTGATCCCGTCCTAAGTCAATAATGGCGGAGAAAAAGATGTTTAAAATAACAGCGCCGCCACACAGCGTTCCCAAGGAAGCGCAGCGGCGGGACGGTCTTCCAAGACCGGACTCTACGGGTCTGAGGCGACCTCCGCACGGAGTCCAGTTGCGACTGACTTGAGGCTTTTTTCAGTCGATGCTTGCGTCGCGACTTTCAAATCCTAAAAGCTAGGGAGACCGATCCGTCAAACCGCACGTTGACACGTTAAACCCGAAAGCGGCTCCCGCTTTGGCAGCCTCGCATGTCTAAAAATGGGCCGCCGTACCGAAACGACGGCGGTGGACGGCCGCCGTGATGGCGTCACCCCTGCTGTCCCCATTCAGCAGATTTCCATCGAGAAAGTGCGACTCCCTCACGATTCGTGTCAGTGCTGACAGATGGCGTCACCTGCCTGCTGTACCGATTCATCGGTTATCGCGGCATATTCAGGCAATCTCCAGATCCTAGCAAACACGCCCCCAAGTGGCTCACATCTGAGCGAGTCACTTCCAGTCAGTTCCAGACCCGCCCCTAATAGGTGAAAATAAGACATCTAGACATCAAAAATGCTAGGATTAGATTATTATATAGGTTTACCCCTCCCACATACTTGAAACAGTTTTAACCGAATTAAAACACACAAATGTATCAAACACACTTTTTTAAGCATTCCCTAGTGCCGGTTCTCACTCTCTCACTGACAAGAAATACGAAACTATTGTATAACATCACTTTGCGAAGAGGAAAAGAAGATTCAAACCACGCTGGCTTCAAGCTGTATATTTGTCATTCCCAGTTGACGTTTACTGTAAAACTCACCCAAAACAAAAGAGAATTCAACGCTGGATATTTAAACACCAAAATGCGAAACCAAACCGTAACAAACATCCGCTAGCTTTATGCTAACAAATAATGTGAAACGCCATCGACATGCTAAGGGATATCAGCATAGATGATACATAATAAATCCTTGCGCCTGTTCTCACTCTCTCGCTGTGTCAGGAGAAGGTCAACGTTTACATAACATCACTATGAGGAAATCGAAAGAAGACTCTCACAGTACTCCAAGTAAGAGGCGCAGCGTGCTTGCTTCGAGCTGTTTATGTGTCACTCCCATGTGTTAAAACTCAACTCAACTTTACTTATATAGGACTTTCACAACAGCCAACCACTGTACACAAACCATAAAATATAATAATACAATTATAAAAAAAAATCTTCTCCAATCAAAATAAACGGTAGCTCCCTTCACATTGGCAATTCACATAAAACAAAGACAATTAAACACTGTTTACTGAAACAAAAAAAATCTCCAACCGGCCCATATCATTACAACTAACGAAGGTTTCATTCTAACCTATGATGCGAAATGCCATAGGCAGGCTAACTTAACTTAGCATAGATGTTTGGGTAATTCGAAATCTTTAAACAGCTGCTACTTGAACACACATGGAGCAGCAACACACATAGGGCGGCAACGAATACGCGCATGTTTCGAGTACTTCGGATACAAAAAAAACGCTCGAGGAATTTTCTCTGCCTCGGGGATCCGCTTATTTAACTTATTCACTGCCAGGCCTCCTAGTTTGATTGAGTTTGATACAGTATCTCTAATTATGTGTGTTCGCCTTTAAGAGGGCGGGCGGGGTTGAGTAGATTTCATCAAGCACCCTGAATACGTTACAGCTGTGCACACTGTAGTTGTATATTATGGCCAGTGTCTTTACATTGTATCTGTATCTGTACATTGTGGCGACATTCCGAGTCGAAGTGCTGTAGGTGAGGGGGGGGGGGAGAAAAAAAAAAAAATAAAAAAAAAAATTGCGAGGGGCAGTTTGTGAAAAAAATGTATTAACGTAATCGGTGTCTTCATTTCCTGCGATTGTCGCGAGGAGAAGCGTGACAGAAAATGGATGGTGTCTTCATTTCCATCTTGATTTTAGTTTAGTTAATCTGGTCTAAGATGATAAACGAAGCTCCTGTAATATGACGTCACATCCTAAAACGCTAGTGGCTCAAGTCAAGTTGCGCAACAGGCTCCGTAGGCCTTTTTTAGTCAAAGCCCTATGTGTTTTTTAATACGTACATGAAATGCTAAAAACGCGGCTTTGAAACTAAAATGTGTGTTTTCTTGACTTATTGAAAACATTTCGAGACAAGAAAATAGTTTGGTGCTCAACGTGGATTAAAGAAATAAAAGGGTTGATTATTTTAAAAAGAAAAACAATTGATCATTCATTTATATTCTCTCCGCGATGTGGGAGCAACTATTACTGGAGCTGAGTTGGGGACCTCCTCTGCCTCTTCTTCTTGCACTTATATTGGCTGCATCTCTTCCGGGCACTATGCTGACGCTGTACGGCTCTAGATTTGCACTTGCACGTAGACTGTGAAAAGCCCTGAAAAACATCCTGTAAAAATCTTACACTTCTCCTGGAAATGGTTTTGTATTTTGGTATAATCCTGCTAACGGTACGTGTGGTATTTACTGTTGTCCTATAACAAAATGACAAACGTGCAGTAGTGAGTGACGGGGGCTGTGGATGCCATGAGTTCTCGACATCATCAAGACACTTCGGAGGCTTTGGTCCTGTCGGTCCGCATCTGTTTTCAAGTGTGACTCGGCAATTAATCACGCGCCAGTCTGCGGTTACGCTGTGCCGGAACTGCTGCACTTTACAGTATCTCACATCTACAGTATCTTTGGTGAATATTTGATCATATCTTGATGGAACAAAAGAGAAGAAATGACACTTTGCTACAATGTAAAGTAGTCAATGTACAGCTTGCATGAAAAGTGGAAATTGACTGTGCCCTCAAAATAAATCAACGCAAAGCCATTAAATGTCTAAACCGCTGGCGACAAAAGCGAGCACACCCCTGAGTGAAAATGAAAAGGGGTGTAATCACTTTGGTGAGATCCCAGAGGTGACTTGAGTCGAGTGGACTCGGGTTGCCAGTTTTATGAATTCCGACTTGCTTGCCAAATACATAGACATGACTTGACTTGGTAGCCAAGAGACTTGACTTGACTTTGACTTGACCTTTATGACAAGTCATCTCATTTAGAGTTGAAAATCTGCGTTTTAATTGAAACCGTTTGCATTTTTTCGTTGTTTTTTTTTTTTTTTTGAAAGTAAGAAACGTTTTGGGGGGGAGATTTGCGCCAACCTGGCAACACAGTTTGCGTTGTTGTGCGCTTGCCAGTGTAACGTAGCCACCTGCAACAACAACGATGGAAGGAGCTCCCAAGATAATACAATTTGGATTCAAGGATTATTTTGTCAATGAAGTCTGCAAAAATGGATGGCAACCCGCACGGCTTGCAACTCGCACATTCGAAACACAACAACGATGACCTCAAACTTCATCCATCGCTCCAAAAAGATGTGAGGATTCTGTATATATATATATATATATATATATACAGTCAACCCCAACTGAAAGCCCAAATTTGCGTATCAAACGTTGCTTAGCTGGAGTCCGGCTTGTGACTTTCTGGGACGAAGCTCTCTGGCCTCTCGTGCGTAACCCGTATGGGGAAAGCCACAGGGCTGCATTTATGATTCCGCCAGAGGAATGAACTCCCATAAACAACAAGCCGACACATAGACAGGCAGTCTGCAGTCACCGTGGCGGACGAGTCTTCTTGTCCATGCGTTCGAAGAGCTCCACCTAAATCTTTGCTCGACAAGCTTTGCTCATAAGAGGTGGCAAAATAGCTCAAAGGAGAAAGTACGCATATCTGCGTTCAACCGTCGGGAGTGAAAGGAAAAAGTTCTCAGAAAAGCAAATGTTTTTAAGTCAAGTACGGAGTTTCACAAGTGACTCAGTGAGCTGCAGTATTGTTAGTCGATTATATGCCAGTGGGCATTGTAATATTAGCTGTCTGCATGTGTTGCTACCGTTTGTGTTCAAATATCCGTGACTCAAGCGCTTATTACATTGTGACACCTATGCTAGTTGTTAGCCCTTCTATGGAATTTTGCATCCTTTGTTAGCATTGTTAGCAACTTGCAAGTTACCTTATCTTAGGCACCACTTTTCCTCAAAACTCTACTTAAATACAGTAGCGAAGTAATTGTACTTGGTTACGTCCCGCCACTGCAAGTGCCGAGCTGTAAACTTCCGAGGCCGCGATGCGAATGAAGCAATTGCATTTGTCATAGGAGCGAAGTGTCTGCGCCCAAAAAGTACCACGGTGGTCGTTCGTTCAACAGATCGATTGCTGGTGAAGAGGGCTGAAAGGCATTCAAGTGTTTGTTTCAAGGAAGAGCCAAGCCGACGTGAAAAAGGTGTCACGAGCGATAGAACGAGCGTGACGGAACCGGACGAGATGAGACTTTGTCATCCTCAAGTTGTCGCTTTGCTTCCTCTGCAGGCAAAGGGAGCTCCAGCATCTCGTCTGACATAAGTTCCAGCACCGATCACACGCCCACCGAAGCTCCCAAGAATGCGACTTCCAGCGAAGGTAAAGCATCTGGTGCTCATTAAGCCCACCCTCGTTCCGCCTTCTCCTTCTCCTTCGTCTTCGTCTTTGTCTCTTCCCTCGTCATCCACGTTTCGCGCTGCCTATTTTGGGAGAGGAACCCGGGTGTTCCTGGGATGACCCTCGTCGGAACGCAGGCTCGCAGGAATTCGTTCGGAATCGGGCTTCGAGGGGAATGCTGCGCATATGAAACAGAGAGGGGAAAGGGAGGGCTGCAGGTCAATTGGTCATGAGTTTTTCTCAGCTTGCTCCGGCTTCCTCCTGCGTTGCAAAAAACGGGCACATTGGCTTCGCTGGAGACTCGAAAATCAGTGGTGTCCAAGCTGCAGCTCGGGGGGCCATTTGAGGGCCGTCCTCTGCATTTCAGACGCCGGCGGGATATGGGTCAGGACCACTATTGCCTTTGGTATCCTCATCAGAATTGCTCAGTCATCACTAAAATCTAGCAGAATATTGAAATTCTGAGATCTCATTATCAGTGGCCAAACATTTGTAAACATACCAGTACAATGATAAGTCTCTTAAAATGTGTTTCCTTCCTTTGATACATTTTATTCTTTGGATATGAGTTAATTCGGTGTCCGTAATCCTCTGACTTTTACAGGGATATTGCGACCAGCTTTTCGTCTTCCTTCAATGGAGGTTGAAAGAGTGCATAGTTGCAGAGTAAATACTTCCATCCATTTTCTGAGCCGCTTCTCCTCACGCGGGTCGCGGGCGTGCTGGAGCCTATCCCAGCTGTCATCGGGCTGGAGGCGGGGTCCACCCTGAATTGCCAGCCAATCGCAGGGGCACACACAAACAAACAACCATTCGCACTCACATTCACACCTACGGGCAATTTAGAGTCTCCAATTAATGCATGTTTTTGGGTTGTGGGAGGAAACCGGAGTGCCTGGAGAAAACCCACGCAGGCACGGGGAGAAGATGCAAACTCCACACAGGCGATTGAACCCGGGTCCTCAGAACTGTGAGGTTGACGCTCTAACCAGTCGCCGAGTAAATACTTATGCTTTGTAATTTCCATCATATTATGCATCTGCTTGGATGTTGACGAGCTTAACATGTCGACACCGTCATCGTGGAAAATCAATTGATATAAAAACCTTTCATAAATTGAATATTTGTGAAACAGTACTCTGTCAGAGAATAATGTTACTACGCGAAGGTAATACTACTATATTACTAATACAAAATACTAACATTAGCCCAAAATATTACCACACATTTCTTTTGATTATTTATACGTACATATTTTTAAGATGTAGGCTCTCCCCAGACTCTTTTTACTCTTCCCCACACTCCTATTAACCTTTATCATACTCTTATAAACACTTTCTATACTCTTAAACACACAGTAATGCACAGTAGTACTGCACACTGTGTATATTTTATGACGTTTTCTTATTTTATTCTTATTTTTTAAAATAATTTTAATGTTTAAGGCTCACGAGCATTTATTTTACCACAAAAAATTACACATTACATACTCATAATCCCACAATATGAATATGAAAAAAAAACATCCGCAATGTACTGAATCCATAGTAGTTGTGCCACGACATGGTTGCGGATGTGTCCACGGGGAGATAGCGGTCCATCAACAGTTAGCGTGAGATTCAGTAGCGCCGTTCCCCTCCTGAGTTCTGGCTGAAAGTGTTATTTTGTTCTCCACGCTACGTGGCAGTAATTACAGGGTCTGCAACCACCGCTGCCGCAGTCCTGTCCCCCCCCCCCCCCCCCCACCACCCCCACCCCAAAAGGCATTACTCGTGATATGTTAGCTTAAGGCTAGCGGTTAGAGGAAACAAAATGGTTTGGTTGAAGTTTCAATATACAATGGTTATATCTCTCTTTAGTTTTATGAAAAAGTTAGTTTCAATATGTTTAAGTGAGTTTTAATATGTTTCAATGTTTTTAAAGCATGTGGGAGGGGTAAAAACGCAAAAAAAAATGTATATAGTCTTGTGTGGTGCAGATTTTCACCAATGTCCCCTTCAAAATTCTGAGGGTTGACTGTAGAGTAAATTTCATAGAATTTTGGTGACCAATGAAGGATTAGAAGAGATTGTGCTGTTGAGTCTATTCTCTCAATTTTAAGATACATAATAATTCGCATCATTCCAAGAATTACCTTGTAAAATGGTCTTGGAATGTTTGCGTCAAGAGAACGCAGAGAGGAAATGAGAGCCAAAGCTTTTTTTCCCTCAAGATGTTTTCCCATCAGCTGTCCCCCCTTTCATTCGGGGAGCCGGAGCAAAGAAGAGTGAGAAAGGAAAACCAAGAGGAGACAAGTTGTTTCAGTCAAGGAGGAAGCGGTGGGCTTGTTTTTTTCATCCGTGTCACATTTTTCACATCAGTGACAAGAGAACTCTTTGACAGGAGCTCGGGAAGACGCCTCTGGCCGCAATTCTCGCCGGCCTCTTGTCAGGTTTGGCCTGTGGCGCACCAGGGTTCTTTCGGCTGCTTTAGACCAGCCGAACTGACACTTTGGACCCCTTTGGACTGGGCTTGTCTTGTTTCACCACGTAAGCGGGGTAGCGCCAGGGTCGACTATAGTAGTAGTTGTGGTGTACAATGAGGGTAAATGTCACAGGGTGCCTGGTTGTAAATTACAGTTGTGTTCAAAAGCCCCCAGTGTATCCCACAGTACATCTAGAAAAGTGGTGAGTGCCGACGGTCACCGGAAAATTATATAGACCGATAATGCATTGCACTGATACGAGGCGTTGAACCGATTAAGCTTTACTACTCCGCATCGGCGACTTCCAGTCCCGTTTTTGGGATCCCGTCTGCCAATTGGCCAATTTACAGAGGACCGGTCGCCTGTGGAGCGGCAGAATGTTCGGCCAACAACGGGCGCGGTCTTTGTACATCTTGCTAGCTAGCCCAAGTTATACTGCCGATGAATAACGAACAGGAAAAGCTAGGAACAAACGTTTTCCTTCCTGGGGAAAGAAGATAGTCTCTTCTTTCCTTTGGTATGTTAGGTGCTTAAATTGTCACAGAACACAATATTCTGTGGGTCGTGAAAGATCAGTCACCAACTTAAAACAATATCATGTTATCATCATTTATTTTGTTGTTGTTGGATATTTACTGCAGAACTTCCACTAGCTAACTTTGATGCAGTACGTTGTAATTATGTGACAGCATTGACGTCATTAACGGCGCCCGAGTAGCGTTCCAAAGCTATTTTTCATTTGACTAATGAGTGCACTATTTACTGTATAAAAAGGCCTTTGCAGTGATTAGGGAGTAGGGAATGATGATTGATTCCGAACGCATCATTCATCATTCCGTACTTCCTAATTTTCAGTGGACATTTGAGGAACTAGCTAGGTCCTCTATGCAACAATGCCCACAGAGCCTGATATAAGGACAAACTAGGAGACATTTGTTCTGGTTGCCAGAGTAGTTTGTGCCCCCGCGGTGATTGACGCTACATCATGTAATGAGCTTAACACACATTACCCCAAACATGGCTCCCGAATGTTTACGAGTTCAATACATATCAAATCTTTTTACGGCCCTGCCAGAAGTGCTGCGGGGTTGTAATTAGGCGCAGTGGTGCCAGGAGCAAAGTGCTAGCATGTCATTACCTCCGCCGAGGAGGTTATGTTTTGTCTGTCCCGTCGAACAAATGCAGCGCGAGCGTTATTTTCTTGCGAGAACACGGTGGGTGACGGCGAGAGGAAGAAGGATTACCCCGAAGATCCCTTGCATGGCGACAACCCGTCTGGACCGGTCGGCTCTAGTCGGTTACGAGAGGAGAAGTTGGATGCGTCCTCATGCAAACTTTGGGGACATGTAGACGCAGCCGCAATAGGTGAAAATCTGCAAAAGACGATCTCAAAATGTTTTGAAATAGTTTTACACCTTCCACATTTAAACATATTACAACACATTTCCACTTGTTAAAAGACACTTTCTAAAGTATTCCTTTGCACCTGTTCGCACTCTCCCGCTGTCAAGAAACGGAAGACTATCGTAAAACATCACTTAGTCACTCCTTGTTGAAATTGATTGTGAAACTGACACATCGGCCTAAATGATCCTACCCTTGGAATCTCAAGTTTGTCTTGGTACTGTTTCCAAGGCAAACAAGTGAAAGCTATGTTCCCAAGCTGTGTCGTGACAGCGATCGATGACATCAGTGATCCACTGCAGACATTTGGCTTGTGGGACAGAGATCATGTCGGTGAGAATTGTTGCGGTCCAGATGAAGGTCGGCCTGTGGGAGTTGCGCGCGGCCGAGCGGTCCGCTTCCTGTCCGAGTGCCGCATTGTAGCGGCCCCGGCGGCGCCTATTGTCTTCCGACTTGTGCCGTGACGTCAGCGCTTCCTGTCGCGAAGGCTTTGCTGATAGCCCGGCCGCCACACCGCATGCTAACGTCGACTTCCACGTATTCAATTCAAAACCAGGGCAGACCCTGGTGTTTTTTTAAGTCCCGGTGTCCTGGTCAGATGAGGCACAAATGTGTGTTTTGATTGTGTCGGCCCTCTTCTCACTCTCTTGCTGTCAAGATAATAGGAGACAATTGCATAAGATCACTTAGGGCAGGAAAAGAAGACGACTATCGCTCGCAGTTTTGCAAATCAGACGCACTATGCTTGCTTCAAGATGTTTATTAGCTGATAAAAAAAGAGAATGAAACAATGTACATTTAAACAACAAAATGTTCAACCCAACCATGTAATTTCGTCGGATGAAAGTCTGCTCGTTTAATACTAAATTATAATGCAAGAATTCATAGACAGGCTCATGGAAATTAGCATTGATTGTTACGATCAATCTAAACTTTGAAAGAACTGCTACTTTAACACACACAGTGCAACAACGCATATAAACAGAGTGTACAATAATACTCATTGGCAAATATTCTCTCTGCTCTGTGTAAATTACTACAGGATTACTGAAGCTTCCTTGCCTCTTCTTCTTGCCATTCATTACGCTGGATGTCTTCCGGTGGAGCTCAGTGCTGCCAGGCAGGTTGTGGCATAACGTAGTACTGCACTGAAGGCACAGATCTCTTAAATTCTGAATTGCCTCCCAACTGCAAGAAAAAAAAACACGAAAAACTGGGGTGTGGGCTTCACTGTCATCTTCTCAAAAGAGCGCCCCCTTGCTTCCTGTCAGGACTGCTGAGCACGTCACAGGGTCTTGAGTGCCGATCGGTGGCAGGCAGCGGTCTTCCTCTCCAGTCCCATTACAAAGCGTTCGGCGACCGAGGCAGGAGAAGCCGTTGTCCGCCGTCGACTGTGGGTCAGAATTGCCAGAAAATCCGGGTGGATCTCCAGCAAAGTTAAATGATTTCTTCCTTGGTCGAAGCATGACCCCTCCACGACTAATTGTACTTTTTGAATGAGCAGTCAGGCAAAAAGGCAGGCAGGAAACTTGCCACCTGGCGCTCGTACGCCTGGCAGAGGTCTCAAAAGCAGCTCGGTGGCTTCTGAAAAGAATCCCTGCACTTTGAGTTTGCAGTCGCACTGCGAGCCTGCCCCTGCACTTGTCTCCGTCCGTCTCTGCTAAAGTCACGAGGCACCCCTGCCAAGTTATCTTCCCGCCTTCCTTTAGCTCTCGCTTCTTTTATAACAACCACAAACATCCCAAATCAAATGCTGCGCTTCTTTTTCATTCTGTCCCCGTTCTCGTTCGTTGAACCCTTACGTACTTGAGCGACTATCTTTGACTCCTGCAGTCGTACCGCAAGGCCTTTGGAGATATTTTTCGACGCGCTCGGCTCAACCAACATTTGACCATGCCGTTGTTCTCTTTCGGGTGATGTTCCCATTTAACATCAAAGTTGCAAACAAAACATGACTTGAACTTAAATTGTGATGCTTTTGGATGACTTAACGGAGTTTGTGAGTGAGTGACCTTCCACTCCCATGCGTGCGCTAAACACCAACACCTGTGCTCAGAAAGTCTTGCGGCACCCGCGGAGAAGAGAAGGACGTGTGGTTCCTACAATTGTCATAAGGTGAATCTCCCAACAGTCAAAGAATTCAAGTCAACGAAAACTCGGAACAAAATGAGGTCGCCCTCTGCAAAGTTCAGCATTTCAACAAATGGAAAAATAAGATGACTTCAAATCAAGGATGGATGCACAATCAGAACATGACAAACACTTTAGTTTCCTTGCATTTGACTGTAATGTTTGGGCATAAACCGATCATTTTGAAGTGGTCTCTGACTTTTTTCTCCGGAGCTGTACATATGTATTTTCATGGGACAGTGGAGACGGTGTTCGCGTGGGAGTTTAAAACAGTCCCGAGAACTGTCTGTGTTCGCACCACATTTGCAGGAACATGGGCCTGAATGGTATAGTAATACATTATTTAAAAGAGCTATAGTTCATAATTTGCTGTAGACAATTGTTATGGGGAGACTATATGGAGTACGTAAGGGTTCGAATCCAAATTTGCAGCTGCACTTCTACCCCGACTGATTTCCATGAGACCCCGCATATCAAAGCGCCATCCAGATGGCGCTGCTCACTTGATGCTAATTGGATCCTTCTGCCCCACGTCGCCGTGGATCCGATTTGGGTATTAGCGGCAAATGATTTCAGGCTTCGTGTGGGCGCACGCTCCTCGAGAACGCATGCGAGCGGCCCTTTTGGTTGCCCGCTTCTGCGTCCAAGGGAAAGAGCAGATGTCGGACTCGTTCTCCTCCGATTTCCTGCGGCACGTTGAGTGGTCCAGCATGTGCGTAAACACGCTGGGTTTTTTTTGCGCCGCGCGCAGATTCCAGTTAGTTTATTCATGAATGAAGTCAACGTCTTCTCGGTCACATCACATGTTCTTCATCAGGAGTTGTTATGGAGACAAAACGTGTTGTTATGCAAACTGTGCACTTCTGTTTCATCCCTTTTTGGGCTTTTAGTCGTGTCCAGGGATTTTCACTGAAATCCAAATGTGAACCAAATAGATCTGATCTGGAAATGCCAAAAGAACATTTATGTGACTTTCTGTCCACGATGTGAAGACTCGGTGTTGGTTCTGTTCCTGTTTTAAAGATTGAGGAGTATCAATCACAAAAGATAATTGAATTGAAGGTCGCACCTTGCTTGTCTGGGAAATTCCAGCTTCTCCATAACTGTAATAATTAGGATCAGGATTTTGGAAAAACAACAACCGATCACCGATCCGATCACAAGATGGAGCAATGTGTCCATTTAAATCACTTGTTCATTTCATGTATATACTTGTGTACTGTACAGTGAGTATCTTCAAAAGTGTTCTGTAGAATTTTAAACAAAAGGTAAAACATCAATGACCTCGAGGGGCCATTCAAGGATTGGCCACTGACATAAGTTTAAAGTTCAGTCAGGTCAAATCAACATTAACCGAAATAATGGGTGCAAACTTACTGTAATTAAATGAGTTTATTGTAATGAACTTACTTTACATGAACAAATACTGTTCATGACATGCCAACTCTAACTTTCTCACTGTCACGGCTATATGGAAGGGTGTTGTCCGGCGTTGTTTGCGTCAGCGTCTGTTCGGTTGTTAGCTTTTCCGTTTGTTTTGGTAGTGGCACACTTCTCCGGGTTTACATTCTTCAGGTGCGTGATCAAATGTGTTGTGTTCAAGCATTCAGATGACGTTCCCCCATGACGTACTTCAGTTTTGCACAGATCGCAAATGGCTTTCATGTTGTCTGTCTGAAACGCCGCAAAAACATGAAGTTTTTTCACCGACAAGATTTATTAAAAAAAACAACAAAAAAAAACAAAACAAAAAAAACAACGAAGTGGCCGTCAGATATCTAAAGTACTACGTCACAAGACACATGACAAGGCTAACTATAAAGTAGCTTTTGGATTCAAATATACACAACAGCGCTGCGGAGTAAAATGTCTTTTGTGGAGCCGATCAACGATGTCATCAGTCAGATCGGTGAATTAGGACATTGAAGCTAAATGCTAATTATCGGCCGATACCGATCAAGCTGATCAGATCGGTGTAAAGTCGAACTGTAATGCTGTGTGCCTTTAATGGGTGTGAAAGCACAAATATTTCACCTCATTGTGTTCTGTATGAAAACCAAAATGTCTGGTCTACATAAACAGCTCCTTTATGCCAATTTTCCAGGGAACTCTGTGTGAAACTGAGCGTAGCGCACTTTGCCGACATATGGACGTGAGTTTTAATGCTCAGGAGAGATCTTTTAAATGTAGCCGCGAATCAGATGACCAGTTCCAAAACAGTCTGCGGATGTAATCAGACCCAGAGACGGAGTCCCGGTCTGGAATAGCGATCCAGCAATAAGGATGTCGCTTCCCCGCTGACAATCCCGACACACAAATCGACATTAGGGCCAGCGTGGCGTCCATCCGTCAGGCGGACGCTGACACGCGGCGTACAACCCGGCTGACGGACGGTCAGGAGGCTGCGCCGTGGTCACGTGACTCGTGCCACTGATGCGCTGATAGCCCAAATCACAATCAGAATCATCTTTATTGGCCAACATCGCTCAAACATGCAAGGAGTTTGTCTTCGGTATTGTTCTCAGATTTGTAGAGGAACTGGGTGAGGCTTCAGGCCACGTCCCATTTTCATTTTCCAGCTCAAAAATATCTGCAGGCTTCTGTTGCACAATTTATTGAGCGATGTCATGTTCCTATGTGCCCTGCGATTGGCTGGCAACCAGTTCAGGGCGTACCCCCGCCTCCTGCCCGATGACAGCTGGGATAGGCTCCAGCACGCCCGCGACCCTCGTGAGGAGAAGCGGCTCTGAAAATGGATGGATGGATGGATACTTCAATAAAACACACAGGTTGACCCGATTCTAATTTATTGAGATGTAGCTGTATAAGAAGTAGGCTTACTTTGCTGCTGAAACTTCTTTTAGCCTTCACAAGTGCGTCAATATCAGGTATCAAATGGTGAGTAGCTGCCAATTTCAGGTCATTTAAGCGGTTGTCCGTGCGACCACCAGTAGACAAAATTAGAAACAACAGTTACTTTTATTGAAAAATAGCAGCGAAGGAGTTCTCCGGGCCGCAGGCCATACGTTTGGCGCCCCCGTCCTATACTCTCTGATTCGCGTTTAACTTCCAACCACGTTGCGGTCTCTTGGCCTTTCAGGTTTGGACTCTGGCACGAGGACGCTGAGCACGCCTAGTCCGGGCCTCAAATCGTCGTCTCTGTCCTCCCCGGCGCTGTCCAGCAATGGCCGTGACACCAACTCCACGTCGTCGTCCTCGTCGGCCGCCGCCTCCGAGACGGTGGCCGTGGTCCACCCCCAGCCGGGCACCCGCACCCGCTCCCGCGTCCCCAGGGGCCACGCCCCGGCGGACCTCCTGCCCGACGGCGTCCTGCTGCAGATCTTCTCGCACCTTCCCACCAACCAGCTGTGCCGCTGCGCCCGCGTTTGCCGCCGCTGGTACAACTTGGCATGGGACCCGCGGCTGTGGCGCGCCGTGCGGCTCGACGGCGAACTGTTGCACGCCGACCGCGCCGTGCGGGTGCTGACCCGACGCCTGTGCCAGGACACGCCCAACGTGTGCCTCACCCTGGAGACGGTGGTGGCGAGCGGCTGCAAGCGGCTCACCGACCGCGGGCTGCACGTGCTGGCCCGCTGCTGCCCCGAGCTGCGCCGCCTGGAGGTGGCCGGCTGCTACAACATCTCCAACGAGGCCGTGTTCGAGGTGGTGTCGCGATGCCCCAACTTGGAGCACCTCGACCTCTCAGGTAGTATGATTGGACAATTCATTAGGTAGATTTTGCAGATTTTTCTGAATTTTCTATGTATGTGTTTAATTACGTTTTAGTGCGATTAAAGCATATGGGGGGATATTTGAAGGCTTCAACTAATATGGAAATGGATCTGTGAATAAATGTAGCTTTACTTTAGCGTTGCAACTGTGCGAAAAGGGCCAGTGCTGAGCGTCGCCTCATTTGCGCCCCCCGCAGGCTGCTCCAAGGTAACGTGCATCAGCCTGACTGAGGAGGCGTCACTGCAGCTGTCGCCGCTGCACGGCCAGCAGATCTCCATCCGCTACCTGGACATGACCGACTGCTCGTGCCTGGAGGACGACGGCCTGCGCATCATCGCCACGCACTGCCCCCGCCTCACGCACCTCTACCTGCGGCGCTGCGCGCGGCTCAGCGACGACGTGCTGCGCCACCTGGCCCTGCACTGCCCGTCCATCCGCGAGCTCAGCCTGAGCGACTGCCGCCTGGTGGGCGACTTCGGCCTGCGCGAGGTGGCCCGCCTGGAGGGCTGCCTGCGCTACCTGAGCGTGGCGCACTGCACGCGCATCACCGACGTGGGCGTGCGCTACGTGGCGCGCTACTGCCCCAAGCTGCGCTACCTGAACGCCCGCGGCTGCGAGGGGCTGACGGACCACGGCTTGGGGCACCTGGCGCGCAGCTGCCCCAAGCTCAAGTCGCTGGACCTGGGCAAGTGCCCGCTGGTGTCGGACGGCGGGCTGGAGCAGCTGGCGCTGTACTGCGCCGGCCTGCGCCGCGTCAGCCTGCGGGCGTGCGAGAGCGTGACGGGGCGCGGCCTGCGGGCGCTGGCCGCCAACTGCTGCCAGCTGCAGCTGCTCAACGTGCAGGAGTGCGAGGTGTCGCCGGAGGCGCTGCGCTTCGTGCGCCGCCACTGCCGCAAATGCGTCATCGAGCACACCAACCCCGCCTTCTACTGACGCCGACTGCGCTCGCGCTGACCGACGGAAGGTTTCCCGCTCCGCGCCTCAACGGAGCCCCGCAGAATGTATTTAATGTATTTATCTGTAAAAAGAACAAAAACAAACTGTTATGTGGTGTCGACAGAGACCCAGACGTGACATAAGGGGAACGAAAGTTCAGTTAGGCCCACAATTCAGTCCGCCTCTGCATATTTGTGATTCACTATTTGCAGATTTTTGGGGAGACTCTATCCTCCCTAACATAAAAGTATCGCTTTGACGCCAAAGAACGAGAGCGGAGGCGCTTCATTTGGTCAGGTCATAGCCCTGTCTCATAGAAAAGTAGTGCTTTGCCGCCATTTGTAGGCAATCGTGAATGTCTGCACTTTAGAACTTTCCGGGTCAAGGGATACATTTACCCTCCTAACAAAAAGCCATAGGAAATATTGATTTTTGGAACATTTCAACCTCAAAACTATATGAGCCCGTTAGAAATGTAATTAAATGATTCTGTTTTGGACTGAGCATCAAGCGCTAAAATGCCACAGGATTATTTATAACGCAACAAAAGGCACAACATGCTTTTTTTGTTGCCTGTTCACACCCTGTTTTTGTTTTTTGAATGCAATCACGATCCGCTTGTGACAATCCTCAAGGACCATGACATAGTAGCACACAAACACAATGCTGCTCCAATTGTGCCAATAAAGTCCACCAAAGCATTGGAAAGCGGTTTGTTTCGCATTAATCTTCAACTGAAATGAGATGAGGTTTTATATATATTTTTAGCGTCTTTGTTTTTAAACCAGGTGAGGCAATTGTTAATAGTTTTTCTGGGACGCCATGTTATTAGTTGTGTTATTAACTTTGATATCACTTTGCTGGTGAGTACACTATTTATTTATTTTTATCCATTGCTCTTGCTCGCTCAGTTATTTTGTATGTGTTTGTATTAGGCTCCTGCACGCCCGCGACCCTAGTGAGGAGAAGCGGCTCAGAAAATGGATGGATGGATGGACGAACATAGCGCAGTTTTCAAGATATTCACACACGAAGACACACGCACACGTTGAGAATACTCACGCGTATGGGAAGGCCCTCCCTGCCTCCATCCAGTAGGCGGCAGTGTTGATGTCTCCGTTGAGAGCAGAGGCTATACGAGCGAGAAAGAGCGTGAGCGATGATTGGCCTTCAAATCTCTCCCATACCAGTGAGCCAATCAAAGCCAAGGGGTGGTCGTTGAGCGTCCGCCCACAGATGCGAAACTTTATGAGCTTCTGACCGAGAATTTGGAGCGCGTTTTAGCTAATCTGACTTTGAAAACAGCCGTTATGACACGAAGGCTTTTCGAGAAATCTCTTTTAGCCCAAATACTTGCGTATACTGACGTATTCATTTGCTCCCGGTCGACAGAAGCGAAATTCATCCGGGTGAGGCCGCGCTTTGCAGACCCGGAAATCCACAACATGACACTGTCGGATTGGCGTATCGAAGAAGTGTGATTGCATTTGTTCTTAGGGAGCATAGTTATGGCCATGGCGATTCAACCACTTGTTATGCGGTTATTCCATGTAAGTACAATTGATTATTTAAAATTCTCGTTCTAAAAAAAAAAAAAAATAGTAAAAAAGGTGCACCGTAAAAGTGCTCGCGGTGGCAGTGGTAGACACTTCCTCCCTAAAATAATAGAGAATGTTAAGGCCTGTGTAGGGTGCCACGGTGGGTGACTGGTTAGCACATCTGCCTCACCGTTCTGAGACTGCGGTCAAGACAGCCTCCGCTCGTAAAGTAGCAATCAAGCCAGCCGCCCCTAATTTTGTTCATACTAGGCATTACGGTAATAGGTCGCCAACCCGTGGCGAAAGCCACCTTCAAAATAAAAGCTTCCCAAAAATACGGACGTCAGTGCTCTTCGGTTAAGGAATGCAACCAGAAAAGTTCATTTGAATCTTGAAAAACATAACATACATACATACACACATTAAAAAATGTACTTTATTTGATATCAGAGGAAAAATAAATGGCAATGGACTGCACTTATATAGTGCCTTATCTACATCATCACAGTGGCCAAAGCGCTTTACAAAGAGTCATATTCACACACACATTCATAAACCAATGGGCGACTGCTTGCCATGCAAGGCGCTGCCAGGCCCACTGGGAGCAAATTAGGGTTCAGTGTCTTGCCCAACGAAACTTCGACATGCGGACAGTCTTAGCAGGGATTCGAACCTGTTCTACCTACTGAGCCAAAGCCACCCCAACATAATCCCATTGGAATCGCAAGACAAGTCCGGATCTGTGTGACAGACCACCAAGGACTCCACGAAAAGGGGTTTGATGAAGATCTGATATTGAATTTCTAAATAAAAATCTCTGAAAACTGCCTATGTTGCTTTTATTACCCCTGACTGAAAAAATCTGTTAAATCTTTTTAATGAGATATCGCAACACCGGTCCAGTTCTGGGGGACACTACACCTCCCCAGGTCTGCAACAAAAGAGATCCTATCAAAATCTGATGTGGCATTTCAAAATAAAAGACCCTTGAAATTGGTATATTTATTTCACTGTCATGATCACGGATTTCAAAAATTCATTTCAAAAAATCTGTTAGTTATCACAACACCAGTCCAGTTCTGGGGGACACTACACCACCCCAGGTCTGCAACAAAAGAGGTCCCATCCAAATCGGATGTGGCATTTCAAAATAAAAGACTCTTGAAATTGGTATATTTCACTGTCATGACCACGGATTTCAAAAATTCATCAAAAAAAATCTGTTAGTTATCACAACACCAGACCAGTTCTGGGGGATACTACACCACCCCAAGTCTCCAACAAAAGAGGTCCCATCCAAATCTGATGTGGCATTTCAAAATAAAAGATCACTGAAATCGATATATTTCACTGTCATGACCATGGATTTCAAAAATTCTTTAAAAACAATCTCCTAGTTATCACAACACCAGACCAGTTCTGGGGGACACTACACCACCCCAGGTCTCCAACAAAAGTGGTCCCAACCAAATCTAATGTCCATCCATCCATCCATTTTCCACTGCTTATCCGAGGTCGGGTCGCGGGAGCAGTAGCTTTAGCAGGGACGCCCAGACTTCCCTCTCCCCAGCAACTTCCTCCAGGTCTTCCAGGGGGATCCCGATGCGTTCCCAGGCCAGCCGAGAGACGTAGTCTCTCCACCGTGTCCTGGGACCTCCCCGGGGTCTCCTTCTGGTGGGACGTTCCCGGAACACCTCACCAGGGAGACGTCCGGGAGGCATCCGAATCAGATGCCCCAGCCACCTCATCTGGCTCCTCTCAATGCGGAGGAACATCAGCTCTACTTTGAGCTCTTCCCGGATTACCTAGCTTCTCACACTAGCTCTAAGGGAGAGCCAGAATACCCTACGGAGGAAACTCATTTCGGCCGCTTGCATCCAGGATCTCGTTCTTTCGGTCACGACCCACAGCTCGTGACGATAGGTGAGGGTAGGAACGTAGATTGACCGGTAAAGTGAGAGCTTCGCCTTTCGGCTTAGCTCCTTCTTTACCACAACGGACCGATACAAAGTCCGCGTCACTGCAGACGCTGCACCGATCCGCCTGTCCATCTCCCGTTCCACTTTTCCCTCACTTGTGAACAAGACCCCAAGATACTTGAACTCCTCCACTTGGGGGAGGATCTCATCCCCGACCCGGTCTAACGCCTTCTCCAAGTCCACAAAACACATGTAGACTGGTTGGGCGAACTCCCATGCACCCTCGACGACCCTGCCAAAGCAACATATGCAGTTTTCAGAGATTTTTTCTTTTGAAATACAATATCAGATCTACATCAAACCTCTTTTCGTGGAGTCCTTGGTGGTCTGTCACACAGATCCGGACTTGTCTTGCGATACCAATGGGATTATGTTGGGGTGGCTTCGGCTCAGTAGGTAGAACAGGTTCGAATGCCTGCTAAGACTGTCCGCATGTCGAAGTGTCCTTGGGCAAGACACTGAACCCTAATTTGCTCCCAGTGGGCCTGGCAGTGGCTCGCATGGCAGCAGTCGCCCATTGGTTTATGAATGTGTGTGTGAATGTGAGGCTTTGAAAAGTGCTTTGGGCACTGTGATGATGTAGATAAAGCGCTATATAAGTGGAGCCCATTACCATTTATTTGTCCTAAGATATCAAATAAAGTATTTTTTTTAATGTGTGTCTGTATGTATGTTATGTATTTCAAGATTCAAATTAACTTTGCTGGTTGCATTCCTAAACCGAAGAGCACTGACGTCCGTATTATTGGGAAGCTTTTATTTTGAAGGTGGCTTCGCCGCGAGTTGGCGACCTATTACCGTAATGCCTAGTGTGAACAAAATTAGGGGCGGCTGGCTTCACCGCATGTTCTGAGGACCCGGGTTGAAACTGTGGAGTTTCCTCCCACATCCCCAAAACATGCATGGTAGCTTCTGGTTGGTTGTTTCTCCGTGCCCTGCAATTGGGTGGCGAGCAGTTCAGAGTGCACGACGCCTCGAGTCAGCTGGGATAGGTGCCAGCACGCCGGCCATCCTAGTGGGGATAAGCGCTTCAGAGAATGGATGGTTGCAAGTTGTGTGGGCAGTAAACCTGCTTGGATTGAACGCATTAGTTAATGTACGTTCAATGGTATTAGGCGCCATCCAGCGGTCGTTCTGCCCAACTGCAATTCTTTCAATAAATATCCATTGTAATACAAACAAAACACAAGCAACAATTAATTCTCTGTTGCACAGAAAAATTGCTCTGCCATGAAAAGGTTTCCTGATCCTACACTCTGCAGAGCAGGACAGGTTTAAAAAAAAAAAAAAAATCAATCATTTGTAAAAGTAATTTCTAAGTGTGTGCATCCCTCTTTCCAACATGGCAGTTCAGGGACCCATCATGCTTGCACCTTCCTTGAACGGGACCATGGCCTGGGACATTACCACAACTTTGTGCGTGATGCACTGAGACTGTACGGCTAAGGCGTGACACCAAAGATCAAATGCAAACATCAGCATGTGTGTTTGTTCTCTGAGCACTGGAGAAGAAGATGTGGTGCCAGGGAGAGCTCACCAGCAAGGCCATGGACCTCTACAAACAGGTTGATCATCAATTCATCCTCCTGGACTATGGCGTGTTTCTCCGTGTCCGTGAAGACGAGCAGATTGTACGTGTCTGTGTGTGAACGATTATTTGAAAAATTCAATGACAAAATTTTACATTTTTTATTTTGTATTAATATTGAGAGATGTAATGATTCATCGAGAACTAATCAATTATCAAATGAATCAACAACTTTTGATCATCGATTAATCATTTCATTTCGAGACCTTGTGGAACTTAAAATTGTCGATATCCGAGAAATTTCAGCCTCTCAACAGTAAATATTCTCCGATTTCTGTCATCCTTCATGAAAGCAGACTGATTATCTTTGTGTTGAATCAAAGTAAGACATTTGCAAACATGTGGGCGGTATTCCAGCAAGCAAGTTGCGTGGAAACTCAGAAAGTTGACCCTCAGATGAAGGGAAGCCTGATCAATCACTTTCAAAGTTTCAAAGAGTCAGGTACGAGGAATTCCAACTCTTTGAAGCTATCCTGCTCGCTCAATCCTGTCATAGTGGAATGAAAGTGTAGGCCACACCTGTTTCATAACATCTAGGTGGCGGTGGCATATTAGAATGAAAGTGTACAGGGGCTTATTCTTTAGTAAAGCATCACGTGACCGACATGCAGTCCAGTGCTGTTTCGTTCGCGAACATTTCACATGAAAAGAACGAATCTTTTCAGTGAGAGTAATGAACTGAATCAGTTTATGAAATGATTCGTTCTTCGAGTTTGGCCGCCGCCAGGAGAGAGTCGGCTGTCACTGCCTGACAAGAAAATGCCTCCAAATCCAGTGTAAACTGTGTATTTAGCCCAGTGCTGCTCCTCTTTAATTTCTTCTTCTGTGGTCCCCATTCAAAATGCTTTCTGGGCCCCCACCTCTGCCCTTTGCCCTTTTGGACAATCCTCCTGTCGGAGAGGTGGGTGACCTTATTTCATTCCGTTGGTGATCCTGAAACATCCTAATGTTTCTCTTTGTTTATTATATGTCTTTCTGGTCTCAATGTTATTGTTATGTCTTGGGGAAAACCAGGTGAAAAACCCCTGCTGTAAAAGGCTTATGAAAGAGAAAGTTTGTCGTGTAGTTACTGCTTTTTTGGGTCTTCGTAAGAGGCGCCGCCATGTTTCGTCCTCAGAAATTGCGCAGTGTCTCGCGGTGTCCCGCTTCCCGCGTTTAGCATGAAGACGTCACCAACATGAGACTTCACCAGCTCGCTCATGACGTCACACACAACAGCTTCTCCGTTTTGGACACTAAATAACTAAACACAATGCTTTTTGTTGGAAGAAAAACATCAAACAAAGAATGAAATGTTTGTGATACTTTAAGATTAAAAGAGACAAAATATTTTATGACTCCTTTTTAAAATTAGATATATAATACAGCTTTATTCTCACAAGAATAAAAACATTTTCTCTAAAAAAAAAAAAAGTAATCACAAATGAAACCTTTATTTTGGTAAGATTTCAACTTTTTACTTTTCCTAAAAAAATTTTTTTTTTAAATCTCACGATTTCTTCATCTGATGCATTTCTCAAATGCTTGTCTGAAAAAATACTTTATTCTTGTAAGATTAATTTTGATTCTTGAAAAAAATCAACAAGATTCTAGTATATTTTCAAATATTTAAAAGCAATTCTTTCCAATCCAGCTTTGTTCTTGTCATAATGATTTTCTTAAAGAAGAACATTCCAATATAACAGAAAAAAATACAACTTTAATGATGTAATTTTGACTCCTCCCAAATCAAATTCTTAATAAAATTATTAAAATAAATAAATATATATTAACATTAATATTCTTGTAAAATTCTGGCTCTTCAAAAAAAATCTCGCAAATGAAGACTAATTCTAATATAGATACAACAATTTTCTCCTCAGCCCACCCCCCCCCCCCAACCCCCCCCAAAAACATTTTGTCCACTTTGATGTCCATTGTTTCGTGTCTTATTTTGTTCAACACGAGTCCCAATAATGTCTCCGATTGTGTGTGCGACATAAAAAGGCTTTGCAGGTAAAAGGAAGACAGAATTTATGTTTTGGATTACTTACAATATTTATTCCTATATTTTCTTCGCCAAAGAGTAATACATATTTCAGGACAAATGCATGTTGACTCCAGCACATCACTTTACAGAATATACATTTCCACCATATTATCTAGTGTCAATGAAGGCTTATTAATTGCTTACAGTAGCAAATAATGAGGATTCGATCAATATTTCCTGCTTCAAGGGCTCAAATGTCCATCCTGAAACAAAACATCCGACACGACGTCGAGACTCCCGAACGGCGGCGACGACCCGCTGCGGCCAGAGGCCCCCCCGGGCCAAAGAGAGAGAGAGGTTAAATACGGAGGCAGAGTGCGGCCGGCCGGCCAGCCATGGAAGAGGACATGCAGCGAGAATATAATGTGACACGCAGGCAGAAGCGACAGAAAAAGCAGAAGAAGAAGAAGACAGAGCGGAGTGGCGAAATCGGCATGCTTGGCGGCACGGACAGAAACACAAACGAAGCCCAAACACGACAATCACAAGCTGGACCAGCTACTTACAAAGCCACACACTGACTTGAATATAGATAATATAGCATAGATAGATACTCGATAGACGTGGATAGATACGTAAAGATGTATATATTTATATATATATATATATATGTGCATATATAGGAGGCGCAACATCCCACAGAGTAAGCAGGGCAAGGCGAGGAAGCGCATGCATGCACGTGCAAAGGGAGCCCGGCTGGAAGCGCGAGCGTGCCGCCGTTAGCGCACGCTAAAGTTTTCGGTTAGCTGTTAGCGCGCGCCAATGTTCTAGGTCGGGTGCCGCCCATGTCAAAGTGTCAGAAAAAATAAAAATACAGCACAACCTCCAAAGTGCAACACTAAACTTAACAGTGTGCGATTTGGTAGTTCCTGATAGATGCCACAAGATGGCAGTAAAGCACAACTTTGAGATCACACAGGAGGTGGCCTCGCCGAAGGAAGCTCCTCCCTTGACTTTATAGAAAGCAAATAGGTGTGTTTTTCAGCAAAAAGGTTAATACGCGTGGAAACACGCTTCATGTTGCAAATCTTTTAAATGTATAGGCTAATTGTGTATAATTTCAGTATAAAGAGAAGGTAGTAAGTAGCTATTTAGCTTTTCAGCTACATGCTATTACAGAGTATCGATATTGACTAGCAAATAAAAATACCCAAATAACGTAAAATTGCACAGCCTTCGAAGACGCTTAAGCGACACGTGACGGAGAGACATAAAGCTACATGCTACAGTTAGCATCTGCTTGATTAACTCGCTGGGTAATAAAGTGTGGTATTAGTGTACTAGTGGTACACGGACTCCCTCTAGTGGTATGCCACAGAATCACTGAATTGAATGTTGAAACTGTTTAATGTTGCAGTTTTAAAATCCAGTTCATCTGTTGAGTTGAGTTCAGTTGTATTTAACTTCAAAACGTTTGCATTTAATCTTTGAGAGCTGTTTTTTAGCATTTAGTTTGGTACAATTTTAAATAAATTTTTATCTTATACGTGATTTGCTTTAGAGGCATTTATGTTTCATTGAGGCAAATTCTGAAATTTTTGGGGCAAATTTCACTTTGGAGGTTTTGCTGAATACAAACAAAAAATATTAAAACAGATTATTGTTGATTGCACATTCAAGATTACTTTTAAGCACATTTGTCACCCTCATTAAGGAACAACGACATTGCACATCATAGGCTCGTGTGTGTGTGTGTCTATATATATATATGTATATATATATATATATATATATATGTATATATATATATATATATATATATATATATATATATATATATATATATATATATATATATATAGTTTGTGTGAGAGTGTGTGTAGGCAAAAGTGCAAAAGCCCCACACGAGAGCATAAGTGTGTTGGGTGGTATAATCTATAGACAATACTGGCAAAGTTGGACTATAAGGCAGCAAAAATACGCCACAAACACACAAACCATCACGTGTCACAACAAAAAGTGCTTCCCGGCTCACAAAGGTCACCACAACGAGGAACAGCACACACACACTCCTTCACGCACACACACGGGATGAAAATACATTCAAATTGACACTACATCACGGGAGGGCGGGTCAAAGTTTTAAGTTCAAGGGTCACATTGGATTTTTAACTTGGGACAAATGAGCCAGCTCATAAAATAGAAAAGGTCAAATGTCTACGTGAAATTATTTTTAACAGTAAAATAATAATCATTCTTAACATTATTTATAATTTATTCAATTGTAATTAATTAGCCAATTATTCAATAAAGTAACTGTCAAATAACTTATTTTTACTGATTTTGTTTTTCCCAGTGACAAGGCATAATGGGGTAAATTGATAAAAGCAGACATTTTAAAAAACTCAGATAATACTTTGCCCATCCCTGCAAAAATTTTTTAGAGTTAATGTCACAAATAATCTCTGGTTATACATCTTATATACAAGTACTACATACACCTCCCCCAGCACTATTTACATATGATTGAGCGTCAAAAGTGAGTGAGTGTGGAGCTAATTGTGCTTTTCTTACTATCAATCATTTCATCAATATTCCTTTCGAATCAATCAAGGAGGAACAAGTGTACTAGTGCCTTTTTTCTCGAAACCGTACTAGATCGATGGTGCCAGAATGTAGTCTGCACCGCAAGTATTCAGTGGGCACAATATTATTATTAATTCATTTCAATTCACAACTTAATACAATCTAATTTTGTCATCCTCAGTATTACGGGGGACATATGGAAAATCGACGTTTTAACAATTGGATCTCTCCCCCTGAGAAAAACTAACACCATTACGGCAAAAATATTTGCTGTAATAAAGCTCCTGTATTGGATTACTGTGACCTCTGTTAGCAGGTAGCCTACAGTTAGCAATGCTAAAGGCTAAAAAATAGCTAAATAAAAACAGCATCTTTGTCCAAGTATTAGTGCAAACATGGCAATTCTTTGAATGCTAGCACCCCTTTGTCATCTCTTGAGCAGACAGCTTCCTGGCTATGTTAGCCCACATTAGCATCACCCCCAAAAATGACTCAACCCAGGACCAAAATTAAGACTAATCTAGACTGTTCTTGCTCTTACATAGTCAAATTGGGCCGAGAGGATTTGTCCAAAGTCCTCTGGAGTGTCACAATTAACGGAGTGTTAGCCACCACATTACATTTCGATTTCTACATTAGCGGGGAAGCTAATCGTGAGCTAAAAGTCTCACGTGTGATCACTTTAAACATCCTGGATTCCTTCAGTTCCTGATTGGGCGTCCGCACTTAAAGCAGGCAAGTTGCAAGCGCTACAGTGGCATTAGTAAATTAGCTGTAGGGCTAGCACGCGGGATGTGAAAAATGACGTCTTTCTAAGCTAGCTAGGTCTCGAACCAGTGCTATCAATTCTGAGAGAATTATTTAATTTTTTTTAATGGGCTAAAATGATAGTTTTACACAAATTTTACGCTAACTGTCCTCTTGTGCCTTTGCTGAATGTTCGCCACCATGTTTTGATTTCCACATTAGCCATAAAGTTAATCACAATCTTAAACTCTCCCGTACAACCACTTTAAACATCCTGGGTTCCCTCTGTTCCTATTTGGGCGTCATCACTAAAAGCACCCAAGTCACGAGAAGTGCATTAGCATAAACAAGTTGGCCGCAGGAAGAGTGTGTGGCATGAGAAAACAGTCAATTACACATTTTCTGAGCTAGCTAGTTGTAGAACCAGCACTACCGCCTCTTTAGAATATCCTTAAATTTGGCTGGAATGATAGTTTTACGCTAATTTAGTAGCTAAAATATTTCACTATTTTAGCTACTAAAGAGATTAGATTCCTTCCTGCTAATCGAGTAACGATAATCAGTCAATTATGCCAAGGTAAAGAAACTGAAGGTTTTTTTGTGTTACGTTTATTTGAAATTTGATAATGTTAGCTTGTTCTGAAACCAGTGTTACAACTCTTTAGCACTAGTTACCATGTAATCATGTTGTCTAACATCCTTAATTAATTTGGCCCCTAAAAGTATGTCATCTCTTTGGTAGATTGAAGTCGCAAGCGCTTGATAACGCATTTCTGAGCTAGCTAGCTAGTTTTGGACCCAGCGCTACCAAATGTTGGAAATAACCTCAAACCTGGCAAAAAATGATCGTTTGGAGCTAATTTTGCGCTAACAATCAAATCATTTTGCACATTAGACACCATGTTTAGAATCCACCGCTAAGCTAATAGCATAGACGTGTTTCACACCACTGATTCACTCGGTTCCTATTTGTACGTCATCACTTTTTGAGGATTGAAGTCGCGAGCGCTAGATTACCACTAGCAAATTAGCCACGGGGCTAGCGCTAGGGTGAGATGCGATGGCATTTGATTACGTTGAGGTAAGGAAGGCCAAGTGCTTTGTTTGAAAATTACTTAGAAATTAGATTTACGCAAAAGAACAGACAATTTGGCACATTACCGCATCGCCGTCAAAAAATGAAAAAAAATTTTTTTACAAAAATAATCAAACGATTAATCATCATGGACTTGCTACACATATCACGCATTAGCACAGCAAATACACCGATTATCACATGTTTGTTTGTTAGGACGACACTAGCGGAAAAAGGCAGACAGAAGCACTTGTACAAAGCTTTGGACCGCATCAGTCCACAGTAAAGCTACCATACATAATATATATATGTACACCGTGAACCCCAGCAATATCGCGGTTTATCGTTTTATGTCGGCATTTTTTCTAATGATAATTTTTCATGGGTTTTCACAGTGTACATGTAAGTCCGAATTTAGAGTTGTGCGCCTTCAGTGTAGTACCACGTTGTGCTACAACATGCCGGGCAACATTAGAGCCCACTGGAAAAGATGCAGCGTGACGCATGCTAATGCTAATTTAGGCCAGGCTATGGTGTTTCGCATTATGTTAGCATTAAGCTAGCGGCCTTCTGTTATTATATGTACAGTTTTGCATTTTGGTGTTTCAATATACAATTTTGAATTCTCTCTTCTTTAATGTGTCAGTTTCACAGTAAACCTTACCTGGGAGTGACAAATAAACAGCTTGAAGCAAGCACCGCAAAGTTGCCTCGTATTTGGAAATCTGTGCGAGCTGGTCTTTTCGATTCCTCAAAGCGATGTTATACAATAGTTTCTGTTTCTTGACAGCGAGAGAGTGGAAACAGGTGCTAAAGAATGAAGTGTTCGGGGATTGGGCCATGCCACAAATAGCGGAAATCCACCAATTTCCCCCGCAGAAAGGTTTGTAATTGCCAATGGATGCCACGAGATGGCAGCAAAGCATGACTTTTGTATTAGATAGGACTTTGGCATGAGCAAAAAAAACAGCAAATAACAAAATAACGGACAGGTTCCCCCAAAAATTTGTGAGTATGTGAATCTGCAAGAAGTGAATTACCAACTGTACTTTGAAAAGTATGTTTTGCTAAGATTAAATGCGTATTAAGCATGTGGCAGGGGTAAAACAACCATCAAAATATTATAGTATCTCTGTATTGCGGGTGGGTCTGGAACTTAGCCAATAAACGGGGGTTCACTGCATATAACTTGAAAATGGCAAATATACTGTGAGTTTTGGAAGGAAATTAAGCATAGCGAGTTAGAGATCCTGGCCCAGGCGCTCGATCTCCTCGATGAGGAAGTCGATGTCCTGGAAGGTGGCGGCCGGGTTGGAGATGACCATGCGGAAGAAGTTGACCTTGTCCCCCTGCGGCTGGTAGCTCACCATGGTGGTCCCGTACTCCATCATCCGCGCCTTGATCACCGGCGCCACCTGCAGCACGCAAAAAGTCACGCGTTTGTCACAGGCCACAACACTTTCATTTCATTTCAAACTCATAACACCACACTGAAAAACGAATGGTTTTAATAAAATTTCATTTTCAAAATATAAGTGCATGCAAACATGCGGCAATGACTCGCCGTAACAACCACGGCTAAACTTAGCTGCTAAAGTTCCCTGAGTCAAAATGCATCACTTTAACATACTTCCTTGGACCAAATGTGTTACTTTCCTATTTAGACAGGGATTTGGTGTCATCGTGTGGCATTTTAGGCTATTTTAGAAATCGCAAAAAAAAAACAAAAAAAACGCAAATAGGTGAGGGAATAGCTGGCAAGTTTCCAAATCGCACGGGTGGAAAAGTGTAATTCAACAACAAGGCTTGATTTGAATTCACAGCAGTACTGTTGAAAAAAACAAAAACAAAATGCGAACGATGTAGCATCATCTGTTTGTCTTAATTGTCGACGAACAGACTCTTATTGCTAAATGATCACCATGCTAACGGCCTCTCAGACATCTTCTAGGGTTGAGTACTTTACTAATTATACAGCTTCATATAAAGTAGCCAAGGAGCAAGCGCTAAATTAGCAATAACGAATTAGCCGCAGGTCTACACACGAATGTGAGGGCAGTTTATAGTGTGTATATAACTGAGCTGGTTAGTTCTGGAACCAGTGCAACCCACTCAATTTATCTGACATTAAAGAGTCATGCTAATTGTGTGGTTAAGTCCCCTTGTGTGTTAGCCACCATGTTTAGAGTCCTAGGCAAGGAGGCTAATCATGTACTGAAAATTAAATCATATATTCTTTTGAAATCGTGAATGCTACATTAGCATTAGCAAATTAGCTACAGCTCCCCTGAGGGTGAGTACGTTTAGCTTTTACTATACACTGGTTGACTTTAGCTTCAACAGGGATATCTTTAAATTAATCAAACTGTCAATCAACTGCGTAAAAACTGTGCAAAATAAATCATTACAATGTATCCCTAAGAGATGCTAAAGGTAGCATCATGTGTTTGTCCGAAATGTCAATGATCAGACTTCAAATGCTGACTCCCTCCCGCTGTGACCTTTACATGTATTATATCTAATTTGTGCACAATGATTTACAAGTATTTCCGACTTGGTGTGATGTCCACTCAGTCACCTTGTGCAAGCGTTTCTTCTTCTCGTCTGTATCGTCCATGTAGCGCATCCCGGGCGGGAGATACCAGAAGCAAACGTTGGTGTGCTGAGGCTGCACCAACACAAATAAGAACCACTCAAATGAAATTAGAACTGCAAAAAAAAAAAAAAAAAAAACAATGATGATTTTTTTTTTTCCCCCTTTCATTTTGTAATGCAAATGAGTGCCAGGCGGGTGTCCGGAGGCATTTTTGCATCTTTGTGAGATGGCCGTCCATCTTGCCATATCTGCACACGCTTTTGTTATCCTCGTCTCAATGGAGCGTATTTGTGACACGACGCCATTCACATGCAGATCAGCAATTAATTGTGCTTTCATTACACATAATGGACGCAGTGGTCCCAAATGCCTTTTCAAACAAAGCCATGACAGACCACCACATCCCCATATTTGTCCATATTTAATACAGTATACATTTACACGTAAGGCAGTCACCCAGCAGCTCCAACATATGGCGCTATTTTATCTTTCCAATATTTAATTTATACTTAATACAGATCTCACCATCTTTCTTTGTCCCAGTAAGTATTCTATATTTAATAAAAAGCAAACGTCAGATATTGGACGCGAGATACTACTCTTATCCAATATGTAATTTCTATTTAATACAGAGTACATATGAGAGACAGCGCACCACCACATTCCAAAGATCGCACTATTTTCCCTTTCTTTCCAACATGTAATTTATATTTAATACAGAAGAAATATGGAGAGTCAGTTACCAGCCAGATCGCGCACATGGCATTATTTTTCTCCTTCTAATACGTGATTTAAATCTAACATATGTTCACATTGCAGGTCAATTCTGATTTTCCCAGGCCTCTCGCATCTGTGGATAGAAATCGCATATGTATCTGACACAAGTGGAGTATGGACGCTCATGGGACGCGCATCCGACCCATACGTCACAAACATCACAATTGTTCGACAAAACAGACAGAAGTCACAAAACGGCAAAGGCGGACAAATGAGCAGAAAACAGTCAGTGGTGAAAAGAAGATGACTTAGAACTGATAAGTATAAGAAAATGTTGGCTCGGGTTGCGCAAAATCCTTGAGATTACCACAAGTGCATCATGACGACACCTACGTGAGGGGCCATATTTACTTCCGTCAACACGGCGATTCGTGTTTGCGTACACGCGCAATGTGACGTCACGGACGCGTTCCGTCCATGGTAGAAGCCGCACTTGTTTTCAGTAACGACTACATCAAAAGATGGGCTTTATAAAAACATCCAAATTGGGCATCATGCCCTGCAGTGTGAACTAGCCTAACACCGAGTACATACTGTACGTCAAACACTTCCCCACCAAATCTCACCATTCTTCTCTTTCCGATATGTCATTTATATGTCATACAGAGTACATACTGTATGAGCAACAGTGCCCTACTGGATCCAGCAAAGTGCGTTAATTTCCAATACATATCTTACAATTTTCACGAGTGAGCATAATAATAACAATATATACTATTATAATCGAATACATTTGTCATTCAAGCAAGAGTGGCTGTTTTTTCATTGGTCTATCACTGAATTTCCCTAGCAACAAGGGGCAAACATGATAGAAAAAAGTTATTTATGTGTACAATTACAAATCGAATTGCATGATCGTAGACAACCACTGTGCACCTTCCAACTTATTATAATACTGTGTAAGTACATCATGTCCCATAAAGATCATAATATTTCTGACACCCGAACAACTTTTCAAAGCTTAACTTAAAGACCCAAAAATGTGTACGTACTTTTCCGTCAAAGACCATCTGGTATCCTTCCCTGTCCTTGATCTTGTTGTACAGATACTCGGACAGCTCCAAACACTTGTCGATCTGCGCCTCGAAGCCGACGGTACCCTGTGAAAAGCGGCAGTTGGTGTCATATTCCCATGATGCATCGCTCCCGCAAGCGCCTCACCTTGGCTCTCCACATGAGCCACAGCTTGAAGATGTCCACGTGGCGCCCGCACTGCAGCGCCTTGTCGCCGGTGTCGTACGACAGGTCGTAGTGCTTGTCCTGCTGGAATAGGTAGCAGGCCTGCATCTGGTTGCACTTCTGCATCAGGCCCTGCGGGGGGGGGCGTGGGACGAGGGGGAGGGGGTGTGGCTCCGTCAGTGGTGTGATGTGACAAAATAGATTTTTCACTGCTTCACTTATACTCACTACACCTGACTCTGACAAAATCCTCTCGTTACGTCTTTTCAAACTGGGTGGATGATTACGCAACATTTAATTTATCGTTCATTTCAAACAATAGTTTGTTGTTGGCTGCAAGAATGATTTGTGGCGGTTTTGTTGTCTTGCGCCAGTCAGTTGCTGTCGTGCAATAATTCATCGATGAATCCATCCATCCATTTTCTGAGCCGCTTCTCCTCACTAGGGTCACGGGCGTGCTGGAGCCTATCCCAGCTGTCATCGGGCAGGAGGCGGGGTACACCCTGAACTGGTTGCCAGCCAATCGCAGGGCACATACAAACAAACAACCAGTCGCACTCACAGTCACGCCTACGGGCAATTTAGAGTCTCCAATTAATGCATGTTTTTTGGGATGTGGGAGGAAACCGGAGTGCCCGGAGAAAACGCACGCAGGCACGGGGAGAACATGCAAACTCCACACAGGCGGGGCCGGGGATTGAACCCGGGTCCTCAGAACTGTGAGGCTGACGCTCTAACCAGTCGGCCACCGTGCCGCCTCATCGATTAATCAACAACTATTTTGATTTTGCGGCGTTGATTAACTTAAAATTGTCCAAATGCTCAGAATTTCAGCCTGTCAAGAGTATTCGCCAATTTCAGTAGTGCTCCGTGAAAGCAGACTGATTAATATCTTTGTGTTGAATGAAAATAAGACATTTGCAAACAATGATCAACATTTTTTGCCGATTTTTGGACGTATGTTACGGGCCAAACCAGTCACTGAATCATAATGAATTTATGTTTGTGCATTTTCTACAGTCAATTTCAAATGATGTCCTGTTTTTGAATAAAGGGATGGAAATAAAAAAAATGGTTTGACTTAAGTCTGAAAGTTGAAGCAGTATTTCTATTTTTACCAGAGTCAACTATCTGCACTTGTACTTAAGTACCAGGTGTGAGTACTTTTGCAACCTGCAGGCTTTGCTGAATAAAGGTGTGACGACCAAAGCGGGAAACTTACCTCCTCGCGTACCAGCAAGGCAGAACACTGCAGCGGCACCGACATCATCTTGTGCGGGTTCCAAGTCACCGAATTGGCCCTGCGGCGACAGCCGGCATTTTGTTAGCTTCCAGAGTTAGCCACGTTAGCCTCGTTTGCCAGAGGTGGGCGACTCGGCTCACACGACTTGACTCCAGTGAGACGTGAGTTCCCAGTTTTGGGACATGGAACTTAGGCTTGAGATTTCCATCTGACTTGCTCACATGTGACTTACTCTGACCTCTGTAGTTTGTAGTCGGTTCGATTTTTGTGTCCGTTGTCAAACATAAATAAATGTTCGTGGGCCACTTTTTGGCACCCTTCTGTCAGGGCGATAGAGTACGAGCAAGAGCAGCAGACTTGCCTCTCAACGCCGTCCAGCTTCCACCGGTGTCTCCGGGACATGAGCAGACTTCCTCCCCACGCACCCTGAACGTGACAAAAACAACAACAATACATAATTCAAACTCAATCGAGTGTGGGATTTGTAGTTTCATCATGTTGAAGTTTCATCAGTAAAAATGGCAAGTTCGGAGAAAGCCTCAAGCCTAAATTGGCGATCGACGGTTAAAATGACCTTACACAACAAGCACAACAACCTACAAAGCATTTCGATTTGAAGCAAATTAATCTTTTAATACTGCTGTTTTAATACTGCTCAAAATCAAGGATTAGTTGCAATTTTGACGTATAGGGGGCAGTCAATTATGAAATCCGCAAAGGGGATTTTTTTTTTTTTTTTTTTGGGGGGGGGGGGGGGCTTATTTATACATATTTTAAAGCTGAATGAACCTCCGCAAACTCTTCTTAAACTTCCGCACACTCTTATTAACTTCTACCATACCCTTATAAACACTTTCTATACTCTAAAACGCCATTGAAACTCTTAAATATAAAGTAATGAACAAGTGTAAGTACTGTACACTATGTACATTTTATTCCTTATAATATGTGTCTTCATTAAAACTTTTTTTTTTTTTTTTTTTTTTTTTTATGTTTTAGGCTAGGAAGCGTTTATTTGACCACACACACAAAATTAAAAAAATGTAAAAAAACATTACAGCACACTCAAAATCCTGCGACATCAATATGGGAGAAAACCTGCAATGCGCTGAATCCGCAATTGTTGAACCGCAATCGAGCGAGGGAACGCTGCATTTCCAAAATCCCACATCTGAAAATGTACTGGTAACCTTCCAGAAATTTACCAGAAATGTTCCACTCCTAATTGAGGTGTTGCAGTGCGGACTAAATCATCTTCAGGGGGAAGAAGAAAAAGAAGCGGAGGAGGAGGAAGGTCAATAATGGCCGTCGAGAGGAGGAGGTGATTTATGAGCTGGGCTCACATCTGTGCGCGCGTGTGTGGCCGCGATGTAGGTCAAAGCGAAGCAGTCGTCCGCCTTTGTCAAACCCCACGTTGACGTCTTTCTTCCCGGCGACTTACGTCCACGTGCATCCACACGTCGTACTTCCTGCAAATGTCGGAAATGGCGACGAGCGGGTCGAAGGCGCCGTACACCGTCGTGCCCGCCGTGGCGCTCACGAAGAACGGCACGAAACCCTGCGTGGGAGGAGTTCACACGTCACGTGATCCCATGGCGTTTGCTTCCAGGATGTGGATCGCGATGAGCGCCTCACCTTCTGTTTGGCCTCCACAATTCGCCGCTCAAGGTCGGCGGGGATCAATTTGCCGCTGGGGGGGGAAAAATAAAAAATTAAAACATTAAAATGATGCTTTTCATATGAAATGAATAATAATATATTTTTTTTAAAAACACCCAAAAACCCTGATTTATTCCTGGATGTTATTCTCACTGAATTTGCATCTAAGGAGTGTGTAAGGAGCTCTCGTGGCTGCGAGTAGTACAGGGAGGATGAGATTAGGTCAGTGGTAAATGGGCTCCCTCTAGTGGTACGCTAAAGAATCACCATCCAAGCGCAGTTCAGTTGTATTGAACGTTTTCATACAACCCATTTGCATTGAATCTTTTCAAACAGTTTCTTTTTAAACTTTTATTGAGGTACAATTTTCAATTTAACATTTATGTGCAATATATTTGAACAGAATTAAGCTGTGCTTAACTGTGGCTTACAATCATATTTGAAATACCTTTAGGAATAAAACCTTTTTATGAACACTTAGGCCTAATAATGATGACAGTTGGAGAGCTAAGTATTTTTTTTTTTTTTTTTTTTTAGGTGGTACTTGGTGTAAAAGGTTGGAGAACCACTTGGTTATATATCATCTTTTATACCGTTCACTATTCACCTTTGGTCGGCCTTGATGCAGATGACGCTCTCGGTGCCGATGCCCAAAGCCGCTGCTCCTTTCTTGATGGAGAAATGACTCTAGGAAATATGAACATATGAAACATGTAACCTCATCATCATCGTCGTGTGTCATGTGAGAGTATATTGACACGAAGGTGAAACACCAACAATGTTCGTCTCGGTGAATAAATGAGCGCTGTGAAGTCATTGCAATGAGTGAAAATAGGATGATGGGATATGATTTGAGGTGTTACATGTTCGGAGGTGAAGGCCACCAGCCGGGGAACGGATGACATTCCTTTCTCCTTGACTTCAGGGAACATCTTGAAGCGGGCCAGCAGCATGGCGTACATGTTGGAAATGGCGCCACCTGGTCGACAAGAGGACAACTGCAGTTGACGACCTTTTTCGAGACATGCAGGAGCCTCCTCGTTTTACGACGCAGAGGAGGAAAGTCACAATTAAATCAACATTTTGTACGTAGGCCATACCTATAAAACAATGAAGAGGAAAAACGATAAGCACGGGCGTTAACTGCGCGTACGGGTGCCGTTCGTAACCTCACAATAGCGTCGTAAACCGAGGAGCCCGATGGAAGCATCCAATTTTACAAATATCGACGTACATTAGAATAAGAATAAAAGCAGCATTGACCCTGGAGGTAGATTGCCTTTTGGAGTGTGTTAGTTGAGAATGTGCTCAGTGTTCTAGATCGTGTTCAGATTTGAAATAGCAAAACTCAAATTTGGAAGGGGTCTCTTCATTTTTCTCCACACGCATTCTTATTTATACACACCAATTCAAAAATATTCAGATCCTTTCAACTTCCCTGTCTGCTGCAATCGCGAATAAAATATCGAAACAAGTCCAATATATTTGTAAAGCCTATATATAAGCATGTCAATGTATTCAAATGAAATCCTCTACAATGTTCATAAAAAGGATTAAAACCGAAACAAAATTCCAAAGCGTGGTTGTGTGTGTGTTTCCCCAATTGTTCCGCTTTAATTGTCTGGCCTACTTTCAAACCTTTTTTTTTTTTTGGGGGGGGGGGGGGGGGGCAACCTCATCTCTATGCAAATGACGATGTGGGTGTGCGCATGCGCACCGGGCGAGAAGATGCCGTCGCCGCGGCCGTCGTGCCAGCCGATGATCTCGCGCATCTTCTTGAGCGTCACGTACTCCAGCAGCACGAACACCGGCGCCACCTCGTACGTGAACCTGAGGGCGGCCGTGGTGACGTCACTGGCACAATTTGCTAGCTCCACAAACAAATAAGCTCCAATACGAGAGCTCCATGAAACACTGACGTCATAATTAGAATGACACTTATTAACATGTTTGTTATGTTATTATAATTATTATTATAATCTGTATGACTACATGGCAGCATCAAAATATTAGGAACAGCTCTCAGTGCAGTTTTGTAAGCCATAACCACAATTATAAACATAGAAGAGCCTTATTATATCTATTTTTTAAATTGGTTAAGTTGTGCAGCTGTACCTAATGAAGTGTCCAACGAGTTTATTTTACGAGCCATATCTTTCTTATATGAATGCAAAAAGAGGTAGCCGTTTTAAACAGCATGGGGGAAATTTCATGAGAAGTGTAGTGTGCTGCAATAATGCAAAAACGTATTTTCAAGTATGGACATTTTCAAGTTAACATGGCCAGTCGTAAAAGGGCCGTAAAAAAACACACTTGGAGTCATGCCCATAAAATGTGTGACCTTTCAGGCTATAATTAATTGCCCATGGTCTATCACTCTCTTTTTTTTTGTTTTTTTTGTTTTTTTTTGGGGTGTGTGTGTGGGGGGGGGGGGGGGGGTTGTGACTGTTTGACAAGCTGCATGAGGCTTTATCAGCCCAAAAGCAGACACACGCTAAATGGAGCCGCTGGATTTAATTTCACAGGCAATTTTCTCCCTCTCTTGTTCCCATGGGGATAATGGCGGGGGGGGGGGGGGGGGGGGGGCGAAGGGGGCTAATTCACTTCTTTTTGTTCATTTGGCAGGAGAAGGGGCCAAAAGGGGCACTTATCGGCGTGTGCGCACAACAGGAAATGGAACGCAAGATGCTGATTATAATGATGATAATGATGACGAGCAGCCTGAACTTACATGTTGGTGTTGGCGGTGGACGTCAGCCAATCAGCTGCCAGGCCCACCATGTCCAATCCAGTGGAGAGCTGGTTGAAGTACCTGGGGTGGGCTGGGGGCGGGGGGGGGGGGGGCAATTGGGTAAAACAATTCAACATATTAGACATAAATAGTCACATCTTAAGTTTACGTGCATGTGGTCGCTGTGGGCTGAAGTAATTGACAAGGTAAATAAAACATGGTGAAAAAAAAATATCAAAGCTGTTTAATTCTAATCAAATTTTGTATTTTTGTTTGTAGCGGATTGATTTTTGGATCAAATAGGGAAACAAGATTCATTCTGCATACACTTAGCAACTCAGGTTTTGCATACTAGACGAAATCAGCAGCAGGGATGTATATTATATATATATATATATTTATATATATATCAAGCAAACTCAGTTGAAATAAAGAAAAAAAAAAGAATATGGTCATCCAATCATTTGGAGTGCCACAAGGCACACAGCTTGCTCCCCATTTGTTTGTCTCATTCCCCATTCAATATTTACTCACATTTCCCAGCACAGACATGCAAATATTTTAGTAGCTGTTGTCTATTTTAATTTCCGTGTGGGTTTAATTATTTGGCGCGTGCAAATGAGTGGCAATTTTAAAAAGGTCTTTGAAATTCCGGTGAGAATTGCATCTTCAGGTTTGAAATTTGAAATCAACTATTAGAGTGACATTTTTATTTGTATGTCAGCCGGCTGCAAAAGGGTTCCACATATATTTTGAATCGGAAGCAAGGTAAATGTCAGCTGAATAACACATTTTTGTTTGTCCATTTTTGACATACAACAGCGCTGTTATGAACATTCATTTGATTTAGTTTGCCAGTTTTTGGGTGCGTGATTTTGGGCCCAAAGCTGCACGTGACGGCAAAATCCGCCGATCGTTATCTTTGCAGCCTTGAGGGCCTCATTTTCCATGTTACCTTCTAAAACCAAGAACAATGTCTGATCGAGTAATTTCCCCACACTTAAAAGCCTTTCAATGTTGGCCATTTTGCACGTGTCCCCGTGGTTACAATGACAGCGCGCGTGTGCGCTCACCTGTTTTGATGGCGTACTTGAGCGTGGCGCGGCAGCTGATCAAGATGTCGTCCAGCGTGCTGGGCTCGTGCTGCAGCTCCCAGTTGTTGTTCTGCAGCAGCTCGCTGGGGTAGTGGAAGTCGATGACTTTGCTGTCGCGGTCGAACGACTCCACGATGTAGGCCAGCAGGATGTCCACCACCTCCTGCAGGAAGCTCAGCGTCTTGGCGTCGCCGTCCAGGGCCGGCAGGAGGTCTGGGACGCGGACGGACGGGCAAATTCACACATTTAGGCGTCGTTTCGTTTCAGTCATATAGATCTTTCTGGAACGTGAATCTGTTGCACGTTATTTTTGCCGCTGGGGGGGGGTGGGGGAAATCAAGGTGACCTCTGCAGCATCAATAAACTAAACGCCTTCAAATCAAGCGTGCCATTTATTAATTATGCGCACTAAGATACCAATTGAAAACGAAGGCATGTCATACATTTTAATAAAGGTCGATTGCGTAACGACGCACGTAACAGGTGCGCAACTATTTTACCATCCGAAATGCGCAGGAAAACAGGCCTGAAATCACTCGTCCTATTTCTGTTGAAATTGTTTGCGTCTCCACGTGACATCTGCAGATTTGTCGTTTTGCTTTTCCGTGCGCATACCTGTTGAGTAGAGGTCGGAGAAGCCTCGCACGGCGTCTTTGGTGCAGTTGCAGCTTTTGTTGCATCCGCAGCTGCCGTCCGCGGCGTCGGGTTGCCGCGCTGGCGGCGGGGGGCTCGGCGCCGCCTTTGTCGCCCTCCGCCACGTTCAGGAGCGCTTCGACACACACACGATCGTTTCAATTCAATTCGAGAAAATGCACTTGTCTTCCACCAAAAATACAAAAAACACCAATTGGACGCATACCACATAATTTGGATCCGAGCCCTCCGGAGAGTTTCTGGGCCGCCGCCTGGCACCAAGCCCGGGCTACAAGACAGAAAAACACGCGCAACTTTAAGGGGGGGGGGAAAAAAAATAAAATAAAAAGATGCACAAAAATGTCACGCAAGTTCCGCAACACGATGGTTTAAATGCTAATGAATCAAAAAATGACCATGGAGGCCCGCGCGAAGGCGCGCGCGGCGCACTCACGCGTGTTGGGGCTCCGGCTGCCCGAATTGTCCCCCGCACCGAGGGACCAGAAGCCCGGGGACGCCATCGCTCAGGAGCGCGCCGAGTGTGGCGGCGGCGGCTGGTGGTGGGGCGGCTCGACGTCAGCGGGCGCGCGCACATCCACGCACACGCCAGGAGGACAAAAAAAATATAAGAGGGGGCGGGGGGGGGGGGAGATCACGACGCTCCTCAGCTGCAGAATATAAATTCTCTCTCACACACACACACACACAACTGGGAAATTATGTAGCTCAGAAAAAACAACCCCCCCCCCCCCAAAAAAAAAAAACCCCAAGTGTGGTTACCTCCTGAAAAAAAAGAAGCGAGTGGATTAGAAAGCATCGCGTGGAGGTGCGGGAATGACGTCCACTCTCAGGTCATCCCAGAAAAAAAGGGAAAAAAAAACAAAAAAACAACAAAAAAAACCCCAAATGGTGACGCATTCACTTGCGGGTCATGCCGAGCTGCGTGGCGTCGTGACTCCAACACGCTCGCCACACTTCACCCTCCGAACGTGCCGAACGCCAACCGAGACGTCTGCCCGGGAGGGCGTCTCATTGGGCGGCTGCCGGCGGAGCCTGCCCCCCTCCTACCGTTGCTGGGGGCCAAAAAGAGACACGAGAAGGGGGTCTCCGAGTCTCGCTTAGTGTCACAGCTCGCTACACTTAAATTATTTCATACTCGTGACTTGAACACACTTTTGTACTGTGTCTGTGGCGGAATGAGACCACGGCCGGCTTGAAGGGGGCGTGGCCACACTACATTCATGACAATCCAGAAAACAAAACGTCCATGATTGGGTTCAATAGTATTGATATATTTTTATAATAATTCCCCTTAGGTTTTGTTTTTAATACTACGTCGAGGAGACCTGCATGGACCACTCGCCCTAGGTTGCCCACCTCCTTTTTAAAACCTTTCAGACCAAACCGGTTTGACCCCCCACCAACCCCAAAAAAAATCTGAATTTCCACCTTATAATGGAAGTAAACATCTGTTGAATCATTCACTTATTAAATATTTCAGACTACTGCTGCCATTTTGTATCCGTGGCGCACCCCAGGATGCACAACTTGGTCCCCATTATTATTCTTATTTTTTTACTATTTTCACAGTATCCAAAAAGATGCTTAAAAAAGCAAGTTTTATCATTCATTTTAATGATTGTAGTATTATTATTATTTTTTTTTCCCCCACACATACAATATCTCAGGATCTGGCGGCACGGTAGACAACTGGTTAGCACGTCTGCCTCACAGTTCTGAGGACCGGGGTTCAAATCCCAGCCCGCCTGTGTGGAGTTTGCATGTTCTCTCCGGGCACGCCGATTTCCTCCCACATCTTAAAAACATGCATGGCAGGTTGATTGAGGACTCTAAATTGCTCTTAGGTGTGAATGTGTGCGCGAATGTTTGTTTGTTTGTTTCATTGGCCTTTCTGTGTGGAATTTACTGGCATACATGTCCAAACGCTTGCATCGGCTTCCTCCACCATTTCAAAAACATTTAGGTTGGCTTCCCTGAAGACTAAACTGTCCTTAGATGTGAATATTTGTCGGGTGGAGCACCCCAAGGCACACAGCTCAGTCCCCATTATTTGTTTTACATTTACTTATTGGCCAAAATTGGCACATTAAAATGAAATGAAGATCTGCTAGAATATACATCTATATGTATGTATGTATATGATGTACCATATACATCTCTTTATGATGACCATTACAAACGCAATAGCTCAGGCTCAAGCTTATGCTAAATGCTGGAGAACTGAACCAAGGGATGAAAGAAATTATGAAACAAATAAAAGGCTAAATTGCATCCCTTTTATTTACAGCCATTTAGAAAATAAAGCTCATTTATTATTCACAGGTGTGTTCAGCTTGTCTACAAAGCTCTCATTGGTCCGTTGTAAGTGCGAAGATTGTCACTGGTCAGCACGGTTTGATTAAAAAGCAACAAGGTCAGTCCTTTGCTCGGTACTGTCTGATGAGCCTTCGTCTTTGCGAGGTCTTCCTCAGCAGGTGCCTGAAGTCGTACGGGTTGTTGTCGGTGCGAGTGGCGGCAGACGGCGTTCCGGGAACCGACTGACTGCGGATGACACAAAAACACACGTTTGGAACCGTTAATCTGAAAACACACAAGACGGCGAATAGATGAAGTCATGAACAGCGATATGTGGGGAAATACCGTACGTACTCTATTACAAATCTCCATTTAACACAGAAATTTAAAATGTATTCCATGATAAAAAAGCTCCAACTGGGAAAATTCCCACTTCCCTTAAACACAACGTGAGCACGGAATTAGTTTCTTTTTTGGGCTCAACTGACGTACAGAGAGCAGTGTTCTTTTTATTGTTTTTATTTTGGTTGAGAAAGGTTTTAAAAAAAAAAAAAAAAAAAAAAAAAAAGGCAAAGCCTTAACAGACGTGAGCGTAGCTGCGGGCCTCCTCGCTGCGACGACTCTGCCGTAATTAGCTCGGCTCCCATCGCTCGCAGCCAGACGACGGCATCGAACGCGCGCGCCATCTGCAAACCCATTTGAGAGGCGGCCTCGGGGATGTTGTTTTGTTTGAAGTAGAATCCCCGCATAGACAAGTTAATTTTTACAAAGTGTTTTTTTTTATGATGAGAGATGATGTTTACCGGCAGAAGCTACCAGTGATGATTTTTTGTTTTTTTTTAATGACACCGAACTCCCAGGCTTCTTTCGCTCAGTGTTGCCAACTTTTGCAGAGCCGAGGCACATATTAAGATTTGAAAAACGTCACGGCGCACTACCAAAGATGAAAAACTCACATACAGTGAACCTCTGCACTCATTTTTTATTTTCATTTTTTTGTTCTTTTCCACAGAGCAAAAAGCATTCATGCGTGTGTATAACTTCAATGCTCTGTTTGTATGTGTTGCTGCTCCATGTGTGTTAAAAGTGGCAATTGTTTGCATATGTAGAAATACCCTCACATCTATGCTAATTTGTGTTAGCCCGTCAATGGCGTTTCACATTATATGTCAGCGTTAAGGTAGCTGATTTTGTTCGACGAAATGTTATGGTTTGGTTGAACATTTTGGTGTTGAACCAAGAATATTATGGGCAATACCTGGCGTGTTTGGCAGGTTTGGACTCTGGCTTGTATTCTTCTGGCTGTCTGTTCTCCGCAGGTTCTGGTCTCCGGTCCTCGGACAACCTGTGCCGGACGCTGCTTTGAGATGAAGTCCCCTCGGAGGCCGAAGCGGGCGCGCATCTGCTGTTGGGCAAAGCCTGGTAGTAGTGCTGGTCCACGTCCACTAGTTTACCTGGACTACAAGGACGGCCGAGTAAGGGTTGAGCTCAAAATGTAGTCCAAGCGGCATTTGCAGTTCACAGGTGGTCTCCATGCTACACAACTGTGAAGTAGTTCTCAGAAACAATTACATTTTCACTGCCCCGCTCTCTCACATTCATGAACATTCTCTTATTGTGAACGCATGAAGTGCACTTTCTGACCTCCACGTGACCGCCGCATTTGCCACACTGAGATCAATGACTTTCACACGGCGAGCGTTGATATTCCAATCAGCCTCAAGGACACGGTTTTTATTCCTTCTTTTAAATTACACGTCAGCTTGATGATGACGACAATGACGATTATGCCTTTCTTTGTCTCCGTTGTAAATCATCACATCCTTCCTCGTGATTGACAGAGGACTCCAAACATGAAGAAGACTTAATCACAGACCGATTCGCCAACAAAGTCTCGATTGCCAGCATCATTAGGATACTTTTTATATATTTATCATGTTTTTTTTTTTTTTTTGACTGAAGGTTCCTCCCCAAGTGGTTCAACAAAGTCCACAAGATTACTTTTCGTAACCGGAACTTGGTCCACAGACTACAGCGTGTTCTGACTTGCGTTCAAACGTCGTATAAACTGGACACTGTTGAAAATCGAGGATCCCCTTGTACATTATGTTAGTGCTGATGTCCAGAAGCTTTTCCTGTTGACAGCTAATGATTTGTACTAAATAATTGTGTTGACTGCACAGAAATGTCTCCAAATTTATTTCTGGTGTTCCACAGGGCTGTGTTTTGAGTCCCCTCTTACCGCCACTTTTCACTCAAATACCTTTTCACACAACATACACTAAGTTTGGAGACGAAATGACAATTACAGATCTGATTCCTTGGGGCACAGACGCACTCCTTGACCACCTTCTCTTAATCCTCCCGCCTCAGCCAATGTCTCCTTATGGCCTCTCTTCTTTCCTAATGGCGCATGTAAAATGTTCCCGTCTATTGCATGATTACTAACCCTGAGCCCCTTTTGTGTTCACTCAGCTGTATAATGTGAACCTGTGCTCACAAACTACCCTCTCCCAGTACCTCAATGTCCTGCATCCAAGGCCATCTTTTTCTTTCTGACATAAAATGCCATTGAAACTGTCCAGCGTATAGACACGACATGAGAAGTTGCTCATAAATATTACCCCGCGCGTCATTAAGTAGCTTCACGACACGATGCTGGTTAAGAGGATGTTAAATGCACTTACTCTTCTTTCCTGGGCTTGCGTTTGTCATCCTGGACGGAACGCTGAGAGGAAGAGATAGCAGGTCAGCCGTCATCGTCTCCAGCATAAACGAGCGCTATGTACACGCTAGTTCAATGCAAACCTTTATTCTGCTCGCACTATAAAACTGAGCAACGAGTGGAGGAAATATAATGAGCTAAGCTCCACCATGAAGGGAACATGCTGCTATTTTTAGCCGAAAAACATTTTCCTTCCAAGTCCTTAAGCTACTTTATTCTAATTTCATGAATCATCACTCTATCTTCGTTTATTGTTCACACCCCGCTATAGCTCAGATTTTTTTAATTTTATTTTTTTGTGTATTCTGTCTATATTGCAGATTTTCACCTATGGATGTTTTTTTTAAATATAGTTTAAGCCTTAAAATACCCATCCCGCATTCTTTTGAAGACATTTATTTAAACGTATTAAAATATACTTTGAAAATACACTGTAAACTTATTTGAACATAAAATAAACTGCAAGCATAAAAAGTATGGAAAATACATTAAAAAGTACAGAAAATACATAATAATGGAATAAAAAATAAGAAACACACTGCAATCACATTGAACCTTATTTAAACACACACAATAAACGGATTACAACACAAAAAGCTTATATTTCTAATTTGATACACAGCGGGCCCGCGATATAGAACAGAATAACTGTAGCGTTTGACAGCAATAATAATGGGAAAACTGAGCATCTTTGATGCCACTCACATGGATCAATGTGTAGTAGGTGGAGTCCTCGGGGGTGTTGAGGGTCTTTGGCTGCAGGGTGCGGCGGGGGGGCCGCGACAATCTCTTGTCGGCTGAAGGGGGGACACACAAAGACGCTTGACGAAAAAGCCACAATTTTGTGTTGTCAATATGCCAACGTGTTAGCGAGGAAACGAGTGATACAGTTTCATAATGACATTACTAAAAAATATGCTAGTCTGCTATTACAGAAAAACTGCAAATGCGCTGCAAAATACGGCCGAGCGGCTCAGCGTGCGGTTGACCCGGGGGCGACCTTTGTCTCATCGAGCTGACCTCCATCCGCACGGCAGTTTAACCTCCAGGCCTCGCCAACATTTTATATTTTCCAAGAGACGGTTGACACACTAAACGTGAGCGGCAGTGGTGGGAAGTAACCAAGCACCAATACTTCATTCCTGTACTTATTTCCATTTTCTCAGGTATCTGTACTTTGTTGTGCCAAGTTATCAAAATGAGTATAGTACTGTATATTGTGATGTTTATGGGGAAAATCTGGCTGCTTGGTTGTCACAATTTACGCCTAAAAATATGGTTAAAATGTAAACATCTTAACTGAATACCCAGTATATTTTACAGCATAAAAATGTTAAATTTCCCCCCAAAAATAAATGTTTACTAAAAATATAAAATAATGTATACTATGTTTACTATGTGCGTGTGTGTGTGTGTATATACACACACACACACACACACACACACACATGGCACACATACAACGCACTATTGGTTACATGAACACACACGACAAGAATTAACATATTCCTGCAATAATTCAACATCGCATGACGCCATGCATCCTGGGAACGCCGTCGCTTCATAAGATTTTTTTATGGCCACTGGATATTTTCTTTTCTTTAACAGTCATCGATAGATTCTACAGAGAAATATGATTCTTTTAACATATTTGCACTGTAAAATGTGCGTATGGACGGTTAAGTCATTTAAAAAACATTAGTGTAAATGTAAAATGGATTTTACAGCGTTTCGTTACGTTTACCTCAGTACAGAAGTTGAATGAGTATTTCTATATTTCCGCAAGTATCTGTAGTTGTACTTAAGTGCAGAGTGTGAATACTTTTGCCACCAGGACGGTTTTTGAGCATCCGGTGTCAATTTGCGGCGTGACGTCGTTCACTGTGATGAATCATTTTTGTCAGCGCTGATTGACGGCCGCTACATTCTCGCGCTTGTGCAATGACATGACATCGACCTTCCCGCGCTACTTCTTATTAACAGGTTTACGCGAGAAGGAACATTTAAATAAAAGTCAGGTGGAAAGTTTACAATATGATTGAAAAGGTCATTTTGTATTGCTGCAACAATTCCACACCGCCGCTAATTAATTCCCCACCGTAATTGTCACACAACGCGATTAAGCTTTGACGACCTTTCCCACGACGGCCTCGTTTATTGCGCAATGATGATGGAGTGGATTATTACGGGCATGAATATGAACCCGGGGAAATAACGCGCAGAAGTTTACAGGAAACCTCGGGCCAGGGGAAAGTCAGGAAAGGGCAAGTAGAGGAAGCATGCTGGAAATGAAAATAACGCAATATGATAGCATAACACTCCGTTTAGAACGTATTGAAAATCCTAATTTCTCGTGGATTAGCCAAATTAGATTGAGTTCAAGAGAAGTATTTGACGAGGAAATGTATGAATCACATGCATATTAATTCAGGGTATCAGAGAATATATGCCCTTGAGTATTGTTGTCTGCTCTGTTTGTACGTGTTGATGCTCCGTGTGTGGTAAAGTAGCAGTTGATTGAAGGTTTTATAACCGTAACATCGATGCTAATTTCCGTTAGTACATCCTAAAGTTAGCATTTAGCTAGCAGACTTTTGTCATATGAATGACTGTATATGGTATGGTTTAAATATACTGTAGAATGTTCAATTAACCTTTGTTGTGATTTCCGTATGTGTTGCTGCTCCACGTGTATGAAAGTAGCAGTTGTTTGAAGCTTTACAATTACCATCACATTGATGCTAATTTCTGTTAGCCCATCCATGCAGTTTCGCATTCAGCTAGCAGACTTCCATCAGATAAAATGGGAAGGTTTCCTTGAACAGCTGGTGGTTAAATATGCAATGTTTAAGTGTCTGTTTAATTCTCTGTGTGTACAGTATGCGTTGCTGCTCCATGTGTGTTAAAGTAGCAATTGTTGGAAGGTTTATGATTAACATAGCATCGGTGCTAATTTTGGAATCTAATCTAGTCTCTGTTAGCATTTAGCTAGCAGACTTTAGTTAGATGAAATGATATGGTTTGGTTGATATGCCGGTGTTTAATTCTCTTTAATTTTCTGCGTCTTGTTTTTGAGAAAACGTAAACTAGGCGCTACAAAGAGCTTGACGCAAGCACACTTTGCTTCCTATTAGGACAACTGTGAGAGTGACTTGGTTCCTTCAAGTGATGTTTACATGGTAGTCTCTCATTTAGAAGTTATTTTGTATAAACAAGGCCTCACTGTAACTGCTTATTGTACAAGCTACAATCCTAAAAATTGCATAATGTCCCACATGGAAGTGTATATTGAGAATTGCCTAGCTGACGATTCCTCCAATAAAAACGACTTCTGAAATAATGCGGTGCTATCTAGTCGAATTGAAATGTAAGAATGACTCACAGATCACTTCCAAACACGTCAGCCTCCCATGATTAGAGAGACAGAGAGAAAAGACAGTCGAGGCAATCACAGGTCGTTAGCGGCCTGTGAGCGTCTGAGGTGAACTTTGCGTTTGTTTCCTGTGGCTGGACACCGCTCACCTTCCCCAAAAGCAATTACTTATTTTGATGACAAACGGGATAGAGAAGCGCTTGCTCCCTGCGGGCGCTCCACTTGACTTTCATCGGCTCCCCGATCTAATCAAACGTCACGAGACCGCCGCGCAGATAACACCTCGTTCCTCGCCGCAAAAGGCGGAAATAAAGGCTTCCACTCGCCGCTGGATCGCGAGCGCAATCTAAACATTTGCAAATCGAATCACACCACTTCAGCAGGAAATGACCGGGAAAGATGGATGAGCTCGAAAAGGAACAGAAAAGGTTTCTTCTGTTTTTACAAATATTGTTGAAGTCTCAAAATGGAAAGATCCATCTTTCCATCCATCCATCCATCCATCCATTTTCTGAGCCGCTTCTCCTCACTAGGGTCGCGGGCGCGCTGGAGCCTATCCCAGCTGTCATTGGGCAGGAGGCGGGGTACACCCTGAACTGGTTGCCAGCCAATCGCAGGGCACATACAAACAAACAACCATCCGCACTCACATTCACACCTACGGGCAATTTAGAGTCTCCAATTAATGCATGTTTTGGGGATGTGGGAAGAAACAGGAGCGCCCGGAGAAAACCCCCGCAGGCACGGGGAGAACATGCAAACTCCACACAGGCGGGGCCGGGGATTGAACCCGGGTCCTCAGAACTGTGAGGCTGACGCGCTAACCAGTCGGCCACCGTGCCGCCAAAAGAACATGAACTCAACTCCCCGTCAGGGATTGGAACCCTGATTTTCTGCGTGACAGGCAGAGATACTGTCCACTATAGGACAGTATGTGTCAAGGACACAACCCACGGCTTCCACTCCGAAAAGATGTTCAATTTAACAAAATATTAAATTATTTCCGACTCAAGAAAGTTTTTTTAGGCCAGCTTGGTCGAATTTAAGACCTTACAATAACAGAACGACCAAAATATTATTCTATTCTATTAGGCCTCGCTCCGACATAATTATTGATTTCATCTGCTATGTTAAAATGCAAAACAAAACGTGTCAAAATGTATATATTTAAGTATGAACTGCCATCCCTATGTGTAGCAAGGCCTCCATTTTAGAAAATCAAATTGAAGCCAATTTTTTCCCCAAAAGGATTTTGGAGTGATGATGTGAAAAAATGCTGCACCCTGTTAGACAGAAGAACAAATTCTTCATCTACACTACTGACAAAACATTTGGGATGTTGGAATTTTGGGGGAAATTTCACAAGGAACCTGAAATGCACTCAAACCTTTCCAGGTGAACTCAAGTTGACCTGTTCTAAACTTCTGAATGTCAGAATGTCCAACTGTTGAATGTTTCAGTACTTTTTACACAAATTACTCTTAGATAACAAGAAGCTGAAGGGCAAAATTCACATGAATGGAGCGATCAACGTCCTACTCAATAAAATGTCATAAACTACCAAACATTGTGCATTCAATAAAGATGATTCTGTGTGGTTGTTATTGTTGTCATGGTGTGCGCGTTGGCCACAAATCACGCTTACGCGATTTTTGCATCTGGGGAGCGAAGCCGTTGATGGCTTTCTCCTTGACAAACATGCCGTTCCTCTCCGGGTTCGACTGATGGGCCTGGAAAATCTCCGTCAACTTCTGCTGCAGGGCCACAAAGTTGTGAGAGGTCTCGGCGATCTGCGGAGGACAGAGAGTCGTGCGTGAGTACGTTGGAGAAGGGCGGCCATTCTTTCCGAGGGCCGGATTTATTCGAGGTTACCGCACACAAACACGGGCGCGGTAGCTGATTTGTTGTCTTGAAATAGCCCGTCTTAAAGGCACGTGCAAAAGACCGCGCTTATTGTGCTGCGGAGGTGGCATTGGCAAAATGAGAAGCCACAGCCAGAATGGCTCTTTTCCGTTCGTATAAACATTTTCAAAAATGAACGAGACAATGTCTATTCAGCAGTACAAAGTTGGAGCTGAGGGGCTTACTTGGAGCTAGTCACATGCAAATCTCCATTCAGCTCGGCCATTCCGTGCATCTGAATCATTTCAGCGCAGTTTTTCGGGTTTGCTGTCCCACGATTTAAATGCAATGTTGCATAGGATGGGCACATACCGCACATTCAATTCCTAAGCACTCGTGTCAAGTTCAATGAAACAAAACACGGTGGCGTGAATGATTTCTTTTCCATAACTCAGTATTATGTTGGTTTGCCTCTTCCACTAACACTTCCACTTCCATCACTTCAAACTTCATTTTGCACTTGCAAATTTTCAAAGGCGTGAACCATCAAGTGAAAACGGTCGCCATCATTTTTACACCTGTTGCCAATAGACAACTTCATAATATTTGTAAACAGGCACCAGGATACTTCCGGCTGGCCAAAAACGATGAACTGAAACGACGACGACAAAAAAACGGTTGTGTTTGGGGCTGCACCACCAGATGCATCCCCAAAGGTTTAAGATTTTCTGCATTAGCTTTAAAAAAAAAAAAAAAAAGAGTGAATCAATCATTAGAACTGGTGGGTGAGGAGGACACATCGAGTGGATGTCATAAAAAGTTGTGCGGACAAGATCACAAGTAGTCACACTTAAAGAGATTGACTGGGAACCAGGTTTTGTGGAAGGTATTTTGTCACCGATTGTGGTTACGTCTTTGAGTATGTTATCCTGCTCGTCGATGACTGCAAGCTATCCATTTCAAAGTCAAAAGAGCAGACTGGTGCCATTAATTCGAGCAACAGAAAATAGAAAAAGGCTAAACTCATCATTCAAGCCAGTTACCCGGTTTTCGCAATTGCGCTATTTTTGGTACTTGAGTGTTTTTAGGTGACCTGTATGGAGAAGCTCTCGAGCTGCTCGGCTTCCTCCTGCGCCGCCTGCTTGCTGGCCTTCATCTTCTTGCGCTGCTCGTAGCCTCTGAAGTTACTTTGGATCTTCAGCGCAGCCTCTTCTTCCTCCCGTTTCTCATCTTCACATTCCAGCACAACGTCAGAGGCGTCCGCCGCCGCCTCTGCCAATTCGAGCTCCACATCGTTTGGAGATAAAAGTTCCTCGTTTGTTTCTTCTTCATCCAGCACTTCTCGATCCTCGTAGGATTCTGGCTCTTCTCTGAGTTCTCGTGTCCTCCTGCCAGGGATCTTCCCTTCCTCTTCAAGTCGTTTGCATTCCTTGTGGCCCCTCAACTTACTCTGAAGGACCACGGCTTCTTTGGTCTCCTCCGGGTCGCCACTGTCCTGCTCCATGTCGTCTTCCTCTGAAGCTTCCTGCTCATTTGGGTCGTTCAGGTTTCTTTTGGCGTCCTCCCGGAGCCTCCTCCTCTCGTCGTCCCCTCGGAAGTTACTCCGGAGGACCACGGCAGCTTTGGTTTCCTCCTGCAAATTTGACAAGTCTGCGAAATCTTCAGGCGGGACTTCTTCCCCGGAACCAACCGCCGGCTCATCTACCACGGCGTCGGTGTTCTCTTCGTCTTCTGGCACCTGCGTGTGATCGCTGTCTTCATTCTCCTCTGCTTCGTACGTATCTTCTTCCTCATCCTCGGGGCTCTTCGGCCCTCCTTCTCCTTGTTCTTCTTGTTCACATTCCGCTTCCAACAGTGGCATGGACGGCGGCTGCAGCTCAGCTCCAGCCGTGGTCTTCTTTCTCGCCTTAAACTTCTTCCTATCCTGGTAGCCTCGGAAGTTGCTCTGCAGGATTACGGCAGCCTTGGTTTCCTCTTCTTCGGTTCGGGTTTTGTCGTTGGAAGCTGGAAAATCCTCCTCGGTGGCGTTCTGGTACGGCTCAGGCGGCTTCTCCTGAGTGACGGTCAGAGCTTTTTCTGCTTTCTCCTTCTCCACGGCTTCTCTAAAAATGAGAGATACAACTTAAAGGAGAAATAGTGTGGAAAGGTGACTTTTTAATGGCTTTTAATCCATGCAACGTTAATTAACAGTAAGAAGATGCAGACAGATATAGATATTTTATTCATGCCGTGAGGGAAATTCAATCCTGATCTACTCTAAGCTGCGGTAACAGTCGCTGTTCTCACAGAGCAGAGATAATCCATGCCTACGAGTAATGTTGTATGCTTTGCTTGTATGTGTTGCTGCTCTGCGTGTTAAAGTAGCAGTTGTTTGAACGTTAATAATAACCAAAACATCGACGCTAATTCTCATTAGTATGTCTTCAACATTTTCCATTATATGTTAGCATGAAGCTAGCAGATGTTTGTTTACCAAAATGAAATGGTTTTTTTGAACATTTTGGTGTTTAAATATACGGTATCTGATTGTCTTGTGTTTAATGCGGGACTTTTATAGTCAACTTCAACTGGGAGTGACAAAAGAAATATTTGAGGTAACTGCGCTTTGCCTCTTTTTTGGAGAACCGGATAAGAGAGTGAGACGTGCTAAGGAATGCTTTAAAAATGTGTTCTTATCAGTTTAGATGCGTTTTAATAAGTTTAAGCGCAGGGTGTCAGATTACGCAATTGCGTTTCGCATTCTAGCAGCTGAGAGTCATTGGAATAATCGGCCGATACTCGATGCCTTTTTTCAAGGACTATTTCCCGCCATCAAGGATCATTTAGTCCCGCTAGACCTGCCGACCGACTTGGACACTCTCATCGCTCTCGCCGTAAAAATCGACAAGAGGCTTTTGGATCGCGAGCTGGATGGAGATCGGCGGAGTGCTGCGTCACCGCGCACTTGGAGGACGAGCCTCGGTGACCAGCCAAACCAAGGCAGATCCCCTGTTTCCGGTCTCAACCACTGGCTAGCGTCCTCACGGATGAACCCATGCAACTGGGCAGGTTCCGTCTCTCCCCTGAGGAACGTCAACGCCGGCTGAGGGAAGGGCGGTGCTTCTACTGCGGTCAGTTGGGTCATTCCGTGAGCAACTGTCACGTCAAAGTTGCCGGTAGCAAGGGCACGGGAGAGGTGAGTCTGAATTTCATTAAGGAAGACCCTACACGGGTTCTTCCTAAAATGACACTTTGCTCTCCTGATCAATAAATTCATACACCTGTATTAATTGACTCTGGTTCTGACGCTAACTTATTTAACTCCCTCCTCGTTAGACGTATGCACCTTAGAACCTTTCAAATAAAACGCCACCGCAACACCTATGCTGCAGACGGCAGTTTTATGGGCAAGATCACTCACCGCACCCAAACACTCACATTGACATTTCCTGATTCTCACTCGGAACGCATTAGTTTTCATGTTTTTGACGCCATGAATCATGACCTTATCTTAGGGAACCCATGGTTGAAATTACATAACCTCCACATTGACTGGTCCTCTGGGCAGGTTATGTCATGGGGCAGCAATTGCGCCCAGAACTGTTTCAAGCCGCCATGTGATGTTCAGGGTCATGTTTCTAAGGACAATCCACAGACCCCATCTGGGGATCCTGATTTATCTCAAGTGCCCACCTGTTACCAGGATATTAAAGATGTTTTTTTCCAAGTCCAGGGCCAAATCCCTTCCACCCCACAGACCTTATGACAGTGCTGTTGACTTGCTGCCTGGAACCACACCCCCACGAGGGAGGTTGTTCTCTCTTTCAGGGCCGGAACACAAGACCATGAAGGAGTACGTGGAAGAATCACTGGCAGCCGGGATCATTCGCCCATCGTCATCCCCTGTGGGAGCAGGATTTTTCTTTGTGGACAAAAAGGACAAGACCCTGTGACCCTGTATCGATTACCGGGGTCTCAACGAGATAACTGTAAAAAACAGGTACACTCTTCCCCTCATCTCCACTGCCTTTGAGTTCCTGGAGGGAGCCAAGATTTTCACCAAACTGGACTTCAGAAATGCGTATTATCTTGTCAGGATAAGGGAGGGGGATGAATGGAAAACACCATTCAATACACCAACGGGACATTATGAGTATTTGGTAATGCCTTTTGGACTTACTAACGCGCCAGCTGTTTTCCAAAACCTTGTCAATGATGTCCTGCGTGACATGTTGAATGTTTATGTTTTTGTCTATTTGGACGACATTTTGATATTCTCCCCGGATGAGGAGACTCACATTATTCATGTCCGCTCTGTATTGCAGCGGTTACTGCAGAATCAACTATATGTCAAGGCTGAGAAATGAGAGTTCCACAAGGCGTCCGTTTCTTTTCTGGGTTTCGTCCTGGCTCAAGGTGAAGTCAAAATGGACCCTTGCAAAGTCGATGCCGTTATTAATTGGCCTACTCCCACGTCACGCAAAGATGTACAAAGGTTCTTAGGGTTCGCAAACTTCTACAGAAAATTCATCAGAAATTTCAGTTCTATAGCCTCTCCTTTTCTTACCTCACCACACAGACCTTTTGTATGGAACCCGCTTTGTCAGGCAGCTTTTCAAAAAGTTAAATCGAGCTTTACCTCCGCTCCCATCCTTACTTTGCCAGATCTCAAACAGCAGTTTGTGGTAGACGTCGATGCGTCTGATGCCGGAATAGGAGCAGTGCTCTCCCAGAAATCTCTCAAGGATGATAAATTACATCCTTGTGCTTTTCTCTCCAAAAAACTGACCCCAGCTGAGAAAGATTATGACATTGGTGACCGTGAACTGCTGGCAGTGAAGGTAGCTTTGATGGAGTGGAGGCACTGGCTAGAGGGGGCACAGACTCCGTTTTTAGTATGGACAGATCACAAGAACCTTGAGTATATTAAAACTGCTAAAAGATTAAATGCTAGGCAGGCTAGATGGGCGCTCTTCTTCACTAGATTTAATTTCATGTTATCCTACCGACCTGGTTCTAAAAATGGTAAGCCAGATGCTTTGTCACGTATTTTCTGCGAAGAGAATTCTTTGTCCGACCCTAAGACTATTTTGCCCAAGTCATGTTTCATTTCCGCTTTTGTTTGGGACATTGAAACTGGGGCTCTGAAAAACACTCTTAGCCCTGAAGATTGCCCTGAAAACAGGCTTTATGTGGTTCCGACCTTAAGGGGAAGAGTCATCCACTGGGCTCACACGAACCGAACTGTATGTCACCCAGGCATTGCCAAGACTCAATCAGTGGTCGAACAGCGCTTTTGGTGGCCTAATGTTAGGAGGGATGTTATCGATTACGTCAACTCTTGCCAGGTATGTGCTGCTAACAAATCCTCTCGTCAACGTCCTTCTGGGGAGTTACGACCCCTGCCAATACCACAACGTCCTTGGTCAGACATTTCCGTAGACTTTATGACAGGATTACCGGCCTCGAAAAGTAACACCAGAATTCTCACCGTAGTTGACAGGTTCTCTAAAATGGCTCACTTCATTGCACTCCCGAAACTCCCCTCAGCTAAAGATACTGCAGAGTTAATGATCAATCAGGTATTCAAATTCCATGGTTTCCCCAAGAATGTGGTGTCTGATAGGGGTCCCCAATTCATTTCTCAATTTTGGAAGGAGTTTTGCAATCTCATAGGTGTTACCGTCAGTCTGTTATCTGGGTTGCACCCTGAAACCAACGGCCAAACCGAGAGGCTGAACCAGGACCTGGAGACTGAGCTCCGATGTCTCGCTTCACAGGAGCCGCGATCCTGGTCTCAGAAACTGGTTTGGGTCGAATTCTCCCACAATTCCCTCCCCTCTGCATCCACTGGTCTATCGCCTTTTCACGTTGTGCATGGTTACCAACCATCTCTGTTTCCTGCCTTAGCCCCAGAGTCCACAGTTGCAGCGGCATTGACCTTGGTGAGACGCTGCAGGAGGACCTGGGAGCGAGCCCGACAGATGCTGCTGCGCCAGGGGCGGTCCTACAAAGCCACTGCTGACCGTCGGAGGACACCGGCCCTGAACTACAAAGTGGGTCAGCGAGTTTGGCTCTCGACCAAACATATTCCACTCCGGGTGGAGTCCAAGAAGCTCGCTCCCAGGTTCGTTGGGCCCTTCCCCATCACAAATATCATCAACCCTGTCACCGTGAAGCTGAGGCTCCCAAGGTCAATGCGGGTCCACCCTGCTTTTCACGTCAGCCTACTCAAACCAGCCCGGGAGTCCCCTCTGCATTTTTGGCTCCTATCCTCTGTTCCGTTCATGACTGGATAAGCGCTACCGAAAATGTAAAGACCGAGCACAGCTTGCTCCTCACACCGTTTTCTTTTGAAACGCTTCCTGTCCTTGTGCCCTCGGTAGTGCGCCTGAATCTTGCAGGCCGCTCTGTGCTTCTCCTCCACCAACTCCTTGTACTTCTTCTTTGCAAGAAAGCCCCTGCAGACTGACAAAGACAACGCATCATTCCACTCACAACCTCGGTGTCATCTCGACGGCGACCGTCCTTGTCGTGGCTCTTACCAGCTTGAAACTGGACGACGAAGGCTTCCCGCTTCTTGTTCTTGTCCTCGCCGACACTCTTTCGCACTTTATAGCCTCTGTAAGCTGGGCGTGGAAGCAAAAGAATGACACAGCAGGGATAATGGGGTGGCACTCATCAACATTTCCCACCAGACTCACCGGACTGCAGCACAAGAGCGCTTTGTTCTCGCGCCTTCAGCAGCCTACGGTAACGTCGGGAGCCCAGCCAACCTCGGACACAAGCCTGCAGAAGCACGATGCGCTGCGTGGCCTGCTGCACCATCAGATTCAGATGTTCCACGTGATAGTACTTGAGGAAAACCTGCATGGCAAACAAAACTCACTCCGTGCGGTTTGCGAATGTTTTCATTTTCTATTTGTGGGTTTGTGCTTATTGTGTTTATTTGTGTGCACCAGTGACTTTTTTTTCCCCACTTCATTCGAGCGGCAGCGCTTCTGAAGCTCGCTCGAAACTGAAATATTCGCTAGCAACACAAAGTAAAAGACTTGACCAAGTGAAGGCTCATAAGAGAAGTTTTATACCATACATATACATACTGTGTTGAAGTGTCAGGTGTCAAAAACTGTCCAGCTTCAACGTGTTGGCATTTTTTCCCCCACATAATTGGCTTGACAAGCATTCACCACTTAATCTTTATCTTCTACTCAAAAGCTTTGCTTTTTTAAAATCCAAAGAAATGCAATGTCACTATCTACAGAGATCTGTTAGTCATTCCAGTCGCTTAGAAACCTGAATTTCACAGACAAGCCGGGCGAAGAAAAACAAATATATTTGTTGGTAGCAGTACACGGTCAGAAGAAGCAGTGAAGGAGTTGATCTCGCTTCCCACCTTTGTCTTCCCCATGGCCCAGTTCTCCAGCTTGGCTTTCTCCAGGATAATAGCGCACGTCTCAGGAGTCACCGCGGGCTCCTCGTCAGCGTGGAACGCCACAATGTGATACCTGAAACAACCGATCGTCATCGGTCGGACGCCGATGTGCACAAAAATCTGTCTGAGAATCGACATCACCTCTTGAGGAAATTGGCAAACGGGACGCGGTGCGAGTAGCCCTGCCGGCGGATCTTAGCCGTCTCTAGGATTCCCGTGTAGCGCAGCTGGACTAGAACCTTCTCCCGGTCGAACTTGTTGGGTTGCCTGTCGTTGTTGGGTTTGATGCATCGCACGAAGTGGGGCTGCCCCGACACCATCTTGGACAGCAGATCCATCAGGGAGTACTACAAGGAGCGTAAAGGAAGACTTTTCAATCGAGTTCTTGATTTGATGGTGTGGCCTCGTTGGGTTTTGGCCACTTTCAGCTTGAAAGCGGCCACTTTTGTGAACAAAAATGGCCAACATAGAGCCCAGAAGGTTAATAATGTCCTAAAGCGAGTGACTAAGAATCCTCTTACTCTGAAGTAGGCCGCCACTGTCTGCGTTCTCATGTTGGTGGTTTCTCGAGGATGGTACGGCGTGTCTGCGTCAACAGGCTAGAGAAAAAACATTTGTCACAAACAGCCACAAATGATGCATTTATTTTTTATTTTTTTGCAGACGGACTCAGTATTTTGGATTTAATATGAAATGAGCGCACTGAGCTAATGCTATAGCATTATCAAGCGTTTCTCTCACAGCATACAGTGAACCCCCATTTATTGTTATCGGATACATTCCACACACACAAACACACACACACCTACACACATAGACACAAGAGGTGAAAATATCCAATATAAATCCATCCATCCATCCATTTTCTGAGCCGCTTATCCTCACAAGGGTCGCGGGAGTGCTGGAGCCAATCCCAGCAATCATCGGGCAGGAGGCGGGGTACACCCTGAACTGGATGCCAGCCAATCGCAGGGCAAACATATAAACAAACAACCATTTGCACTCACATTCACACCTACGGGCAATTTAGAGTGTTCAATGAACCTACCATACATGTTTTTGAGATGTGGGAGGAAACCGGAGTGCCCGGAGAAGACCCACGCAGGCACGCGGAGAACATGCAAACTCCACACAGGCGGGGCCGGGGATTGAACCCCGTCTGTGAGGCAGACGCTCTAACCAGTCGTCCACCGTGCCGCTCCAATATAAATGTACCATATAAATTTTTTTTAGTTTACACCCAACATGCTTTAAACTTATTCTAACTTTGTAAAACACATTTTTAAAGTATTCCTTCATGCCCGTTCTCACGTTTGCTCGCACCGTTCTCCAAATGAAAGTGTGCTTACGTCAGGCTGTTTATTTTTCACTTCCAGCTGATGTCGACTGTAAAACTAACACAAAATGAAAAGAGAATTAAACATTATTTAGACACGAAAATTTTCAACCCAACCATATCATTGTCCAACAAAAGTATTCTAGCTTAATGCTAACATATGATGCAAAATGTCATAGACAGGCTACCAGAAATTAGCATCAATGTTACGGTCATACTAAACCTTCGAACAACTGCTTCTTTAACACACATGGAGCAGCAAAACAACCGACAGAGCAGACAACAATACTCACAGGCATTTCGTCTCTCGCTTGTGGGACTACACTGACGTGTGTAATTTTAGTCGTACTTGTGTTTAGACTTTAAAAACCCATAAAAATATCTAGCAGTATTACGGGGGGTTCACTGTATACTATTTTATTGAAATCTTTATTTATAAAAACAACCAATCACCGTTTGATATTGTACTGTGTCAGCGAGAGGCACATCGAGAAAGCTTTTTTTGTCAGCTCTAAATCCCGCGAAGGCTGCAAGACAGATGCAGAAAATGCAGAAAATGCACAACAAAAGAAGCAATTTGCTTTTGTAAATCAAAATAAACTCAACTACAAGCAAGCAAAACATTATTTTGAGTGTGATGTACGGACATTGACGGCTCCTTAATGGCAGAGAATGTTCATTTCAAGGCGCAGAGCAATTTGGAAACAAGAAAGACTTAAATGGAGCAGAGAGAAAGGGTTATAAATAGAAAAAAAGTGAAATGCAATGGTTACCTCAGTGAAAGTAAAGGAACTGTACAAGGTAAGCACTCCCATCTTTACCACAGACATGCAGCAACAGTGGGCGAGGAAGGGGAACAAACAAATCAAATGAGAAGCTTTCACCTTCAGTTTGGAAAAATAAAGCAAATGGCTGGGAAGTGGAAACCCAGAACACCTTGTGTGGTAAGATACGTGGGAGATAATGCAGACTTGAGCGTGTGAGTACCTTGGCGAAGGTGAGGGTGCGCGTGGGGGTGCGCGGGGTGGGGAGCGTGGTGACAGCTTTGCCTTTGGTGTGGGCGAGGTTGCCTGGGAAAAGAACACAACAAAGACGATTAGCAGGGAAACGTCTCATAGACAACATTTGATGGAACTAACCACAGATACAGTACACAACTGTTATGGTTATACACAGTGAAGCCCCACTAAATTGGGCTTCATCGTTCGTGCCCCCCTTATAGTGCGGATTTTTAAACAACTATTTCGTTTTTTTTTTTTGTACGGATTTTTACCTTATACAGGCAAGTCTAAATTTCAGTGTAGTACCACGTTGCCCCACAACAAGCCAGGCAGCACTGGGCGCTACCGAAAAAGATGCAGCGTAATTAACAGCAAGAAGACAAGGCAGAGAAGGCGCCAAACTGGAGTAGAACGTAGAATTACGCTCCAGTAATAGTCGCAGAGAGAATTAAGGCTTGGGAGTATTTTTTATGCTCTGTTATTCTTGCTGCTTGTGTGTGTAAAGCAGTAGTTGTTTGAAGCTTTAAAATAACCACAACATCTGTGCTGATTTCTGATATCCTGTCTATGGTGTTTCTCATTATTTGTTAGCATTAATAGCGGACTTTTGTCAGACAAAATTCCATCGTTTGGTTGAAAAACTTTGGTGTTTGAAGATTAAATGTCTAATTATATTTTGTTGTTTGCTCTCTTTGTATGTGTTGTTGCTCCATGTGTGTTAAATCAGCAGTTGTTCGAAGGGTTATAATTACCAAAACATCTATGCTCATTTACGTGAGCCCATCGATGGAGTTTCACATTATATGTTAGCATTAAGCTACCAGGCTGTGTTTCAATAAAATGTTGTGGTTTAGTGGAACATTTTGGTATTTTCATATACATAGTTACATTTTCTTTTCTTGTATGCTTTGTTTGTATGTGCACCTGCTCTGTGTGCAGAGGTGGTGAGTAAGGAAGTACTTGTACATCAGTAGATTTTCACCTATCTGGACTGTACTTGAGTATTTATATTTCTGGTGACATTTTACTTTTACACCTTACTTTTTAAACACAAGTATCTGTACTTTCTACTCCTTAGATCTTAAAAATGAGTTCATTACTTTTAAAACCTAAAGTTAGCGACGACACGGCGTGAAAACCACAATGCCGAAAAAATGGAAGGAAGCGAGTCAGACTTCGCAGATACGACCCTCCCCTTTGAACTGTGTGCCTACGGCGATGCTAAGCTAGTGGGGGAAAAGTGTTGGCACATTTCATGTAGCTAAGCTAGTGGGGGCAAAGTGTCGGCGCATTCCATGTTTGTGGATGGATGACACTGTCGGAAACCAAAATAAAAAGGATGCCTGCACATCGTGCTGCGTATGGTTGCACACACGTCGTACAATCACAACAGGGGAACTCTGAACTGGGAATAACCTTTCATAGGTAAGAATATTTTTTGGCATCTATGTACGTGTGTGTGTTAAAGTAGCAGTTGTTGCAAGGTTTTAGAATTACTGTAACATCTGTGCTAATTTTGATGCTAATTTTAATGCCCATTTGGTGTTTTTTTGTTTTTCAATATGTTTTCTCTATACAAAAGATTTGCACCTACCATGGGTTGGTATGGAACATATCCCCCAGTGATAAACGGGGCTTCACTGTACAGTATAGATGTATCACGGACTCAAAACCTTCATAAAATGGCCAGTAGGAAAGTAGTAACAGGCATTTTTATGGGTTGTGCAGCATTGACATTCACGTCAGCTTCGATATAAAAATGTTTTGGGATCAATGTTTTGGATATATTTAGGCTTTAGATTCATATCTAAACATTTTTGGTGGAAGGAAATGCAAAAACCGTACTCACCCGTTTTGGTGAGGGGGTGGGTGACAAGTTTGCGAACAAGCTCGTTCTCTGAGGACCTCAGCAGAAGGACAATGTCTGCCGACAGCGTGTCTCGATTCTTGGCAAGGAAACCAGCGGCGTTGTAGATCACCTGACAGTTTAGATCACAGTTGTGAATCTCAAGGCCTAAGGACAGGTGCGGCCCACCATGTTGTTTGATGTGGCCCGACCCGCTAAAGCAAATCAAGGCACCTACTTAATGCTTCTTGCTAAAATATTAAAATTGAAAATCATCTTCACTTTTAAAAACTGTGAATTTCACTTGCCGAGAAACAATAATTCAATTGTGTGGAGCAACACAAGGCACGCAGCTTGGTCCCCATTTGTTTGTTTCATTTTCCATTCATTCATTCTTCATTATGTCATAAGTTACTGAACCCCTTTTAAAATGAATGGTACAATAGTTGAACAAACTAGACTTCTGATTTCAATACTAGTTATCCATCAGTTTGTTGCGTATACTGGATGTAATAATACAATGAGATTAGACATTTTAAACGGCTTCAGTCATAACAGAGTTCAGAGGGAAACCATAACTACCATGTGGCTTGTGCCAAAAATCAATTTGACAGCCATGGTTCACATGAATAAAGTTATTTTACTCTGGGTAAGGTAAAACAACTCAAATCCAGATAAGGAAGATGAAATACCTTTCCAGCATAGTGGTGAATACCAAATCCGAGGTCGATCCGCTTTGGTCTCCAGAAGCTTTTGGTCTTCAGGTTATCTTGAAATTTCTCTAAAAAGACTTCACAGTTATAACTTGATGAAAAACATAGAGGTTTCCAAAACCTGGAGCGGGGGAACCCACCGATGAGCGTCTGATCGGTGGCCTGCGGGAAGCGACTCTCCTCGTCCAGGAGCGACAGCATGCCCATGGGCTTCTGCAGGAACAAGTCCAGCAGCGGCCGGTTGTCCTCGTACTCGATCACGCGAGCGTCCACGTCCTCGTTCAGGTACTCATCCTGCACGCGAGTTGGAGATCTCACTAGTGGGCACGGCGCTCAAATGAGAACAAGCAGTGAGAGTCGGGCTCCTGGGAAATTTCAGACGGAATTCTTATCGTGGATTATTATGGAAAATGGAGTATTTAGTAGCTTGTATTGGACAATTCCCCATTGATGAACGTTAGGAACAGTCTTATGGTCCATTTGTTTCGACATCAAAACGGCTGTATGTATTTGTAAGATTCATGTTGTAAAGTGAGTTTCAAATGATATTAAACTTTCATAATTTGTGGTATAATTATGGTTTAAACTATTAATATAGGTCAGTGATTCACAAAGTGTGATATACATATTATTAGTGGTAAGCCGGCTCCCTCTCGTGATACACCTAAGAATCACTAAATTAAATCTTAAAACTGTGCACAATGATACTATGGCTTTGGCTTTTTTTTTTTTGTTTTTTTTAAATTCCAGAACAATTCAGTTGTTTTTAACTTTTAAGTCCAATAGATTTGCATTTAATATTTTAAAAGGGTTAGTTTTCGAACATTAATTTATGTACAATTTCTGTTTAACTTTTATAATGCAATAGATTTACATTAAATCGTTATTTAACGACTGGTACTTTTTTTTTTCCTTTTCCTATTTTTAAGCACAGTGTTAATGTTCAAACCGTGCATAATGACAGTGACTTACAATAATATTAAATGTACTTTAAGAAATAAAATCACAGCCTCGTTTTTGACACTTACTGTATTTTAATGTTGGTCATTATGGTGTTTTTTTTCTTTTCTTTAGCACTTACTGATGTAAAAGGCTTGAGAATGAGTGACATACTTTTTTGGGGATGGGGGGGGGGTGTCAATCCCGTATTTGTGCTATTTGCTGCGGGGCTTGTTTCCCCATCCCCAATGAAGGTGGGGTGGGGTTACTGTATAACCATAAAATGCACATAAAATCTGCCTCAGTAATAAATAAAAAAAAAAAAAAAAGTCCAAATATTTGATCCGGCACAGCTTGAATACATGAGCAATGCATTTGAAATGAACCTGGGAACAGGTTCATTCTGCGCAAGCATATACTATGCGGCGGCAGTATAGGGCGAATGTATGTCTGGGCCTGGTGCCAACAAGAATCCCCAAGAGTGGATTTAAACTCTAACGCTTAGCGACTCCCCCTCCTAATTGAGCCTCGTTTAGGGTTGATTTATTGCCGCTCTCCATGGGCGAGAGCAAATAATTGAACATTAACAAACCATTCTCTGCCCTCCCCTGGAGACACACCATCTACTCCCCCCCTTGAGGACTGCATAAAGGCAGCATGGTGAGCCCCGCTCGTCCCGCGAACAAAGCCGGCGACGTATTTCAGCCGAGCCGTCACTAACCCGCCAACCTAAGAAGCATGTTTTTGGAATGTGGGAGCGAGGCTGAGTGTCCGGCAAATGTGCAAACTCCACACAGGAAGGTCGAAACCCGGATTTGAACCCCCAACCTCCAAAATTTGAGGCGCAGATGCTCCCTGATGGCTAAGGCGCACACACCAGGAGGAGCAGAATGCCAATGGGCACTGAAGCACGAAATCATGATGCACAAACTGTTTAATTCTTTACAGTCTATTGAATTATGTTATTACTGTATGTTTTTATAAAGAACAATAATGTATCTAATAAAAAGAAAATTGGGGGTGATTTTGTGTGACTGTAATGGAATAATGGCATTTGCATTCATTTCAATGGAGAAAGATGAGTTTTGAGTTCCAATTGTGGTCGTGGAACAAATCAAATTTGAAGTCAAGACACCACTATATTTATATTTTTTTGTAGATGACAGCGTTAAGGTTTTAATTGGCCTGACATATTTTGGCAAACTACTGTTAATAATAATGCATTTTATTTACAAGGCGCCTTTGAAGCCACTCAAGGTCGCTGTATAAGACATTTAAAACACTGTCGAAACATAATCAGCTAGAGTAAACAAACAAAAAAAAAAAAACATTTTGCAGCAGACCACCAACCATCAGGACACAAATAGCAGCAAATAATTGTGGGAAGAACAATCAGAGTTTAAAAAGAAGTGAGATTTAAAAAGAGATAAGGAGTCCACGTCCCTGATGTCTATCGTCTCCATCTGTCGTGTACAAAGCAAACAAGACGGTAGACTTGTAAGAAAGGCCAACGTTCTACGTAGCGGTTGGTTACCTGCTCCCAGGCGAAGATGTGCTGGTTGAAGTAAAACTGGATCTGCTCGTTGGCGATGTTGATGCACAGCTGCTCGAAGGAGTTCCTCTTGAAGTTCTCGAAGCCGAAGATGTCCAGGATGCCGATGTTCAAGCCCTTGTCGTCCTCTCTGCGGAACGAAGCCGGGGCGAGTCAGCGGTGAGGGGCCGCTGCCGCGCCGCGTCGGGGGTCCGTCAAGCTCTCACCCGAGGCGGCCGTCGGGCCGCAGCAGCGCGTTGATGCGGTTGACGATCCAGTTGAATAGGCGGCCGTACAGCGCCTTGCCGGTGGCGTCCCTCACCTCCGCCGCCTTGTCCACCGTGTTGGGCCGCACGATGGTCTCGCCCCGGGCCACCACGCAGTGGGAGGTCAAGGCTTCCTGGAGCTCGTCGGAGCGGATGCGCAGCAACGACGCCACTGAGGAGAGACGGGGGGGGGGGTTTTGGCTATGAATGGCTATGAATACATTTGCAAAAATCTGTAGTTGATCATTAACATACTAAAGTACATGCGCATGCAAAATGAACGTACATGGAAGCGTTTCTCTCACCGTTTTCCAGGACGGTCCTGTTGTCAATGTCGCTCTTGTCCGTCTGGTGCTCCGACACCACCGCCGAGAACTCGATGTCGCCCGCGTTGAGGATGGCCGCCAGCGTGCTGTACACGCTGCCCAGCTCCTGCAAACGCAACTCCGCTTCAAATAAAGCCCCATTGGACGGCCTGTAGACTACAACACTGGCTCTCAAACTGTTTTAATGTATTTGGTGTAAATGTTACTTATAAACGTGAACGTATGAATGTGGGTGAAAATTGGGACGTTAACAATACAAAACTGCTCCTGTAAATATACTTTTGGCAGCGAGTAAGAAAATGGTTAAAAAGTAGAACCACCCACCATTGAAGAATGAGTAGACATTTACATTATGGAAAAGCTGTCATTTTCCCTTCGGCTTGAAATAGAAAGTTCCAAATGGACAGAGTGCGTAAAAGCAATTAGATCTGATTTTAAATGACGATTGGTACTTGGTGGTAATTGCTCTTTTTTCTTTTCCCATAGTTAAAATTACTAGGCTTGTATGCTCCAAGTTTGTTTTCTTTCTTTTTGTTCCACATTATTTTTTTTCAATTCAGATCATTGGAATATTCTAGAAGTGCAACATACAGTGTAAATATGTTGCAACTTTCCACACACACACACACACACACACAAAAAGAGGCAACATTTAAATTTTTATGGCATTTAATTTCTCCCGTGAGGAATTTGTGAACCCCCTGGACATAGACGGCTTCTCCACGAGTGCAGCACGCGTTACAAGAATAAGTGCTGTTGACGCACAGATCCCAGAGGCAAACAGCGCTTCATTAGCCAGCACGACGCTACCCGAGAGAAAGCACCTCTGAGTTTTGTCCTTTTGTTGCAAATGCGGGAAGGACAAGACAGTCAAATGTTAGCCTCAAGGTGATCTGGGGCAGCGGCGTTTACCTCCAGGGAGAATCCGATGACTTTGAAACACTGCTCCACTGCGTCAAAGTGCTCCTTGTAGGCGGTGTTGCTCACAATGTCGGGGCCCAGTTTAATGTGCTCGTTACACAGATACCTGCGCAGCACAGGGCAAGCGTGACGTGCTATGAGAGGGAAATTACAGTGGTTAAACCGTCTGGGCTCGACGCTGTCTATTGGGTCCACCTCGTTACCTGTTGTTCAACCCTTTTAGCTGTGTTAATGCAAATGTAATGAAACTTCCCAATAGTGGCATTTTTTTTTAAATCTGATTTTGTAAATTACGACTTCAGCCCTTTAACTCGATCAATAATATGCCGTTTACATCACATTGTACCTTTTGGCTCCATCATGCCCACTTTTGGACAAATGAAACTCATGAAAACGACATCTTTTGAGTCCTTTGTTATTTTTGTACAAGGATAATTAAGAGGTAGAAACAAGCTAACAGGCTTAAAAAAAACAAAAAACAAAAAAAAAAATTTAAAAAAAGGCGTGAAGGTTAAAATGTGCATTCAAGCTACTTAGGCGTTTTGCTGTCAGAGAGCTTGTAGTGGGCGAGCTTCTTCCTGTCAGCCAGGCCAGCATAGATGTAGTAGAAGATGTGGAAGTTCTTCTCCCCCCTGTGAAAACACGCAAGGACCATGAACATGTAAATACAGCCAACCCATTGTAACTCGTGCCTACTACCATTTATTTCCACTCCAATTGTTCATGTACAATGAGATTTATTCAGTTAAGCAAGCAGGCTCTAGTAATAAGGTCCACTCAAAGGACACTAAAATATATTTAACCGAAAAGAAAATAATGATACTGTTAATTTTATTTATGGGTTTTTAGGGTATACAGTCAAGTCCCAATTTAGAGTTAAGAGCAATGAAGAAGAGGCAGAGAAGGTCCCCAATTAAGCTACATGAATATTTGTTCCCACAGACCGGAGAGAATATATGCCAGTGAGTATTGTTGTATGCTGTCCATACGTCTTGCTGCTCTGTGTGTGTTTAAGTAGCAGTTGCTTGAAGGTTTAGAATTACTGTGAAATCTATGCTAATTTCCAATAGCCCGTCCATCGTTATTCAAGTTACATGCTATCATTAAACTAGACTTTTGTGACATAGTTTGATTGAACATGATTTTGTTTGTCCCGCACGATGAACAGGGCTTCGCTGTCTATCAAAAAGGGATATTTACGCGGCTTGGTGGATGACTCTGGACTTCTCCAGTAGGTACTCGGATATCTTGGCGCCCACCACCGTCCCTCTAGCGCTGAACTTCATTTCCAGGTACTTGCCGAAGCGACTGGAGTTGTCGTTGATGGCCGTGCAGGCGTTGCCGAAGGCCTCCACCAGGCTGTTGACCAGCAGGATCTTCTCCTGGAGGGACTGGTTATTGGCCTAGAAGATAAAATATGACCTCCAAGAAGTTCTTACTGATTTTATTGAACCACGGAAGACAATAAACTTAACGGCCATATCGTGACATCCTGATAATATATTCAATCATAACCCAAAAACAGTGGTGGTAAGCAACAAAGGATAAAGAGTTTGTTACTCTATTTACTTGAAGATTTTTCAGATATCTGTATTATACTTGAGTAACTGACAGTAAAAATGTATTCTTACTTTTGCACTTCAGTACATTTTAGAGTCAGTACTTTTTTACTGTGAGTAGAAGAGTTGAATTAGTACTTCTACTTTGACACAAGTATGCGTACTTGTACTTAAGTCCAGAGTGTGAGTACTTCTGCCATCTCTTTCCTCACCTTGCCCAAGACGGTGAGCTGCTGCACGAGCAGGTGAGCGCTTTCCGTTTTCCCTGCTCCACTCTCGCCGCTGATCACGATGCACTGCATGCGGCAATTTGGCATCCCGGTCAGTTACAATGACACCAACAAAAAAAGGGCCCGCCTCCAAGGAAAAACGATAAAATAAAGAGTGACCTGATCGGAGTTGTACGACACCATGGACTGGTAGGCGATGTCGGCCACAGCGAAGATGTGCGGAGGATTGGCCGTCCGCTTTGCGCCCACGTACATTTTACTGTACTATCGAAACAAGCGTGGGAAAACTTTGATCAAGCCTCACATACTGTTCAGTTTTCATGCATCCATTCTACGTTCATTATGAAATATAGATCTATTAAAAATGTCTCTGACATTAATAAATGGATGATTAATCTTTAATCTTTTGAACCACCGGAATAGTTGGAAAGGATTTTAACATTAACTGAAAGGTCACTTCAAAGTCAGGATACAGAGCAGTTAACTTAACAGTTGAGAGGGTGAGGCATTGAAGATTGTGAATGTCTTGTGCCACAGTCGTGCAATGCGCCGTAATCCACAAGTATGCTACCACTTCATTGTTTTCTTAATCCGCAATTTACAAAAGAGCAGGATGAGAAAACATCCATTTATTAATGTCTGACAGGCTATTATGGCATTTTGAAAAGAGCTGCAGTTCATAATTTGAGATAGACAATTATGAGGATATTCTTGACCTGTGACATTTGATGTATCCATGGGAAATGAACAAAATGTGAGGGTTAAGTACCCGAATACACACACGACAAAGCACAAACGAACCTGAGGAGCGTAGATGTGCATTTTGTGGAAAGGATTGACGGCGACGAGGATGTCGCCTACGTAGGTGTAGATCTGATCCCTGCCGTAGCGCTCCTGCAGTTGCTCGCTGACCGAGTCCTGCAAAAGCCACCAGTGTGGATGCACCGCGCACACACACACACACACACACACACACACACACACTTTGGATCCTGCCTCCAGTCACGGTCCGTGTGGAAACATCAGACCTGACTCACGCCTTCACGCAGCCCAAAGAAAAATTTGATTCTGGGGCCGCCGTATCCGGCACCACATCATTTTATGTGGCCCACTAAAGCAAAAAAAGTGTCTTTGCGTTGCACGCTTATACCGGCACGACCAAAGTACCGCAATACCTCACCATCAAAAATGAGACGATACCAGATTTTTTATTTTTATTTTTTAAAGGTAAACAGTTCTCATGCCCTGCCACTCAAAAAACAAAAAAAACTCTAAGTATTTTTGCTACAAGCTGTTTATTAGTCAGTCCTGTAAAATATGTATAGTATTTTTATGTGAAACGCGAGTGCACAACAGTAGACTGTGGAGTACTTTATTCGCCACACCAAAACAGTACGCCAAGATTCTACTGCTTTTACTGCTGTTTTAGGTTTTTGCTGTGATATTGGTTTCGTATCGGTATCGAGGTACTCCTGGTAGGTATAGTAACAAAGTCTGCATATTTGTATCAGGACACCAAATTCCTTGTTCTCATACATTGAATGATAGTTGTATATTTAACTATTTGCTTGCCACATTTATGGAAATTCTGATTTCAAATAAAAACAAATTCTGAACAATAAATAAAACAACAATCAAACGCGACAATGTGGCCCAAAAATGAAAATGATGAGAAAATGATTTTGGAATACCTAATCTAGGCCAACTGCAAGCATCATAAATAAAATAAATCCAAATTTAAAAAAATACATAAGAAAGAAATAATGTTATGCATACTGTACACAATAAGTATCATTGCTTTCTTATTTTTAGTTTTAAAAAACTATTTCTGGTGCAAGAACAGCAATAATGCGTAACAAATAAAATCACTTAGCTACAGATAAGGAAAATAACCTAAAATGCATAAAACGCAGTGCTGAATTAAAAGCAATAAAATCTCAAGCAAATATTGAAATAAAGATGTAACGGTAACTAAACAGCGCTACAGTAGCTGAGAAAAATTCTAAATTGGTACTTAATTCAAAGATTTAACATTTTTAGGTTGCTCTTCCTGAATACTACTCCAAAAAATAAAACACTGCAGGCTCTGTTGATTGTTAATTTTTCTGGAAGTAGGTGGTTAATTGTTTTGCAAGCCGTTTTCCTCAAGTCAACAACAAACGTCATCATCAACAAAAACAACAGCATGGCCTCGCTCTGCCCAATTTCCCACGGTGAAGGATGGCGCCAACATCCGCCGGCCACAGCGGACGGGACGCATCGCTTGCTAGCGTTTTGAATTTGTTTACGCCCAAAGATAAACACGACGCCGACAACCTTTGGAGACGGAACGAAATATCGCGTGTCATCGCGACAGTCCGCGTGCAAAGTAAAACACATTAAAAATGATTTGTTTACTACCTCGTCGAGTACTTCCAAAGCGGCGAGATCGTCGCCCTCATCCCGCTCCATCTTCATGTTGCTTCCTTTTTTGGTGTGGATGCGTTCATGCCTGGAATATGAACCCCCCAAAAAAGAAAAGGGGTTACCCTGCAAATTACCCAAAGAAATCTACACTGCAAAGAAATGATCTATGTTCAGTACAGGTGTCATTTTGTATTCCCTACATGTAAAATGGTCCCCATAGATTTTCATTGTTTATTAACATGCAATAGCGCACCAAAGTAAGTACACGCCTGACATTTTTTTGTCATTTCTTCCGTGTTGACCCATGAAAATTTATGGTAAAGATTTACAAAAAACGTGAGGGTTGTACTGACTTTTGTGAGATAATGGAGATGTCTGGCTTATGGTTTACACGGTGCATTCGTCACATTAGCACCAGCGCTACGTTTGCTCATGCTATTTGTGGAGCATTAGCATTCCCGTATGCCATTCTAACACAATGAAGGGAACAATAAATCCATCGTCTTCATCTCCATTTCTAGTACGTGTCGTTTTTCTTGGATAGTTGATAACCAATTAAAAGCATCTGGCATCCGTAATTTGTTGACAGCAAAGACCTGAAAGTTATACTTGCTGTATAAAAAGCTGAGGGGTGAAAAAAAACGAGTCAGAGCAAAATTGGGACACAATGGCACGAAAATAAACACGGTTGCAAACATATGCAGATTCACAAAACAAATTTCGCCTGCCCTAAAGCTTCTCGTCTAAATACAACTGCGCCCAAAAAAAGATTTTGTGTGGGTTCTACATGGGGCACATACGACGGAATCCAGGCGTTTGTTACCTGTCGTTACTGTCTCGGCCTCTGTCTGTTTTTCCATGATGGCTTAAAACGACAGAAACAACAACATTTGAACACGAGACACTTAATGAAGGTAGAAATTATGTTATGGGCTGATACAATTCAACACAGGGTTCACAAGAGAGTTTGGGGTTGCCGTTATTGTGCTCAGCCCAAAGCGCTGTTTAATGTAAAAGTATTGCTTTGGTGCCAGGAACTATGTTGAAGTGAGGGGTGAAGCTTCCCTTTGTCAGGTCAGATACAGCGGACCGCCCCTACTGGCGGGGGATACGGACCGGGCCCGACCGCGAATGGTGAAAACCCGGGAATCACGGATTGCCATGATAATCTTGTGGTGTCAATAGGCAAGTAGGCAAGTACCTGGTCTTCTCCATGACTCCTATTTGCTGGTTGAGATCAATAAGTTCAACGAGTTGTTTCTGCAGCATTTTCTCCTTCCCGACAGTCTGCCTGATGAAGACGTGCTGGAGGAGGTCCAACACGTTCGGTCGCAGCTCGAAGTCCTTGATGAGACACCTGAGCGGCAGACGGCGTGAGAAGAAAATTGCGCCGACGGCGAACACAGGGGCACGCAAAATGCTCGCTCACTTGCAGATGAAGTCGTTAAAGTCGTCGGACCACAACTCGGGCTGCTGGAGGGTGGGCGGAGGATTTCTGTCCAAAAAACAAAAAGGAAGTCACTGCGATTTGTAAGGGCTACATTATGAAAAATGCCATTTTTAATGGCTTGTACACCAATCTTGGTTTGGCTGCACATTTTGGAGTTTCAATGTACAATGTTTAATTCTCTCTTGTTTTACGTCTCAGTTTAAAAGTCAACTAACTGAGAGTGACAAACAGCTTGAAGCAAGCACACTATGACTCTTATTTGGAGAACTAGACGAGCGAGTCATCTTTAGTTTTATCCACTCGTCTCCTGTTTCTTGACAGCGAGCGAGTGAGGACAGGTGGTACGGTGTACTTTAAAAAGTGTTTTTTAATTAGATTAAATTTGTTTTAATAAGTTTGAATGAGTCTAAAACGTGTGGGAGGGGTCCAGTTTTTTAAAAAGCTGGGTCTGGGTGTGTCTGGAACATATCCCCCACAATGAACAAGGGTTGACTGTTGACGGTCTCCTTTAAGACATGAAGGGCACCAAGTAAAAATGAACTCTCCCAGGTATCATTATCACACGTGAATCATTTATTTCAGCGTAAAGCATAAGAAAAAGCCTCTGCGGGGAGAAAGGCCATCTAATTGGGTGTAATTTCTACGTCCGTCGTACACGAGGCACAGGTGCGGCTGCAGGGGACGGCCTAATGCACGCGGGAGCTTTTTTTCACCTCGCCTGCGACGAAGATAAATTGGCCTAATGAGCGGTCGTGCTGCTCCTATTTAATCACACGACGCGTCCGATAGAGACGTCAGGAGCCGGGAGCGCTTAAGAGCTCTTCGCTTATCTGCAAGACGAACGCGCACCAGCTGACGAAATTTGGCGGCCGTCTTTTTTTTTTTTCCAGCTACCGCTCACAGCACTCGGTGAATTCGCTTCTGTACGGGACGCCAAGCGCAAATGCACTCCAACGTGGCACATCGTTCCAGCCAAAAGATCAGCGTTACAAAGGGGTGGAACAAGTCTGCTACATTTCCACAAAGTTCCCTGGTGAATTTCTATGGGAAATTAAAGAGACAATTTGCAGTTCCCCCCCACCACCACGTACGTCGAGTCACTGTTCTCACCAAGTCGTAAGGTTAGTTGATTACCGCTCTTATATTTTTAATTGATTGTACATTACAAGACTGTACATTCATTGTACATTGTACATGCGACATCTAACTGGTAATATTTTGTGTTTGGGAATACTCTTGGCGTGCGATGCATGGTAACATTGCGCACACGTGGCCGACCAAGGTGCGCTCTGAGGCGGCCGGGCAAGTGCAACGCACCAGTCCCTTCCTGGATCTTTTTTTTTTTTTCTTCTTTTTCTCAGGTTTAGCGATCTTGGGGCATTTCTTTGGGCAGAGACTCGAGGGGATGAGACAACATTGAAATCTCGCTATCAGTCTGAAAACTGCAAACTCTCCGTTTGAGCTGGGGATACAGTAAAATAAAGTGAATGCCTCGAATGCTCCCGCGGAGACGCTTGATGAAATCGACTCGGAGAGGTGAAGAGCTGAAGCCTGAAGGTCCGCCGCGGCCGTCGCACACGTTCGGAGAAAGCTGCGTGACTAGCGCCGGCCCCACGGCAAGCACGATTTGTGCGTGTGCGTTCGTGTGTGTGTGTGAGACAATGTGCTGCACTGTTAAACTGACAGTGACGCTAAAGTTGCTTTCGGCCTTTGACACAGTCACTAGGCCACGCGACAAAACAGCTCAGCAATCAGCAGTGGCGGGAAGTAACCAAGTATAATTACTTTGTAACGAAATTTAAGTCGATTTTTCAGGTATCTGTACTTGTGTATCTCATTTTCTGACCACTTTTACTTTTGAAGTACAGTGTGAGTACTTTAGTCATCTCTGTAAATGATTTGCCCACACGAACGTGACCACTTCAGGGACAATCAGAAGTTACAATGCTGGGGCTGGGAACAACATTAAGGCAGGTTTCGCATTGGATTTACTTTTATAACTCAAGTCATAAGTTATCGTTGGTAATGATACATGATGCCATGTTGCGAAGAAAAAGCAAAAGGGCGGCTGACCGGGGAATTTTGAAGAGGGCTCTCATTGGATGGAGCTCTGAGAGGGGCGGGTCTCCGTCGCCCAGCTCGATGGCGGTGATGCCCAGGGACCAGACGTCGCAGCGGGCGTCGTAGGTGGAGTCCAGCTGCTGCTCGCACGCTATCACCTGAAAAAATGTTAATTCAAGTAGAAGACAAACAGACATTTTGGGGGCAATTGTATTTTATTATTATTATTTGTTTTTACAAAAGAATCCACACTGTTTCATATATTTCACGCATTCATATACAGTGTTCCTCCACATATGTGTAATTTGTAAATTATATATATATTTTGGGGGGGGGCATTTCTGAAAGAGTGCAAGTACTGGGAGTAGGTTTTTTCGCAAACATCTGGGCACAATGTAATCTTGTGCAACGTTTGCGCAGCATGCAAACGCCTGGGAAGAATCTCGTTTTACACACGACATACACAAAAGAGCCTGTTAGTATCAGAATATGATTTTATTAATGCTTAATGTTTATTTTTCTTTGTTAAAGCAGGAATCATCATTCAGGTTGTGGAAAAGTTGCCTTCTAAAATATTTTAAATGTACAGTCGTACTACAGTGAGTCATTTTGTATGCTCTGTTTGTATGTGTTGATGCTCCCTGTGTGTTAAAGTAGGAGTTGTTTGGCTTATAATTATTACCTCTTTGCTAATTTCCGCAAGCCCCTTCTATGCTCTTTCGCATTAAGCTTGTGGAATTTCATTAGATGGTTTGGTTGAGCATTTTGGTGTGTAAATATCCATCCAACCATCCATCCATTATCTGAGCCACTTACCCTCACAAGGGTCACGGGCGTGCTGGAGCCTATCCCAGCTATCATCGGGCAGGAGGCGGGGTACACCCTGAACTGGCCAGCCAATCGCAGTGTGTAAGTTTACAATGCTTAATTTTCTTTTGTTTTTGTATATCAGTTTTAGAGTAAACTTCAATGGAGAGTGACAAATAAACAGCTTGAAGCAAGCACGCTTAGCCTCTTATTTGGAGAGGTGTGGGAGCGAGAGTTTCCTCTTCCTTTCCTCAAAGTGATTTTATATGATAATCTCCCATTTCTTGAATACTTTAAAAAGTGTCTTTTAATAAATAAGCGAGGCTTAACACGTTTAATTGTATTAAAAGAGCGTGCGAGTGGTAAACGATTTCAAAAATGTTTTTCTTGCGTATATATGTTCGCTCTATATCCTGGATTTTCCCCGATCGCGGGTGAGTCTGGAACATATCCCACATGATAAACGGGGTTCAGTGCACATCAAACGCGAGGTTAAGTAGCCGATTTAGCAAACATTTCAAGCGTTCAACCTGCCATCAAACCGTCTGCGGCGGCTTCTGTGTAACGCGGACGTTAAGAAAGTCGTGAAGCTACTTGAAGCCGGCCAGGCTTGATTCGACGAGCGGCGACGAGAGCGCCCGACGGGGACTATTAAGTGTGTGTGTGTGTGTGTGTCAGACGTGCTGGAGTGGCGACAAGGCGAGCGCGTGAGGGGCAACGCACCTCCGGCGCCATCCAGAAGGGCGTTCCCACCGACGTGTTCCTCCTCAGGCGAGTGTTTGTCAGCTGGGCCGAAACACCTGGACACCAACAAAAATAAAAACATTTCGGCATCATTCACAGCAAAGGGAAATCTGTCGCTATGGCAACCACGAGCAAGAAAACATGCGCGCGTCAAATATTTGACACGCAAATGATCACTTGCTTTAAATTGCAAAATATGGCGACAACAATTTTCAGGAACAGTTAAACTATGCAGATTGCACTTCTTACATCCCTTCCAAGGTGTTACATAAATGTATGAATTTATCATACATTTTCTGATATGTTTTGTTTATCAAGTGATTTTTCTTTTTGCTTATTTTACACAAAAATGTGTTAGCGATGAAGACAAAACAGGCAAAAAAATAAATAAATGGTGCCAACAGATAAGTCATGATTTCACAAGAAAGTAAAGTGATTCTACAAGGAATAAAACTGTTCTGTTTTAACATAGATTAAAAATAGATTCATGATACAAGTAATTTTTGAAAGAAAAATAGTCCAAATTTCTACTCCAAAATGAAGCAGCCACTGTCATATAACTGTCCATATTTGTTAAAATCAAATATATCCCGATAAATATTGACTTATTTGTGAACACAAAATCTTTCCTATGGATTTAAACGCATGGCCCACCTTGTATAATTTATGATCGTCCACCTTAGTCACAAATTTATATTAGTTTTTTTTTTTTTAATTTGACAATATTACAGGTGGTTTACAGATGTGTAACTACCGTAACATCGATGCTAAATTCCGCTAGCCTGTCTACGACGTTCGCCATTTTATGTTAGCATGAAGCTAGCGGACTTTGATTCGATCAAATGATACGGTTTTTGTTGAACATCCATCCATCCATGCATTTTCTGAGCCGCTTCTCCTCACTCGGGTCGCGGGCGTGCCGGAGCCTATCCCAGCTGCCATCGGGCAGGAGGCGGGGCACACCCTGAACTGGTTGCCAGCCAATCGCAGGGCACATACAAACAAACAACCAGTCGCACTCACAGTCACACCTACGGGCAATTTTAGAGTCTCCAATCAATGCATGTTTTTGGGATGCGGGAGGAAACCGGAGTGCCCGGAGAAAACCCACGCAGGCACGGGGAGAACATGCAAACTCCACACAGGCGGGGCCGGGGATTGAACCCGGGTCCTCAGAACTGTGAGGCTGACGCTCTAACCAGTTGGCCACCGTGCCACCTTGTTGAACATTTTGGTGTTTAAATATAAAATGTTCAATTGTATTTTGTTTTACGTGTCAGTTTTTCCAGGAAACCTCTCTTATTTGGAGAATTGGTCAAGCGAGCGTCTTCCTCTTTTCGTTTTCTTAAAATGATGTTTCACGAAAGTCTCCCATTTCTTGAATGCGAGAGAATGTAAGTAATACTTTTAAAAAGTGTGCGTAAATAAGTGTAGGTGTTTTCTTAAGTCAATTTAAATGTATTTGAAGTGTGCAGGAGGGGTAAAACTTTTTGTTTCATAATGCTCTCCGTCTGGCGGCTTTTGAACGTAACCCCCCGCGATAAATGCGCGTTCACTGTACGGTATACATAATCATCACGTAAGTGCAAATGTAAGTGCCAATTAGAATATTCATGAACCTCAGCACCCAGCCGTCCATTTGTATTTTGTGCGTCTGCTGGCGATGAGTCACCGCGGGGGCTCAAAATGCTCGCCGTAGCAGAAGCCCCTCCGCCGGGGGTGGGGAGGAAGACGAATTCCTCCGTGACGCACTTCAGCAGCGCACGTATTATTTTCTACTCGCTGACTCGGAATGTCCTGACCGGCCACGATTGGCCGCGACGGGCAGCCGATAAGCATCGGCGACGTCAGCTTCTTCGTTTGCGGGCCTTCGCGCGGACGAGACGGCGGCGTTTATCGGGCCGCTTGAATGCTGGCCGCCGTCCTCGCTGAAGGACGGACGCATTAATGGTGTCGAAATTGCGACGAGCTGGCAGTTTTCCTGTCCAAAAAATCCGTTTGATAGCAAGCAAGCGCTTTGCAAGGATTTCACGCAGCGAGGACTGCACTTTGACCTGAATACTAACGCCAGCGTGCTGAAAGGCTAACACTGTCTGCGGGGAGATTATAGCTCTCTTGTCCAAGTGATTTTTACACATCAGAACATATGCTGAAATATTTCACTAACAATTCTCCACCTCACATGCAAATATTCTCTTGCTCTGTGAGAACAACCACTATTACTGGACGACTATCGGGGACCTCCCCTGCCTCTTTTTCTTGCTTTTAATTAAAGTGCATCTCTTCCGGTAGAGCTCAGTGCTGCTGTTGTGGCAGAACGCGGTGCTACACCAAATGTGCTCGATTCTAAATTGGGACTTGCCCGTATTCCGTATAAACTGAGAAACAAGTCATCGAGTCGTCTTTATAGAGCATTTGGGAAAAAAAAAAAAAAAAAAAAAAAAAAAAAAAAACTGCTTGAAAAAAGTCCGAACCCTGACTTGAAACCCTACCTGGCCCGCGGGGGGTGCAAACGATGAACCCCGGGGTTAAATGTACTTGACGTACTTCATGACGAGTGAAAGCAAAACCGGGTTGAGAAAGTCACCCACATTTCTCACACAAGTGTTGCAAACTTCTCCGCCAGCCCGATGAGTGACTCTCTGAAATGCTCTTTTGGAGCAACGTCGCATATTAAGAGAACCCATTAAGCCCCCCTTACACGCACACGCGCACGCCACCCTTGTCGTAATCTTCATCAGAGAGATGTGCACTTACGTCAGTGTTAAGAGGAAAAAGCTTTTAAGAGAAGCGCAACATTTGCAGCCTAAACGCAAACCTCCGCATGCTTACAAGTGGAGCGCTTTTACTTTTGCTTGTAATGAAAGCAGGCAGCTCGTTTTTAGTCCTTGGGACTTTTTCATACAAAAACGGGAAAACAATGGGACCGATCATTCCGGAAGGTGGGAAATCTTTACATGCTGGCAGAGAAACAAATACAAAGAAATGGGGGGGGGGGAAAGGCTGAAGGTAGTTTTTGTAATTGGTGGGAGGCCTGCCCGTGCTAATTGTTTCTCCTCAGCGGGTTTGGTCCCATCTTGGGGTAATGTGCCGGGTGTGTTGCTCATGTCCGGTCGACTGCGTCGTTTTGTTTCGCTTTGCAGAAAATTCCGCTTCGCAAAGAAACGACGTTGAAAAAGGAAGCAAAGTCAAATCAAATTTGAAAACCTGACCTGGGCTCAAGTCTGGCAAGTCCTCATTTGAAACCTTAACCTTGCCCTGAAACACGAACCGTGTCTCAAAATCGTGATGTGAAACCCTAACCCAATCTTGAAACCTTAATTATCTGTCTCGAAACCCTAATTTGAGACTTTGACACCGTCTTGAAACACTAAACCTGACGTCAAAGCTTAACTTGGAACTGTAGTCCTATCTTGAATCGCAAAATTTGGTTTGAAACCCTAACCATGTCTTAAAACCCAAATATGAAAATCCATCCCTATTTTGAAACCTTACCCTGACTTGAAACCGTAAAAACTTGAAACCCTTACTGTGTCATTATGAACATAAAATCCTTACCCTATTATCTAAACATGGCTTAAAACTCTCATTTGCAACCCTAACCCTGACTTGAAACCATAACCCTGGCTTGAAACCCAAATCTTTTTGAATTTGAAAACCTAACCTTGGTTGGAAACTTTCTGGCTTGAACGCCGAATTCAAAACCCTAATTTGCAATCCGAACCCTGACTTGAAAGCCGACCTGGCCCGGTACCAAATGTCCCACGGACCGGCTCAGGTGTTTGGGGCGGTCATTGGGGCGCAACACTCGATTTGACAGCTCGAGTGTCAAAATGAGCGACGGTGAGCTCGCACTCCAATAATGAGCGTTTCCTGATGTCAATTTGCAGCCGAAGCGGCGACGGCGTGGACCCGCCCGGCGCGTGACGCGTTTGCGGTGCGCGGCGTACCGAAGTCGACCAGTTTGATGCCTCCGTGCGTGGTCAGCAGGATGTTGTTGCCTTTGACGTCCCTGTGGATGGTTTTGTTCACGTGCAGGTGCTGGAGGCCCTGAACAAAGGAAAACTGATTTGTCAAGCACCTGCCAATGGAAACTGCTTTGAGCATTCATTGCCTTATATATATATATATATATATATATATATATATATATATACATATATATAATATATAGCGTTCATCCATGTACTACTACTAGCGCTTGGTTCTTACTTGTAAGACAAATCAGCGCACTAGAAGAATGACGGTATCTGTTTTTCCACTATTGCCTTCCACTTCTGCACACTAGTAAGACAACTACGTTACTGGAGAGGCAAATCTGTGCACTCGTTGTCATCTGTGCACTACAAGTGAAGCATGAGATGTTAAGTATAATTTGATGTCTCCAGTAGTACTAGTAGAACGCAGTTGTCAACTTTTGTACGATTTTTCCTGACGAGTAACGTCGTTGTATGCCGATGTTGTTCACCTCGTGAGGACAAAGAAGTGTTTGAGCACCACTTTGCGATCTATATGTGCATGTGCCTGCTAGTAAGGTTTAATTGCGTACTAGGAGGCCAAAATAACGTTACTGGTAGGACCCAGTCATTCTACAAGTGCGGTGAATTGTCGAGGTAGTGAGAACAAAGATGCTCGAACGGCTTTCACGGAGCCGTTTGAGCATTTGTCCCGCATCTTCTCAAAATGGAATCAATGCTGAAATGTTTCCAAAGCTCCCGTTGAATTTGTTTTGTGTTGTCACAGTGAAAGCTGACCATGAGGGCCTGATGCAGGATGAAGGCAACGATGGCTTCGTCCACGCGCTCGCCCCTCCTCAACAAGCCTTTGGCCAAATCCGTCACGGAGCCGCCGTTGCACAGCTACAAAAGAGACACGGCGGGATTGCAAAAATGCAGCAACCACCAACACGACAAAAAATGCAATTCGCCGCCTGTGCGCAAATGTGGGAACGACGACGTGGGCGCTTGGGATGGCGAGATTGGGCCTCTTATCTTTTTACATGCGGTTTAGCGGGAGGAGGAGAAAGCCAACGTTGCCGCACGCCGTGGACGCGCGGTTGTAATCTGATGACGACGCCAGCCGAATATTGCACACAAAAGATTCAAAGCGGCGCGACTCCGCTCCTCCTCGCGTTTGTCGCCGCCCGGCAAATGACAGAAAATGGCCCATTAGGTTGCCGTGGCGACCATAATAACCCCTCATTTAGAGCTTTTTCTTCCGAAGAAGCCGAAGGGAAAACGAGACGCGTCAAATCGCCGGCGCAGGAGGCAGAACGGAAACGAACGCATTTGTTTGTCAACACGGCGGCGTTGGCGTTTCTTCATCCCAACGAGCGTCTTCGAAAACGGCAAACTTTGGTTTAGAACTGCAGCCGTTTCGCGCGCTTGAAAAACAAAAGCGTAATTAGGCCGCGCCTGTGCTCAGCCACGAGGAAATCGGCGGGAATTGAAAAGCAGAAAGCAGCAAATACGCTCAAGTCGCTCTGCAACTGCAAGTCACGAGAGCGCACACCCCCACCAAGGCAGAACAAACAAACAAACAAACATTTGGATCAGCAAAGTCGACATTTTGCACTCTGGCACAGGTGAGCCTCATTCATGACGACGCCGTCATTTGAAACCCTAACCCTCGTCTGAAAGCATCATTTCATACCTGAACTCTAGTTTAAAACCAGAACTCTTCATTTCAAACCCAAACCGCATCTTTAAACCCTAACCTTGACTTAGAACCCCAATTTGAAACTGTAAACCTTTATTGAAACCCCCACTAATTTGAACTTAAACTAATTTAATTTGAAAACCTAGCCATTTGTTGAAACTGTAACCCAGGTTTGAAACCTTAATTTGATATCCGAATTCTAGTGTGAAATAGTAATAATACCCGGACTTCAAACCCCATTTTGAAAACCTAACACTGGTTTGAAACCCCAAACCTGACTTGAAACGCTCATTTTCAACCCTAACTCTGGAAAGAAACCCAAATTTGACACCCCAAGTTGAAGCCTGAAACCCAAATTGTTGTTTAAAAACCTGGTACGCGAAAGGACGAGGCGGCCGTTTGGCGCGGAGGTGAAGGCGTTTACTTGCGGCGGCTAAGTGTTTGAGGTGTTGCCTCGCCAGCGCCATTTAATCCTCATTTTCTATTCATGACTTTTGACGCAGGACAGAAAGGTCACAGGGTTCATAATGTTTTGAAAAAACACAAAAAGAGACGCTTATTGACATGCGCACACTCACTGCCAACAATGAGGCACTCTAAACGCAGCCTGGCCAGCCCGAAGCCTTGGTCCACACACTGGCTGTTGAGTAGGACTTATAAAACAAACAAAACAAAACAAACAAACAAAAAAAAAAACCTCCACAATTCAGTACTACATAGTTGTCAGGCTTTGCACATTTTTCGCAATTATTTTCAAACTTGTATTATGTATTTAGAAACAAATCTCTGAATTCACTTTACAGGGTCTTTAAGCAAAGTGGACAATGCTTTGCTAAACGAGAAAGAAAAACAACAACAAAAATCCATTTACATGAAACTTTGGTGTCTTTTGAGATTATAATTTGGATTTTGTATAGTAAACCCCCATTAGTGTGCCCCACGCCCCAAAATGTTGATCATTTCCTATAGTAACAGTTTAAATATATCACAAACTATGATTCCAAAACGGTTTCATGAGATGATTTAATTTATAAGAAACTGCACTCTCCGTAACTTCCATTTACAACCCAGGCTAAACTTCCACACTCCTCAACGAAGTTTTTCCCAATGTCGAGATGCATCACTTCAACAAAAGTCCTTGGGACAATTCCTTTACTACTATGGATTTGAAGATTAGAGATGAAAGATGTGTTTTGCCTCAGTTTTCCTTCCCCTGCACATTACCGCCACCTAGATGACTGGAGCTGTTGGCCACAACACAGAATTGTTCCTGAATTGTTAAGTAAGGAGGAACAAAAAGGAACTTGCTGCTTAAGAGCCTCACACGAGACACTACATTTTCCATGTGTTTCTTAGCTAATAGATTTTACTCAGAGTGCTTTAGTTTTCATTCTTGAACATATTCTGCTTTAAAATGCAATCTCGTTTTAAATAAATAAATAAAGGTTTTAATTTGAAGTGATTTTTGGCATTTTCAAGGCAAGGAAGTCGGATCATTCGCTTCCTTTGTTTTTTGGTTCTTTTGCCCTTCACTTTCCTCTTGGCAAAACGTTTTGCTCTTTGAGTGTTCTAATTTCCAGTCTGCAACATATTCTGCTTTGAAATTCAACGCAGCCCGACAAAAATAAAGTTTCAATGTAATGTGACTTTTGGCATTTTGAGGAAAGAGATGCACCTTTTCAAAGCCCGGCTGGAACATTTGCCTCCTTTGTACGCCATCCCTCCATACGCGCATGTTAATCATTTGCTTTTTATTTCTGATTACGGACTAAAAGTGGGGACCCGTGGCCGCTTTCTTTGAAGCACTTTGCAGCTGCCCGCCTGCTAAATTGGAGTGCACATGCAGGACACATGAAAGTGCGCTCCTCTCTTTCCGATTCATGAATGAGGGAAAAAAAAAAAGCGGCGGATGCAGCTTGTTGTTAACGAGCAGGCCGCTCCGGGCTGAGCTCAAGGGGGGAAAATTGCTGTTTCGGGGGGGAAAGAAAATCTATAAAAAGAGGCAGGGGACAATATCCATGGAGAGCGAGCCCATGGTCGCTTCCTCCTCCAAAGCGCGCCCACTCAAGCCTGCCGCCAAACACTCACGCTCGACTGGCAGCCACTTCGGCCGCAGGATTAAACCGGCAGATTTAGGGAAAGTTTGGGAAGGAAATATGCAAATGAAGCAGGAAAGCTTTGCAAACTCACAGTTAAAAAAAAAAAAAAAAGACAGGCGACAGAATGATTGCAGTCTGTCAAAATGACACGGCGCTTGGGATATATTTTTTTTTGTAGGGAAAGTTTGCTAACTGGATTTAGCGTCCAAAGAGGCCGCCAAAGCTTGATTAAAATGTATTTTTAAGTTAGTAGGATTTTTTAATTTTTTTAATTTTGATGTTTTATGGGGAATTCTGGAAATACTGTAAAGGATTTCTACCCCAAAATCGAGGTTAAAAAAAAAATCCAAGTTGTAACCATAAATATACCACAAACGATGATCCCACAGCAATCAAACTCTTGCATACTGTAGGCAGTGTTTTGTCCCCCCCCCCGCCCCCCAAAAAAAGAATTGTTAAAATGAACATAACTTAAATATGCAGCGTTTTCTACGAATAATGGGCAAGCCCCCAAAAATCTGTTAAAAAAAAAAAAAAAAAAAAAAAAAAAAAAAAAAAAAAAAAATATATATATATATATATATATATATATATATATACTTTAGGTGATTTAGCAAATGCCAAAATATGCCGCAAATATGTCGGGGTCCACTGTAGTGGAATTATTAAACGAAGAATGACTTTTACAGGTCAACACTTATTGTATTTAAATGACATTTTTCTGAATTTGGGGTATTTAATTTCCTTGGTGGAGGTGATGTCGAATAATTCTTTTAACGAGAGTGCAGCCAAAACAGCGATGGAGACATTTTCATTGTAACGCAAGTCATGTGACTCATGTAAACGTAACTTCATATTTGCAGGCTTCATCAATTATGTGGAGCAGATGTCTGCAGGTTGATTTGTCAGCGCAACGACACGCGCGCTTTACAAGAAGAACGCGAATCGACAAATAAAAGCAGCATCCACCACGTCCGCGTGCGTGCCTGCGAACACATTTGCGCTCCGAGCTTGACCTCCATGACAGGTCACTGTAGAAAGGATCAACAACACTGTGCATAAAAATAAGAACATTTAAAAAGCCGGAACAATCATTCAATTCAAAATATATTGCACATAAACGGTCAATACAAATTGAACCTAAAAATGTTTTTAAAACACAGTTCTTAAAAGATTAAATGCACATTTTATAAAAGTCAAAAGTTAAACACAAGTGAACTGCAATTCAGCGACGTTTCTTTCACGTACCTCTAGAGGGAGTGCCACACTTTGAGAAGCATCGATATAAAGCAGAACCAAATACAATACATCAATAACGGCCAGTCAAAGAGTGAGCACATTTTTCGAGACTTCCGCTCGTATGAGCCGTTTGGCATTTGCAAAGTCAACTATTGGCCGATTTCTGGGAGGGGAATTTAATTTAATTTGGTTATTCACGGAAACACCTGATCGTTCGCATTTAAAAATATATATATTTTGTACCCAATGCACTGCTGGTTCGCATTGGTTTTGGAATTATTTTTTTTTTGTTTTCATGGCAATTATAAGGGAGCGTCAACTGTTTGCAGATTTTCATTACTGGCGGTCAGGCTCAGTCCCTGTCGCCCGCCAATAGCAGCAGTCGACCGTATGAGGGCTGGCGATATAGCCTTAAACTAAAAAAAATGTCCCCCCCTCAAAAATCGAAGGGAGGGTGATTGATTAAAAAATTTTAATCAATCACCCTCCCTTCGCTTATAGAAAAAGCAAATGACTGACATGTATTATTATTCAAAAAAGTTTTGCTTTTGTTCTTTTTTCCCCTTCTGTGATTTTTTTTGTCCCATTAGCTTGCATCAACATAATAAGCATCTTTTTCTTTACATATAATGTACAAATAAGTGCTGAAAACGTGTGCAAACGCGATCCTTTTAACGATCCAAATGTTTAGCGGCTAACATTAAAGTGTCACAGTGCGCGGCTTGGCTGGTCCACGTCTGCTGTCGAAGACGAACGTCTCCGATGCAAACGATTCCCCTCGTGCCATCAAATTGCTAGTGATGTTTTTTTTGTGTGTTTTTTTTTTTAAGAATCACTAAAGCGTTCGCGAAAGTGGCTAAATATTGCGGCCAAATCTCAAAGTTGAAAAACGGAGTGCTTTTTGCAAACTATTGCAATTGTTTTAAAAAAATACATTTCCGGCAAATACATTTGAATTCATCAGTAAAACCGATAAATGAACCCGCCGATGCGCCCGAGGCAGCGAAAAGGGAGCCAGCAGACGTACGTCTACGCTAATCGATTTTTGTCGACAGAAATGGGAAACTGCCCCTCCCCTGGAAAAACCGCCACGACGCCAACTGGCTGGCAAACAAATCCCCCAGGTGGCCGACAGGTAAACTCTCCCACCCCGACCCCCACCTTCACCTCCCGCCTGGCTTAGCGTTTCGTAATCCACAGCCAGAATTAAGCGGCGCTGCACAAAGTTGGCCAGACGCGACGCGAAGAACAAGCCGACTTTGAATCGGCACGCTTTCGTTGTCTGCACGCCGCCCGAAGCGGTCACACCGCCGTCGCCGGCCCTCAGATCGCACGTTTTTCCACGCATGCTAGCTGCAGTTGGCGCTAACTGGCTCGGAGGCAACTTGGAAAAGGAGCCCTCGGTGCTAAAAATATACGGTCAACGTCTGCTGGATTGCACTTCAGCGTTCGCTCCCTCTCCATATCACATATATTTAAGCGTTTTATTATTTTATGGATTTTTACAGTATCCAGTCAAGTCCAAATTTAATGCTGCGTGCCTTCAGTGTTTGAGGGTTTCTACATTTTTAGTGGCCACTTGAGCTATTTGTAGCTCTGCATTACATAATTGCCTGCAGAGTGGATTTTCTTCGAGCAGACATTTTTAGAATAAAAATATGTCTGGGAGTGACATTTTACGATGAAAATATTTTTTTCTAAGCTGTGTAGCATTTTTTGGGGGAAAAAAACCTTATGTGGTGTGCTATAAAGTATGACTAGGATTTAACAGTACATTAACAAAGGTAGGTATTTTAAGAGGTAAGGACATGGGACAACTGTGGCCACTGAGAATATGGAAAGCCTTGTTGACATTTATTGCGACAACGAAAGAGTGTTTGTCACCTCCAACACGAGCCACAGCTGATCTCCACATTTCGCGTCCTTCTTGTAGAACATTCCGTAGAACTTGACAACGTTGGCGTGGTCGGAAAGAGCCTTGAGGATGTTGTACTCGGCCTCGATCTCCTCGTCGATATCCTGCAAAACGACACCAGGAGTCAAAAAGAAAAAGACAAAACAAAAAGACGAAACATAGACTATTAGTTGTGAAGGGCAGACGTGACAAGTCTCACATGAATCGGATCCAAAACCTTCACGGCCGCTTTGCTGCCGTCCACCTTGCTGAGCACCTTGTACACTTTGCCGTAGGTCCCCTTGCCGATGGTCTCCACGATCTCCCAGGTGTCGCCGGGGTCCGGAAAGTTGTCGAAGACGATCGACCTCCCGGATTGTGGAAACATTTTGAGGAGAGATGATCTGCGGACGGACGGACGGACGACGTGTCGAGAAAAACGACAAACGTTCGGAGGCTGGAATTTTGGATACAAGCCAACACTGTGGCGCATACACATTTCACACATCAACCCAACGCATGCACAGTGCTACCTTCATTTACAAGTTGAATTCCTACATAACTTCATTTACTTGTACTTTATATCCATCCAATTTTCCCCATTGAAATCATCTGTTCCACACCCCTAAAAAAAAACATCTTTTGGGGATTTTACATGTTTTTCATTGAAACGCCATTAATCTGTAAAAAAGCAAAAAAACATTTTTATTTTTTTTGGTAACGCTTTCATGAAGAAAAAATCCGCTGTATTGTAAAATATAAGTTTAAACCAAGTCAGACACACTGCAGTACATTTGTGTGTTGAGGTGTGCCTTTAAGGGGCGTGGCCTAGCAAGTGACCTCAGGAGCTCGGACTCCATCTTGTTGGCTGTTTACCACGCACTTAGTTTCGTGTTAGTGTCTGTTCCTGCATGCTCCTTGTGAGTGATTTCATTTTCAAACGACAATTGTGGCTCTCGTTGCCCACATGCGACAGCATGACAGCATCTTAATTGCTCCATTTTTTTCCCCACTTCACTCGAGCGGCGGCGTATCCGAAGGTTGCTAGTGATTCGCATTTTGGCTCGCAACAAGGCAAAAAAAATGTTGTCAAGTGACAGCTGTTAAGGCGAAAAGCTAACACGTTGGCGCACTTGCATGTCAAGGTATCGCTGTATCACGAATGTTGTCTTTGGAAAAGGCTTGTTCTCATGCGGGTGTGTTTGGGGAATTAACCTGGAAGCACATCAGCTGTAAATCGAGGATAATCCCCTAGCCAGCTGCACAGTCGGGGGTCGAATTAGGCGCTTCGGGGGTGACACGTTTCCACGCTTGTTTCCCCGTCAGTCAGCACGACAACGACAACGACAGCAAACGCGAGTCCATCGGCATCTACGCCAAGACCGGACGCTAATGAGGTCTCGGCGACTTATGAGGTGAAGTATGGCGTCAAAGTACGCGATAAGGTCGCGTACGATATTCTGTAGCTTTGCGGCTACAGAATACCGTGGTGTTGACGGGTGGCGCTTCCTGGTCACACGCTTTTGTGTGTACGCGTCACAGAATTGGGAGGCAGATACTGTATGACAGCCTCAAGACCTACAAAAAAGCCTCTTTGAGCCAGACCCAAACCCAACAGGAAGTCCACCGTTTTGAACTGACTTTCACATTTGGCCCCATTTTCCCTCTTTTATAGAGGTCATATTTGAACAAACTCCTTCCAGAGATTTGATCCGATTGACTTCAAACTTTCTCAAGATTTTGAAGATGAAAAGTTATTAAAAAGGCATGGTGAATGTTGACATTTTGCCATGACAACAAAAGCTGTTTTAAGTTGACTGCAGCCGGTCACGTCTTCTTAAAATGTTACACAGTTGATGGGAGTCCGGGCCTGAAGACATCAACAAACAATTATTTACTCGTATACCTACCTATCAAGTATAACTATTGGCAAACTTGCCCACAACAAAAAGTTCTCCATGTCATTCCTGTATACAAGTACAATACTGCAAAGTGCTAATTTTGCTATTACAAAGCACCAACAAATTTCCATTGGTGTTTTTTGTGGTCTGGAATGCGTAAATGCAATTTTCATTCATTTTCATTTCCATATCTGCAGGGGCCCGTTCAAAAACAGAATTCTAACTTGTGAGTCTTTAAAGGCTCATTAACAATCATTAGGCTCCCTGGTAAGACTGAAATAGAAAAGTGACTCCATTTTGTGACTTTATCTCAACTGTGAGAGCAAAATTAAAACCAAAGCCGCATTCAGTCCTGGCAGTCGAACAGCAACTAAGCGACAACGGGTCCGAGCAGCACAACTTACATGGTTCTGGAAACGGGACCATTTGGACAGAGAGCGAGTCCGTTCCTGTCCCGGCGGCGTCGCGGGAGCGAGTCAGCGAGCTAATCTGACGGCGAGGCCGCAGTTGGAAAGCAGCTCTCCCCGTTGGTCGGTTGGAGCCGCGCTAGCTGGGATTAGCGGGAATTAGCCAGTGTTGCGGCATGAGCCTTTCCCCATATAGACGGCCATTCATTCTCAAAGGAAAGCTGGTTAGCCAGGCTCACACTGGCACATATTTACGCCTTGTTAAACACAAAAAGGCTTTTCAGTACGGAAGCACTTTTGGTTTTTTTTAGAACTGTGTTTCCCAACCTTTATTGAACCGAGCTATTTCTATTTATGAGAGCAATTTCTCGTGACTTGTATTAGTCAATTTTTTCCCATTGAAATGATTTGAAATGCCATTAATCCGTTCCAACCGCCCCCCACCCCCCCCAAAAAAAAAAAAAAAAAAAAAGAAAACATTTTTAAAAAATACATCAACACAATCTTGGCTTGTCCTAGTCAACAAAGTTGCAATAATAGTGCTGGTTACCGCAGAGTGGACAGAAAATGAGTATTGTTGTGTGCTCTGTTTGTATGTGTCGCTGCTTTGATGGTGTTAAAGTAGCAGTTGAGTGGAGCATTATAATTACCAATTACCGTAACATTTACGCTAATTCCTGTCAGCCGTCTGTAGCGTTTCCCATTATGTGTTAGGATTTTAGCTAGCGCACATTCCCTCAAACTGATGTTATATGTTAGCCTCCCAGTGTTTTAATAAGTTTACATTATTCTCGCCCCCCCCCAAACACTTATCTCAGGCGGGTTTGGAACATATTCACTGTACATAATAATAACAATCTTATCTTCTTCCCACAATCATAATTGATTGCCAGGAATTTAAAAAAAAAAAAAAAAAAAAAAAAAAAAAACCTCCTGGCTGAGCTAAAGGTCACCTTTCCTCCAGGTCGTCGTAAACAATACGTGCAGCACGTTTCGCTCACGTCTTCAATTATGCAACATCGCAGGCCGTGCATGTGACCCACGAGAGGGAAACCTTCGGCAAGCTTCTCATTTTCACGACTAAATGACAGCGACGTGCACATTTCAACTTTTTCAAATTCAAATGTCTTTTTTTTTTCAAACTCATCTCCCAATGATCTGTCTGATTTCAAAATCAAATGTGGCCTTTACGAAATCAAGTTCTTAGTGAGATCATTAGTCGCAGCTTTCATCTTTGCAAATGTGGTTGCCGTTTTCAGCGACGTGCGCCAATATTACGAATAGCTCCCATATGATGTACGCGTACGCCACACAATTGCACACCACTGAAACCTACAAGCACAATTATAAACATATTGCTCAATGTGTCAATCAAAACAGAGACCGCTCTTGTAGTGGCTCTCATTAGATTGTGCTGCTGTACCTATTAAAGTGTCTGGTAAGTGGAAGCAGCAACAAACATTTTATGTATTTATATATATATTTATATATATATATATACACACACACACACACACACACACACACACACACACATTTACTAACCTTTTGGGGCTGGTGGCAAGAGCTGTAGAGAGACAAGAAACACGTGGACCACAAAGCAGCAGTAATTTCTGCACATGCACCCAAACACACAATGCACTTAAGTAAACACAACACAACACGCACACACACACACACACACACACACACACACACTTGCGACACAACGCAGAAAAAAGCTGTGCGTGACAAAGCAACCAGAATAAAAACCATACTTACTGTTTGCAGATTTTGGATTGATGACATTTCATGCAGGACGTTGCACTCTCTGCTCCGTTTTCCACATCAAAGAGGGTTAAGTGGCGTTCGTAGCCTCATTTGAAAGTTTCGTCCGCTCCACAGACGGCCATGTTTGTGGGCGGCGGCGCAGCGGGCCGTGACCTCATTCAGAATGCTCCCGTTACACAGCCACAAGTCTCTCCCACACACACATGCACGCACGCACGCGCACACACGCACGCACACAAACACACGCATGTACACACAGACTTTCCTCCTCATTCACAAGACTCGACTGTAGTGAATCCCCGCAGATTTTCAAGCGATCGTTCGGCAAATCCAAATTTAGAGTTGTACGCCTTTGGTGTAGTACCACGTTCCGCCACAACGTGCCTGGCAGCACGGAGCTCTATTGGAAGACATGCAATGGAAATAATAGCAAGAAGAAGAGGCAGAGAAGGTCCCCAACTCATCTCCAGTTCAATCTCCACATAGCAGAGAAAATGTTTTGTTCTATGCTCTGTTTGTGCGTGTGTGTGTGTGTGTGGTTCCCCCGTTTGTTGAGTTGCGTTTGTTTGACATCTTTGCTTTTGTCCGTTAGCCCCTCGATGACGTTTCCCATGATATGTTATCATTAAAATAGTTGACTTTTGTTGGACGAAACTATTGCTATATGATTTGGTTGAACACGTTTGTCTTGTAAACATACGATGTTTAATTCTCTTTTGTTTTAAGTATGTGTTTTTAAGTACAGTAAACCTCCATCACGGGGGGTTACGTTCCAGACTCCCCCGCGATAGGTATAGAAATATTATTTTTTTTAGTTGAAATTGTTTTACGGTCTGCAAACACACTTTTAAAACAATACACACACATTTAAACAGAATGGGAGGAGTGCATTGCGCAATAAAAATTTAAAAAAGGCGAAATAGCAGGACCGCGAAGTGTGAACTGCGATATCGTGGGTGTTTACTTTACACTTCAACTGGGTGAGACAAATAAACAGCTTAGAGCAAGCACACGTTGCCTCAAATCTGTTGAACTCAGCAAGCACGAGTCTTCTTTTCATTTCCTTAAAGTGATGTTATACGATAGTCTGCCATCTCATAGCAGCCAGAGAACGAGAACAGATGCTAACAATACTTCAAAAGTGTGTTTCAATAAGTTGAAATGTGTTTAAAGTTTGTTGAAAGGGTAAAACTATCGATTTTTATGAGCATCATTTTTAATACGTCTCTCTCTCTTGCGGGTGCTTCCGGAACACTTTTCCCATGACGATAAACAGGAGTTCACTGTGCACTAGATTTGTTTTATCATGTTCATCCTCAGTTTCTAAATAAGGTGCTCTGAATGTGTTATGAAGTTTGAAAAATATGATGCCTACAGCAAGTGTTCAAGTGTTTTGAACTTCTTGAAAAGTGGCTGGTCGTGATATCGCATCAGTCGATTCCGTGTTGTATCTTTGTCAGCGGCGACAGCAAGGCCCGGTCAGGCGCATCCTGCGGGCAGCCGGCTCATTTCCTGCTCCGTCGCCTCGCAGATGATCCCGGCGTGGTCCTAACGGCCGCGTAATTGGGCCGGGCGCGGACCGGACCCCCGTCGCGGCCTGTCCCGGAGCACAACAACAATAAACGGCAGCGTGCGTTTGCTAAAAGTCTTTCCATTGCTGCACGTTTATGTCGGCATCGTAAATCGTTGCTGTGGGCTTCCGAAATCCCCTGTTGTGAAAGCTGACACGCTCCTGCCGCATTATGCTAATTTCCCTCCCTGCTGGAGACGCCACGTCACGCTCGTTTTGCTCATTCATTGTTCAGCCAGTCACTTTTGGGCTCTGCTGGAAATATCTCCACATCCGCTACCCAATTGTCAAAAGTTGTGAAGCGTACCACTTACTGAACTGCATCCGTTGTCATTTGGATTGGAGTGGAACCCCGTTTATTAACCCACCCGCGATAGGTCAAAATCCACAATATACAGAGACTGCCATTTTTTTTAGATGTAGTTTTATCTCTGCCACATGCTTTAAACATAAACTTATGAAAACACGTTTTCCAAAGTACTCCTGGGCACCTGCAGGGTATAACATCATTTTAGGAAGCAAATAGTCTCATTCGCAGTTTTCCAAATTAGAGGCAAAGCGCGCTTGCTTCAAGCTGCTGATTTGACACACCCAGTTAACATTTGCTGCAAAACTAGCACATACAACAAAATAAAAAATGATATATTTAAACCTCAAAATGTTCCAACCAAATCATAGAATTTGGAGGAACAAACGTCAGCTAGCGTCACGCTAACATAAAATGAGAAGCCCCAAAGACAGCATCACGGAAACTAGCATAAATGTCACGGCAATTATAAAGGTTCAACCAACAGCTACTTTACACACACAAAGAAGAAAAAAAAATTGAAAACTCTGGAAGGAACATTCATCTTGCAATGAAAATCTCATCATGGCAGGTACAAAATATTGGATGAGATGCCTCCCAGCTATTTAAAAAAAAAAAAAAAAAAAAAAAAAAAAAGTGTGACGCCTCGCATAAGCCGCTAATAGGCTTAATTTCCCCACAGGTAACCTACATACGCGCAGATCATCCTCTATGACTCATTCGACATATTTTTAGAATGATTATGATTATTTTAATGCGACAGAACAGGGGGCCAAATTTATTTTCATGGCGGGCTGCATCAGAGTTACGGTTGCCCTCAGACAGGCGCTGTGAAATCGTTTCAATGTGTCAAGTTCAGCACATATACATGAGTACGTGACGGCTCGTGCATTTCATTACGATCAACAAATTGTGGATAACTTCAAATAAAGGGAAAATAGTGAAGTACAAATAATGTTTTGCGTACAGTCCCAATTTGGCTGAGAAGCACACCCATAAATCCTACTTATAAAGAAATGTAAATAAAGCTTGACGGCTTTCTTTTTTGATTGTTTGAATATATTCTATTTATAGATTCAATAATTGTTCATTAACAACATCATCGAGTGTCTTGTTAACTTTAATTAGGGCTGCAAAGAATGATTTGTTTTTTTTTTAAGAAAAGATGATTATTTTCTTCAATGAATCTAGTTTGAGATATGTGCCATGTATAGCACGACATAGCTTGGTCAAAAGAGCAAAAAAGACAACAACAGAAAAAGTCTGCTTGAGCACAAAAGACAAAGAGTCAGCCTGCGGAGCCAATCGTGGTGAAGCTTGATTGACTGATTGATAAAAGTATGGATCGCCTCTTGCTCTTTGTGAAAACGCTCCGATCAATACGGGCCGTCCCGTTTTTCATCTCCCGCCGCCGCTCAAACGCAGCCTACAAACAACGGACAAAAACGCCTCACATCTCGGCTCCTGACAGAAACAGGGCGTCGCCACCTTTTTCCATGTGGCTGCCGATGATGAGGAAGGGAGGTTATTACGGCGGCGTCCACGTCTGGCTGGCTATTGTGTGCGCGCGGTGGGCCGTGACCCCCCCTCCCCCTCCCCGCTCCCCCGAGCTGTGGGATGGACCCCATCCTGAGCCTCAAAAGGAAGGATCAAAAGATCATTAGGCTAATATAAATTACGAGGTCCCGTCGCACAAGCTGCCGATTGCCACTTAGCGCAAATGACGACAAAAAGTGGAAGGCGAGATTAGCACGAATCATGGAAGTTGACGCAAACGATTTCCTTTCGCAGGCCACAAAATGATGTAACTGGCCAGACGTGGCCCACGGGCCTTGAGTTTGACACCTGTGCAGTAAAACATCTTACAGTACAAAAAACAAGCCGGTATGGGTTCGGTTTGGACCCCGCCGCTGCGTCTTGGCCTCACGTTTCAGTAAACGCTCGCATATTTAGCGAGCGGTGCCTCCAGGCCGCACCTCGGACACTTTTATCAACGTTCTCGTTTGCCGGATCCCCCAGAATACATTACAACCCCCCCCCCCCCACCCGAACCCGCTCGCTCCCATTTTGATTTTCAGCGTGTGGCGATTACCCAGCAACCCCCTCTCCTATGATAAGTTGTTATCAGCGAGAGCCAGACGGAGAGCAGAAAGCGCCACCTCCGGACTTGTCGACGGCGGCGAGCGACTGCGCTGGCAGATTAGCATCGCTAGCTGGCGGCGACGCCTCTCCTGTGTTCGAATCGACCTGATAAATCTGATTCATGAGGATTATTTCAGCGTCGTGATTTCATTCTCCACAAGACGACAGGGATGTCCGGACTTTTTCTTCCGAGGGCGCCTGACGTTTTCATTTAAATTGTTTAGCGTGCTAAAACCAATCCATCGGCGTAGGGAAAGATATGCTAAGCAAATACATTCCATACATTAGATCTATTTTTAAAAAGATGTAATTGTGCAAACAGTCAAGGACTGGAAAACTGTACTGGGCAGCAGCAGAATCCCATCTCCACATTCAGTACTGAAAAATTGAATGCTAATTTATGTTAGCCCCTCTATGCCGTTTTCCTTATGTTAGCAAAAAGAAGCTAGTGAAAAAAAACAACAACAACAACAACAAAAAACACAGGAATAAGCAGGTGTAATCGGATATGTTTCAAACTTAAATCTGCAAATAGGTTTAGAGATGCAACAATTAAGCGATGAATCAATTGCCAATTGAATCAACAACTAGTTTGACAATCGATTAAGATTAGCGGTTTAGAGACCTTGTTTAACTTAAAATTGTCCAAAACCTCAAAATTTCTGCCCTTCATGAAAACAGATTTGATCTAGCTAGCTATCTATTGTATCACTGTAAATAACTAAAAAATCTTGGTAAAATAAACCATTTCAACATGCCGGTAACAACAGTTTTGTTTTATTCTATTATTCCATTAATGATAAAAATGGCAATTATTTTCGAAAACAATTGAACTTTTAGAATTGAATTTTTTTCGATAAGCAGTCTCTTTGGTCGATCGTGGTTGTGAAAAGCCACGACAACGATGACGAATTATTTTTCCGGGCTGTGCGTGTAATTCTAAGCCTTCAAATCTTTGCTGTAAAACGTCTCCCGTTTACGACCGAAACAGCGTGTGCCGACGGTCTTTTTGTCAAGGTCAGGATGATGATGACGATGAGGAGGAGGAGGAGGAGGAGGTTGGATTTGTGTGTCTGGGCACCTGCAATAACAAAATGGATTCCCAGCTGCTCTGGGATCAGTTGGAGCGAATTGAGGCCCACTTTCCTTTTCGCCTCATTTGGGTCATGCAAGCCCAAAGTGGAAGCTTTTCGCCATCAAGAGCACTCGGCGGCCTCTCGTCCTCCTCCGCGTAACCTCCAAAATACGCCGCCTGCTCTCCTCGTGCGTTTCGAGCTTTCCATCTAAGCCCCTCCTCCCGTCTCGCCGGGAGGACCAGCATGCACCTGTCCCCTTTGGGCATTATAAGCCCCCCGCAACCCGCCCCCTCTGCCATCATGGCTGATGATGGCGAGGTGATGAGACGTGACGGAATGGGTTCACATGACGGGAGGGGGCGTATTTGTGTGGGTGGGCTTGCACCGAGACAAAGCACGATTTGGAATGCGAGTCGTGGTCATGACAGCAAAAAAAAAAAAAAAAAAAAAAAAAAAAAAAAAAAAAAAAAAAAAAAAAAAAAACAGCAGAAAGGGAACGGGGACAATTTGTAGTGACGCTGTCACCCAGCTAGTGGTGCACGGGCGCCCTCTAGTGGTATGCAAAAAAAATAAATCACTGCCTAAGTACAGTTCAGTCGTATTTCACTTTTCAAGGCCATTACATGTGCAGGGATTCTTACTAAAACTATTTTATTGAACTTTTATGTGGGATACATTTTCATTATTTAAGTAGTTGTTTGTCATGTAAAAACAGTTCAGCTAAAAAAAAAAAAAAAAAAATGTCGTGGGGAGACGACAATCAAATTTGGCTATTAATCAGTGTATGTTTAAGTGTTTTTTTTTTTAAACAGCATAACTTCCAAATACAAATATTGCCATTAAGAACATCTATTTGCAGCAAATAAATAAATAAATAGTTAAAACGGAAACAGTCCATATTTTTTGGAGTCTTAATGTTTTGGCACTGTATACTTTTTAGGAATAACGTTTGTGATGCCTCCTATTGTACTAGCATGAAATGATTATTATGATGATGAAATGTACTTGGAGAGCTCAGTATTTGTTTCAGGTTGTGCTTGGTGTAAAAAGTTGGAGAACTACTGTTTAAGCCGTTTGCTCTTAAATGAACACAAATGCTCACTTTAGAGCATTAAGGGTTGTACTAGTAGTGAAAAAAAACGCACGACTTGTGCACTGAATTGTTTCACTAGTGAGGACAACGAGCACACTTGATATCAAAGCTTTGGAATAAATACTCACAAACGTGCTTTTATAGGACACTGCTGCTGCTCAGATGATTTGAAAATACTCACCATAATGTTTAGTTCACGGTTCGGCAAATAGCAGAAAATCACTCCAAGCAACAAGAATGACGTGTGCAAGAAAATGCAAACGCAGCATCTTGGGCACAAGGACAGGAAGCTATCAACTTCTTCTCTCTGCTACCCACTGCAGGCTGCTGGCCAACACTGCACACCACCTGAGAATGCAACACTGGCTGTTGTCGCGACGTCGCTACTGCCCCCTCGTGGCTGGGAGGGGAACATCAGGGGCGATTCTGGGATCCGAGGTTTCAGGGAAATGTTTGGCACATTTTTGTACGAGTTCCTTCCCACAATTCTCAACCCCCAAATGCGATAAAGGTGATTTAAATGTTGAGCCACAGCAAAAGAGGAATGCTGTGGAATCATAAAATAAACATCGGTGGCCACAGTTCTGAGGACCCGGGGTTCAATCCCCGGCCCCGCCTGTGTGGAGTTTGCATGTTCTCCCCGTGCCTGCGTGGGTTTTCTCCGGGCACTCCGGTTTCCTCCCACATCCCGAAAACATGCATGAATTGGAGACTCTAAATTGCCCGTAGGCGTGACTGTGAGTGCGAATGGTTGTTTGTTTCTATGTGCCCTGCGATTGGCTGGCAACCAGTTCAGGGTTGTACCCCGCCTCCTGCCCGATGACAGCTGGGATGGGCTCCGGCACGCCCGCGACCTTCGTGAGGAGAAGCGGCTCAGAAAATGGATGGATGGTTGTGACGTTACCGCTGCCTTCAAAGACACAAAGGAAAATCGTACATTTTGCTTGTAGTATTCAGCTAGCAGTGAAGGCAGCAGAAGCAAGGACATGAGGGAAATTAATTACAGGGAACTTTTATTTTCTGCAACATTTACTTGGCCATATAATACAGACAAATATTTGGACTGGTTATTTTGATAGTCCAATTTTTTACACGATTGGTACTTGAATGTATCTCAGCTGCCACAGTCCCATCATCCAACCAGCACTCTGTTCTAGCTGCTAGCAGTGTAATATTCCCAAAAATTGAATAGAAGATGAGGTGTAGTTGTGTCTGTCAAGTCTTTCTAGGTGCATTGGACAAAATAACAACAGTCTGTAAATGAATACATTGTTTCTTTACGCTACAAGCAAAACAAAATTCAATCGCTCTCTCTCTCTCTAGTTGTGTTCACATAACTTTGCATATCCTTCATAAACCTGCTTTCATCAAAAGCACTTACAGGGCTGGTCAAATGTTGACAAAATCTCCAATTTCTCCACTTTTTTTCAAATTCCAATTCAACCTGCCAATACAGGACTTTCTGAGCTCAAACTGCAGCAACTTGTTGTTTGTGTGATATGGTTGCTGCTTTAGTGGCAGTTTGTTTGAACCAGTTCAAAAGGAATACAAAGTGGAGAAAGTGCAAAATTGCGCAAGGTTTGCGATTGCGTCACACCAGTCGACAATCGGTGAGAGGTGGTGCGTGCGTAGGCCACAAATAACGACCCAGACGTGAGAAACGACATTTTCACATCAAATCACTCACAGAAGCGGAATGCGTTGCTCGTGTTGCAGTAGTACAAAACGTGAGGTCATTTACTTTTTTCCCGGCTGTACCATTTTCGAGGGATACAAAATCATTAACTCAGGCCAGAAAAGTCACTATAGGAAAAGAACTTTGAAGAAAAACTTTGATCAGTAGTTGCAAGTTGTTTGCACCCATGTTTGTGCTGTATCCGACGCTCTCATAACACATTCAGGCCTTTTTACTTCCTGCACAAAGGCCGTAAAATGGTTCAGAAACTGGTTGGTTAGTGACTAACGCGCACAAAGATTTAGCAAGGTCAGGTTAAAAAGACAATAAGCAACCTAAAGACTCTGAGGGCAAACGTTTGACCTCTGGCGACACGTCGGGGGCGGCGCCCTCAGTGGCACACGGCCAGCAGGAGGCGCTTGAAGTCGCCGCTGCACTCGTCCCTCAGCGCGTCCTTCAGGGACACGTCGTACTTCTCCAGGTACAGGTCCTTGATGGTCTCCAGGTCGTACTGGACCCAAGCACAAACAAACGATCGCGTCGCGGAAGGAAGTCTACGTCTGGGTAAAACCTCATTTACAAGATCCTACTTTACGGAAACAAAGACAATTAAGGTCATCTGTCCTGACGTCGTCATAGGATTAAATGAGCAATTGGGATTGGATCTGGAATCAATCGGCTTCTTCTGGGCCTGCTCAAATTTATATACTGCATTGGAAAATCTTTGTTTTCAAGATTTGTCTATTACAAAAAATACCTTTTATCCATATACACTTTTAAAATGTATTAATTGTGATGTATTTTTAAATTTTATGATATATAATTACATTTTATTCATAACCAAATTTTAGTATTTATTAAATGTTGTTCTTATTTAGATTTCACAGACAATTTAAATTTTTAATATATTTTAGTTTGAGCTTTTTTTTAAAAATAAAAATATTTGGATGGATTATTTTCTTTTTTTCGAGATCGGCAAATTCTCACCAAAGGAAAAACACCTTCCCGTCATAAAAATTAAAAGTCCAGGTTAACGTGAAAAAGGAGAAAAAAAAAAATAAAAAATAAAAAAAAAAACCCACACACACACAAAAGTCTGACCTCCGAGCGGCACACGATGACGCGTATGAGCGTGTCCTCGTCAGTCCCCGCCCCCTTCATGGCGTCGTTCAGACGTCTGGCGAAGTAGAGCTGCGGGTTCTTGGCCACTCTCACTGGCGGTCGATGGAGAGGGACACATTTCATCGTTTCTCTCGTGACGCACGTGACCTCTGACCCCCCGGCGCCATACACCCACCGAGAGCCACGTAGCATCTCTTCAGCGTGCCCGAAGTCTCGTTCTCGATGGCGTCCAAAATTTCCATGCCGGACAGCTGCACAGAAAATAAACAATTAAAAAAAAAAAAAAAAAAAAAAACAACAACAACAACAACAATTAGACAATCAAGTCAATATTTTGGCCTTCCTGACTCCCCCCCCCCCCAAAATATCAACTCCCGAAGCCAGTTTCTCGAAACAACATGAAATTCGGTACGCATGTCTGACATGAGTAGACCCACAAAAAAAGGCCCAAGAAGCCATGCTGAATAGGACACAGGAAGTCGACCATTTTGGTCTGAAGGGATGCCCATTTTAGGCTAATTTTGGCCATTGCCACGAGTCCTTCAAAAACGTTGACAATTCGGTCCCCAAAGCCAGTTTTACGTGCAATTTGGTTGGCGTGTCTGTCAGGAGTAGCCCCACACACACACACAAAAAAAAGCCATAGCCAAAAAGACACAAGACACTCACCTGCTCGTACGTCTTGAAGGTGGCCTGGAGCTGGAGGTAGTTCCTGGAAGCCAGGACGTAGCTGAAGGTAGACTCGTCCGTCCCGAATCGACCCTCGCCCGCCTGCGTCAAACGGCCGCGTTGCGTCAGATGGCGCACCCGCTCCAAAACGGAATTCTATGCAATAAAAGTCACCTCGAAGAGAGAGGTGGCGTCCTGCTCTGCCAGCTCCTCGTCCACCTCGTAGCTCTCGTCTCTGTTGCCCTGCGAGACGACACGCGTGTGGCATTACGCAAAATTATCCGCTAATATTCTAGGCTGCTAAAGTTGTCAGAATGCTTGATTAGCAACAACGCAACTGCAAAAAAGGCCGATTTATGACTTCTTGTTGAGCGTCAAGTCACCTGCATGAGAGCCATGAGCAAGTTCCTCACGTCGCCGCTCGTGTCTCCCTCGATGTCGGCGTCCAGGTCGCGCTCGTGCACTGAGATGACGCGATCACGTTCGACGACGAAATAAACACACAGGCGCCGGCCACAACATTAGGGACACCCGCACGGCTCACAAATTCAAACAAAACGCACCTTTGAAACTTTCAAAATTCAGCCCCCAAAGCCAGCTCAACGTAACAACATGAAATTAGGAGGCGTCTATCCTGAGTAGGCGCGCAAAAAAAGTCTCAAGAAGCCATGCCCCAAAAGACACAGCATGTCTTCCCATTTTGGGTGGAAACGGCCATTTTAGTCACATTGTCCCGGCTTAACAAAGCGTGACCGAATGTGTTTTCAGTGTACTGAGTGAGCGAGGAAGCCATTAAAAGGGAACACAAGGAAGGTAAATGGAACCGAGCCACTTGACAACACAAAATTCCCACGCGTTCTCATACCTTGAAAGTAGCATTCCCTGAACAAGGCAATGTCCTGAGAAAAAGAAGCAAAAGCGATGAGCACAATTTCATCAACGTTTGGGTTTGTTTCTGCAGCAAAGCAACTAACGGCATTGGTGGCGGTGCACAGGATCTCCACCAGCACGTCCTCGTCGGTGCCCGCCCCCTTCATGGCCCTCCTCAGCTCCTTGACGGCGTAGACCACGGGCGGGTCCAGCATGGCCAGGACGGCCTTCTCGAAGCTGCCCGACAGCTCGCGCTTCAGCACGTCCGTCAGCTCCTGCGCCGAAAGCCGTCACGAGAACCTTGTGTGACGCTCGAGCTCACGTTTATCGCGGCGGCGGGGATACGTTGCAGATCCGCCGGCAAGAAGTGAAAAGCCACGATATACGGTGCACAGGCCGTGTAAAAAAAGAAATAAAACATCGGTTTGCCCCTCCCACTCTCTTTAAACACATATAAACGTATTGGAAGTATTGCTTGGCGCCTGTTCTCATTCATTCGAGGTATAAACCTTAAAACAGCATACAAGAAAAGAAAATTCGACATTGTATATTTAAACACCAAAATGTTCACCCAAACGATATCATTTCACCTCAGTCTGCTTGTTTAATGCTAACATACAATAGGAAACGCCACAGGCGGGCTAATGGAAACAGGCATTGCTGGCACGATAACGCTAAACCTTCAAGCAACCGTTACGTTCAAACACACCGATCAGCGAACGCACACAAATAGAACACGAAACATTACTCAGACGTCGCTTTTTCTCACTGGTAATTATGCTGCATTTCCTCCAGTAGAGCTCAGCGCTGCCTGGCATGTTGTGACAATGTGGTACTACACCGAATGCATGCAACTCGAAATCTGGACCAAAATCTGCGACATAATGGCGATCGGGGGGGTCACTGTAAATCATAAATGCCGTTTTCGTGAACGCGAGCGTGCGATACTCACGTCGTCGTACTTGTCGTAGTACGCCTGCTTGATTTCCTGCCGCTGATCTGAGCTGCGGTTGGCCAGGACGTCGATGACGGCCTGCTCGTCGGTGCCTGCAAACGTAGCGCCGTCATCGTCACCGTCACCGTCACCGTCGAAGCGGCGATCCGAAGCGGACTTCCTTACCGAGTCCCCTGCAGGCTTTCCGGATGGCCTTGATGTCAGCCACGACGTCAAAGTCCTCGTAGGGCACAACGGTGGGCTGCAAGCCGGTGAAAAACACTGGTCAAGACCTCGCCGCTTTTTGGGTTTTGTTTGTATGTATGGTGGCAGAGGCAGCTCGTGACAGGCGTGCGGCGGCCGGCTGAGGGGGGAGGGGAGACCTCAAAGCTCTGTTGGATGAATTCCAGAGCCAAAGTTCCAAACAAACATGAGCGAGCTACGCCAGCATTCATCGGCTTGCCCCGCTTTCACTGGATCCTCGCAAAAGTCACGCGCGTCGGATCCATTCGAATGTCAACGGCAAAGTCGACAACAGCGGCAAGAGGGCGAAACTTTCTCTCCTGTGGGTTCGTCTAATAGACGGACGGCAAATAGTTCTTGGAACTCAAGGCTTCTGCGGATAGATTGGCACGTGCTGAAACTAAAATATTATACAGATTCATTAGACGTCGACGAAAATACTTTTCAGAAAGCCAATTTCTAGTGAAAATCTTTTTGGACTGTATACACTTTGTTTTCCTCATTTCTTTTAATGGAGATGGTGAATTTTGCATTTTCAAAATCACCAAAAGGGTCAAAAGTAAAATCGTGAAATATTTTGCTCTGTGTGTAGTCAATCTACAATATCGTATAAAATATGAGTTTCACTTTTCACATCGGACTGCAGTGCTAAATGTTGACGTTATCCACAATATTCTAATTGATTGAGACGCATGTGTATTTTGCCTAAATCCTAATCTGGATTTGAACTCTTATAAGAATAATAATCCAATCTGCACTGACTAAAACATTAACAATACAGTATGAAGGTAATGAAAATGCATTCAGATGTCGCGATTAGATGACAGTATGTAAGACAATTATTAAAAAAACACATGGACTTGGTATCAATCACATCGACGTCACATCTCGCAGAATCGCAAATTTCGGACTAATTCCCCGATTTTTGATGCCGCCATTGCAAGAGTGGCGTGACCATGAAGGCATCACGCCCCGCCCCCAACTGATAATGGGACTAACGGGGCTGCGTGAATGGCGCATGGGCGTGGCCGACCGTGCACCATCAAACTTGCTCACAATTCGACTAAAATCAGCTCAGAAGACAAATGCCGACAATACAACCGAAAAAGTAACCCCAACGCACATTTATGCGTGTTTTGTTGTTGTTGCGTTCACTTCCGTTTGCGGTTAGTAATAAAAAGCAGCAGATTTTCAAACATTTGTGAACCGACCTGGCAGTTCCCCATAACTCGACGACGATGAGGAGGATGACGAGGAGCTGCGGTCGGCCTTCGTCTGCTTCTGGACGCTCGCTCGTCAGGTCCGGTCTGGTCTCATCCGGTCCGGTCCGGTCCGAGATGGGAACAAGAAGTGAAGGGGCCGGGAGAGGGGAGGGAGGAGGGGGGGCTGTGACGTCATCACGCACAGCGACGCCTTCGCTGTTTGCGCCCCCACAGCAACAACACTTAAGTTGTTATAAATGAGAAAAATTATATAAGTGAATAATCTCAATGCTTAAGTTAAAAACAATAACATTATATTATTGATCGCTATTTTATTGTAATGAATTATAAAAATATATAAATATATTTAAAACATAACATTTTTGTTTATTTTATAAGTACATTTATATTATTTGTTCATTATTGTTGAGTATTCTAATTAATGAAATATATAAATAGATGTGACTTAAATTTAAAAATAATTATAAATATATCATATAACGAACAAGGATCTTTACTAATATAACATAACATTTATTTAAGCATACGTGTTACAATATTTGGGTACTTGTGTTTTGGGGGAGGGGGGCAAATTGTGAAACGTCGACTAACAGGGACATCTAGTGGATAAACAGGCTAACTGCAAGTATGAATTTCAAGATTTTCCTAAAAGCTTTATTATGAATTCTTAAATAAAGTAAAACGGCTATAAAATACACAGAAATGAATAGTAAACACCATAAAACCTTAATTTAAAAGCAATAGTGTTGAGTGAATAATATATAACATATAAAGCAAGACTATTGTTCACAAATGAGGCTATGACGTAACGCATTGTGTTGTATGATGAGATTTTCTCCACGTGATTTGTTTACAGCTCGACTCATCAGATAAAATTGTCAATTGATCAGATTGTGCTTGCTGCAATCCGATTTAATCACATGCAATTCAAAAATCAACGGAAATGGGGACAGCCACTGGAATTAAAACAATCAAGTCTCCAGCCAATGCCCTCCTGATAATTGGAACAGACATGCTACAAACCTAAAAATATGACACATTTTCTTGACTCTTATGACACCACTAATGTTTCTGAATTCAAATTACTGTTTAAAAAAATAATCCAGAAAAACATCGGATTTTATCACATGTATTAACATGTTTTCATTTTAATTTCTAAATTAGAATTGAAAATTAAACACGAGTTTAGTTTGTGGCACCCCCAAAATAATGAACAGAATGACTATTGATTTTTAGTCTTCAAGGCCGATCATGTGGTTCTAGTATAAACGAGCTAATGTAAATATCAGTTTTGAAATTGAACCCTAATATCCGTCATACACGGGTCACAACACTCGGCACACCCGCACAATACAAGAGCTGGCTGGATCCAAAGTTCTGCTTTTATAATGTCGCCATATTACGATTTAGTTACACGGGATGGTCAATATCCTCAGAACATCTGTTACATAACATAGCATATTATGAACCATATGAATCAATTCTTAAGTGACAGTGTCACTCAAATGTCAGCATGATTATTTCTGTCAAGGCATCAAGTGCACCTAATGGTGTGCACATTTGTCAGCGGCTTTCAAAACTTTATGTCGTCGCGTCGCGCTCAACACTGCGAATGTCGCACTCACGCCAATATGTTCATATAATAGTTATTCTTTTTTTTTCTTCCGGCAGTCGTGTGCAGGCAGAGGAGGAGAAGAAGAAGAGGATGAAGAGGTTAGCATGCTGCTATCATTAGCTGGTGAAGGCTGCAGACGTCAAAGAAGCTAAGAGCTTTTCTTTCCTGTTTTTTCCTTTCTTCATGAACGCTCGAGTGCTGCGACTCAGTGGCGTCTCGGCCTCGGCCTTCGAGTCCACTTGATGCACACACACACACACACACACACACACACACACTGGTGGCAAGTAAACAAGTACAAATACTTGCTTACTGTACTTCGTTCCATTTTTCAGGGACAGTCGTGCCTCGCTATATCGCAGTTCACTTTTTGTGGGTTCATTCATTTATTCTAATTCTATTACAAATGATGAGCTATATTGCGGGATTTTGTAGTGATTATATTTTCACACGGACCGTTCCCGCTGACTCATGTGCGATTATTTCATCGTTGATATAGGAAGTTAAAGTGCAATGTGCCGATCGGAAAGTATAACTGGGTTACTCAACTGCCCGTCTGTGGTAAACATTGTTAGCTAATTCGATATAGCCTACCACGGCTAGTTAGAATGAATTGTCTTCTATAACAGGTGGTTAGGATAGAGGCAGGTTGGACACAGCCGCTCGTGCTCTTTCAATTGCTTTGTTGAGCAAACGGCAACAAAATACAGTAAACGCAAGCGCAATCTTAGTTGCTGGCCTCAAGTGACGTCATCAAGCCGCGCACACAGCAGCTAACGCTAAAACAAATTACGAGCTAGCCAATTGGACATCTCACATTGAACGTCACAGACAAAACAGGGTAGAAAGTGAGGATGGCGACCTGCACCTTATGTCCATGTACTGATTGTTGGCAATACAGTGTATGCATGAAGCTTTGAAATATGCAAAAATAATACAATAAATACTTTGCCACTACTTTGCGGATTTCGTCTTTTGCGCGGTGGTCTAGAACGTAACCCCCGCGATGAACCAGGAACTACTTGAGTATTTATTTGTGCAAACACTCTTTACTTTACTTCTACATTGCACAAGAGATATTTGTTCATTCTACACTGAAAAAAAAAAACCTTTGAATTTAATTAATTCAAGCATTTGCATTGTTTGCACACGATTAAATGCAGTAAAGCAACATATATTATTTGATTATTTTCGAGGAAGAGATGGGACAATTACGTCAGTTTGCCACATTTAATCATTTTATTTTCAGTATACACTGTACTTTGTCAATAGAGGCTTGTTGCTTTTTTCCACTTTAACAATCTGTAATGCTAATTAAGTACAGAGTGTGAGTACGTCTGTCACCTGTATGCGTGTGCCTGTACAAAATAAACAAAGTGTGTGAACACATGGACACCTGGCTGAGTCCTTCATCATTTGCACATTCACACAACAGCAACTTGACCAGGAATGAAGAACTTTTTTGGACCTGAGGAATTGCTGTTTCGATTTACTTTTGGCTAGTTTATCAGTGCCATAGGAAGAAGAGGCGGGATAGTACTTTTGAGTGATTGTAGGACTTTATACCAAACTGTGGGAACTGTTGTCTTAATGTAGTTCTCCACAAGTAGCCCAAAAAAGATTTGTCATCACCTCTGGATGCCACAAGATGGCGGCTAATCACTTTTTCCCCCCCTGTTAGACAGAGCTACGGCCTATGTAAATGAAGCTCTTCCCCCCCACTTCAACATAGTTACTTGGCCCCAAGATTCCACAAGATGGCGCCAAAGCAATATATATATATATATATATATATATATTCCCCCCCAGTGGATAATGGAGTATCTAATCAGCGAATCACAAATAGTGTATGCAAGGGATCTGATTGGAGCTTTTTATCCCCAGATAGTTTGTAGAACGACAAGTGAGTGGATGCCAGTTGTTGTCCGACACACTTTAGTGCTTATAAAACAGCTGAGCTAACACCACACATGCCACCCCCCCCCCCCCCCCCCACACACACACATCTTGATGAGTCACCCCCACCCACTGCCACCCTCACCAAATGACGGAGGCATGACTCACTGTGTGTGTTGGCGGCTGTGTCACCTTCAAACACATGAAGGAAGGAAGGAAAGAACTTTTTTATTTTGAAGTATAATCATCTAGCTTTCACATTTACAGTTACATTTTTCAGAAAGGTCAAAACTTTCATGACCTGACCATTTTTATTTTTACATGATTTTGTTTCTTGTAAGATGACGAATTTGTTCTCATAACATTACATTTTTTTTTAGTTCTTGTAACATTAAGACTTTGTTAATGTAACATTGTAACTTTTTTTCTTGTAACATTACAACTTTGTTCTTTATTATGGATGGAGTCTTGTAACATTACGGCTTGGTTATTGTAAGAACTTTTCTTCTTGCAACGTTACAACGTTGCAAAATTCTTGTAACATTAGGACTTTTGAAGATGAAGAAAAGCAGACCATTTTTCATATAAATATTTATTGCAGAGGAGGTATTTTTTGTACATGCTATCACAACAGAACACAATAGAAATCTACCAAAGTTTTGCCATATATGGATGCTATAAGCTTGTCGTCGTGGTAACAAGCTCATACATAATACGGTGGGTCAGAGACACAATCACTCACTATACAACTCGTAAAAGTCCATAGACATCTTTTTTTTTTGTTCTATCCAGGGCAGTGAAACATCGGTCTGACTAATTTCTCAAACTCATGCAGAAGCCACAAGATTTACAACGTTACAGCATTGTATAGTCGTAGTAGTACTAGTAGTAGGAATAGGAGTAGTAGTCGTAACAAGGGGAGGCGTTGTCGGGTTTTGATTGACAGCACGGTTCTCAGGTCTGATTGGTGGACGAGGAGATACAAGGAGAAGGTGTGTGCGTGTGGGTGGCACGCTTCCATAATGTAAAGACGAAATATTGCGCAATTATTAAGGGCCGTCACTCTCTGCCGCTCTTGCAGAAACATTGCAGGCCAAAGACATCTTTATTTTTATTTTTTTAATTTTTTTAAATCGCTTACCATGCTTTTTTTTTTTAAACTATATTTCTTCTGGACCGCAACGAGTTCATGTTGGCCCACTGAAGCTCAACGAAAGACAGCAAATCCCAAGCATAGAAATCAACAGAATAATTACACATTTCCAAAAAAAAGAGCTACTTCTTTGAAAACAACCAGCTGACTCGTCGTCAGCGGGCAGCACAAGTCGACATTGGCAGTGCTTCTTCTTAAGACGTTTTTCAGGACACACTCACTATCGACATAACCAACCCACGTGTGATGGTCTCAAGTACTACGGGTGTAACGGTACATGTACTACAGGGAAAAGATGCGGGAAGGAGCAGAAAGTGTAACTGCCGTAAACAAACACGGTTCAGCTCAGCATCTGGCTAGTGATGTTGTTTTGTTTTTTGTTATCTCGCTGGAAAAAGTGTCACAAAACAACTGTCACACTTGTCTGCAGCCTTCATTTTTATTTTTTTTTAATTGGAGAATTTACTGCTCGTACTTTTTAATGTTTTATATTAAATGTAAAAAAATGTTTTCCCGTCTCCACATAAGACAAGTATATTTATGCTTTGCATTTTGTTAGCTTACTGAACCCAATGTGAACAGAACCGTGACCGTACCTGAAAGATTGGGTCGATTTTCGATGACATTTCCAGATAAACAAACAAACAAAAACGGATGTTGGCGCATCAGGAACTTGGACAACGAATACCACCTCCTCACCGGACTCTTCTGGCTTCTAAAAACGACGGAATTCAGCGCTTGACGCTGACTTTTTGGATTGATTTCAACGACATTTATCACTATCGAGTCCTTTGACGACAATCGCGGCTAGTCGGTGACGACATACACACCAGACGCCGAAAACCCTAGCGGGCGACTTGACGGGTGACTGTTGGGACTACACAATTGGAGCGTGACAAATACTTAAGACATTTTGATACAAAACGCGGAACAAAGCAAAACCTTCCAAAGGTTTAGTTCTAGCAATCGTCAGCAAAAAGTCGAAAAATGACTAACGGGGTTCTCGCAGTGGGACGGAAACCTGCTACGCTACATGGAAACGTCGGATACAGAAACGCACCAAAGTTCGTTCTCGTTCTATTAGGACTGACGAAGGGAGGATTCTCTCTTTTTTTTTTTTTTTTTTTGCTTTTGCAGAGTAGCCCGGCAGTTAGTGCTAATGCTAGGCTAACGCTAACACAAGGAATCAGACAAGAGACCAACGAGGCGTAATTTGCATTCAGGTGGTTAAATTGTACGACTTTTTGCTACTTACACACCCACATAAGTATTTGGCGAGGACAACAAGTGAAATGCTTGAGATGCGTTTGTGAAGCCCCTTTCACACTGGCCAGCTGTTGAAATCAACCCGTTACCGTTATGCCCTCTGATTCGTCAATTTGCCGTAAAAGCAACATGAAAGGGGCCTAAGAATGGGCCAGTCATTTACAGTAAATATTTTGGAAAAGTCGCGAGAAGTCAGCACAAGGAACCATGCCAGCCTTTGCTTTTTTTTTTATTTATTATTATTTTTTTTTAACCGATGATCCCCTGTAACTGAATTCGTAAAGCGGCAACGGTTGTTTGAGCGGCCATGTACACAATAATGTCCCATTCAGTCAACACAAGGAACCAAGCTGAACTTAACGAAGACTAAAAGAATTTTGTTTTTACAGAATATGCATGTAATAAATTGTTGTAATGAAGCCATAATAACAATGTAATAACTGTTTTCGTTGCCTACGGAATACAAGGTATTTTCTTTTCTTTTTAGTTTGAACACAATTCCATGAATTTTTGTTTTACTTACTGAAGCTGTGCATGCTCTTTCTATTATTCATGTTTGTTGGCGAGTAGGACGGCGCTGTGTTGCTGTCTCGTCAGACGTAAGACCAGACGACGAGGTTAGTTCCTCACTTTAGGCACAAACAGTACAGCAGAACTACATCTGAACTGATCTAGCGAAGAAGAAGAAGAAGAAGAAGAAGAAGAAAGTGTGAAGATGAAGAGTTGGTTCATGTTGGCTAAAGTGCTTCAGACTTGATTGGTTTCCTAAACACTCCTGACCAACATTTCTCTCTGTAGCCTTTTTTTCTTCTTTGGCTTCCGCCTTCGTATCACAACTGGTCCCCACATTAGTGATGTTTATGTACAGACAAAACTGCAAAATGAATCGAAGAATGAAAAATTGCATAATTGGTCTAAGAGTAATCTTCAGGAATTCCCTGTGACCGTCTGGACTCCTCGTGGTCTCGTTTGTTTGTAAAAGTACACAAAACCGGAACCGAATGTCGTAAAGGAAGGCAACTCGTGGAACGGAATTGACTTTTCTGGCAAGCCACCTACGGAGAGTCCAGCGTCAGATTTTGGCTTGCAAAAGAGGCCAGGCCAAGCTCGGGGCGTCTCGGCTTCGTTGGGTGCGAGTGTCACGGCGTCTTGTCGTCAAAGTCCCGAGGACAAACGTCGGCCTTCTTTGCGGGATCGGGATCGCTCCTCCGCGCCGCCGAGGATTTATCTGAGGCTGCTTTCTCCGACGGCTCCTCAAAGTCCCACGGACAAACCTCGGCCTTCTTGACTTTGGCCATTCCGACGTTTGCGCTCTTGCGCTTCTCCACGGCCGGCGCCTCCTGGCGACCGCCAACGTCCCACGGACAAACCTCGGCTAATTTCTGCTGCTTCTCAGAAGATTTGCTCTTGTCCTTCGCTTTTGTCCGGCTCTTCTCGTCGTTGCCGTTTTTTGATTTGTCCTTGTCAAGTGTTCTCGGGGAGGGGCTTCCCTTCTTTTTTGAAGGAGATTCCTTGGGTTTGGAACTCCGAGAGTGGCTCAGCGTGTCCTGGGAACCGGGAGACGCGGGACTGTCCCACGGAGCAACGTCGGCTTTCAGCGAGCGTCCCGTCTTTGACGAATCCGAGGTCGCATTGCTCCCCAGAGCGTCCACATTCTTTGCTGGAAAAGTCTCTCCCGTCGGCTCTCCAAAGTCCCACGGACAAACCTCGGCTCGGTTGGTTTTGGTGTTTTCCGCTTTGGGTCGAGGCTCCTGCTGTTTCTTAGCTTGACTGGACGCTGGAGCGCTTTGGCTCTCGCCTCCTCCCGCCTCCCAAGGACAGACGTCCTCTCTTGCGGCGTTGTTCCTCTGAGCTTCCTTGGACTGTCTGACGCCAGAGGGTGTCTGATCCGAGAGTGTCAGCTTCTGGGTTTTGCCTCCCTTGGCGGTGCCCCCGTGAACCGTGGTGCTTTCCTCTGGCGCGATCGACACGTGTTTTTGGACCTTGTTCTCTAAAGGTGTTGGGAGGTCCTCCACCTCCCAAGGACACACCTCGGAGAGATCGTAAAGGTCTTTCCCCTTGACTGGATCGGAGGAGACAGCGGTTTGTTTGGCATTTCTGCCTTTGGCGACGACATTTTTGGGCTCGCTCTCGTCTTTGCCCCTCGGCGGAGGCTTCTTGGGGCTGTCCTCCGCGCTTTGGGTCTTTCCGGCCAAGTCCAGCGTCTTCTCCTTGGCGGTGGCGATGACGCTGAGGGACTTCTGCAGCACGGTGGCTCGAGGGTGGAGGGGTCTCTTGTCTGCGCTCAGGTTGTGGGCACTGGCCGACTTGCAGACCAGCGGCACCGACTCGGTGGACTCGCTGGGGTCATTGAGGTTCTCCCGCGACTTCTTTTTGACCAGCTTCTTGCCCATCAGGGCGTCCAGAAGGGAGCCTTCGGCGGCGTTCACCTCCATCTTGTCCGTCGCCGAGCTGCTGGAGTCTTCGCTCTGGTCTCGGACATGGTCGTAGCTACTGTGGGACTTCTTCAAGGAGAACACCTTGTTTTTCAGGGTCTCCTCCTTGGCCGGTTTGACAGGGTGCGTTTGATCGAAGGGGTGTTTCTTTAAAACGCAGATGCTGTTCCGATTGCTGCCGTGCTCGCCGCCGTCCTTCTCCTCGCGGCTGCACTGGCGGTGCACCGACTCGGGTATCTCGGTGATGCGCCTCATCAGGGAGCGTCCCAGGCCCTTCTTGGAGCTGCGCTTCTTCTGCAGATGCGGGTTGTTGGCCAGCATCTTCTTCCTCTTGTAGATCTCCAGCTGGCAGTAGAGCTTCTTCAGCTCTTCCTGCGTGTCGGAGGGGAAGACAGGACAGCAAAGCGGTCAGGCGCCACTTCCTCAATCTGGCACAGAAACAGGTGCAGTGCTGCCTTGACTTGCAGGTTTAACTAACCAAGCTCGTTAGAAGGAATTGAATTCATCTGTTCCTCCTTGTGGTGGTTGTGTGCCTTTCAGGGGTGTGGCCTAGTGAGTGATGTCAGGAGCTGGACTTGGACTGACCAGTTAGTCTGAGTGTGAGCGTCTGGCGTGAGTTGTGGCCTACAGCAGCTCCGTGCGAGTGTTTTCATTTTGTATTCGTGTGCTTGACAGTTCGTCCCTTTAAATAAACGGCTGAAAGTGCATCAGTGACTGTGGCTCTCCTTGCCCACGTGCCAGGGGATCACTGCACAGTGGACCCCCGCTATTTGTGGAGGATAGCATTGCGAATAGCGGAAAATCTGCGGATAATCGACACCCATTATAATTGCTTTGGAATGTTTTTTTTTTCTTTAAAGCGCCCAACAAATTTGGAATAAGCAGGGATAATGCCAATAAATGTTTTTGGGGTTGGTCCCCCTCCAAAACGATTCATAATTTTTTTTAATCCAATTGTTTTTTTTTTTTTAAATTGGATACAAATTGGGAACGCGGCACGGTGGACGACTGGTTAGAACGTCGGCCTCACAGTTCTGAGGACCCGGGTTCAATCCCCGGCCCCGCCTGTGTGGAGTTTGCATGTTCTCCCCGTGCCTGCGTGGGTTTTCTCCGGGCACTCCGGTTTCCTCCCACATCCCCAAAACATGCATGAATTGGAGACTCTAAATTGCCCGTAGGCGTCAATGTGAGTGCGAATGGTTGTTTGTTTGTATGTGCCCTGCGATTGGCTGGCAACCAGTTCAGGGTGTACCCCGCCTCCTGCCCGATGACAGCTGGGATAGGCTCCAGCACGCCCGCGACCCTAGTGAGGCGAAGCGGCTCAGAAAATGGATGGATGGACAAATTGGGAACAATTTGAAAAAAAAATCCAAACTGAAATTAAATTGCTCCATTTTTTTCACTTCACTCAAGCAAATCCAAGTCCAACATTGTCCTGCAACACCAAGCTAAAAAAAAAAAAAGAAAGTTGAGGCACTCGTAAGTCAAGGCACCACTGTATTATTTTCTACTGGGGGGGAAAAAACAGATGTTCTACTGCACATGCGGTACAAGTTGAAGACACGTGGCTACGAACAGTCGTCCGTTGATGCACTACAGAATATCGCATGCGTGCTGAAAAGAGAAAGCAAAGACACCACACTTTAGGAGAACTGAGGAAACGTACAAGTGTAGTCAGTGTTAGCTCTGAAACAGCCTCTAAACTCATTTCCTCAATTCTTAAGTCAATCTCCTCAAGCGGGGTTAACATACAGTGATGCATACATGTTTATACATCACGCACGAAACATCAGAGGTGGGAGGAAGTCACATATGTGGAAGTCATAAGCAAGTCTGAAAAGCTTAACCAAGTTTCAAGCCGGTTGCAAAAGTTAGTGAGGTAAAAATCAAGCAAGTCGAGTCAAATCATAAGCAAGTCATAAGTCAAACAATCTTCATCACTTACAACACACATTTGAACTTTCAGTATTACCAATTGAGCTCCAACGCTATCTGTACTCGCGTTAGTTAACTGTACTAACACGTTCACAATCACATGCTGTTGTAACGCTTCCAAAACCAGTCTCTGCATCGGCTATTACTTCATTGTCTTCTTAATTAGACGCGTAACCAAGATGAAGTTTAGTTCACCTTTGACCAGCCAGCAGTCGGCTAATCTGTGAAGTTAACGTAGTTTACCCGTCTTTGTGGCTTTTATCGTGACGGATGAAGTTTGACGTCGTAGTTGTTGTGTCTCCTATCTTTCGGTTGCAAACTTCGCATGTTGCCACTCTCTTTTCTCTTTCCTATATTTATGCCCCATTGCCTCTCTTTGTATTATTATACAACCCCAATTCCAATGAAGTTGGGACGTTGTGTGAAACATAAATGAAAACAGAACACAATGATTTACAAATCATGTTCAACCTATATTTAATTGAATGCACGACAAAGACAAGATATTTAATGTTCAAACTGATCGACTTGATTGTTTTAAACAAATAATCATTAACTTAGAATTTGATGGCTGGGACAGGGTCATGTTTACCACTGTGTTACATCACCTTTTCTTTGAACAACATTCACCAAACGTTTGGGAACTGAGGACACTAATTCTTGAACCCTTGTAGGTGGAATTCTTTCCCATTCTTGCTCGATGTACAGCTTCAGCTGTTCAACAGTCCGGGGTCTCCGTTGTCGTATTTGACGCTTCATAATGCGCCACACATTTTCAATGGGAGACAGGTCTGGACTGCAGGCAGCCCAGTCTTTTACTCTGAAGCCACGCTGTTGTAACACGTGCAGAATGTGGTTTGGCATTGTTTGGCATTGAAATAAGCAGGGGCATCCATGAAAAAGACGTCGCTTGGATGGCAGCATATGTTTCTCCAAAACCTGTATGTACTTTTCAGCATTAATGGTGCCTTCACAGATGTGTAAGTTACCTATGCCATTGGCACTAACACAGCCCCATACCATCACAGATGCTGGGGTTTGAACTTTGCGTCCATAACAGTCCGGATGGTTCTTGTCCTCTTTGGCCCGGAGGACAGGACGTCCACAATTTCCCAAAACAATTTGAAATGTGGACTCGTCGGACCACAGAACACTTTTCCACTTTTCATCAGTCCATCTTAGATGAGATCGGGCCCAGCGAAGCCGGCGGCGTTTCTGGGAGTTGTTGATAAATGGTTTTCGCTTTGCATAGTAGAATTTTAAGTTGCACTTACGGATGTAGCGCCAAACTGTATTTAATGACATTGGTTTTCTGAAGTGTTCCTGAGCCCATGCGGTGATATCCTTTACACATTGATGTCGGTTTTTGATGCAGAGCCGCCTGAGGGATCGAAGGTCACGTGCATGTAATGTTGGTTTTTCGGCCTTGCCGCTTACATGCAGTGATTTCTCCAGATTCTCTGAACCTTTTGATGATGAAATCCCTAAATTCCTTGCAATTGTACGTTGAGGAACATTGTCCTTAAACTGTTCAACTATTTTCTCACATACTTGTTCACAAAGAGGTGAACCTCGCCCCATCTCTGCTTGTGAATGACTGAGCAATTCAGGGAAGCTCCTTTTCTACCCAATCATGGCACCCACCTGTTCCCAATGAGCCTGTTCACCTGTGGGATGTTCCAAACAGGTGTTTGATGAGCATTCCTCAACTTTCTCAGTCATTTTTGCCACCTGTCCCAGCTTTTTTGGAACCTGTTGCAGCCATAAAATCCCAAGTTCATGACTATTTGCTAATATACATAATATACATATGTAGCTATAGCAACTGGGACAATCTGCTTCTTTCTTGACAATTGTGCCATATTTTTGTGGTTCAAGAGTACAGCACAGTATACGTGGAGCCTCAGAACGTCGTTTTGCGATAAACACACCGAGGGTCGCAGTTTTTCCGTGAGTCGTGCGGCAAAGAGTTGCCGACTGCAATTGTTTTGCGATTGTTCACTTCAGTCGCTCTAAGTTTCACTCATACCAAGTCCAAGTCAAATCGAATCTTTCATCATTTTATAATGTTGAGCCAAGTAAGGCCCTGAGTACCAAAATTGGCAACGTTAGTCAAGTCACGTGACTGGAGCCCCCGACCTCTTTTTGACATCGAGTGCAGCCATCGCGTTTAGCAAGAGAGACTTCTTCAGCTCTAACAGACAAACAGAAACCTCTGCTCACGTTGGCACGTTTTTCCCAAAGACTGTCGCGTGATCTTACGCCACAGCCATTACTAGAACTCAGAGGCCCCGCTTCGTCTGGCGTCTGCAATAATAAAAAACTGCCGTGTCTCAGTGCTGCTGCGGGAGCGCGCAGGCGAGGTTAGGAACAGCGAAGAGCGGCGGCACGAGCTCACCCGAATGTCTTCGGGGTCCAGGCTGTGCTCGCTCCACGCCGACGTGATGCTGCTGTTCAGGTAGGAGCCCGAGCGACCCATGTCTAGCTCGTCCTCGTATGCCTCCGACGCCATGTCGTCTCGCCTTTGCGTGCCGGCGAACAGGAACTGCGCACGCACGCACACGAGTGGAAACAAACAAAAAAAGAAGTCTGCAGCTCACCTGGAACGCTGATGTCACATGTGACAAATCTCAGTAAGAAGGTACAATTACAAGAATAGTCCAATTTTTGAAAGAATAAAGTCAGATTTTTCTGGAAAACAAATCGCAATATTATATTTTGTTTGAGGTGGTACTTTTCTAAGACAAATGGATTCTTCTTCTGAGGAAAAGACTCAAATTATTTCAAGACAAAAAGGCTGAATATTCTGAGAACAAAGTATATGTTTTTAAAAAAGAAAACAAGCATATAGCAAACAAGAATAAAGTATTTTTAAGTCGTATTTTTCTGAGAAAGTCATTAATTCCAGAAAAAAAGTCAATATCCTGATAATAATCTGATATTAAAGAAAGGAAATGTCATTTTGTTTCATTTAAAGTGATCATTTTCTGAGAAAAAAGTCACAACTTTATGATAATAAACTCATTTTGGAGGAAAAGATTCAGAACATTCAAAGAATAAAATACTATTTTGGGTGGGGGAACAAAAGCTGCCTATTACCAGAATGATGTTATAAGTTTCCAAAAGGAAGTGAAGGAAGGAATCTTGGAAAAATAGGACATTGCCGGATATACTTTTTCGAAACTTTTTGAAAACGAGGACTCCCCGCCTCAACATTACGCTTGTGGATTACAGCTCAATTCTTGAGTTTTCCTTTCAGTGCAGCCCGAACAAGCCTTCGCATAGCATCAATGACAAGATATCTTCCGATGAATAAATAATCAACAAGAATCTGGCGAACCTTGGGAATGAGCAGCAGGCCCAGCGTGACTGTGACCGTCAGGTGGGTGTGCGTGAAGAAGAGCAGAAGCATCCAGTCCGGGTGCAGCTCGGGGGCCAGCGTGAACCTGGCAGAACAGGAAGTGCAAATCAACACCGGGCAGGAAGTCGCAAACAGGAAGCGCAAGGGCCCTTTGCCAATCGTTTCCGGATGCAATGAACGGAGAAAGTTGATTTGACCACCGGAGCGTGGTCACGGAACAAATGACATTTGCATCTCAACGCACCGCAAAAATGAATTGAAATGCCTTTTGAAATGCCAAAGCCCCCTCCCATCAATACATTTGTTTGGTTACGTTTTTAATGAAGACAAATAGCACTGTATTGTAAAATATAAATATTCATTAAACACTTGGGGAAATAGTTTTCAGACGGCAAATTCCTGCCTAATTTCTACATTAAAAATCCTTTCCATTGTTTCTTGATTTTCATTTTTACCATATTTTAGTTTCTAGAGATGACAAATTTGGGGTTTTAAAAAAAAACTATGTGTGTAGTGCATCTCTATATGAGTTTTGAATTGAACTACTTAACCAAATCAAGCTTTTGACACTACAGCGGCCACAAATAGCAAATAGCAAAAATCCCCGGACAACTGACAGCCACAGTAATTTCATTTACAAAAAAATATATATTCAAAAAAATATTAAATTAACCCCCCCCCCCAAAATTCTTGAATAAGTAGGGATAAACTGGCAATAATTTTTGGAGTTGGTCCCACCTCCCAATAAAAAGAAAACCAAAAAGGAGAAAAAGAATTATTAAAAAAGAAAAATGTTAAAAAAAAAAAAAAAAGAAAAAAAAACAACAAATCAGTGAATCTGCAGGTGGCAAAACCTTGAAGGTCAACGCCGCTGGTGAATGTCTCCCTCTTGTGGCTCACTAGAGCCTCATTCAAGGAAGCGTGATTGTATACCTGATGACGTAGAAAATGGCCGACAGGATGAGCTCGTTGTGGACGGCGATGGCCATGTAGCGCGGCTCGTGGAAGGCGGACGGCACCGTCCGCACGGCGTAGCACAGGTACACCGCCCACAGCAGGAACAGGAACTCGGCTGATGGCGGGAGAAAGTACCGCTTCGGTTATGGAATAAAACTCAAATTCTTCCCACAGGAACAAGAAGAAAAAGTAGAAAAGGTCGAAAATGTCTACCAAAGGCGGTGGAACATTTAAGGTCAATTTCAATGGGGAATTAAGCTGGGGACTTTTGGAAATATTCCAAATTGAAAACTTTCCATGGGAATTGATGGGACATGGGAATTAACTGTGAATTGCAGGTCATTTAATGGAAAGGTATCACACTCAAGCATAAATATAAACATTTTGTTTTGTCAAAAGCAGATTTGCTTGCAAAAAAAGAAAGCTCTCCTTGCCTACACGCGAGGCCATCACAATATCTTCACGCAATCATTTTGCCTCATCTTTCAAGACCCGCAGAATGTTGTGTTCTTTGGCAACACAACCAACAAAACAAAGAGCAGACTCTCCTTTCACCGGAAAAATCGTTTGCCGTTCTTTAGTAATCAGCAGTAGAACATGGGTTGTTTTCACCCAAAACAGCACTTTCTGATCAATGAAGCAGAGAAAATGTCAGAAGGTATGTTTTGCTTTTTGTGACAACTCAAACTATCAAACAACAAAAACAAGACTGAGAAGGAGATATTGATGGCAAAATAATCTCATTTCTTGGAAGATAAACAAACGTGCGCAAAGCGATGCTGATTCATCACATGGCTCCACTTGGATGTCAGGATCTTTTCTTACCTGCTGTTCGCCATCCACGCCACGACCTGCGTCATCTTTTCTCACCATCGCAATGCACACTTTTTACTACCGACCGCGACACATACTGTGCTTATATCATACATATACGTACTCTGTTCGAAGGTGAGATATCTAAACTTGTCTGACTTGGAACGTTTTGCCGTTTCTCTCCATCATAAACAATTTAGGAAGTCGAGATTCAGCGCCTAATCTTTCTCTTCCACTCAAAAGCTGTGCTGATCTCAAGTCCACAGCGATGCAACGCCGCCATCCACTGGCATCTCTTCATCATTACAGCGGTTTACAAAACCTGAATTTCACAGAAAAACGCAGTAAACTGTTGGATTCCAGTTGGCAATTATAAATGACCGCGGCAATAAATGAGTTGAATAGTTCATGTTTCTTTCACCTCACTCTAGTGTATCAAAATCTTGCTAGTACCTAAAATGTTGGCTCACAAAAAAGAAAAAAAAAAAAAAAAAAGAAATCAACATAAAAATTCCTGGTCTATTCCCATAAATTCCCCTTAATTCCAATGGAAAGTTTCCAACTTTGAAAATTCCCAGAATTTTGCAACCCTTAACTGCAATGAACATTACGTTTGAAATGCATAATGGTGTCGCCCTTGCAATAAACGCTCACGTCCAAGCTGGTCATGGAGACTTAGGAGAGTGCTTGCGAGGCAGATGGTGATTAGGCAGAGTGAAATGAATTCCGATGAAATGGACGCAGTGTCGCTGACGTCGCACTTTTGCAGCGTCATCATAAATCTTTGCTTGTGGGATTAAAAATAAAAGAAAGAAATCTACGCAGGTGCACTGTTTACGAAATGGAAAGATTTATGGCGACTGCGTGTGTGTGTAATTTATGAGCTTCAGAGGTAAGCCCCGCGCGTCCTTATTAAAGTTCACGCACACACACACAGTAGGTAGGTAGGGGTGCTGCTGCGGGGTTCAGTCTGCTGTTCCCCCCCCCCCCCACCGCGAGACAAAAGCCTTTCGTCGACGCTGCTTAAATCAGCAAATGTAAAACAGCATGCAAATCATCTGCTAGATCGGCACCACTTTTTGCTCATAACTTTGGCTACAAATCCTAAATAAGGACGCTAACGCCATGGTTTCTTCACTTCCTATTGCAGTTTCAATAAATGTGTTCAATTCCTGCATTGTCATCACTTCCTGTATGTGTCCCAATACTTTTGCGGGTGTGGCAATAATTTGGTCGGAAATCGGCAGTTTCTTCACGAGCTCTAGGTGTCCCAATACTTTTGTTCGAAATTCCTGTATGTGTAATTTGGTCGAAAATCTGCAGTTTCTTCAGTGTCTCAATACTTTTGCCAAATGTTTATGTGGGTGTGGCAATCATTTCGCCCAAATCTCCCTTGGGTGTTCCAAAATTTCCGTCTGAACTTCTCAATACCTTTTTTGATTTGACTGGACTGTTTAATTTCCTACCATCTAAAAATATTTGTATAAATACGATAATAAAAAAATAATTCATTGTACTTTTTTGAGATATTCAAAATAATATTCCAGTTGCAATTTGTTATTTGAATTGCAATTTAAAATTTTTGATCCAATGTGCAGACTCAGCAAGAATCCCCCTAGAGGTGCAACAATGAATTTGCTTAATCGACAACTCATCAATTATCAATATAATTGACAACTACCTTGACAACTGATTCATCATTTAGAAACCTTATTTAACTTCAAGTTTTTCAAATCCTTGAAATTTCATCCGTTCCGATTTATGTAGTCCTCCATGTTTGCCGACTAATTATCTCTGTGTGCATGGTAGTTTAATTGAAGACTCTAAATTGCCCGTAGGTGTGAATGTGAGTGCGGATGGTTGTTTGTTTGTATGTGCCCTGCGATTGGCTGGCAACCGGGTCAGGGTGTACCCAGCCTCCTCCCCGATGACAGCTGGGATAGGCTCCAGCACGCCCGCGACCCTTGTGAGGAGAAGCGGCTCGGAAAATGGATGGATGGATGTTTTTCTTTTCAAAATAAGACATACGCAAAAAAATCTGCTTTTACTGTGGAAAACAATCATCAACATTTTTTGCCAATTTTCTGACATCTTACAGACCAAACCAGTAACAGAATCATCACCAATTTATGTTTGTACATTTTCTACGTTGTCAGTTTGACACAATGTTCTCTTTTTGTATAAAGGAATGTATATTAAAAATTGTTTTTAAAAAAAAATCCGATTCATCAATTATTTGAAAAAAAAAACAATCGACAGATGAATCGATTATTCAAATTGTCGTTAGTCGCAACCCTACGGAGGAGTCTGTGTTCGTGTCTTACCGACGGCCATCATGTAGTCCCACGGGTCCAGCAGGCACATGCTGAACTGCAGCCCGTCCGGCGTGTAGCCCACGTCGATCAGCGCCGACTTCCTGTCGGCCGCCTGGCACACGGCGGACGTCCACGCCACTAGGAACCAGCAGACCACCAGGAGGATGACGGCCAGCAGACGCAGCACTCGCCAACTGGTCATGTAGGGAATCCTCTGGGCCGTGCGTGACAGGAACACCTTCAGGACCCTGGACACGCATCACTTTGCTTTTATTATTAGGCGCTCTACGGTGGCCGTGATGGCCCAAAACGTTGCCTAGTGGTCCATGGAACATTCGAAAAACATCAGCCCCTGCCTGGCACGAGTTCGACTTCTTCTTCTTTTCCTTTCAGCTTGTCCCTTTCGGGGTCGCCACAGCGTGTCATCCTTTTCCATGTAAGCCTATCTTCTGCATCCTCTTCTCCAACACCAACTGCCATCATGTCTTCCCTCACGACATCCATCAACCTTCTCTTTGGTCTTCCTCGAGCTCTCTCGCCTGGCAGCTCCATCCTCATCATCCTTCTACCAATATATTCACTATTTCTCCTCTGGACGTGTCCAAACCATCCAAGTCTGCTCCCTCTAACTTTGTCTCCAAAACATCGAACCTTGGCTGTCCCTCTGATGAGCTCATTTCTAATTTTATCCAACCTGGTCACTCCGAGAGCGAACCTCAACATCTTCATTTCCGCCACCTCCAGCTCTGCTTCCTGTTGTCTCTTCAGTGCCACTATCTCTAATCCATACATCACCACTGTTTTATAAACTTTGCCCTTCATCCTAGCAGAGACTCTTCTGTCACATAACACACCTGACAGCTTCCTCCACCTGTTCCAACCTGTTTGGACCTGTTTCTTCACTTGAGAATCAGAATCAGAATCATCTTTATTTGCCAAGTATGTCCAAAAAACACACAAGGAATTTGTCTCCGGTAGTTGGAGCCGCTCTAGTACGACAACAGACAGTCAATTGAATGAAAGACACACTCACCATTGCTCTGGACGGTTGACCCCAAGTATTTAAAGTACTCCACCCTCGCTATCTCTTCTTCCTGTCGCCTCACTCTTCCACCAACCACCCCTCTCATTCATGCACATATATTCTGTCTTACTTCGGCTTATCTTCATTCCTCCAGTACATGCCTCCATCTTTCTAACTGTTCCTCCACCTGCTCCCTGCTTTCACTGCAGTTCACAATGTCATCTGCAAACATCATGGTCCACGGGGATTCCAGTCTAACCTCATCTGTCAGCCTATCCGTCACCACTGCAAACAGGAAGGGGCTCAGGGCTCATCCCTGAGGCAGTCCCACCTCCACCTTAAATTCGTCTGTCACACCTACAGCACACCTCACCGCTGTTCTGCTGCTTGGACATTTTTATTTATTATTCTCACATACTTCTCTGCCACTCCAGACTTGCGCATGCAGTACCACAGTTCCTCTCTGGGTACTCTGTCATAGGCTTTCTCCAGATCAACAAAGACACAATGTAGCTCCTTCTGACCTTCTCTGTACTTTTTCCATCAACATCCTCAAGACAAATAATGTTTGACGTCAAATTGGGTGGACACATCTGTCGTAACAGCACACATTAAAAAGTCTCAAAGACCCATGCTTGAAATTGAACAAAAAGTCGGCCATTTTGGTTTGAAGCAGACATTGCGGTTAAGTTCCAGAACTCAAGAAAAAAAAAAATCAGCCCCTGAAACCAGTTTGACCAATCAACAGCAAATTGGGTGAACATGTCTGTCATAATGGAACACGGCAAAATCTCAGGGACCCATGCGTTAAAGTGAACAGGAAGTCAGCCATTTTGGTTTGAGGCAGCCATTTCAGGCGAATTCCAGAGCTCTGACAAGAATTGGGAAAACAAAGTCAGCCCCCAACACCAGTTTGACCCATCAACGTCAAATTGGGTGCACATGTCTATCGTATCAGGACGCGCAAAAAAGTCTCAAAGACCCATGCTTGAAATTGAACAGGAAGTCAGACATTTTGGTTTGAAGCAGACATTTTGGGCATTTTTCAACATTTGTATGAGGGAATTTGCCCAAATGAGCCAATAAAACAAGCTTTATTTTGTCATCATCTCAAAGCAACAAATGCTTTCTTTCCATCATATAATAATTAGAATGTCAAGAAATGCATTCATATGAATTTGGACTAAATTGTCATGAGGACAGATTTGTTCCTGTGGCTTTGATTTGGATTATACCCACCTAAAATGATATTTACTCATCTGTGAGTCATGTTTTTCAGAGGAAAATTAGTTTTCAGTCTAATCATTGTTTTTGCTTGAATCCAGTTGATTTATAACTTGTACATCCTCATTTATAACCACTACCATAAGCTGCTATTCCATGTGTGCAAATGAACTTTCATCATTTTTAATGTTGTGAGCTTGTGTGAACTTTAAGTCTGAAATCATTTGTTATAGGTTGTCGTTCACAACGAGCTGCTCCAAGTCTAACGGCGGCTTCTTTTATGGATGAGTGTAAATAAAACGAGAGACGTGCTACGTAAGAGAGGCACTATCATCATTCAAACACACGCGCTACTATTAATAGTCAGTGCCCTTGATGAAGCAGCACTGGCCGGCGCTAATGAGCGCCCCTCCTCACTCCAAAGGTCCTCACACCCCCCATCAAAAATGAATCGACGTCATATTTGATCCTCGAACTGGACAGATGCCTCCTCCTCTTCATCATGGCAAAAGTCACAGTGACGATGAAGACTTCTGCTCGGTGAGGTGACTACCTGTGAGTCAGCAGCGTGCGCATTACCTGTACAACTTGAGCGTGAGCGTTCCGTAGACGGTGGCGAAGCCCAGCAGGCGGACCCAGCGGAGCAGGATGCAGCGGAACACGCCGGGCTGGAAGTAAAGGATCCCCACCTGCAAGAACCCACAAGAACAAAAGGAAAGGCCACGTCATATTTAGGAAGAAAACGCTTTTTTCACATTTCTCCATTTCATATCCCTTTTAAGATCACTCAATAAAAAAAACAAAATATTCAAGTATAAATAATTCAGCAAAAATAAATTTCAGTTTTTGGGGGCACGGTGGACGACTGGCTAGAGTGTCGGCCTCACAGTTCTGAGGAGCGGGGTTCAATCCCCGACCCCGCCTGTGTGGAGTTTACATGTTCTCCCCGTGCATGCGTGGGTTTTCTCCGGGCACTCGGGTTTCCTCCCACATCCCCAAAACATGCATGAATTGAAAACTCTAAATCTCCCATAGGTGTGACTGTGAGTGCGAATGGTTGTTTGTTTGTATGTGCCCTGCGATTGGCTGGCAACCAGTTCAGGGTGTACCCCGCCTCCTGCCCAATGATAGCTGGGATAGGCTCCAGCACCCCCGCGACCCTAGTGAGGATAAACGGCTCAGAAAATGGATGGAAATTTCAGTTTTTCAGTTTTCATTTTTTTATAATAATAGTAAGAACAATAATAATATCATTATTATTATTCGTAGTAGTCGTATATTCAGAAGACTAATTCACCTTGATTTTTCAAGCAAGCCAATTGTTGAATGACAAGACTATCATTATTGTAATTATTATTTTAATTATATTAATAATAATATACTGGTACTTGGTATAAAAAGTTGGCGAAGCACTGCTTTAGCGGCGAGGGAACCATATTTGGTAACTGAAGTGATGGTTTCAAAAGGGGTCCCGATGACACATTAAAATTGATTTTAAAAACAATGGTAATAATTATCTCTGCGCTGAAGATATGATGAGATTTACCCCGTGGAATTGTTAATCGGATTAGCCGACGCATTGATAGATTCCCGCAGGCGGAACGCCAAACGTGGATTTTCAAATCGGTCATTTAAGGTGGAAACGAGTCGATCCAGGAAAATGATGCAAAAAAAAAAAAAACATCTGGACGTGACATGCGGTGATGGAGTAAGACTTTCCCACTACAACTTGCAACGTTTTACAGATGTGCCTGAATATATGAAAGCATGTTGGGCATTCCTCACGGCAAAGGAGAGGCCCGCAGGGGCCCGGTTGGTGCTCGGCAGCTCGCTGACGCACTCGTCTCCGCGGGGAGCACGACAGCAAAAACGAGGAAAACGCCAGCGGTGACTTCGCTTTTTACAGGAAAGATTGATGGAGTCAAAAGCCTTTTTGGGCATTTATTTCATATCCAGCTTTAAGGTCCATGTTGTGAGTAATTTTAGGTTCTATACCAGTGCAGCAAGAGGAAAAAAAATGGCAAAAAGTTTTGTCGTCCACTCTTGCTGTAACTCAATTAGGAAAATGAATTATTCATGCAATCCATCTGAATCCATTAATAAGCAAACATGACCAAAGTCATCATTTTTTAAAAAATCAGTCTGTAATGAATGTGAATAATCTAAAGTAATTAACTTCTTACACCTAAGATTTTTTACCTATTGAATACAAAAAAAAGTAACCTACCAAGATGTGGTTAGAGCGTTTGCCTCACAGTTCTGAGGTCCGGGGTTCAATCCCCGGCCCCGCCTGTGTGGAGTTTGCATGTTCTCCCCGTGCCTGCGTGGGTTTTCTCCGGGCACTCCGCTTTCCTCCCACATCCCAAAAAACATGCGTGGTAGGTTAATTGAAGACTCCAAATTGCCCGTAGGTGTGAACGTGAGTGCGAATGGTTGTTTGTTTATGTGTGCCCTGCGATTGGCTGGCAACCAGTTCAGGGTGTACCCCGCCTCCTGCCCAAAGATAGCTGGGATGGGCTCCAGCAGTCCAGCCACCCTTGTGAGGAGGAGCGGCTCAGAAAATGGATGGGTGGATGGATGAATACTTAGTAAAAACAAAAAAAATTGGAAAAATAAAAAGCTGTAAAATGAATGTAAAAAACAAAAATAATAATAATAAAAAACAACTATTTTATTAAAAATATGTATAGTTTTTAATCTATTGTTAAGATTAATCTTTAGGGTTTGCCTGCTGGAAAAAAAACAAGTTTGTGAAGTGGAAAATTAAAACAAAACCATAAAAAATGTAATTAAATATTTCTAATTGTTTAGATTTTTTCCCCTATTTTGTTCCCAAGGTCTCGCAATCTCCAATATATTCAAAAGGCTAAAAATACAATAGTCTTTTTCAGAAAGAGAAATAGTCAGGAAAAAGTATCTTGATGGTATTTTATACTGCATATATTTATTACATGATATGATATGAGGTTGAAATTGCATCGACCTTGCGGTTAAGTCACCCAAAGCCAAGCAGGTTCTCCCCGTGGACTCTCAGCACTCATCGGATCATCCGATGGCGTGACATCACCTCTCAAAGCTGCCCCCTTGCGTCCTCAGGAGAGGTCAGAGGTCATCTTCCAGCACAGAAAGTGCACTTCCCAGAAGAAGACCAAGATGCCGCTCTCCGTTCAAGCATTTCATGAATAATCCATGCTAAGTGCTCTCAAGTGTTGGGGATGGAGCGCTGCTAAAAGTATTGGATGTACTGCAGTGGTGGGAAGTAACAAGCACAAATACTCTATTACTTCGCATTTGCAAAATGTATTTTGCCAAGTTACGTCCCTCGTAACAGCATGCAATAACATTAAATACTCTTTTCTGAGCATTCAACCTCTTTTAATTGGAATATTCATGTAAATGTGGGCAGCATTCACACAATAGCATTCATGTGAATGCTTGTCTCTCACCTGCGCGGTCCTCATTAAACATCGCGCCGCAAATCACGTCATCTCTCAGCACGCCGCCAGCTGACGGCCGCGTGCTGAGACGCGCGGCCACCGGGGACGGCGCCGTGACGCACGCCGGCCAGCTGCGGCGAAGGCAGCCGGAGAGATATTTTTCATTCCGGAATATTTTTAAACAGGCGCGCTCGAGGTTTCCCATCCATTTTGAGGCGGACAAAGCCAATCGCCTTATTTTCAGAAACGCAAAAAAAAACAGAAGCGAAATGTTTCACACGAGCCACAAGCAGACTTCTTCACAGCTTTTTCCAGGCGTGCCGTCTTGTGTGCAAGGTAGCGATGCAGGATGCCAAAAATCAACATTTCACTTCTTTTGACGGTTTGGTCATCTTATCATCTTTGGCTCAAAGCTAATAATTGTTACAGTGTTGCCTTTTCTTGATGAAATTTCAAGAAATTTAACGAGCAACTCAATCATAATCAGAGCAGATGTGCAATGACCTTTCCCAGCCCAAACATTAAAAAAAAAAAATATACCTTAACCTTTTATTAAGAGGCTCATACTGACCTGTAGAAAAATCTTGATTTTTAAAATTTGTTTTTGTTAAAAAGGATGAAAATAAAATGTTTGTTCTGAGGAAATGACTACACTGGACTCAAATACGTCCAAGGTTACTAGCTCTAAAGACAATAGCGTACCCCTAGAAGGATAATCGGTGGACTTAAAGCCTCCAGTCACAGTTTACATTCTTAAACCAGTCAGTCAAGGCAGTTGTGAAGACCAAAGGGAGTCTGAAATACGTGCGCAATATATAAAGTAGACGCTATAAATTTGGCCTAGGGTTCAGACTTGGACACGACCAACCAATTGCAATGCCGCCATTGAATCTTCCACAGTGTGCTAATATCTTCTAGCAGGTCTGACCACAGATTTAGAGGAGGTGCCAGCAGCACTTTTTCTAAGATGGATGTATCTGACGTGCAGAAAAAAACAACTGTGAGTCTGAAGTGTGTCGATACACAAGGTTGAAAGGAGGCAACTGGACTCTTCTTGTTTGTTGAAGACGTTTCACCTGGAATCCAAAAGGCGTCTTCGGTTTGAGATTTTACATGCAGCATCTCCCTGTTGGTGTCTCTGGTGGGCGTGGTCACAATCGCGTTGTTGTTGCTGGCAGGCGCGGCTGGTGAACGAGCGTCATTCACCTGCTCGGTCGAGTTCGTGGCCACATTTCCCATGGAAGGAGACAATCTTTGGGGGAGAGATGTCACAAGCGAAGGCGCCACCTTCTGTCTTCAACAAACAAGAAGTCCAATTGCCCCCATTCAACTTTTGCCGATTACCATGACCCGGACAACTAAGAATCGACACAGATTCTTCCGCCTTCTCGGTTCATTCCAGGGTCTCTTCTAACCTGCACTTCATGTCTATTGTACGATGAAAAAAAATGACTGTTCCACAGGATATTTGTCATCTGTTTTTCTTGGAGTCCAGCGTGCAGAAAAGCGACTGTGAGTCAGAAGTGTCTCGAAACACAAGGTGACGTTCTCTGCCTCCTCTGCTCTTCATCTCCTGTTCATTCCCGGCTGGCTTCTAACTGGCACTTCCTGTCTGAGCGAGCAGGAGGCGGGAGCAGGAAGAAGAGCGGTGGCGGGGGACGGCGCAAAAGGAGGAGGAGGGTAATAGCGATTGATCCACTTTTACATGAAAGCCGACACCGGCTGCCACGCGGGAGGGGGGCGGGCGGCTTTCCGGAGGGGAGGTAATGGTTTCCGCGTCCCCGAGGCGGGCCGAGCGTATATTACGCCCGGCTCGGTCCCTTCGCTCCTCGTCGCGGGTTGAGGAAAGAACGAGTCGGCTCGACAGCAGAGGAAAAGTGCCACAGAGCCGAGCCACGACCCGCCGCCGTCGAATCAGACAACCCGGTTTCATCTAAGACCGGCGGGAAGTGGAGTCGGGCTCGGGAAGCGCTACAGCTTCGTTCTGGTCGCGTAGACTTGCTGGAAATTGGAACTCGATTCCCGCTCACCTAATCAGGAGCTACTGAGTACACCTGGGCTCGCTCGTCTCCTGCACCGGGTGACGATCAGACGAGCCCGAGAGAGGGTCTCTCCCAAAAGTCCAATCCCTTCACTTGGACACAACCTTTCCTTACTTCGTCATCGGGTCAAGGCGAGATGAAAAGATGCTTCCTTTTTTCCAACATCGGAAAAGACAGCACCGGTTCAAACGAATTCGACACTTTTCCTAATCTAACAACAGACCAATAGTATTGATTGTGCTGTAGTGTGAAAAATAGAGCTATGTAGTTATGACAAAAACTGCTGATGCCCACTGCAACAAACTAATGCAAGGGAACACATTTTCCACAAATAGCTCCTCGTGTACCCTACATAACCATCTTAAAAGAGGAGGAGGAGGTGGAGGAGGGGGAAGGGGGACCCCAAGTTATTGGATGAGACACCATCCTGTGGGGAGAAAAAAATAATAATAATCTGTGTGCTTCATAAAGCCACGAGAACGGGATGTAATGTGTCTCCCACTGTTTAATAAGAGCGGAATGATTGCAAATAGAAGCGCTGGCGGGCGGGCAACTATCTTTAGACTGGCAGCGATGCGTCTCAACATGGCAGCCGACTGAGGCGCTTGTGGGATTCGCTCCGGGCGGGGTGGCGAGATCAATCTCTGCGTCGCCGCTGCGTGCACGGAGGCGATCTCTTTTTTCTTGACCTGTTTCTCCAGATAATAAATGAAATACCTGCGCAAAGCTTTTGTCACCTGACGAAACGCTGCAGAAATGGACAATTGGCCTTTTGTACCATCTTTTGCGAGCTTCTATTTTTAGAAGCTGGCGCCATCACTGCACCAGCTTTACACACAGGAACAACGCTCTCCCCCACCCCAATCAACTCCTGCCCCTCCTTTTTCATGCACTCGCCAGCCAATAAGGCAGGATCTACAGTGCAGGTCCAAGTGCCCATTTAATGCCCATACAGTGTTCCCATACTATATCGCAGATTTGTAAGTGATTGTTTTTAAGTTGTTTTTTTTTACATTAAAGAGGCAAGACAATTGAATCTACATTAGTGTAGTACCACGCTACACCACAATGTAATAGGCAGCACTGAGCTCTACTGGAAGAGATGCAGCATAATTAACAGCAAAAAGAAGAAGTGGAGAAGTTCCTCAACTCATCTGCAATAATAGTGGATGCTCTCACAGAGCTGAGAGAATATTTGCCAGTGGGTATTATTATATGCTCTGTTTTTTTTGCCTTGCATACATTAAAGTAGCATTTCTTTGATGGTGTATAATGACCATACATGATACTGTTTCATCTCAAAACAACCCGTTTTTACACGATTGATATGGTCAAACCATCACGACCTCTGATTGGTCGACAATGTTCGCCAGTGGAAGTCCAAAGCATCTTATAAGCGATCCAATAGACGACTCCATCCCAGAAATGTCTGAAATTCCTAACAAACAAAAAGTGAGGATGAAGCAGCATGAGCACCTTCTCAACAGATGGTCGTCTCGACGGGGTGCCGCCTTCACGGGCCAACCCCGTGTGCGCTTAGCGGGCGGCCACTGGCCACTTCATCACACGTACACACACGCCTCGGCCGCTTTTGGCCTTCTTATCTCAGCGCCGTGCAGCTGCCCAAAAGCTGACAATGCCAAAACAATACACCCCTTGGAAATGAATTGAAATTCCATTAATCTGGTGAGTGCCATCACCAGCTCTGACTGACTCCATGCTCCTTATGAGCGTTTTCATTTTGTACTTTTGTGTTTGGCTGCTTTTCCCGTTCAATAAACGGCTGAAAGTGCATCGGCGACTGTGGCTCTCCTTGTCTACTTGCGAGGGGATTACAGTACCTTCAGTGTTCCAATAACTTTGTCCATACTGCTGTTCTTCACCATTGACGCTAACCGGCGAGTCGCAAAAGTACAAACGCAAAGAAAAAAAAAAAAAAAATGGACCAAGTGCTGGGTCGTAACTAGAAAAATCGGAGCACTGTAAGTGGAGGTAGCACTGTATTTACATATTTCGGAAATGCGTTCAAAAAGGCTTACCGGGAAGTAGAGAAGCAGCGCGCCACACAAAATGGCCTCCAGCAGGACGAGGCCCGACGCCCGGATACTCTGGACACAAACCAAGCACACCTCATGTCACTCAGAAATCATACAAATGATTTAACCACACACAATCCCTATTGGATGACATCATCATTATTTGTTTATTTTAATAATATTCATATATATATATATTTATATTGTTTTTTTTTAATGTAAAGCAACAATGAGTGAGACAATTAGTCAAACATTTGTGAATGTAGCTGAGCATTTGCCACCGGCAAGCACGTTCTATGGAGGAGACCCCCCCCCCACACACACAAAAACGTAACACTCTACCTTGTTCCTCCGGAAGTGGTAGACCAGCACCATGCTGACCAAGAGCGCCAGGACGCAGAGGCTCTGGAAGCAGACGACGGCGGTCCGCAGCGCGCCGTCCTCCCGCGCGGCGCACGGCGTGTCGTCCTTGCAGAAGGCGCAGCCCGGCCGGCACGGCTGGCAGTCGCCGGCGGGCGCCTCATTCGCGCCTGGGTTAGGGTTTAAAAATTAGGGTTTCAAGTCTTCATCTAAGTTTCAAACAAGGGTTAGGGTTTCAAATTAGAGCTTAAACCCTGGGTTAGGGCTTTAAAAAGAGTTTGAGTTTCAAGGGAGGGTTTGGCTTTCAAATTCAGGTTACAAACCAGGGTTAGGGTTTCAAGTTATGGGTTGAAAATAGAGTTTCAAGTCTGGGTTAGGGCTTCTAACGAGGGGAAGGATTTCAAGGCAAAGTTTAAGTTTCAAGTTATGGTTTCAATTTAGGGTTCCAAGCCTGGGTTAGGGTTTAAAAATGTGGGCTTCCAGTCTTTGTTTGAGTTTCAAACAATACTTTGGGTTTCAGGCCATGGTTTAGATTTCCAGTTATGGTTTCAAATTAGTCTCAAACCTGGGTTAGACAGCGTCGGGGTTCCAAATTAGGTTTTCAAGGTGGGGTTATGGGTTCAAATAAGGGTTATGGTTTCAAATTAGTTTTTCAAGCCAAAGTTAGGGTTTCAGGCAAGGCTCTGGATTTGAAACTAGGATGTGAAGCCAACGTTGAGGTTTAAAGTTTGTGCAGGATCGTATTGGTGACCTTATCAGAGAACGTGAGCGAGATTAAGTGGAGGCCGTGAAAAGGTTCTCGCCTTTCGCCGGAGCCAGCGAGTAGACCGAAACGATCGTCTCGCTCGGAAGCCGGGAGGCGTCCGCGATGTTGCGTCTGTATTCGGGATAGTCATGCGCCAACACTGAGAGTCAACACGGCGACGACGTGAGGACGCACGCCGGACCGCGATCACAAATGTTAGCTCAGGAAACTTGAGGATGATGAAGATCATGTTGAAGATGATGTCGCGCTTAGCGAACATTTCACAGAGAAGAACCTCACGGGGGCTCATCTTCACTCAAGTGGACACGCTAACGTTGGGAAGGCGTTGACCCTTCATTGGGAGTCCTACGCGCATTCCTGGCAAGATACGCCCTGCTGCAACATGATTGGCTCTTGCATCATGGATCAATCGGTTAAAGTGGAGCCTATTTATTTATTTATTTATTTTGTAACTTTCCAGGGGGCGCTACTGAGTACATTTCAAGCACAGTAGTGGACATACTTGTAAAGCCCCCGACGGCCAATCGGTCAGGGTGGTAGAATCCCTTTCTGCAGTGACACTTGTACTTGTCCAGGACGAAGCCGTGGCCTCGGCTTGGCAAACACTGAGAAGAGACAATAAAACACAGACAATCAAAACATATAGAAGTTGTTATGCACAACAGTGACTGTCTTGACTATGTGTGTGATTTTGTAGACCGCACAGCTGTGACAGCGATTGTTATGCCACACAGTTTTGAGAACGATTGTCTGGACGACACAAGCGTGTGATTGTTATGTCACAAATCGCTACGAGAGCCATTGTCTCGACTACGCAAAGGTGATTTTTATGCCGCAAATATATTTCAGAGTGATTGTTTTGACTCCACCAGCATATGATTGTTAGGCCACACGTAGGTTTGACAGTGATCATTTTGAATAAAGGAGCATGTGATCACCGGTCACACATACTGTAGCTTTGAGAGCAATTGCCTCGTGTTATGCCACACTTAGCTTTGAAAGTATTTTGTATTTTTTAAAGTATTTTGACGACACAAGCATGTGATTGAAACGTAGCTTATGACACACAGAACCTTACGTCCTGTACATAATCGTCAACAGGAGTGTAGTTGTGACTTTATTTGGGACTGTTTGAATTGTTGCTTCTTTTTTCATTTAGCTTTTTATTTAAGCTTTGCTCCTGAAACAAAGACAAACTATTTTCTCAAGAAATGATTCCTACATTGCAGAAATTCCGCAGCAAAGGTAATCTAAGTCATTAATGAAGTGGAAGAAGGGATCAAATGTCGCGTGTGATGGACAAAAGGTATAATTATTCAACTGGGGGAAAAAAAAAAATGAAGCACAGCTTCTTCCGTGTGATTGCAGCAACGTTAGGAAAACACGAGAGACGAGTCCGGTTCGGTCCTGGCCAGACTCCACTGCGCCGGCCGCCAAATTACAAGCCATAATTCATATCTAAATGAAGAAGTGGCTCATTTGCATGATTAAACCAGAGCCGTTGCTCTTATTTCCCATGGGACATTGCGGTTGTCTCTGCGGCAAAGCATAGGTCTTGAGAGAAATTCTGACTTCCTTCTGAGAAACTTGGCGGTCGGGCGCAGACCTCCTCCAAAGCCAAACACAAATTCTCTCAAAAATGTACCACTCCAGTCCTGTAGATGGCGGCAATGTGTATTACAAAGTACTTAGCAACTGTCGTTTTCAGTAGATCCGTTTTCACGATAACATCAACGGTCACTCAGTAGATCGCTGAGCTCTGCCAAAACAAAATTCCAGAGTTTGCGCCAAAAGTAAAAAAAAAAAAAAAAAAAAGAATTCCTTCGAGCTGCACCAAAACTGAAATGGATCTTCCGTGACAAAGTAGTGTGGGAGTTTGGGTTGTTGTTTCTGACCAACCAACAAGCTAATTGAACAACTGACTGATTGATTGACTGACCAACTAACTGATTAACCAAGCTAATACAGGTGACCAAGGAGACTAATTAACCAACTAGCTAAATGACTGACAAGCCCTCTAACTGACAACACACTGGTAAATTAACTGAGTAACAGACTAACTGAGCGACTAACCAACCAACTAGCCAACTAATTGCCTATCTGAGTAACCCAAAAAAAAACACCTGACTGACTGACTAACCGACCAATCAACCAAACAACTAGCTGATGCACTAACTGACCAACTGACTGACTAACTGACCAGCCAACCAACCAACTAACAGGCTCAATAATTAACTAACTAACTAACTAACTAACTCTACTAACCAACTAGACAATCAACCGACTAACTGGCTTATGGAGTGACTAACTGACCAACAAACTAACTAGTTAACATACTAACTAGTCAACTAACCAACTTCTAAGGTAACTGACTGGCTGACTGCCCAACTAACCAGCCAACCAACCAATTAAGTGGCTGACAAACTACCCAACAGAGTAACCAACTAAACAACCAACTTAAACTTCAAATGGACTGACCAACCAACCGACTGACTAACAGCTAGCCAGCTAGGTAACCACCCGACTGGCTGTCTGACTAACTAACCAACAAAACAATCAACTAATCTACTAACTGAACAACAACCTTTCAAAACAACACCTCACTACCTCGCACAATTTCCACATGATGGAGGTAATAACACACCTGTAAATTAACTCTCCATTTCCAAACGGCGCACTTGCGCTTTTCGTGCACAAAGTGTCAGTTTGGCAGTTCTTTTGATTCATTTTTTTCTCGTTGGCCCGACTCAGAAACGTCGGCATAATCATGAAAAGCGACACAGGTGGAGCGAGTCTTCAGCTGCACCCCCTCAAGTCGATTGTCTGCGTGGAGATGCCGGAGGAGTGTGTGTGTGTGTGTGTGTGTGACTATGTGTGTGCGTGCGTGCGTAGGGGAGAGCCAGGAATAGTCCCATCCTCTCCTCGCCAACTGACGCGAGGATTTGCAGGAAGCGGAGGAAGCAGCCGAGACGGCGCAGCCTGCCTGGTTATAACCTGACATCTGTTGAGCGGCATCTCAAGCAGGTGCCGAGAAAGTAATGTCGCTTTAGATTATCGCATTGCACTTAAATAAGCAATATTTTCGGGCCACATAGTGTTGACGAAAATGGTTGTAAAATTCAAAACAAAAACATATATATATATATATATATATATATATATATATATATATATATATATTTTAACTGTTTTTATATATATTAACTGTTTCACAATTTTAAAATAAAAGGTCGTGTGAATATTGTTCATTTAGCCTTCTATGTTTTTAAATTGTGCAAGAATTATTTCAAAATGAAGTGTGATATTTATTTTTAGATTTTTTCTTTTTCTGATAGTTTAAAAAAATGGCATTATTTTTACTATACTATGTATAATAAAATGATAATATATATAATAACAATGATAATAATAAAATAGTGTTAGATAGAAAATGTGCAACATTGTTTCATTAAAATTGTATTTTATTTTTCACATTTTTTAATAATTTAAAATGAAGTGTGAAATCTAGAAAGATTTTTTAATATTTTAATTTTTAATAAAAAACTGCTTCAAAATGTTTACTTTTTCTCTGAACTTTTTTCATTTAAAGTAAAAAGTGTGATAACTTGTAACTATTTCACATTTGTATTTTATTGATAAAAAATATTTTACATTTTTTAAAATGAGTAGCCAATTTTCATCATACTTACATTAAATTATTATTTATTAACAATTTTACATTTTGATTTAATTTATTTAAATGTAAAAAAATACAAATACAAAATACTGTATTCTTTTTACATTTTTCATTTTATTTAAAAAGAATAGTTTAAACATTTAAATGTTTTCTCATAGCCTTCTATGGCTGGTGCTGTTTTTAATGTATTGTTCAAAATATGCATAAAACCAATATAAAATGTGGAGCTGATTGCAAATGGACATCCGTGATTTAGAGTTAAATAAAATCATCATCATCATCATCTTAACAATAATAAAAACAGTGCTGCTGTTGAATAACAGTGACCTATTTTATATTGGGTGGCAGTACACAAGCGATGTTAATTACGTTTGATGGACTTCAGCTGATAGCAAGCAACTGATAGTGTTGTGAAAGTCAATGCATTAACATATTGTTAATTAGGTCTGCACATAATTGACTAATGATTTTGGACATGTTTATGTTGAGCTCTTCCTAATATTTTGACACCATCAGCTCATCTATGAGTGAGTCGGAATATTCCGAATGGCATTGTCGTTGCTCTCGCTGCAGACACGTCTGCGTCCCAGCTGTGGCGGTTGTCAATCAAAGGCGCTCTGACTCGCAGGTTGCCATGGCAGCGTGTGTGTGTGCGTGTGTGTGTGTGTGTGTGTGTGTGTGCGAGACCGCGAGCACGGGTCTTTTCATCAGAATGCTGTCACACGAGCTCGATTTCCTGGCTCGTGCGTAAGCAGGTTGTCGTTCACACGAAAAGAAACGTAGACTACATTACCCAGAATGCAACAGTCCGTGATTTGTTTAGGTAACAATGGTGCTTTAGAGCCTAATAATGCACTTTGGATTCTAACCGTTTACAGGATGGTGATGAAAACAGTCGCCAGTTACCTTAAGATCCTTGAGATCCTTTTTTAGTGGGAGCAGTGAAAGCATTTTGGTGGTTTCTTTACATGAAAACAGCATTTTGTAGCCTAAAAAATGCACTTTGCACTTTACCGTTTCCATGTAAAAGTTGAAAAGAAACAGCGGCTGGTAAAAACAATTGTGCTAACGATCCTTTTTTAGTGGAGGCCGTTAAAGCAGTTTGTTGGCTTGTTTCGGTGACAACGATTGTTTGGAGGATAAAAATACACTTTCCATTTTCCTGTACTGTAAACATGGCGTGTCATGTTCCTTTACAAAGTAACATCGTCACCTACTGGACCGGAATGCACATTACAACATTGTCACCCATTTTACTCGTAAGGCGGGCATCCGGTTTTAACTCGGTACTTGTGTAAAGGTACAGTGAGTTCAATTGAAAGTTTTTCCTCCACCACTGTGACCACAGCGCTTGGTGCTTCTGCTGAGTCTAATTAAGGAGCCTCAAGCATCTCCATAACCAACATGCCTCGCGCTCACTTTTTCCTTGTGAATTGCTGCTAATTGAGCTTTATGGCGCAAGCTTACACGCTAAGTACACACAGAGCACAAAGAATTCTCATGACTTCAAACGGACGTTCACCACCGTCAACTCTGCGTGACATGAGACGAGGGAATAAAACCTAGCAGTTACGCTAATTAATACTGACTGATTAATACGATATTTTTTTATATTTTTATCCCCCTCCCATGGGCTCACCACCTGTGGGAGGTGCCATAGGGGTCAGGTGCAGTACGAGCTGGGCGGTGGCCGAAGGCGGGGACCTTGGCGATCCGATCCCCGGCTACAGAAGCTGGCTCTCCCCCGGAACGTCTGGCGGAATCCCCTGTCAGAAGGAGTTTCACCTCCCACTGAACTTTGCTTATGTTCCGGGGGAGGCGGCGGACATCGAGTCCGAGTGGACCATGTTCCATGCCTCCATTGCTGAGGTGGCTGACCGGAGCTGTGGCCGTAAGGTGGTTGGTGCCTGTCGTGGGGGCAATCCCCGAACCCATTGGTGGATACCAACGGTGAGGGATGCCGTCAAGCTGTAGAAGGAGTCCTATCAGGCCTTTTTGGCCTGTGGGACTCCTGAGGCAGCTGATGGGTACCAGCTGGCCAAGCGGAATGCAGCTTTGGTGGTCGCTGAAGCAAAAACTCGGGCATGGGAGGAGTTCGGTGAGGCCATGGAGAAAGACTTCCGGACGGCTTCGAGGAAATTCTGGTCCTCCATCCGGTGTCTCAGGAGGGGGAAGCAGTGCACCATCAACACTGTGTATAGTTGGGATGGGGCGCTGCTGACCTCGACTCGGGATGTTGTGAGCCGGTGGGGGAGAATACTTCGAAGACCTCCTCAATTCCACTGACACGCCTTCCCATGAGGGAGCAGAGTCTGGGTTCTCTGAGGCGGGCTCGCCTACCTTTGGAGTTGAGGTCACCGAGGTGGTCCCCCTTTTTAAGAAAGGGGTATCACAGTCCTCAGCCTCCGTGGTAAGGTCTATTCAGGGGTTCTGGAGAAGAGGGCCTGTCGGGAAGTTGAATCTCAGATTCAGGAGGAGCAGTGTAGTTTTCGTCCTGGCCGTGGAACAGTGGACCAGCTCTACACCCTTGGCAGGGTCCTCGAGGGTGCGTGGGAGTTCGCCCAACCAGTCTACATGTGTTTTGTGGACTTGGACAAGGCGTTCGACCGTGTCCCTTGGGGGGTCCTGTGGGGGGTGCTTCGGGAGTATGGGGTACTGAACCACCTGATAAAGGCTGTTCGGTCCCTGTACGACCGTAGTCAGAGTTTGGTCCGCATATCTGGCAGTAAGTCGGACTCGTTTCCGGTGAGGGTTGGACTCCGCCAAGGCTGCCCTTTGTTACCGATTCTGTTCATAACTTTTATGGACAGAATGTCTAGGCGCAGCCGAGCCGTAGAGGGGGTCCGGTTTGGTGGTCTCAGTATTGCATTTCTGCTTTTTGCAGATGATGTGGTTCTGTTGGCTTCATCAAGCCGTGAGCTCCAACTCTCAGTGGAGCGGTTCACAGCTGAGTGTGAAGCGGCTGGGATGAGAATCAGCACCTTCAAATCTGAGACCATGGTCCTCAGTCGGAAAAGGGTGGCGTGCCCTCTCCAGGTCGGGGATGAGATCCTGCCCCAAGTGGAGGAGTTCAAGTATCTTGGGGTCTTGTTCACGAGTGAGGGAAGAATGGAACGGGAGATCGCCAGCCGGATCGGTGCAGCGTCTGCAGTGATGCGGACTTTGTATCGGTCCGTTGTGGTAAAGAAGGAGTTAAGCCGAAAGGCGAAGCTCTCGATTTACCGGTCGATCTACGTTCCTACCCTCACCTGTGGTCACGAGCTGTGGGTCGTGACCGAAAGAACAAGATCCCGGTACAAGTGGCTGAAATGAGTTTCCTCCGCAGGGTGTCCGGGCTCTCCCTTAGAGATAGGGTGAGCAGCTCGGTCATCCGGGAGGATCTCAGAGTAGAGCCGTTGCTCCTCCACATCGAGAGGAGCCAGATGAGGTGGCTGGGGCTCTGATTCGGATGCCTCCTGGACGCCTCCCCGGTGAGGTGTTCTGGGCATGTCCCACCGGGAGGAGACCCCGGGGATGACCCAGGACACGCTGGAGAGACTACATCCTTCGGCTGGCCTGGGAACACCTCGGAATCCCCCCGGAAGAGCTGGATGAAGTGGCTGGGGAGAGGGAAGTCTGGGCGTCCCTGCTAAAGCTACTGCCCCCGCGACCCGACCTCGGATAAGCGGTAGAAAATGGATGGATGAAAAAAAAAGAAAAGTGAATAAGTGGGTGTTTATGCAAATAAGGGGGAATAAGTTCCCAAATCACCCAGCACAGCAGCTAATCAAACTCTAATAGGCCTCTGTAGATATTGGGAATGTTCAACACAAACCCAGAGGATCACGCAATAATTACTGGAGGAGTGACAGCACACACAAAAAGGAGGTCAAATGGAGAACATGTGTGTACGTGTGTGTGCGTGCGCGACCTGTGAAGTGCCAACTCAGGATGTGCATCAAGGCACAAGGGAAATTAGCTGCTGTTTATTTTAAAGGGTTTGTACATGCTCTGCTAAACCCTGCAGCAGCTCTTCTCATGACACCTCATTAGGCGCGCACACACACCCTCTGCACAAATATGGCTTCTCCGGTTATGGTGCGAGAAAAATAATTCCCGCCGATGCTCAGCTTGATTTGCAGATCATCCGATGTGAGGATTTATCAGTCTTGGGTGAGGTCAACAGAGTGGACACGATGCTGTTGAAGTGAGAGGAGAAAACGTTAAGCAAGTGGAGATAGCGACTGCAAACCGGCAATCCGCTAGATGCGAAATGTCACGTGACCAAACCCGGACACGCAGGTTAGCGGGCTTCCCGTGTATGCTACGCTAACGAGCACGACTTCGGTTTGATAACATGAAGTTTTGAACCCGAACTTGCTCAAAAAAATACTTATACCGGGGACCCTTGCAAGTGGCGGTTCGGGACTGATTCACCTATTTGTGGCTTTTTTTCCAATTTGTTCTCAATTTTCAATCAATCCTTTTTTCCCCGCATCCAAGCATTGCAATAAGATACATTTCGGTCCCGAAACAAGCCAAGTAGCCGCAGCAGCCACACGCAAGCGCAGACTAAATGGCTAAAAGGCCTTGAAAAGCAGGTCAAGCAGCAGGAGACCGGCGGTACTCAAGTGGCTTGGCACACTCACATTGGGTGCAGTCCCAACACCGCAGCAGCCGCGGACAAGTAGCTTAGCATTGTTAGCAAACTGGAAACATTCCTGTTCTACATTCTCACAGGCATGAGACGGCTCATCTCTCATTTTTACTCCCAAGATAAACCTCAAAGCTACTTTCTACTACCGTTCTTTTGAACCCACTTTTCCTCTCGCCAATCCTCCATTGGAATAATGTTTCATTTCAACGACGTTTACAGAGAAGTTCGGGATGGGCGCAAGAAAAGGCACATTCCATTCAAATTTGGAACGCCAGCATAGAAGAATGAAAAGGAGAAAGAGAATAGGAAGGAGAAGCATAAGAAGAAAAAGAAGAACGAGAAGGAAAAGGTCCCTTACTAAACTACAATAGGGCTAATTTCTGTTAGCCTGTCTACGGCATTTCACATTCTAACTCAGCATTAAGCTAGCGGACCTTTCTTATTAAATGGTTTGGCTAAAAATTTCTTTCTTAAATATACAATGTTTAATTCTCTTTAGTTTTATGTGTCATGTGTCTAGTAAACTTAAACTGCGGGTGACAAATTTGAAATCTTATCTGAAGAACTGTGTGAGTGACAGTCTTCTTTTTGTGTAAGGTATTTGGGTTTTCGTGGTGTTGGTGTGGCAAAAAGTGGACCCAAATCAGGAAAGCAGCAGAAGCGAGACAGGGGAGAAGGCGTATTCCAAAAAATGTATGTTGTAAAATCAAAACCCTAAATTAACAAAATCCAAAAAACAAGGTTCAAAGAAAAAAAGAAACACGGACAATAGACCCGCCACAACAGGGAACAAAACATGACGTGACGACAACAACAACAACAAACCAAAAACGACTGAGCGAAAGCAGAGACCTAAATACAAACAAATTGATGGGAGAACGAGGCACACCTGGACAAGACGCGAGGGGCTGTAGGAGCTGATTGGTTGAGACGAGGAACAGGGCTGACGAGAACAGGTGCACACGAAAACCAAACGAGCAGACGGGAAATGAACATGGGCCACAGGAAAACAAGACATAACATGAAAGAAAACTAAATCTACATCAAAACAAAGTCAACGAAAACACGGATCACGACATTTTCTTGCCTCAAATTGACGAATCAGTACTTCTACTTTTACCACATCTTTTTTTATACAATTATCTGTACTTCTACGTAAGTACGGAGTGTGAGTACTTTTGCCAGTAGTGGACAAGGCTGCGGCCTCGCATCAAGGCGCTCGTGACTCCCTCGCGGGAACGGCAACCACACTACGCCGCCAACGACCACGTGTTTGTGCAGCGGGAAATTCCCCAGACGGCGAAAAGAATATATTTATCTGGCAAAGCACTGGCGGGCTGAGCAGATTTTTTGCCGAATAAGTGACGAGGGAATACTCCACTGTCGGAGATTTACAAAACACACACAAACGTTTGCTCGGCTAATGTCGCTAAGCTAACGGAGCAAAAATGGAGAGTCGACGATTCAAATAAAACACAGCCGAACTGTGAGCTAATTACTGGCATGTATGGTATGTCCCTGCTTCACAAGCCACAACAATTTGTGGCAGTTGGTCAGGGTCAGAAGCAACATTTACAACCTAAATTATAATATTTGTTCCATGAAATTGTATTAGTTTAGAGTATAGTTTGTTACTGGAATACCTTTGCATGTGGGAAAGGAGAGTCGCATTGGTTAATGTACGTTTCAACCGTTTATTGCTTAGTAAGCGCTACAATTTTCCAAAATAAAACAGACAACACTATTTTTCTACATCATTAACTGTGCTTAACCTAACCCTATTGTTTTCTATCATTGCTTATTTTAACAGATTAAATTGTAACTTCACCACAAACAATAATCACAAAGCACTTTAATATCATTTCAAACTCATTCAACCTTAAAAATAAATAGCTTACAGATGATCTGGGGAACTTCCGCTAACAACCCGGGCTAAATTTAGCTCGTCCCCCGCATACAAAGTTCTTAAAAAGTCAACAATTACCACTTGAACATACTTCCTTGACAACAATTATGACTTTCCTATTAGCCTGGGCTTTGGCGGCATCTTTGGCGACTTGTCAAAGTCCGTTTAATTGTGTCGTGTATTCAGTATAGTGAGTAAATCTGATGTAAACAGCCAAGATGCAGATGTCAGTTCATCGGCTTGCCTATTGATGTAAAAACATCCCCAAAAACATCCTAGAAATAGAATCTATTTCTGTCTCCTGGAATAAATTACCGGCTAAATCTAAATTTAGCTCGTTAGGTAATGAGAAGAAGAAGAAAGAAAGAAAGAACTGCATGTTCCCGCACTAGTGCTAAAACTGGCTAATTGGGGGCACAATTGGGATCAGAACCTCTGCATTCTCGATGCACTTTGAATAACGTATCATAAGGTCAATGACGACAAGTTTGTTGTGTACATGTGTGCGTGTATGTGTGTGTGTGTGGGCACGCGCGGATGTTCTCCCGGCTGTGCAAATAAAGACGCAAAAACAAAAACGAGTCAACGTCTTTTGTGTTCTTATCGAGTTGACGGCAGCAGCTCGCAGAGGTTGCAAACACGCCAGACAATAAAATATAAATCCCACCAACAAAGCGCGACACGAGACACACCGGGTCGGCAACCGGTCACTGTTTGCCTCGTGTCGTTTTTTTTGGGTGTGCTTTTTGGGAGGTGCGGGCGCTAAAATTGTGGTTTTAATGCTTGATGTGTTTACACTATGCTGCGTGTGCTAACTGATTGCGTTACTAAAAGGTGTAATCACAAGAATCTCTCATTTCTAGTCCCAAGATAAAACTCAAAGCTACTTTCTACTATTGTTCTTTTGAACCCAATTTTCCTCTCGCCAATCCTCCATTGGAATAATGTTTCATTTCAACGACGTTTACAGCGAAGTTCGGGATGGGCGCAAGAAAAGGCACATTCCATTCAAATTTGGAACGCCAGCAAAGAAGAATGAAAAGGAGAAAGAGAATAGGAAGGAGAAGCAAAAGAAGAAGGAGAAGGAAAAGGTCCCTAACTAAACTACAATAGGGCTAATTTCTGTTAGCCTGTCTACGGCATTTCACATTCTAACTTAGCATTAAGCTAACGGACCTTTATTTGAACTGTCCTTGAAGAGCAGTAGGCTACTGTTTTGTAACATTACACACTCAATAAATATAAATATACAATAAATAATCTATAGAGTCAAAAAGTGTGCAGCATGCTGGCACAATATGCAATTGATGCCATTGCTTGATTGGCCTTTTATTGTGGGCAGCCAAAGGCACACCCCGCTGTCTAATCAGCATCTTGATATGCCACAGCTGTGAGGTCAATGGATTATCTCGGCAAAGGAGAAGCGCTCGCTAACACAGATTTGTGGAAAATATTTGAGAGGAAAGAAAAAGTCTTCTGAGGCTCTTTGAGTTGGGCTCATGAAAAATGGGAGGAAAAGCAAAAATGTTGCATTGAAATTTCGGAATTTCCTAATACCGTAGCATAATTGCCCAAGTACTTTGACTTTTAACGAACTAAGATTCTTATTTGTGGAGGTCATGGTAATCCGCAAAGGTTGAACTGAGGCAACTTTGATTCTTCCTGTTGAATTTGTCGCGTTTTTTTTTCTGAAAACATTCAAAAATTACTTGGGAAATTATGCTAATAGGCTAACCATTTTTGTTCAGTCTATATGTTTTGTTAACATGTTAATTCACCTTAAATTGAAGTAAGTCTTTTGCTTCCAAATATAACGTTATACAATATTGCCCCACCTGTAAAAATCAATCTTTGTGAATACTATATATATATATATATATATATATATATATATATATATATAGTGCCATGAATGAGATAAAAAACCTGCCTTGGGTGTATTTCTATAACGTGGATTTCACTTATTGTGGGGGTCATCTGGAACATAACCTCAGTGATGGAGGGGGGATGAGTATAATTATTTATTGTTTATTTTTTCTGTTTAATTATAACATTGAATGATTTTCATGCCCAAAATACATATTTCAGTTTGCTGAAAATCACCATTTTTAACATTGTTACTATTTATTTATTTTTTAAGTAATTTCTCCTAAAAATACCTAACTCCAACCCTTATGCTATCGAGTGTCAAATGTGGTAATTGGAATTGAATCTTGGAATGTTAATTTTTTTTTTTTTTTTTTTTTTTTTTCGATTTCCAAATTCTTGGTTAATAGCTGACAACTTGGGTCCTTTGCAAGGTGCTACAAAAATCAAAGCTATTATTAACATGAAATCGATTGAAATAATCAAACCAACCTGGACATTACTGGAAATATTGCAACCACTTCTTCAGTGTCTACTGTCCAAGTTCTGAGAACAGATCTGAAGCTAACGAGCGTGTTTAGCATCGCAAAGCTGTCACGTGCCACAAGACGCATCTCGTCTCGCAACGACCACGCCACCGCGCCGCCTTTCATCACCCGGCTGTAAGCAAAGCGCACTCCTGACAATCTCGCGCACTCTCGCACATCATTACAGCGCAACTTCCTCCTCTTCTTCTGCTGTTCACCCACACACACGCGCCCATCTCTGTCTTTGACTGTCCACAGAGAGGTGGAAGTACTCAAACAAAGGGGGGGGGGGGGGGTGATTAATTATTCAAAAGGGGCTTGGCTGCAATCCATTACATTACATGCATTATGAAGCATCTGATCTAAAGCCAGTCCGAAAATCTACGGCCTGGAACCACGGCTCGTCAGATAAACCGACGACCGGACAAAAAAGGGGAGCCATCTGTGCTATGGACCGTTTGCGAATGTTTGTAAACAAAAGGCGCCAGTGTAGTTCCGGGTGGCAGAAAGAAAGACCTGAACCAAAACAATGAAAAAATCTTTTTGGGGTTGCGGGGCAAAATATTCCCCAAAAGGTTAATAATTTTTTCCAATTTCCTAAAAAGATTAAATCTAAATGAATCCGTTGGACCCTATAAATAGTTGTAGGAAGAAGAGTACCCACTACTAAAGTAGCTCAAATCATCTTCCCCCATTGAAATGTATGGAAATGCCAATCTGTTCCAGACTCCCAAAAACATCAAGAAATCTGCACTTAACAGTATTGTGCTGTATAAAAACACACAGTAATAACATTTGCTCCCAACATAACCTACATACATGGAAAATGCGAGTACAAAACACAACTGTACCGAATGTATTGTATTCTTCCTTGTTCTTGTGGCGGTTGACAAACCAACTTCATGCCGCATCGGCGCCACCAACCAATTATTTTCCAATTCTCATCATATTTTTTCTTTTTTTTAATTCTTTTTTTGAGTAGAGCAAACCCTGAAATCTCATCGATTTATCCATGCTTATTCAAAAATGATTTGGGGTGAAAAAAAATTCTAATGCAATTACAACCATCCATTTTCTGAGCTGCTTCTCCTCACTCGGGTCGCGGGCGTGCTGGAGCCTATCCCAGCTATCATCGGGCAGGAGGCGGGGTACACCCTGAACTGGTTGCCAGCCAATCGCAGGGCACATACAAACAAACAACCATTCGCACCTACGGGCAATTTAGAGTCTTCAATTAATGCATGTTTTTGGGATGTGGGAGGAAACCGGAGTGCCCGGTGAAAACCCACACAGGCACGGGGAGAACATGCAAACTCCACACAGGCGGGGCCAGGGATTGAACCCGGGTCCTCAGAACTGTGAGGCTGACGCTCTAACTAGTCGGCCACCGTGCCACCAATGCAATTACAATGGGAGTCAATTATCGGTATTCGCTGTCCGCCCCCGTAACTATCCCCCGCAAATAGCGATGGTCCACTGTCGTGCCATTTGAGATTCTCCACCCAGAAGTGTGACGTCATAGTGAAAATGTCTACAATCCCAAGGCTTACTTGGATTAGAGAAATACATTCACACACACATTAGAGAAAGCAGATAGCGTTTGGTTAAGTGGCATTTGGCGTGTAATGGGATCGCGCAGGAAGACCGATCCGGACCTTTCTCGGGTTTTACCGCCTCGGTGTCATTTAGCGGAGCGGTGACTGAGTGTGTGTTTACCAAGGTTCCGCTTTAAGAGAGAGAGAGGGGATCAATGTTCTGTCTGTTACAAATACACACACGCACACATGCACATGTGCACACACCTCCGTAGTGGTCAGGTTGCAGCGATGGGTTCCAGCAAACCAGCCATCAGTGGAGCACTGGTCGATATCAATATCCTGGAGATTGATGTCCACTCGCACTACGCCCCTGCAACACAGGAGGCAAAACCAGTACAGATGAAATGCTATCACATCATGATTATAAAGACAAAAATGATCGAGATAATCGGTACTATCACCATTACTAAAAATAATGTAAGCTGATACATATACACACCGAAAAGCATTGAAACACAATGGATGTACTTTTGTCACAAATTATAACACCCAGAGTGATTTTTTAGGCAGGCTAGCCACAACAAATATACTTAAGATAACTCAAATGAAAGTGGTATCTTATATAGCGGTGGAAATTACTAATTACAAAGCCAATCTATCCAACAATTGCCCTGTGTTTAAACATGACAGTGTAATAACAAAGTAATAACAGTATAATAACCCTCAGCGCCACACTGCGGCCGTGTTGTGCTCCTGCAGGTATGCAGGAGTCAGTTAACTGCAATCAGCACTGCTTCAGGCCGTGTGAACGTGTCAGTGTAATACTAGTATAATAACAATGTAATAACAGTGCAGTAAACCTCACGCAACCCCCCCCCCCCCCCACACACACAAACACACCGCCGTCGTGTTGAGTTCCTGTAGGTGTATAATAATAATAATAATAATGCATCGTATCGCACCCAGTTAACTGTATTCAGCTTCACTGAAGCCACTGTTTAAATATAACAGTGTATTAACAATGTGATAGTATAGTGTGTAGTAACCCTAAGGTTACGCCCCAAACACCGTTGTTGTGTTGTTTTTCTGTCGGTCTAACTCAATGCCCAGGAGGCAAAATCGGCCTTTTTGCATCACTTTATGTGGCCCACCAAAGCAAATTAAACTAGGTGTGTCTAGTTCATATTTCTTGCTAAATTGATTTGTTCATTTATTGTGGGAATTTGTTTTTTACCAAATTTGCATTTTTTTCCCCCCAAATCCATATTTGCACGCCACCATTTACCACGACTTATGATTTCAAATTCAAATTATTGGTAATGTATTAAACTATCAATTGCAGGGGCAATTGTGTATATGTAATTATAAAATGATGTGACCTTACATTTTAATAACTTTTTCTGAGGGAAACAATAACTACAATGTTGCCTAGAATGTAGTTTTAATAACAGTGTAGTAACAATGTAATAACAGTGTAACAGCCCTCAGTGTCATACTACTGCCCTGTTATGTTACTTCAGGTGTACAGCAGCCACTTAACTGCAGTCAGCTCCCGGCGGACGCCAAGCGACTCAGTGGCTGGCTTGCGTCTGTTATTAATAACGGCAGCTGCCAGGGGCCACCGTGACCTCGCTCTATTCCGCCACACTGCTCGCTGCCTGCCTGCCTACTTGCTTGCGGTTTTTTTTCTTCCTGCCCAGAAAAATGACCTCTGTTTCACTTGCTCGTTTTGCAACAACAGGAGCAGATACAGAAAACAGCCTGCGCTGCGTTAACACAACAACGGTGCTGTAGACCAATCTGTCAGCTTTTTATTTTCTTACATTCATCTTATTTTTTTTAGCTTCAAGCAATCCAGAGCATTCACGGCAACGTAGGGCCCACCAGATGGCAATGTTTTTTTCCATTTATAATGTGATTTGTATATAATACAGAGCCTTACAGATTCAACTACCAAATGAACGCATCTCAAAACTGTCTTACAATACATATACACTATATGTATTGTAAGACAGCAGTTTGTTGGTGTTGAGTAGCTGCTCGCTTTGTTGCAATGCCCTAGATGACCCCGGTTGTCATGGTAACAAAAGCCTCACTTGGCATTTGCATGAGACAGAACTGCTCCCCCCAAACCGAGTGATTTGTACCCGATTGTGACAACTGGATTTTAAATGTGCTGTAATTATTTATGCTTTGTGTTAAATTGTGAAAATAATTATTTGTACGGTGACCTATAAAGCCGCCTCGAAATTAAATGTCACACGACGACTGCAGGTAAACAAGCAATTCTGTTGAGCTCTTTCTTTGTGAGACCGTTAAAATTGGATTTTGTCTTGAAAGAAACAATTTTACGAAAAAATGCCATTGTAAAAGAATTTGAAATTTTCAGAAAGAGACTAAATTTGATTTTTTTTTTTTTTTTTTTTTGTCCAAGCAACAGGAGCACCAGTAAAGCCACGGGCTGGCCATCGAGGCTTGACGAACATCACACGAGCTGGAGTTGCGCTCCCTTCCTTTCATCTGCCATTCTTTCAGGATGGAAAAGGCCAAGCCGGGGCGGGGGAGGGCATCGGGCCTTCCTTTTGTGACGGACCAGTCAGGCTCGGCTAATGTTTTCCCCGACCCCCATTACGGAGGCCAGCGTTCTGGTATGTGGGTAATTGCTTTTGCCCTCCAAAGGGATCGTCATCAAAACAGGCGAGCGTGTCTTTGGTTGAAGTCCGCCTTTGGTCTGTGAACGCCGAATGTCAGGACGCTCGAAAATTAACAGAAAACATTGAAGTGAAGGTTCTGAACATACTGTAGCTGTTTGTATGTCTTACACTCGCTGATTTGCTGAAAGTGATGTCATCGCTGATTTGACTGGCGATTCCAGGTGGGGTGGGTAGTTTCTGTTTGATTAAATCAGAAGATGACGAGTACGAACACGCGCTACAGTATTTGCGGTATATTCAGTAGACATTATGAATTTGGCCTATAGAGATTTTGACTCTACTGAGCAATCGCGATAACACTTGTTGATGACATGATCGTTTCAGCCTCAGGGTGAAATTTAAAAAAAATACCTCCTTGCTCTCCGTTCCAGCAGTTTATAAACCTCTTCGTTTCAAAAGGGGCAACGGCAACCTACGGTATGTTCCACGGCTGATGACTAAAGAACAGCACAAGCCAGAAACTTGTTGTGGTGAAAGAAGAAAATCTAAATCCGGTGTTTCTATTGTATCGATTTAAAGATCAGTCCAAATGCTCTGAAACGGCTGGCAATATGGAGAACCGCTGACAGTGACGGAGTTAATATAGGCAACTGTCCGATTCTTAGGGGGTTGTGAATTATGTGCAGATTTTGGCAATTCCATCTGGACTTCATCCCTCTTTGCAGGTTTGTAACAATGACGGACGGACAGATGGATGGACGAAACGATAAAAGGCACACGTCCCGATGAACCTTAATCAAGCAGTGTGGTAAATTACGCCACGGGAAAAAAATAAAGCCGTGTGTGTGTGTGTGCCCTCCCTGAGGAAAATGTCTCTTAAGTGACAGAAATGCATTAGGCTGACGAGGGGAGGAGAAACTCACGCGGAGTGCGGCCGCCGGGCAGGCCGCCGCCATTACAACGCGACCCGGGCCCTTTTATTGAGTCCTGTCGTCGCTCATTGAAAGGGACACGCCGCCGGCGGCCAAAGAGACGCTGTCCGAGCAAAGCAAATAAAGAGCGCCTTGTATTCGTGTAACTGCCACATGATGTCATATTCCTTGACACGCATTCAAAATTCCTCCGTCGAAGTCAGAAGACGGTCGGGATCCACGACGAACGCGGCGTGGCACTTTGGAGAAATCAGTCGGCTGATGGATGGCTTGACGGCGAGTAGTAACAAGGGAAAAAAGAAAATGTCAAACTCGGGACTAAAAATAAACAATCTTGCCCGTAACACTTCAGTGAATCCAGTTTATCTTTAATCGATCCAAATACGGGATAAGCAACAACGCCAAAGACGGTAACTTTCAGTCATGATCCAGAAGAAAGGCTTGATGACATTTGACTAAAAACCAATCGACATTATTGGTCTTTTCGGTTAAGACATAGCCCACTGAATTTCCTTTTGAACATCAATTCATTTGATAGATCTGAGTATTTGAATTATAGGCAGTTGTTAGCATTCAAATGGTAATAATTAGAATCAGAATCATCTTTATTTGCCAAGTATGTCCAAAAAACACACAAGGAATTTGTCTCCGGTCGTCTAGTACGACAACAGACAGTCAATTGACAGAGAACACTTTTGAGACATAAAGACATTGACAAAAAAAAAAAAAACAGTCACTGAGCAATAATGGGTTGCTAGTGATCTGGTAATGCCGGTACAATGATTTTTTTTTTTTTTTTTTTTTGACAATCGTAAAAAAAGATGCAGAGTCCTCTAGCACTTAGAGCAGTTCGAATGACTAATCTCGCAATGGTCCGGTGCAATGACCATAATTGTTTCTAAGAAAAAACAAATATTGTGAAGTAATGTTGTTCTAACTTTTAATGCCAAAATGTCGTTGCCAATATGTGTCCCAAATGAAGATGCTGAATGCTAAAGACATTTTTGGATATATTGAATTTTTCCCCTAGTGCTTAATAGGCCGTTTCCATGAAACACGCCACTCAAGCTGTCTTTACCGTTAATGCCACTGGAAGGAGCCTCATTATGTTGCTGCAATACACGGTCATTTTGTATGCACACATTAGCGGACAGCAAAATAAATGCTGTTATTTCTGAGATATGAATGAATATGTATGCATTTGTGAACTTGTCACGTCTTTATCGTTATTCCAATCGTATTTATATCAATTTGTGCACTAGTATCTGCAGAGTTTGAAGGGCAACACATGTAAATTGTGCAACTCACACGATTTTAATGAAGCCGTTTACGGTCGTTAACGTTATGCACTTGTCTTTTCCGTTGTAAAGATAAGTGTATTTCAATAGGCCAAAACCATTTGCTCTGTCAATAAGGGCTGCTTTTACAAAGAACGCCTAACATTTTAATCAATAGGACTAATTGTGGCTGTTTCAACATGGGAGACGTATCCATATAAAAACTAAGGCGGAATAAAATCATTTCTAAGTTCGATCCCCCCCCCCCCCCCCAGTTGTGACTTTACCATTGTTGATCAAATGATATGAAAACGACCCATATCTTTGCTGAAGACGGTTTCAAATATATTGATAACCGTGCCGAGATTAAGCCTGATTCCGTCAGCAGCGGCCCGATTATCAGAAGTCTCTAAAAGGTGATCGTGCTCAATTATTTTGCGAGGTTGGGTGTACATTGCTCATACTGGTTGAATAAAAATTTCACCGAAATAAATGTTTTTAAAAAAAAAAAAACGAACAAAAAAACCCACATTTTTCTCAAGATTAAATGCAATACATTGGGTCAAATTTGCTTCAGAGATTGTTTTGCACGGATGTCTGGTCAACAAAGAAGCGGACATATATTAGTCATGATGACCTAACGTCATCAATTATAACACCGTTAACCGTCTCATAATTTTCGTTTCTCAGCAACAGCAATAATGTTCCTGGGTCAATTTTACCCGGGGCTGGTTTAATAACCCAAAATGTCAGAAATTACATATTAAGTGCATTGCCTCTCACGGGTCACGCTTTATTGAGGATAATTCACATGAGATCATTTTTGTAAAACAATTATATTACATTTTGACATGATTTTTATGAAATGATAAATAAACAGCTCTTACTTCAGGGTTAAATTTGGCCTACTGACATGAAATCAAGCGGGTTTGTGCCCAGCAGAAAACGAAAAAAAAAAAATTAAAAAAAATATATATATATCATTTAAAAACAAATAATTAACTTTAAAATGTGTGAGTTTGAGCCACAACTTTAGGTATTACCCCCTGGAAAGCTTTCTGAATCCCTTCCGCCAAGCTCGGTTTATCCCAACAACAGGATGCCACCACCATAATTACATTACAGGTTGATAATCGTTTGACGGGCAAACCGAATGACATCCGCATCATACCGTCAGAAAAGTGCAGATTAGCGACAGCATGAGAGCTCGCTCGCTTCGTTAGCTCTGTGATGTTTACTGAAGGGGCCTTACAGACGGAAGGTGACATCAATGGTGAGGCTGCGGAAACACCTTGGGGGAGCTTTCACCCTGAAAAAAAATCCTTTTAACCTGGCCACATTTCTGTTTAGAGTGAACCCCTGTTTATTGTGGGGGATACGTTCCAGACCGCGATACGGAGAAATCATATTAAAAACACCATTTAACTCCTTCGACATGCTTTAAACGCCCATAAACGTATTACAAGACATTTTTGAAAGTATTCGTAGCGCCTGTTCTGAATATCTTGCTGTCATTAAATGAGACACTCTTGTATAACATCACTTTGAGTAAACGAAAGGTCTCGCACAATTCTCCAAAGAAGATGCATAGTGCGCTTTTGCTTCAAGCTGTTTATTTGTCATTCCCAGTTGAAGTTCAATGTAAAACTGACACATTAAAAAAATGTAATTTAACAGCAAAATGTTTAACCAAAGCAATATAATTTCGTCGAATGAAAGTCCGCTAGCTTAAAATGCAAAGGCCCATCGACAAGCATTAGCATAGATGTGTTACACACACGAGGCAGCAAGTCACACGGAGCATACAACAGAAGAGAATTAAACACTGCATTGTTAAATACCAAAATGGTCAACTCAACCGTATCATTTCGTCTCACAAAAGTCTGCCAGCTTAATGCTAACATTTAATGCAAAACGCCATGGATGGCTTGCTCAAGTTAGCATAGAAGTTGTGGTTATTAGAAACCTTGAAGCAACTGCCACTTTACTACACACAGAGCAGCAACACAAACAAACGAAGCAGACAACAATACTCACAGGCATATACAGTATATTCTCTCTGCTCTGTGGAAAAAAAATATTTTACTGGAGCTTTTTTGGGGGGGACATTCTCTGCCTCTTCCTCTTGTCCTTAACTTCCTGCATCTCTTTTGGTACAGCTCAGTGCTGCCCGGTCTATTGCGGCACAGCGTGGTACTACACTAAAGCAACTCGAAATTCGCACTTGCTTGTATACTGCTGGAATACCCGTAAAAAAAAATGATGACTTAAAAATCTGCGGTATAGCGGGCAGGGGGCGAACGATTTACTCCGATTCAGCGGGGGTTGACCGTTCTACGAGCTAAGCGAATGCTCAAGCCCGAGGGCTCGTGGGTTTTCCATCCGATTTGCTTGTGGACGGCATCCAGGAGGACAGATGTCGCTGCCGGCCCCTGGCGCGGCACGGGGCGGCCCGCTCCACTAAGGCTACGCTGACGACTCCGTAGTAGCAAACTCAAGCGTGATTGAAGAAAGATGATTCTGCCAGCTAATTAAACAAAGTTCCCCCCCTCCCCCCCAAAAAGAAAATCAGGTCTCAGTGGGTGTTTTAAGTGGATTTGAAATGATTTGGGTGTTCGGTAAACCCATCTGTCTGCATGTATTTTTCTAAACATTGACGCCTGGGGGTCATACTTGATGATTATTGCACTGGCGCATCATTATTTCATGTTTGTAAACAGGATTTGTCGTGTGTGTATCGTGGCAAGACAGAGTAAACCTCAAACTGATTTAGCGTCTGGAGGATGTGAGGCGATTTCCGACTTTTCTGGGATGTGTTGGAAACTCGAGTCACCTTGCTCGCTGCGGCATCGTCACAAACAGCAGGAAGGCATGCAATCGCCGAAATCAAGATGGCCCGTGCCAGCTTGTTGTTGTACATCTTTCATTATTAATTCATTGTTGCATTGATTGCAATTCTGCCGGGGGGGGGGGGGGGGGGGGGGAAGCTGCTGTCTGAACGGAGGAACATCTCGCAGCACTGATCTAAAGACACGGTAGCCTGGGTGCAAGAAATTCCAATATGACTGATGATTCGTCAACTCTAAGTTGGCAGGAGCATGGCATTGCATTTAACCATATAAATATACATTACGGCTACAACTAATGATTTTTGGGGGATAATTGATTAATCTATGGATATGTTTTACAATGAATCAATGAATCAATCAAAAAATCATTTCCATCTCTTCATTCTAAAACCGGACATTATTGCTACATGACAGAATATATTTTCCTTCCTCATAGTGTCACTTGGGAATCACGTTTCAACCAAGTGACGAACATTTTGAATTTGCCTTAGCTAACTTGTCGACAAACACAACCGAAAGCTGTCACGAGCCTGAGCTACGGTAGTCCATGAGCGCTAAAATACATTATTAAATCAAATACGCCCAGGATGATGATTCACGCAAAAAGGAGCGTTTGAGAAAAACACATGGCCGCACCAACACTAAACGAGCGCAGACCTCCGCCTACTGGCCAGCTGTCGTTTGTTTGTGCCTTTGTTTGTTAGGTTGCAGGTTACTTCCTGGTTGAGGGTTATGGTTGTCCGGAGCCGATCACGTGATCGAAAATTTACATTTTCATTTGATTGACATCGTGTGAAAAAGATCGGGGTTTGGATTTTCTAATTAGTAAAGCTTAGAAAGGGGAAAAACATATTTCAGAGGGACAAAAATACTGCCAAGTGGAACAGCGGTAGCTTTTTCTTTAAATTACACAATGTAATTTTTGAGGTTCTTTAATTTGGGTCTGCACAAATTGAAATTTCTGATATTTGAATGCTCTTCATTTCTGTCGTTATTTCGTGCTTCACTACTGATATGCTACGAAAAAGATTGTATCTGTTTACTAGGTTCGTACTTCTGCTGCAGCAGACAGTCTTAACAAAGGTAACATGATGGGATACTTTTATTCAAATTGAGACAATTTAGATGTGCTCTATTTTTTTCGTGAATGCAACGCTGAGGTATCGGATCGGGACTCGGTATTGGAAGATCCTCAAAATCAAGTGACTTGGACTCCATCAAATGTGATGGAGACATCCCTAATTGATGCTGTCGGGACTCAAACGGACTTTTAGCCAGATCGTCACCAATTTGTGACCTACTGTTAACTATTTGACAAAGTCAAAATGACTTTTGTGTGACGTTTCGCTTATGACTGCATTTCCTCGTCAATGACGATGAGATGATTTCACCCCAATGATTGCTTGCGGAAAAAGAATCCATGATGGTTCTGCTGCCCTCCAAGCCCAGTGGTGCAGGAGAGGGGTTTAAAAAAAGAAACTCTCTGGGGACATTAAACAACATAAAACCAACACCTTTGTGTCAAATAATCGATCTTGGGGGGCTGCCGCTGAGGATGGGAAAACAACAACAGCAAAACGCTCGTTTGGCAAATGAGCGAAAAGATCTCAGAGACAATTGAAGGATGTTGGAGGCGCTGATTAAACTAAAGCGGCGCCTTCACAAATGAGCTGCTGTAAAAGAGGTCGGACTTTTCGACAATCGCGCGCGGGATAATTAAGAATCAGATTAGACGGGTAGCAAAGTGAAGCTGCTGCGAGTCGGCTATAACGCCGTGTACCTGATAGGCTATTACTGAACAAACAGTGCAAGTTTGGACTCATTTGCAATCTGCGCCTGCCTGCCAGCCAGCCAGAGTGTGTATCAATTAAACATTCATTGAAGACCCTACACACACAGAGAGAGACACACACACACACACACACTCACGCACGCACACATAACTAGTGATCTGGATTCATTATTCATTGATGTTGGGCAGGATTCTTTGGAGCTCGACCACTTGAGTCTTCCAGATCATTTCAGCAGCCGAAGCACAAACACCACAGCAGACATCACACCAGAGGCAAAGGGGAGAAGACATGAAGCCAAGTATGATTTGTGTCGTCCCCCCCCCCGACAACTGTGTGACTCATCTCCTCATTGAAGAAAAAAATGGGTCTATGTGAGAAGCAAGTTTGGGAAAAGAAATGAATCAGGCCTGCAGCCAGAGGTTCCCACCGCAGCTTGGGCTATTTTTAGCCTCCAGTTCAAAGCGTCTCCTTTTGGGCTGGGTGGGGGGGCATGGGGCGTGCAGCTGCAAGTGGCGCCATGTTTTGGGATTTGCCAGAGCCCCTCACCACACCTGACGCTGGCTTAGGTGTGAGGCTTGGCTACGCCATCAACGTAGACTGATGTGGGACATTCGTGGGGCTGCTTTCATTGACTCCGAGCACATTTTGCAGTAATCCCCCGTTTAACACACGGGTGTTAGACACCGGACCACCCCCCGCAATAGGTGAAATCCTCAAAGTACTGAATTTGAATTTCTACTGAATTTCTACGTAATTTAAAGATGTGTGAACCTCCCCAGACACTTATTCATCTTCCCCAAACTCCTATTAACTGCTACCATACTCTTATAAACACTTTATACACCTTTTAAACTCTTAAATATACTGTAATACACTGTTGTACTGTACATTATGCATATTTTAAGAAATGTTTATTTTGCTATGTTTACCCTTTTAATGTTTTAAGATGGGAATGATTTATTTTACCACCTAAAAATAACAGCATATACTCAAAATCCCACAATATGATGATTTATGTGCAATATGAATGTGGGGGGGAAAAATCCGCAATAGGTGGACCGCGAGGCAACACTGTATTACCGAAATATAACATTAAGACAACCTGTGTCGAACCCCCTCAAATGGCCAGACATTTTGTTGACAACTTGGGATCGGGGCCCAAAAAGGTTCTCATATTAGTTTTGCATTGTCAGAGTGACAGTTTGTTGACAGATCATCGGGGCGCTAACAAATGTTTAATTTCGGGATTCTAGAATTGCCTGGCGAGCAAACCAGCATGTAGCAAGGACTCCAGCATAAGCACTATAGAAATTGGACAAACGGATATGCAAATATTGCCCGTGCCAAGACATGGCATCCAAAAAGCAGGCTATCCCAAACTTAGCCTTGGGACCCAAACTGGTTCCCAAGTCACTTTCGTAGCGCCAGAGTGACAATTTGTTGACTTTCAGGTGGTTTGTTTTCCTCAATTTAATTCACGAGGAAGTGTTGCATCAATTTGCGTCCCTCAGAAGGAAGCAAATGTTTCATATAGGGTCTTGAGGTGGAAAACGTTGCCCGGTGATTGGCTTGCAACCAGTGCAGGGTGTCCCCAAGTCAGCTGGGATCCTAATGAGGACAACGATGGATGGGAAAAGTTGGGGAAACCCTGCCATAAAAGTACTATGGTGAACCCAAAAGAAAATCCACGCGCGACAGGCGTTTTGTTACCTGAATTCCGGAGCCGAGTTAGGCTTGAGTCCGTAGAAGGCAGCCGACAACGTCACCAACCACCGAGGGACAAAGGTCCCGTTGTCGCACTCCAGGTGGGGCGCCGACCACTTGACGTGCGTCTCGTCCGGGTTCAAACTTTGGCCTCTCCCCGGGGAGTTGTCCACGGCTTCCAAATCCTGCCTCAGCAGCTTCTTCGTGCGGTTGTGCGGACCCCAGAGGTCCCGGAGCACGATCTGCCCTCCGGCCCTGGTGGCCTGGAGGTTCACGCCGGGCCCGTCCGAGGCGAAGGTGAGCACGGCCCGGTGGATCTTGCGCTCGCCCAGGAGGAGGCTCCGCAGCAGGGCACGGTACCAGTCGACGTCTCGCCGCACGCTGCGCTCCCTGGACCTGTTGGCTTGCAGCACCGAGCTGACGAAATTGGCGGCGTGCAGCAGCGCGTCCAGCGCGGAGCGATGCGGGCTCTCGGGTGACCTTCCCCGGTGCAGCGGCAGCAGCAGCAGCTCGAACCTGCGCGAGCAATTGGCCTGCCGCAGGGCGCTCGAGTCGCCCGTGCGCAGGAACTCGGCGACGGCGGCCGGCAGCCGCTCCTCCTCCGGCCGGTGCTGGCCGCGCAGGTGCGCCCCTGCCCCTGTGATGGCGAAGCCGACGTACAGCAGCAACGCCAGCCGGAAGACCGCAGCCTCCATCTCCCTCCAGGTCGCGTCCGCCGATGTGGAAGCTGAGGGGGGAAGGATTTTGCAGGCAGGTCGTCAATTCAGATTCTGAGCAGCGGCACCGCTAAACCATCGCTCGGCCACTTGTGGGACCTCCGAAGCCTCCCTTGTCCAAATCCAAACAAGGAAAAAACCCCGTCGCTCTCCTCGCAAAATCGCTTCAGGATGGAGGATGTCAGGTTGTGGCGGCGTCTCCCGCGTGCACACTGAATCCGAACCGGGAGGAAGAAGAAGAAAAAGCAAGAGGAGGAGGAGGAGGAGGAGGAGGAGGAGGAGGTGGTGGTTCTGGTTATATATTTATATATTTTCTACAGCTGGGAGCTTCAAACGCACTTCGCCCTCTTCCGACCGCAGCGGGCATTAAATTGGCCTGTGAAGGCGGAGAGAGAGGCAGATTGGGGGGGAGGGGTGGGGTGGGGGGGGGTCTCACCACCGGGAGCCGGCGCTCCTAAAGCCCGCCCTCCTCCTTCTCACGTGGGCCTCCGAGATGGTCGGCGATCAAGGGCCGAGAAGGGCTTCAGTGGAGCTGTGAGGCGAAGCGGCATCATCCACTGCTCGAGTCATTATGATTATAGAACACTGCTGTGATACAGAAATGGCACGAATTAATAAGCAGTTATCATAAAGGACAACAAATACATGATTACATATAGAAAATTAGGCTACATATAATCAAAATACAACAATAATAGCAAGAACAACACATTTAAATCGTTACAATAACAATCACAAATGAATCACAACAACAATATTAATAATACCGTAATATATAAATGACAATAACAACAAAACAGCACATAAAAGAATACACAATAAATGCGAATTTATTGATACATATTGAATCATACATTTCAGGCAACACAAATAAATCAGTATTTGAATATTTAAATATTCATATATAATTATAGAAGACTCCTAATATTTATAATCCTAAACAAGCAATGTGTTATAAATATATACATTTAAAATGTCATGATTGTCCTCGTACACACCATCATACTGGAGAGTTGTTTCTAATATTTGGAGCCTCTCAGATGGCTAAACACGGTTACAAAATGTTGCAACGTTTCAGTATGATAATCACAATAACGCTGATATTGTTCCATGAAAGTGTCAATCAAGGCATTGTGCTGATCAGCACTGATGATGTTGACTTTTGCACTAATTTGCCAGCAGCTATTGATCCATTAACCTTTGTATTGATCCCCATATTACCACAACAGCAATTTTTCTGTGTGGCAAAAAATTCAAACTAGCGCTATTGTGATGGGTGCTAAGCTATGCAACCGGGATCTGAAATCTCATGAGAAGCTCGGGATCACATAATCCCGAGCTACACCCACCAGCATGTTAAAAAAAAAAGGTAAGCAGAGCTGCATTAAGTCATGTTGGATGCAAAATGTGGCTTCTGGTGAGCAGCACATACATTTTCAAGTCATTGTTGGTTTCATGGGTTGTACAGGCAAGTCCCAATTTCAGCGTAGTGCCGCATTGCGCCGCAACAGACAGATGCGAGCTTTACTGGATGACATGCAGCGTAATAAGGAGCAAGATTGAGAAGCAGAGAAGGTCTCCTAACTAAGTCATAGTCGATGTTCCTACACAAAAGAGAATATAGGACTGTGACTATTGTTATGTTCTCTGTACGTGTTGCTCCTCCGTGCGTGTAAAGTAGCAGCTGTTTGAAGGTTTAGAATTACAATAACATCTATGTTAATTTCAACCCATCTATGAGATGTCGCATTACATGTTAGCATTAACCTAGCAGACTTTCATGAGACATATTTGAAATGGTTTGGTCCAAACATGTTGGTGTTTACATATAAATAAAATCTCTTGTTTGTATGTGTTACTGCATCGTGCGTGTTAAAGTACCAGTTGTTTGAAGGCTTAGAATTACCGTAACATTGGGCTAATTTGCGTTAACCCTTGCATGCTGTTTCACATTATATGCTAGCATAAAGTTAGCGGACTTTTGTGTGATGAAATGATGTGTTTGGTTGTACATTTTGCTGTTTAAATATACGTTTAGTTCTCTTTTGTTTGATGCATCAGTTTTATACAACTGGGAGTGACAAATAAATAGCCTGAAGCAAGCGTGCTTTAGCCTCTAATTTGGACACGTGTGCGAGCAAGTCTTATTTTCATTGACTCAAAGTACTGAAAAAATATTTTTGAAAAGCGTGGTTTGATACATTAAAATGTGTTTAAAGCACACAGGAGCAATTAAACTAGAAACACTTTTTTTTCTGCACGATCTCTCTATATTGCAGATATTCACAAATCGTGGGTGGGTAGGCAGGAACGTAGGCCCTGCGATAAACGCGTTTCACTCACTGTATGTCACTGTTAATAAAACGGTGGAATGAGCTGAAATTGTCTTCTCTTCGGCCCCGTCCAATCCCAACCTGTTTGGGAGTGGGCTTTCTTGTCACGGTGGGTGGCATCCAGATCCGCAGCCAGGGGGGACGACAGGCGTGACGGAGGGTGATAGAGTTGGCGTCAGGGATGGCCGGGTCCACGGTAGGCAGCGAGTGAGCCGGCGGGCGGGCAGGCGGGCGTTTGGGCGAGAGGGCTCACGTGTCCTTGTGACAACTGCGGGAGCAGACAGAAGGCTGCGGGGGGGGCAATTCATTAGGAAATATTCATCTCTTAAAATCGCAATTATGCTTAACGGCGCTCATAAATCAGATTCAACTGGCTGCGGAGGAAGCGGTAATGGAGTTTTAAATGCGGCGTCATACTAATCGCCAGCTCCGAAATGTGTCGCCGGCTTCATTGGGATGCGGCCAATATAGATTTCATTAATAGTCAACGCTTAACGATGACACGGGTGTGAGCATAAAAGCCGACAATCCGTGCGGTGTGATAGCGTCAATTCGGCAGCGTGCGACGCACGCAACTACAGTGCATCCGGCAAAACATCAGCCTGATTGATGGTGGACATTGCAGCTTCTCTGCCAGTGTGAGCCATCTGGGCTTGTCAAGTGTTCACACGCTGCCACTTGGAGAGCGACCCAAATTCATTATCCTCACACGATCTGGAGACGGAGGTCCAGCTCAGTCGCCGCTCCAACAGGAGGAACAGTCTCACTTGACCTGATTTAAAAACATTTTTTTTTTAGCTGTTTTCACCTCAATGTTGTCGCCAAAGGCATCACAAGTGTCATGTACAGTATCTTCCACATATTGTCTTCATCTTCTGGAACAATGGACTCCCATGTCTGTGTTAGCTACAAGAATAAAACATTTCTTCGCCTCGACCTTGATCTCCGCCTCGAAATCAAGGGCGAGGGTCGCTTTTATGCCGTCCTCACCCGTCAGTCAGCTGTCAAGCACGGGTGCGGAGACGAGGATGCCCGCGCCTTCACTCCTCCCAGATCCGTCTCGGGATTATCGCGCATGGAGTATGAGATGAATCACGAAGTGTGTTGCACTTCAAATGCTCAAATATGATATTGTTATTGTAGGTTTCGATGATCACGAGTTACTTCATAAACCTCTTGAAGTCGGCCAAATTCAACAATCATAAATGGCCAATTTGAGGCAAATACATCTTTTGTGAGCTGCCTACTTCTAAAACGGTGTCCCTTCTCAAGTTTGCCGAACTGCGATGTCACAGACGCGTCTTTAATATCTTTTGCCTCTTTCCCTGCGCGGTGCTGGAGAAAGCCACACGTGGATAATCACGTGACACGTGCACCGTCAAGCTGTTGGGCCGTAGACTTACATGTTGGTGGTCACCACGACACTCGGGCCTTAAAAAAAAAAAAAAAAAAAAAAAGGTAATATATTAGTCAGCATGAGATTTGTGCAGTCACAAGCAGTCGTGCCTTGGCTGAAACTTATCTTGCCGTGTCCACCGGCACCAGCTGCTGAGGCAGCACCTGGTTTTATATGACACGCCCCCGCGCCCCCCTCCTGGCAAATAGATAGGATTCTTGCTGAAGGGGGCAAAAATGTACCCCCCAAGCACAGTATACAGCACCTGCCTGCGCTTCATTATGTAACGCTCGGTTTCACATTGGTCTAAAACAGCAAAGTGCCGCCGGGGTGAGCCGCACTTTATACGCTCGCAGGACACTTCAAAATCTAATGAGATCCAACAACTCCAACACGTTAACGAACCTACAGCAGTACCTTGTTCGTCGCCAGGGTAACGTTCCAGAAGCCCCCGGAGTATTGAAAATCCGCTAAGTAGCAACCATGTACACTCAGGTCCATAAATATTGGGACATGGACAAAACTCTCATCTTTTTGGCTCTAAACACCACCACCAAGCATTTGAAACGAACCCAATACTTTCAGCTTTGAGGGTATTTACATCCAAATCAGGTGAACATTGAAGGAATTATTAACTTTCACCCGACTTTTGAAGGAACCAAAAGTAATGGGACAAATGTAAAATCATGAATCAAATTTTTGAAGTGTGAAACGCTGAATTTCACCCCTGGTGATGCTCTGCCAGGCCTCTACTGTAACTGGCTTCAGTTCCTGGTTGTTCTTGGGGCATTTTTCCCTTTGGTTTTGTCTTCAGCAAGTGAAATGCATGCTTAATCGGATTTAGGTCAGGTGATTGACTTGGGCGCTGCATAACATTCTACCTCTTTGCCTTCAAAAACTCTTTGGTTGCTTTTGCAGTGCGCTTCAGATCATTCAAGTCCATCTGCACTGATTACAAACATGGTCACGGAACAAATACAACTTTTAAGTCAATGTGCCACTGTAGCGGTGAAGGTCTACATTACTTTAAGGAAGGAGTCCTGTATCATGCTCTCCACTTGTTCTACCAACACTCTGTAATCTGCTTCACAAACTGTGTGTTCCCGTCTCTTTCGGTCTTTGAGGCAATCCATCAAGTCCCTGTTCTTTCCCGGTCTGGATGCAGCACACTGCAGCTTCCTCAGCTGCTCCAAAGGATCCTCCGGGATGTTCTCCACTTGCAAAGCTTCAAACACGGCGGGCGCACATTTACCGTAATGAGCGGTGGAACTAATGACAACGGGGCAGGTTTGGTCCCGCAGCCTGTCCGCCACAACTTTAGCCACGGCCGTGTGCGTGTCCAGGACGTAGCCGGCCTGCGTGCGAACGCTCCGGATGGCCGCCAGGCAGTCATGTTCCGAGCACCAGTCAGCTCGTACTTCCTGTCGCAGCTTGCCGAGAAGCGGCTCAGGAAGGCTGAAGTGCCGCCGTTCGTCTAAACCCGAGAACAAGTCCTTGACGAGGGGACCGTCGCCGCCCGAGACGTGGTAGACGAACCTCTCCAGATTGGACGATTTCAGGATGTCGATGGCAGGGGAACGGCTGGGCATCAGACGGCGTTTGCGGAGGTCGTACTCACCCGTGTTGACGAAGTCTGACACGATCCGATTGCGGTTGGAGGCGCAGATGACTTCGCGGATGGGGACGCCCATTTGTTTGGCGTACAAGGCGGACATGGCGTTGCCGAAGTTACCGGTCGGGATGCAGACGTCAATGGGGTCTCCGAACTGGATGACACCGTCTCGGCAAAGGTTTAGATAGGCGGCGGAGTGGTAAACCACCTGCGGCAGGAAGGAACGCTTACAATATTTATAGTGTATGTGTAAGGCACCGAAGATGCAAAAGTGTTAAGGGTATGCTACAAACCATGATCGGGTATGTCATTTGGCGTTCATGCACATTGGGTACACTTAGACAACAAAATGAAAGTGTAAAATTGGAAATGACATTTCAAATGAAACTGCTAGTAGTAAATTATTTAATACCTGAAACAATCTCAAATTAAAAAAAAAATCCTTTTGGGAAAGTGCTGTTTTGTTTTTTTCTTTTTAGGAAATGAATGACGCAGACCGGTGTAACAGTAACAATTTGAACAGTCTGAACAAAATATTGAATTATGCATAACCCTTTTGGATTCTTTCTTCCTTTTTACGAAACTGCAACATCAGTGGTTTGTTCTCATCTCTTTAGAAAATGATGCAAATGTCAAATTGCAGAAAAACGACAGTCGGCCACTCGTCAAAACTAGTCGCACAACCCCGCACGCTGTACGATAGTTCAGTTGCGCTTGAAGTCATTCAGCTCATAGACTCACCTGTGGTAACAAACGCGCCCAATTGATGGAGTTGGCGGTGCTCAGCACGGTGCCGTACTCCACGGCGAGGTGCCCCGTCAGGCCTGCCTCACCGAACATCCCCTTGATGCTCCTCTGGCAGAAGTCGAAGTCGGAGCGCACGCTCACGGCCTTGGCGTGGCTCCGGTCCAAGCTGGTCATCTGAAGCTTCTGGATGTGGCTCACGCCGTCCTCGGGGAAGAAGACCAGCACGGCCGTCCTGCGTCTGTCGGCATCGCACAGACCGCCGAAGCCGCTGAGCACGGCGCTGCCCGTGTCGCCGGACGTGGCAACTAGGATCAAGTAGTTGCACATGGGCGGCAGGCAGTGGGCGAAGATTTGGGGCATCAGCTGCGAGGCCAGATCTTTGAAGGAAGCGGTGGGGCCGTGGAAAAGCTCTTGGACGTACGTACTGTCCATCAGGTGCTTGACGGGCGCAACCTCCTTGGTAGAAAAGTTTGACCCGTACGCCCTGTACACCATTTCTCTCAAATCCACAGCAGAGACTTCGGATGGGTGGATGCACTTTTCAAGTAATAGCAAAGCTCGCTCTGGGTAAGACATACCAACTAGTCGCAACCACTCACGCGGAGCTATCTTTGGGAAGCCGTTCTCGGGTACGTAGAGACCCCCGTCTGGGGGCAGGCCCTCCACCACCACGTCACTGAAGTGAACTTTCGATCCTTCGCCATCAGCCCTGGTGGACACATAGGTCTCTGCGGCGTGGTTGTGAAATCTCTCCACAGCCTGCAGCACCTTCTCCGCCACCTCCTCCGCCGTGTCCCCCCGACCGCACAGCACCCGCGCATCCAGCCACCGCTCGTAAAACTGCTTCCTGTACTGCAGGATGTCCCTGATGGACCGCCCTGCCTCTTGGCCCACGATCCTGTCCACCTTCATTCTGTGGAGCCTCTGAAGGATGTCTTCGCCGTCCACATCCAGGTAGACGACGGCACCGCTTTGTTTGACGTGCTGCATGGCCTCGGGGTGAAGAGGGTTGGAGCCCGTCAGGGAAACGATGCACCCGGAAGCCGAAAAGTTACGCAACACCTGACCTTCCTCCTCCAGGAAACGCTCGCCGCCGACGGCCGCCAGCTTGGCAGCGACTGGCATCTTCCACGTCGGCTCCAAGACATCGTCATCGACATCAACGGCTGGCAGTCCCAGTCTGTGGGCCACAATCCGGCCCACTGTGGTCTTCCCTGCTCCAGGTGGACCCATGATTATGATGTTCTTCTCTCTGAGATATCCGGCAGCGGAGGTTCGGGTGGAAAGTCTTGAATTTCTGATGCAATACGGACCCAGGCTGCACCTGAATGCTCTTAGACCAAGCTGCCTTGCTCCTCGTAAATCCATGGCAAACTGAAAGGACAGAATCGCTGTTGCTGTGAATTCAGTACAACTTCTACAAGCGGTTTCAACTCAGCAAATACAGTTGTGCCTTGACTTAACAAGTGCTTTTTTTTTTGCTCAGTGTTGGGAGCAAATATGTGAGTCATGGGCAGCGTTCAGATCAGCGTTCAGACCGCTCAAGTGACGCAAGAAAAAAAATATTGGCTACAGTCACCGATGCACTTTCAGATTTTGATTGAACGACAGTCAAACACAAATACAAAATGAATACACTTGAAAGGAGCATGGAGCATACGCTGACTGCAGCTCCTGATGTCACTCACTCGGCCACGCCCCCTTAAAGCCACACAACACACATTTATCTGTATCAACACACAGACGACACCAGTACGAGTATTCGCTCTTGAATACTGACTGATTCTGAGTACCAATATCACAGGTACTTTGGAGACATAAAATCTAAATTAACACAATGACAATTATGAACAAAGACCTATCTTTCTAACGAAACGTGACGATTCGCTGATGGGTCAAACTGCCGCAGTGTAGCGCCAACTACAGGGGAGGAGGACTGAGTCGATGTCAGATGTCTTTGCCTTACGTATGAGTGGCTGGGATCGGCAGCCTTCACGAGTACCAGATACCTTGAAATAAGCCCAGTACTGGCCCATCCCTAGTTTTAATATGCATTTTACAATGCAGTGATATTTGTCTATATTAAAAATAAATAACCAAATATGGTGGTGATTTTTTTTGGGCAGGCTGGCGCGGCGGAATTTATTTAATATACCAGTCAGTTAAGTTACGAACTTGAATTACACTCGTAAGTGAAGGCACGCATGTCAACCTATCTTGAAGATTCAGAGAGGCTTCCAGCTTGCTAGCGACTCTATGTTCGTAATTGTTCTTCGTAACCTTCGTCAAGTGGCGTCTAAAATAAAGCCTTAATAAATGTATACTCACGTCAAATGTAGCCGATTAAGGCCCTCAGGTACAAATATTTATGCTTTAGTAGACTCCGTACAACTATATAGAAACGTTGTTGTGGTCGGCGCCATATTGCAATTTCAAAACAACTACGGCACGTTCGGAGGGACAAATCGAACTCTTGCAGAATGAAAGGACGACTGTCACGTCCAATTTCATAGTGTAAATATACTATATATATTACACCAATATTTAAAAAAATAGTTGTTTTATTAAATTATAAGAGTCACTTGCTTTTCTCTGACTTAATGCTTTTCCGAATTCGTGCCACGTTAACTACTCGCGCGCAAAGGTTTTACGCTGCGTTCAGGGTTATTAGAAAATTGCAAATTTTCATACTGTTAAATTTAAATCCAATTCTATTTACGACTAACTTTTATTTATTGCAATGGGCTATTATTAATTTAATATTTATAAATGCTGATTTAGGGAGATACGGAATTGATACTTTTGTTTTGAATGGTACTTGACATTCGCAGGTAAATGTTTATTGAAAGTGTGATTTGAATAAAGCGTGTTTCCCCAATAATGTAATTTTAAAGGCAAAAGTGTTTAGAAAGTACGTACTTGTGTAAAACTGGGACAAATAAAATCATAACCATAAGATGAAAAGTCACAAGGTTGACTAATGAACGACGGTAAGTTAAGGCAACGCACGGTCCACGCCTGTTACCTAGCAACAAGCCAAAGCAGAATCCTCAGAGAACTGTCGAGCTAACGTTAGTTAGTGCGTCTAATTTGCGACGTTTTGACGGAATTTTACGACATTTACCGGCTTCAACTCGATTCATTGGAACATTTTCAACATGGCTAAGACGGTTTATCCCCAAGAGAGTATCTACAATTTTTTACCTGAGGTGGTTCACACTGAAAAGCCAAAGTAAGTCAGAGATGAACACACACACACACAAGCTAAGTTGTACCTGTATGTCAGGTTTACATTTTCAGACATTGCAGTCACTCTCTCGCAACGTATTTGACTTTATTAGTTTGTGAACATTTGACTGAATATTTTAAAATAAATGTGTTTTGTGCTATTTGTGCAGGTACAAGTCCAAGTTTAGGCCAGCAATTCCCCTGGAGGACAAGGTGCCCAAGAATGCAATGAAAACTATGGGCCCAGCAAAAATGGAGACCCCATCGCCCGATAAATACCTCAAAAAGCATTCCAAAGAGCCCAAACTGCCTGAAAGTGAGTTCATTGTCGAACCGTGAAGTTATCATTTGAGTCCTTATTGTCCCATTGACTCTCACTTTTGTCCCGCAGAAAAAGAGCGTCCTCATCGCATGTGCACTGCAAAGAAGCCAAGCGTCCCCTTGAGGTCCAAACAGCCGCCCGTGGGCCTTCACACGGGGAGAAACTCCATCAAGACCACAACGGCACCCGTGCAGACGAAACCGCTGGCAGCTTCTGTTGACACCAACCGAGGCCACAAGGAGCTCCTGGAACATTCTGGACTGGTCCCCAAGTACGTCAAGAAAAAGGTAACGCTTTAAGACACGTATGAGACCATCTGCGGAGCCTCAGCTAAGACATGGGTCGGGAATCTGCAACTCCGGCCAATGGAGCCACCCTTGCTCAAATCCGCAATACGCGATGTCCTCTGCTTTACCAATTCTAGAGAAGGTGCGCTCCATTTGCTTACCCAACGGTCCGGGAATGGTACTACGACAGAAATATTACTTTGCATTTTGTGAACTTACTTGGTGGCCACAATTGAGTATTTTGTGCGCACGGTTCGCCTAATTCCCCACTGCTCAATGAGTCCCGTCTCCTGCGGGGCCGACGGCGAGTACGGTTTCGTTACCATAACAACTGGGGGCGTCGCTAGGGGCTCGCGACGATGCTAGCCCAGAATGTGATGGGAAAAAAAGTGAGTGGCTATGAAGACAATAAAAGTGAGGAGTGTATTTTCACAGGTGGAGGCAGAACCTCAACACCAAGCTGCCAAATTCGACTTCTTCAAGTAGTGTAACGGAGCCTAGGCGCATGTGGCGCATGCAGCGGACGCACGTTGTCAAATACAAATTACTTCAGAGTATCATTCTTATAAACAACTTGGACGTCTTGGTAAGCAAATGGAGCCCATCTTTGCAAGAAACTCATTTCGCTACCTGAATGTTTCTGAAGAAAGTGCTCTCCATCCATCCTTAATCAACTGTCCAGGAAGGATATTAATATTATTCATTTGTACTTTGTGCAGGCATTTTACCTGCTTGACACCTAGGTTTTGGCCACAAATTAATATTTCATGTGTGGGTTACACCTAATTAGTGGCAACAAATTAGCATTTTGTGGAGACGATTTATTATTTTGTGGCCAAAGTTTAGTAATTTGTGGCCACAAATGAGTATGTTGTGGTCCTTTGGGGTTGGTTAACAGAGCGAGTCCACTGTGCCAATCCAAAGACTTTGGGAGGACTTGCAGGCAAAATACGAACAGCCACGAACTTCCATGCCACGAGAATTCAAAGTGAAATCAGTTCCTGGGAGAAGCTGGTGGCCAATTTTGATGCCCATATCGAATTTTAGATAAAGTCTCATGCTAAACACTCAGTATTTTGAAATAGGAGGTACTTATCAATCACCCTGTAGATCTAACGTGGCCACGAAATACACATTTGCGGCCACAGCTGGAAAAGACTATTTCCCCATGCAATGTCCGGGGCTCGGTAATGTTCTTCTGGGCCGCTTCCAGGGTTACGGCCAGGTGCCCCAGTACCTGCAGCATCGCGGCGAGGGAGTGCAAAGAGCTGTGGAAGAGTACAACGACTACATGAAGGAGCAGATGGAGCGAGGCGCCATGAGGCAGCTGTCAGACGAGGAGCGACAGGCCAACCTGGAGGTACTTCCAGAATGACGCTCTGCCAAAACATCCAGTAAAAAAGATCCTGAAGATGACATATTTTCCCTCCAAGAGCCTGAGGAGGACCTTGGCCGAGCTGCAGGACAAGTACCGGCGTCTGCCGGTGGTCGTGGACACGTTGATGAGGAAGAGTCGCAAGCTGCAACTGGAGGCAGAAATGAAGCAGCTGGAGAGCGACGTGGGCCTTTTTGAGAGGTTCAAGACCATTTACATCGCCAAGTAGCAAAGACCTGCGCCGAGGCCCGGTAATCCCAATTGGGCTCAGCGCTACATTTTGCACCTTCAGGCTTCATGGCAGTGTCGCTGAGGATTTTGGGGAAAATGCCAATCAAAATGTCTTGGCTTTTCTCTTGGCCCCAAGCCTCAGCCCTTTGCAAAATTTTGTGGAAATTGGTGGTGTCGGTTTTCTGCTCATCCTGCTAAGTAACAAGTAAACATTGCTAAAACCGACTTCGCGGGGTGTCTTTGGATCCTTAAAATGGACGGATTTAATTTGAGCTCCCAAAATGTATGCCTGAAATATCTTGAAAATTACACTTCATCTTTAAATCTGCCATTGAAAGCTCTTGAAAATGCCACATTGTTAGCGCACCTTTTGACAAAGCTTTGGAAGGTAGCTTTTGTGCTCATCCTGTTTACTAACGAGGAAACATAACTTTTGCAAATTAAAAAAAAAAACCACAAATATTTTTTCAAGCCACCCCAAAAATGTATCTTCTAGTGTTCTACTTATTACACACTCATACCAAAGTAAATTAAATTGCATACAGAGAAATTGCATATTTATCGAAAGTTCCCGTTTTTGTTTTTGTTTTTTTTCTTGGTACCCGCACCACCATTGAACAAATGTTTGTGGAGATTAAAAGTGACACTTAGTCCTTAAATTTGCCCTTTAAAACAAACAAACACAAACAAAAAAGACACATTGTTGTCTAATGTGTCCAACCAGCTGAAAATAGAATAACTCAAGTCAATATTTCATTTCTATGGGATAGATTTTGGTAGTTTGCACAAGTAAATGCTGTGACCAGCAAGCTACAATCACTAAAAATGTTGGAAACGTATTTTATAAGATATCAGATAACCTTTATTCGCTCCACTCTTTTCCATTTTTGTTTACCATAAAGTTTCATCAAATTTGACATAGGATATCAAACATGTTATGGCAAAATGTATTTAAAACTTGCGATATGACATTGAAGCCACGCTTATAGTCACATTGAGTGGATGAGAGGTCTCAAGTGGCAATAAAAATGTCGTAAGAAGTTGCAAATTTGGCTTAATTAAATCACTTTTCTACTAATGTCAGTTTATTACAATTTACAGTTCTTTTTGATTTGGACTCAATTTCTTCAGTTTTCATTATTCAATGAGAAAATAAGGAAAGATGATCAGAATTGAATTGGGCCAACCCTCCTCAGAGTTTATGCAAATCAAATGATGACATTTTGTGTAATCCTGAAAACAAACAGACAAAAAAGGCTGCTTTGCTGGCCTTCATCCCGACGAAAACCTGCAAAGATTTGTTGTCGTGGTGTCGCGCTTGCGTTGGTGTCTTCATGTATTGATTGGCCAGCAGCGGGCCTGAACGGTGTCACATGAAGTCCATTAGCTCTCACATTCTCCACGAGTGGAATGGGAAAAAAAAAAAGGCGGGGCAAATGACCGGAGCGTGATTGCTCGGCGCTTGTGGCCAGGAACAACGCACTGTTTTGATTCTTCTTGACGAGAAAGCAGCAAAAGCGGTGAGTAGCCCATACGGCAGCTACATGTTATTAAACTTGCGTGCACATCTCGTCCTGCCTTTTTCTCAGTCAAAGGAACTTTTTTTTTTTTTTCTCTCTTTTTTGTGTGTGAATGTTTTCACCCAAAGAGCACAAGCGCTGCCGACGTATTCCTGGGAACTCTCTGACCTCCCGCGGGACTATTTTCACCCTGCGAGAAATGGAACACGCTGGGAAGAAAAGAGGAATTGTGGTACGTCTGACACAAAACCTTTTCGTTTTCAAAAGCCAGAGTCACCCGCCGCTCAATTGATTAGGTACGCCCACTCATCATAAATTCCATCCATCCATTTTCTGAACCGCTGATCCTCACGAGGGTCACGGGATCACAAATTCCAGCGATGTTGATTTTTGATTGCCGCTGTAAGAGAAAGACCCGTTCGTTGTGTTTTGGTTACCTTATTTGGCTAAATTAGATAAGCGAAATGGTAGCAAGATGGCTGACGTTGCGTATCGAGTACAGGGTGTCGCAAAAGTCACAACACGCTTCCTTTTACGATGGTCAACATGGCGCGCCACGGGCAAAGCTTACAACAGTGCAAAGCAGAAGCCGTCAAATGCTGATGGACTCGAGGCTGTCCAAATGAAACCTGAAATCAAATCGAAAAGGAAGTTGGTAGTGACTTTTTATTATTCACATGTGCATTCCTGGTGTTGTAATAACTATGTATTTATTTGATTCAGTCATTTCTTGTGTGCTGCTACTTTTCAATTTCCAGTCATGCTACCATTGCATCATTTGTATTTTTTGAATGAAAAATAGCAAAATTGGAATTTCCATTGGTAACCTTTGTTTTTTTCTTTAAAACCTAAAACAATGACAGAAACGAAAATATGAAATATTAATAAATATGAACAAAAACAAAATAAAAGAAACTGTCTAATTTAGTTTTTTTGGATTCGTCATTTAATAAAAGGCTATAAAAAAAAACATAGGGCCCGAAGTGGATGTTTGGATGCAATGCTGAACGAAAACGAAAACAAAGATTTGGTATCGATCTCAATTTCCATACCAGCGGTGACGCTCAAAGGTCATGAAAATGAATTTCAGTTTAGCAACTTGTGGACGCAGCCACCACAATTCTAAGAATTAGCGGAATTGAGTGACGGCATATTCACGTTTTTTTTTTTTTTTTTTTTTGTCAACCTATCCTCTGTTATTAACTGAAAATCTCACCTAGACACTATTTCTTTGTGGCTCAGGCCAAAGCCATGTTTAATATATAAAAATACGGCCCTGGGCGGATTACATTGACAATTTGACATGGCAACACACAGAAGTTGAAATCTGATTGGACAACAAATCCAACATCAGCATGTATGTACTGAAGCAGCGCAGCCAACAGAAACGCTACGAAATGAAGAAAGTAGATTTGGCACAACATTTTACAAGTTCATGGGGCAAATAACAGAGAGATGAATGTCCCGTTGTCACAGATCAAAGACGACTGGCCGGGATACAGTCTGGACTTGTTCACCTACCCGGAGCACTACCGCCACGACATCGACAACGTTTACATTCCGCACGGGGTGGTCGTGAACAGGTGCGCTCCGCAACACGTTCGCAAAGAGTCTCCGTGCATGACGAGTTTCGAGTCGTCCGCGCTCACGACGCTACGTGCAGGACGGAACGGCTGGCCCGCTACATCGTGGAGGACTTTGCGGACGACAACATCGTGGTGCTGTGCGTGCTGAAGGGCGGCTACGAGTTCTGCGTCGACCTGGTGGAGTGCATCAAGGTGCTGGGACGCAACTCCAACAAGTACCTGGAGACCCGCGTGGAGTTCATCCGCCTCAAGAGCTACCTGGTGCGTCACTTCAAACACTCCCACACAACGCAGTCTGACATGAATAAAGTCGACTTTTGGCACAAAAAAGGCGCAATAGTACGAGAACAAAGTTTATGTTCGCCTAAAATGTCTTTGTAAATAATCGTCATATTTTTAAGAAAATAAAGAGAATAAAAGTCCTATTTTTTAAAAGTAAAAAGGAATATTACGCCATTTAAGTCGTATAGTAAATAATGTCTCATCGGAAAATCAAGTTGCGTTTTTGTGGGGGAAACAAAGTCATATTATTACAAGAATAAAGTCATTTTTTCAAGAATAGTTGTGTATTTTTAGCACAAAAATCCAAAATATAACAATTTTAATGTATTTTTTTTAGGAATAAAAGTTGTAATATTACAAAATATAAGTCAATCTTTTGTGAATTAGTCATAATATTACAAAATTCTAACTAACTATATTTTAAGGTTAATGCATTTTAGGAAAGCTCATATCAAGAAGTTTTTACAGCAAATAAAGTTTTATAAAAGAACAAAGTCACGTCTTGAGAAAATAAAGTTATATAGTCTTATAAAGTCATTCTTTTTTTGTAAGTTTTTTTCTGACAATATAGTTGTTGTTTTTTTTAAAACTGTTTTTACAACATTACGGTAATCTTGTATTTTTGGGAGCAAAAAAATAATATTACAGGATTAATATACAGTATTTTTAAAGTTCTATAAGACATTCTTTTTGACAAAATGAAATCTTAAAAAATAATAAAATCAAACTAATACCATGAGGTTGCTCAAAAAATATGACTAAAGGTTTATCAGAAAATGTCGTTGATTTAATAAAACGAGAATAGTTATTTAATTAAATAACATCCTTTAAAAGGATGTTTTTTTTCATGAAAGAGTCGTTATATCACAAGATTAAAGATAAAAAAAATACTTTTGAGTTTTATGCAAAAACAAATGTTTTACATAAATTATTTTTCAAAAATATATATTTTTTTAATATTACCAGATGAAATATATATTTTATCAAGAAAATAAAGTCATATTTTTGTGTAAGGAGTCACCATATTATTTAGCGTAAAGGTGCGTTATTACGAGAACAAAGGCTCTTTCTCTTTTTTCCAGTGTCGATTTTCTGTTGCTTGCATTTTCATGGCAAACAAGCAAGTGTGAATGCTTGTTTGTCGATGTTTGCTTCGTATTTGGCTGGCAAACAATCCTGGGTGTACCACACCTCATGCCCCAATTCGACTCCAGTCACCCGCAACCCTAATGAGGAAAAGAACCACAGAAAATGGATGGATCGACAAATTCAATTCCAAATAACCTCAACTCATTGTCATGCCTGCCTCTGCCACGAGATGTCACCCTTTCTCGTGTTTTCACGGGGGCGAGGCCACATTCAGACAGGACATCCCAAGGACGCAGGAAATACTCCAGGCCTCACATCATCATCATCATAATATGTCAACATGAGAGCCAGCCTCGTGTGGTGGATCAGAACACACCCGGAACACCCCGAGAATGTTTACCTCGGCAAGGACACACTTAACGTTCACGCGTGGCAAAAGTGCACTTGGACACGCACCATGTACAGAAGTCTAATAGTCCAGACATCGTTTTCAAATGTCAAAAGTCGTCTCGAAAATAAATACTCAAGTAAAATACAGATACCTGAAGAGTCTCGTGCAGAAAGACAGTAACTAAGTATTTATACTTGGTTACTTTGTACACTTAACGCTTACAATGATGATGTCAGAAGAATTTACGTCATGATGGATGCATTGTTTGTGATGATTTTTTGAATGTCAAAGTGAGATTTTAAAAGTCAAAACACGGTGTCATGTGACTTGCCCCCGGGCTGCGATTTCGCCCACATTGCATTCATGTGACGCGTCTCTCGTGGATTCTCTGCTTACGTGATCCAGTCCCAAGGTCAAAGGGTTCATCACGTGTCCCCCAAAAATCTGGAGTCCTGATTCTGGTTACATTTTGTGAACAAAAAGACATGTCCTCTCGTTAACAGAACGACCAATCAACTGAAGATCTGCACATCATCGGCAGCCGAGATCTGTCCTCCCTGCGCGGAAAGGTGTGTTTGTGGACGAAAAGTTTTCCGCCATACCACTTCTGCTATTACTCTTGGAATTGCTGTGTTTATTATGATTCATCCGACAAATGAAAAGTCTTTTTCAGAGCCTCCACATGCCAGAAAACTCAGGAATTTTTGCAATTATCTGGTGAGAATTTATTTTAAGGGACTCCAACCGTTAAACCCTAAACTAAATTCACGTAGAAATATTCAGCCCCCAACAGCGCTTTCACCCATGGACACGGAATTCGGTGGACTTCTCTATTGTAACAGAACGCATGAAAAAGTCTCAGGGATCACCATGTGTGAAATTGAACAGGAAGTCAGCCATTTTGGTTCCAAGTAGACATTATGGGGCAAATTCCAGGCCTCATATACTTCAAATGAGCTCCAATCAAAAGTAGGTAACCTAGAAAAAAAAATATTTTAATGGGATTCAAATTAAACAGTCAAGCATTTCAGAAAAGCAATAAACAAAACATAACCATAAAGAAATTAATGATGGTTGTTGTTCAGTCAGTCATATTTATTAAAAAAAAAAAAAAAAACATTATTTCACAATTTCTGCCAGGGTATGTAAAGTTATGAGCACAATTGTACATATATGCAGTCATACGTTGTCATATTGGAATGAAAGTGTAGGCTACACTTTTTTTATAACCACTAGGTGGCGGTGGCATTTTGGAATGAAAGTGTACAGGTTTTTCCTAACCACTAGATGGCGACATATATTTATAAAATGAGATTAATTTTTTCTTCGTTTGCCCTGATACCCATGTATAATGCGCACTATTGACTTTTGACAATTTTTTGGGGTGTGTGGGAAATGCGCATTATACACGAGAAATTACACTAGTTTATTTACTCATGGAAATCTCCCACCTGGAAGTACGTGCGATATCATGGTGAAAACCTTTTATTAGCACACGCTCGTGTCTCGTTCTTCCTACTCTTACGTAACAACAGTCTAGGTGTAAGAAGCAGGCCGAACATTTGGCCAGGCGTCCCGACTTCCTCCGTTCTCACAAAGAAGCCCATAGACGCCGCAGGGGGAACAAGGACGCGCCTGAAAGCGTTTCCGTGGACAACGCGTCCACACAGATGTTCACCACTGGCTAGAATAGAACGCATTCTCCTCTGTACGCACACTGGCGACATTGTTGCCATGGATACGCCCTTTTTAAAACATTCCACAAACAGATGCAAATGTCCCTAATGTGTGTGTGTTTCCTCTTTTTGCATATTTCCAAGAGCGTGCTCATTGTTGAGGTGAGTGTTTGCCTCCTCACTGATGTGTTGTGTTTGTTCACCGCTCTCTTTGAATATCGGATTTCAATTGTAAACGAACAGGCGACAAGGTGAAACCCTGAAGGAGTTCCATCGGAAAGTGTTCTCAATCCTCTAAAAGTGATGCATGGTAGAAATGTCTTAAAAGTATTACTTATGAAATGTGAAAATGAATGCAAAATAATATTAATTTCTAACACAGCAGAGGGAAGAGTGTTAACCACCCTGCTAAATTTGAATGATTAAAAAAAAAAAAAAAAGTGTATGAAATGAGGTTTCAAAATCATGCAGAATGAAGTGGTTCTCTCCCTTTTAAACGCTTTGTCTACTCTAGCATCTTTCTTATGCCTGCTCATAACTACATGTTAAACTGTGAAAATATATCCGCCTATAGCCTCTGCTGGCTGGAATATATTCCACCAGGTCGTCACGGGTCTTTTCCTCGCCGCGACAACGAGGCGCTCTAAAGCGGCCTCGCCAATTTAAATACCCGGTCCGCATGTTGGCTGTTAAGTCTGGTTTGAAAAATAAAAAATACGCCCTGGTCACTCTTCTGCCATTTCCTGCGTGATGTATGCTCACTCAGGGCTGACAACGAGGCGCTCTAAAGCAGCCACGCCAGTGGATGACCAGAAGGGAAGATGCATATTTGGGGTGTAGGCATACTGTAGTTAGTTAGCATGTCGCAATCGTGCCAGATAACCGCTGATGCGAACGAAGACGCTGAAGTTCTCATATCGCGAAGGAGTGGCAACTCGTCCCGGACTCCAAAGTGCGTCACTGGGCCCCGCTTTGGTGACGAACCCCTCCACCCCCCAAAAAAAGTCAGGAAACAGCGAATTTAGTTTGCCTTGAGCTTTGTTGGATGCACAGATTAGCGTTAGCCCCTGATAAACTGCACATAGTCAACTGCTCTGTAAAGGTGGTGCTGGGGTGTTGGCGGCATGTGCAATACGCCGGCTTAGTGTTGAACTGCTCCACGAGCGCAAATGCTTTTGTGGTCTCTACGGCCGCTCGCTTTTTCCCTCACGGTTGAAGCCGCTTGCCTCGTCGCAACTAAGGCTAACTTTCGGGAAGCTTTCATAACGGACTGTAAAATGTGCTATTATTATTTTTTTTTTTTTTTTCCTTCGATGAAAGAATGTTACAGACATCTGGGAACTGTTTTAGACTGTGCACATTTTGTACAATGTCTCCTGTAAAGCAGTGCAGATGATGCACATCACATTATTTTGTGCATTTAAACCTCCCTAAATTGAAGTTGAAATGTGGCTTCTTCCCCGTCCTACCCCCAATCCCCAAGGCCATTGTTGACACAGGCAAGACAATGAAGGCCCTTCTGAAGCATGTGGTGACCTTTCAACCCAAGATGGTCAAGGTCGCGGGGTGAGTCGGTCTCTCTCGGGCGTCTGTGTGCGTTTGACCCCCCGATGCCCCCGCGGCAGGAAATGCCGAGTGTGTGATGAAAGGCGATATCGCTTGTCGCAGTCTCTGAGTTGCCTGCTCGTAATTTACAGTGTGGAGACAAAAGTATTGGGACAGAATAATTCATTCATGAAATTGCCGTTCCATAATTGTACCTGAAAATAAATCAATATGTCTCTTGTTTAATCCAATTATCGATTTGCTTCATTTTTGTAATAGCGTAAAACAGTTTCGGCTTGTCCCAACATACAGCAATACTTCATGAACCTAGTTTATTTCTTTACAATCTCTTCTATTATGTTTTACAGTGGTGCCCGAGATACAAATTTAATTTGTTCTGTGACGACGTTCGTATCCCAAATCAACTTTCCCCATTGAAATGAATGGAAATGCTGTTAATCTGTTCCAGTCTACCCCCCCCCCCCCCCCCCCAAAACAACAATGTTGTAATGTGTAGTTTATTTATATATATATATATATATATATATATATAAAATCTTTTTTTTTTTTGTCCTGGAGGTGGAAATATGTCTCAATATTTTGTACACATGTAACCTTTTACTCATTAAGTTCCATCCGATCCCGTGAGTTTTGAATGTTAACCTGAATGTGTTAACTCTTTGCAGTCTGCTGGTGAAGAGGACGCCCAATGTGGACGAGAACCTGACTGACTGTGAGTAGTAGAAAATCACGTTCACGCGGAACCATCCTCGCACATTATCGAAACCCACCCAACCCGTGTTTCTCGCAGACGTGGGCTTCGAAATCCCCAACCGCTTTGTGGTGGGCTACGCGTTGGACTACAACGAGTACTTCCGTGACTTGAACGTAAGCGTCGACCGCCGCCCTTTTGAAGCGCGCGGAGGCAGGAAGGGATGAAAGACACGGAGGGAGGGAGAGCAGTCCATCAAAGAGATTACCCCTCCACACCCACTCACCGTTCCCTGAAAACTAAACTCACCTAGCGGGTTTCCTCGCCGCCTCCTCCTCTGTCGCCCCCGCACGCCCACGGAAACTAACAGCTGCATCTGTGACGTAATAACATAATTTTCCCATCGGCCTCATTCTGGAGGCACTATGCTTAGCATGCTAAGGTGCAGAACCCCGTTTTATATATATCATTTTTAATTATTGTAAAAAGTCCTACCATACTTTACTATATCACTATACTAAATAATGGAATGAAAATGGATTTAATCAATTCTATACAAATACATAGAAGCTATACAAAATACAGTACAACTAAAAGTTTTAAATCATTGTAAAATGTGAGGATTAAAATGTTTCATTGCAGCCTTGCACAGTATAGGGTTAAAAAACGAAGAGGCAGGCAACACGCTTTCATTTGCATTCAAGTCAAAGTAGCTCAGATGACGAGCGACCGTGCACAACACCAATGCTGATGCTCTTGTTTTTCATTTCTTTCCAGGTGAAGCTCACATTTGCACACTTTAAGTTTTCCGTCGATTCTTCCAAATAAGTGTGACTCTTTGTACGCGTGTTTGCGGCACGTCGTCGTTGCGTTTTATACAGTATCCGCATGGCGTTTATCACACACGAAGGGAGGGTTCCCAGCGGAATGTCAGGTATTATCAGTCCAGCTGAAAGCATCCTCTCGTTCTTATCTGCGTTGGTTCCTAACACCAAGAAATATGACTTGGGCGCACTCGGTGAGATTCACGACCGTGCGTGTACAGTTTGGCTTTGAAACTTCATTGTGATTAGAACTCATAGAGACAAGTTGCCTCGATCGTGTGGTTTTCCTGTAAATGACATGCTTTGGAGTCACATTTGTGGCTTTTTTGAGTCACTGTCAGTCAAAGCTGACCCCACCCATGCGAGGCGGGATGCTTAAAAGTGGCTTTTTTCATGTGGGATGACATCGTTTCTTTTTTTTCCCCCTCCTTTCAGCACATCTGTGTCATCAGTAAGATCGGCAAGCAGAAGTACAAGGTTTGACTCAATCTCCCAATGAGAAAAATACTCATCATCATCACAAAATATACGTTTGTACACAATGAAATTTACTTACTACTCTGTGTGTGTGTGTGTGTGTGTGTGTGTGTGTGTGTGAGACTGACACAAAATAAATTGACACACGAAAGAGAAAGCGGAGCAGACGAGGACGTTGGTGGCAGATGGCGAGAGATTATTCAAGTTGGCATCGTCCAGGGCCCGCTCTGACTCATGGAAAACACACACACACACATGCGCATAGACAAACATGATATGCTTGTTCAATTATGAGCAGGCGCCTCACCAATCTGATCAAATCAGACAACACCATTGAATTGTTTTTCAAGGAATTCCATGTCTATGTTTTCTATTATTCACGCACTCCGCGGGCGAGGAGAGAGTTGTTAAAGGAGATGTATTGTGCAGTTTGTCACAATTGAAAACAGTTCCCGGTCTTAATAAAATGTCAGTGACGAGGGGCATTTTGAGAAACCCTGGGGGCCCCGGCAAGAAGGAGCATTTATTAAGAAAAAAAAAAAAAAAAAGCATCTGTTAAAAAGTTGACATATAAAATGAAAACCGACCAACACGGAAAGCATACTTCACATACATTCTCTGAAAACCGACCAACACGGAAAGCATACTTCACATACATTCTCATAGTAACTAAAAAAACAACCTGAAATGTCCACCCCTCACTTCTACATAGTTCCTTGTCACCAAAAGGGCACCAAAGCCATACTTTTAGATTTAGACAGGGCTTTGGTCTCAGCACAAAAACAGCAAAAATGTGAGGGTTTTTTTCTGTGAATAATGGAAGATAAGTAAAAAAAAATAAACAAATAAAAAATATATATATATATGATTCCCCGGCCCCGCCTGTGTGGAGTTTGCATGTTCTCCCCGTGCCTGCGTGGGTTTTCTCCGGGCACTCCGGTTTCCTCCCACATCCCAAAAACATGCATGGTAGGTTAATTGACAACTCTAAATTGCCCGTAGGTGTGCATGTGAGTGCGATGGTTGTTTGTTTCGATGTGCTCTGCGATTGGCTGGCAACCAGTTCAGGGTGTACCCCGCCTCCTGCCCGATGATAGCTGGGATAGGCTTCAGCACGCCCGCGACTCTGTGAGGAGAAGCGGCTCAGAAAATGGATGGATGGATATATATCAGCTAAAAGGTAGAAATGTACTTAGTTTGAAATCTGGGCCTGTTTAGTTGAACACAAAGCTACAAATGGATACACCACTTAATTGTACTCTCTGCCATCTACTGGAAGGGCATCTCATGATTCGGCCTGTCGCTGTACGCCGTTAACGTAGATACAGTGGATATAAAAAGTCTACACACCCCTGCTCAAATGGCAGGTTTTTATGATATAAAAAATGTTAGGCCAAGATGAATCATTTCAAAAATGTTTCAACCATAAATGTTTTTCTATGTCACAAAAACCGAGCATTTGAACAAGGGTGTGTAGACTTTTTATAGCCATTGTATGTAAGACAGAGCTTTAGCCTGAGCTCAAAAAATGAATTAGGAGCACTAGGTGAATTCACAACTAGTGAATTAAGATTTATAATGAAAAAAAAACAACAACTATAATTTCCAGACCAGTTGGCATTTGGGATTGACCGCTGTAAACAAACAAAAGTTTGCTGTTTTGGACCCTTTTGTAGTTGTCGCCCCGCCTCGGGGAGGTCGTGACCCCTCAGAAGAGGACCCTAAGTGGACATGAAAACTGAGCAAACACGCTTCAAACATCTCAAGAATGTTTTGTTTTGGTCGTCGCGGCGACTGAGAGTCAGTGGCGCGCGGCGTCCGTACTCTCTTGACTCTTAATCACCTGAAAAAGGCACAATGAGGCGAGTCGGCCTACAGATCGCTGAGATTGCGCTCGCTCATTTGTTGTTATTTTGCGGCTACGAGCTCAATCAAATTGCAACGAAAACACAACGCGGCGTGTTAAAGCGGCTGGTTGTTTAGCTAAGAGTGGTGCACACGCCGACAAAAGAGATTTGGGAGGAGATTTTCAGAGATCTTTACATTTCTGCTTTGGCTCCAAACTTGCCCGTGACCCTTCAAGTTGCGAGGGAGGCCGAGTGATAAGAAAAGCAAGCAAAAACTTTTGCTTCCTTATCGGAAAACTTAAGACCGCAGCGGCGGCAAAAGCCCTTTAAGGAGCTCATTTCATGGACTTTCAACTATGAACTTTTTGAATGACTGGGGGAGTTTTCATCTACAGCATATGGCTCATTTTCATATCATTTTAGCAATAACGGTAAACATAGCACTGAATCTCCTATTGAAAATCTATTAATGTTAGTGATGAGTATTCTAGTTATTGGCAGTTGTTATCCATCAAAAGGTTCTAACTGTTTCCAAGACCAAAAACTATTCTCAAGTAATATTTTTCAAACTTTTAATGGCAAAATGTCTTTACCGTGAGGTGTCCCGAAGGAAACGTTTTGTCAAGATGCTAATGACATTTTTTGGACATATCGGACATGTCAGAAAGCTTTTCTTAAAACACCTGGGAACACCTTTTTTTTTTTTTTTTGTTAAATACGTATTGTATGTCTCCTTGAACTAAATGCCGGCACGGGAACCCATAGGTGCCGTAGTGTGGATTGGTGAAAACGCGACGGCCTTCGCAATCGGCGGCGGCGGCGGCGGCTTTGTAGGCGCGAGAACAGGAAGTAAACTCCTGCCCCCGTCGCACAAAGGGAACAAAACGGGAATCATACATTTGAATGAAGACTTTGTCATCCGCAGCTCCATTTGATTTCCTGACCCACGTTTGAGCCCTGAAAGCTACTTTTCACCGCACCGCGACCTCCGCCGAGAAGCTGAATGTTTTTCTCGCGAGGCCATTGTGAGTCACCTTTTGGGGGCTTCGACATGCTCGACAATTCATCAATTTCACCGATCGCTAGCGGCCTTGGGAAAGCTCGAAAAAAACGAGCCCCGGATTTCAGTGATCAACGCCAAAATGGGTGCAAAGGTCGAACATGTACAGCAAAATGTCTCAAGGACCCATGCTTGGAATTGAACAGGAAGTCAGACATTTTGGTTTGAAGCAGCTAGTTTAGGTGAAAGTAGAAACGGTTGATTCCGTATTTAAGAGTTTTGTTTTTGTTTCCTTATAGAGATCTCCCATTTCTTGAGAGTGAGAGAAATAGAACAGATACTAAGAATACTTGAAAACGTGTTTCAAAATGTTGGAGTGTGCTTTCCTACATATAAATGTGTTTTTTTTTAGCGTGGGGTGGGGGGGAAACTATTGAGAGAGAAAAACCAGCACAACAACTTCAAGAGGGCCGTGACCCACGTCTTCTTAACGCCATATTTCATCCTTCTTGTACAGCTTTTCCAACCTTTATTGAGCCGTCGAGGCTCTTATTTTACCTTGGAAAAATCTCACCAGAACTAAATGCCACAAAATGTATCTTCAGTAATTCGGTTCACTGTTCACGTATTCCCTTCAGGTTTTTGTCTGTTTGTCTTTATTTTGTCCCCCCCCATTCATTGAAAAGGCTTTTGCCGCTTGGCAGCATTTGTGCTCTGTGCCACCAAAACCTTCTCTCAATAGGAAAGTAGTACTTTGGTAGTAATTAACTCACAAATGGACTTACTCGGGGGAAATCTGGGCCAGTTCATGAACACAAAGCTCGTCTTCTGTTGTGTGACTGGATCCGCAAGTTGACCGGATCTTCTGCCATCTAGTGGAAGAGAAAGTCATTGTGCCGCCTGACACTATAGGTTGCCGGCATAAATAGATCAACAAAGAGCTCATAAAATGATTTGATAATTATTTTGGATGTATAATAAGAAATAGATTTGAAAATTAAACTCTTATTTATCATGATAATCGGTGAGTTTGATTTCTTGTAATCAAATAGTTAAAAATGACATTTTCTCATTCAAAAAAAACCCAATTTGACCTATTGTAACTGTTTTCTACTTCGTGTATGAATGAAGCCGGGCGGCAGCTGTCCAACTTTTAAAAAGCTAAGTGGAATTGGATGGTTTTGTGCGGCGTGCCTTCCTTCAACGGTATGACGTCATTCGTATGACGTGGCCAACGAACTGTTTTGGCGCACTCTTTGCGTGTTTGTCAGCACTTGCCGCACGACGCTGCTCGCATGGCTTCAAGTTGTCTATTGTGTAAAAACGGGGTCTTTTTTGGGGGGTGGGGGGGGGGGGGGTAGACAATAGCGATCCGGCCCCCCTGAAACCGACCTTGCAGCGGAACGGGTCAAAGGAGGTCCCATTGTCCCGCCGTCTATTGTGCTGCCCGAGGGGCCCGCAAACGGAACACTGCTAGCCTTTGTCTTTGTCTGCATCAGCTGTGCGCACCGCCACTGCAAAACGACCAGTCTCTCAGAAATCGGCTTTTTCAGCCATATGAATGTGTGAAAATAGTTGCTTATCACAATTTCTCAATGATTTCTCATTTCAAAGTCATTCCGTTGTTAATGATGCGGTCGGTGTTCGGGTGCGCGAGTGATTGACACCCCCCCCCCCCCCCCCCCAAAAAAAAAACATTCCTACACTTGCCACAAGATGGGAGCAAAGCACTACTTATGTATTTGACAGGACTATGACCTGAGGAAATGAAGCTCCTCCCCTCACTTCAACATAATTGTTTTTTTCCACAAAAAGCAATGAAATAATACAAAACAATTGAAAATACAGTTAATCGTAAGTTCCCAAACCTTTTGAGTTGTCTATTTCTTTAAAAAATATATATATATATTTTTGGTTTTGTTTTTGCCATCGTTATGGTCTTTTTTAACTCAACTTTATTCATATAGCACTTTGGGAAAACAATCGCAGCTGTAGAATGAATGAATAAGTATACTTCTCATTACAGTACAGTATATAAGAAGTGTTCCCTTCTCTTGTTTTTACCATTTACGTTAACATTTTCTAACCATCGAGTGCAATTTAAAGCATTTCTTTTTATATGTATATATACTTTTTAATTGGCCAATATTGATATAAAGCGCTAACGTTGGTTGTATAAATGTTCGAGGTGTCGTCTGCTATAGCACCTCTTATGTAACACTCTCGCCGATTGGTCGGTCGTACAAATTCCATCTTTCAAATGGCCACCCGATTGGTCGCCTTCGAGTGAGGGGCGGGGCTTCGCCAAGCCAGCCGCGTAGTCCATCTGCACAGATGGTCGCTCGTCCGCTGCCGCCGCCGCCTGGGAGCTCCTCTCCTTTCTCGATTTGTTTACTTTTTGGCTCTTTTTCAATATTTCCCGATTGATCGCGTTGGAGATGAATGAACCCCGGACGTTCAACTCCGGCTCGGTGGCCGCGAAGAATGAGTGCCCGCCGAGGGGCGTCTCTCGCCGCTTTTTCTTCCCCAGCCGAGCAGGCAGCGAGCAGCTCCAGCGGGCCGCGGCCGCCGTGGAAGCTCCGCTGGCGGGCTGAGCGTCTCGCGGCCTCCCGCTGCCCCCCCTCCGGAGCCTGCAGCGACCTAACATGGACCAAAGGCTGCGCTCGACGCCTGGCTCCGGTTCTCCGGATTGGTAACAGGTAGGCTCGCTAACCTGTCGTTGCGTGTTCCTTTAAAAAAAAAAAAAAAAAAAAATGTACAAAAATACGTTTTGTTTGTTTTTGCATGTGCATTTGACGTGCAACTAATATCGTGGACAAATGTCCTTTAAATAATGACAAAAATATCGCCATCACTACAAAGCAACACTGTGCAAGGTTAACAGTGACGTAAATGTGCTTGTGGTGCGCTTCTGCAAATTGACAGGTGACATCATACTGACTTTTATGCTAATGAGATACTAGTCGACATCACAAATGTGCACGAAATGCTTCACATTCTTTATAATAACAAGGTACACCTGCATCCCATACCAGCGTTGTCTGACAAAAGGCGTGCTTTTCCTTTGCCCCGCATCCCACTGGCAGCTGTTCCTAATATTTTGCTCCTTTCAAGTGTTCAAGTGAGGTCACCGCAACCGAAACAAAACGGCACTCAGTATGATGTGGTGCACTTTTACACTGAGCACCATATGCACGTATCGCCAAGTTGCGACCGCTGTTATAGTGTCAGTCACAAAGGAGCAGTATTGTCATATTTCTGTATGCAATTCCATTTGAGTGTCATCACATGTGAACTATTTCTGTTTAGATTCCCACCTCTACCGGACATGAGGAAGGAGGACGGTGTGGATTAGGATTTTTTTTTTTTTCTTCTTCCCCCCCCCCCCTCCAACATCACTCACCTGAGCTCCATGCGGGCCCCCGAGGATTTGCCCCACCTGAGTGTTTTGACGTGAAAATGATGGCGGCGCATGGGAGCGAGGATCATCAACTCCGAGATGTGCCGTGCGAGGTAACACGCTCAAATAGTAAGAGGGAGAGAGAGAGAAAGAAAGAGTTCTCCGGAATGTGGCAGAAGTTGTTGATTTCTCGCCCATGTGAGCCTAATCACACTGAGCTCGCATTTATTCCCTCCAAGCACAAACACGCACACGTTCTCATTCCAGGAGGAATGTGCACGCACGCACACACACACACACACGCAGCTCAGCAGCGTGTGATACGGCTCGTGTGTCCGGTTGACCGGGTTCATCCCCTCCACTCCATGACAACTGTTTAAGAGCATAAAAAAGCACAAAGAGACGTTTATGCTCCCGCGGCTCAGCGTTCTTTTTTTGGGAAGAGTTTTTTTTTTTTATTTGCGCGCTGGCCGGACTGCTGACATCACTGCAATCATCATCACGATGCAGCTCGGCCCCGGCGCATGTCGTTACAGGCCGGCGGTGCTGCCGTGTTTTGGATTATCATCAGAAAATGGCATCGTGCGTGTTTGTCGGTCGTAATCCTCTTAGTAGGGCAGGGCAAGATAGCCTCGATTCTCCCCACCCCCTCAATACAAAAAAAGGCAAGTGACATTATTTGAATCAAGTTTTGCTTTTTGCATTCTTTTTCCCAGCGGCACGGCGGATGAGTGGCCAGCACGTCTGCCTCACAGTTCTGTGATCGGGGTTTGACTCTGGCCTTCCAGTGCGGAGAATGCAATTGAGGATTATTTTAGTAATCGATTCACAGTGCATGCAGTCAATTACAATATGGCTTTCAAGCACGTTCATGCTTATCGTTGACATCAATTCTTTTGACATCCGCGCATACCTGAACGTGTCATCGTTGAGTTGGGCGCGCTTGCAAGTCCGTTGGCGTGTGAGTTAGGAAATTGAATGGGTCGAAACCAACACGGTCCCGAGCGTGTTAAAGCGCTTCCGTGGGAGCCGTTTGAAATGGGCGGGTAACAAACAACAGCAGATGAACCCGCGCCACGCCACCGCTGCACCTGTTTACAGTCGCTAATACAAAGGATGCGCCGTGCAGCTTGTGGCAACTCGTCGCTTCGTGAGTCAAGCGCTCACTTAGCTTTCCTCTGCATCGCAGGTTCCAGTCCCGCTATTTGCCTTTTACCTTTCATTTGTGTTCTTTACAATGTTTTGTAACCCTTGCAAACCTTGAACTTACTAACGTTGCCCCAACGGCCGCAGCCGGTTGAAGCCAGTTGAAGTGTCACGCCGCGAATACCGTGACACAAAAAGGTCCAATTCGGACGCCAAAACATTTTTGTTCGCAGGCTCCAAACGTTGCCGTGATGTAAACACATGGTCCAAAGAACACCATTTTTACCAGGCGACATTTGGGATGACGTCAGCAATTGCTGCCGTGACATCACCACGTTGTTTACTCCGACACACGCAAACCGTCAAGCTCCACTGAGCGACCCCGCCTCCCATCCTGCCTCATTAATGAGGAAGGGGCGTCGTCTCGAAGCAAGACCCCCTCTCGCACACGCGCGCACACACACACTTTTGCCTCACACACACCGCGACCGCCGCCCAAGCCGTGAAGACACAGCTGCCCCCCGTCACGCGGAGTAAAACACCCCACGTGTGCCACGTCTGGTTTGGACTGGCTCACCCGCCACCTCGCTTGACCCGGCTCAGCAGATTAATTATTTACATTTTGTGTCAGTTGGATAAAAAGAAGATGAAAAAACAAGTAGTGATTGTTGTCAAAATGAAGGTCACACGTACACGGATACAGTGAACTGCCCCCGTTTAGCGCAGGGGACGCATTCCAGACCCGGCCGCGATAGGAGAAAATAAGCGATATGGACAGACCGTATAAATATAGTTTTACCCTTCCCACATGCTCTAAACTCATTTAAACTTATTCAAACTTACTTTTTGAGGTATTCCTGAGAGCCTATTGTCACGCTGTCGCTGTCGAGAAATGGGAGAATGTCGTATAACATAACTTTGAGGAAGCAAAAAGGAGACTTGCTCGCATAGTTCTCCAAACAAGAGGCAACGTGTGCTTTCTTCAAGCTGATAATTTGTCAATCCAAGTTGAAGTGGACTGTAAACAAAAATATTGGGTATTCAGTATGTATCAGTATGTTCAGGCAAAACAATAATAACCAAAGTTACAGTAGCTGTAAACCTTCAAACGTCTACTCTAACCCACACGGAGCAGCAACACATACAAACAGCATACAACAAAAGACAATTAAACATTGTACATTTAAATGCAAAGTTTCAAACTGTGTAATTTTGTCTAACCAATTTCTGATGGCTTAATGCTAACAAATAATACAAAACACTGTAGACGAACTAACAGAAATTCAAACAACTGCTACTTGAACACACACTGAGGAGAAGAAAATGTTCTGAATGTTCTTTTTAAAGGTTTGCCAAATACTACAAAGTCTGTCTTTTAAAAAAATTACCAGAATGCTGCGAAAAAAGAAATTCCACTACAATGCTCTGAATGCATTTATTATTATTACTTTTTAAATGCAGTTTATCTCACTAGATGGTGCGCGATCAAATTTCAACAGCAATGGTCTCAAGGTGTGCAAAAGCTGAACAAGACCTCCTCCAGTGTCCCGCGTTGCCCTCAAACTGAAAGTGTCGTGCACGCCCTCTGGTTGCCGGGCAACCGGAGGGCGTCACACTGAGACCCGCTTCAGCTCACCCCATCCATCGCCCTCCTCGTTCACGAGGAGGCTGGCGTTTAAGCTCGGAAGTTTTGCTCTAAATTTAGCTCAGCCAGCCCGATAACCTCATTCCCTCCTCCCTTTTACGCCTGTAATTTTTTTCTTTCTTTCACGGCGCTATATTTAACTCGCTGACAGATGGAAGCTCGGCAGAAGGTGTGTACGGTTCCTATTTGGCACGGCTGTCGAGCCATTGTTGCCGTTTTCTCCCGGAAGAAGAAAGGGAAATCGGCCCGCGCTCGAGGTCATCAAATACAGGACTCTAGTGGCACAGAATTGAGTAGATATGTCTATCGTGAGGAGGTCCACAAAAAGGTCTCCACAAATGAGCTGGGGTCAAGAGGTCAACCCTCCACTGTAGTTGTCCTTTTTTGTTGTTGTTGTTTTTTTGCATTCCCAATTGTCTGCGGAAGCTGACATGCTGGTTGAAGTCAGTGCAGGAAAGATGGCGAGCTGTTTTGACAGGAGGGATGAGGGAAAAGGGGCGGGGCCGCCGGATGGCGGGCAGACAGGCAGAACAGAAGCAGTGTAATGCTCAGTGAGGCCGAGCGGCGCTATCCGTTACACACGCCCGAGGCGTCTCCGTGCCGCCTCCATCTTTGACACGTTCACGGCACACCGCGGCACCTCGACTTTCCCGTTTCATTCGTTCCGTGACCGCGCTCGTAGCGCGGATTGCTCGGATCTGGGATCTACTTTCCCTTTTGGAATGAATTGAAATGGCACTAATCTGTTTCAGACTCCCCAAAACACCCCCGAAAATTGACCCCCTCATTGGCGGGGCCCTGTGATGATGGAGTGATGTCATCAATGAGTGGCGAGGCTGAGGTGTTATTTACCCTTCTGCAAAAAAACAAAAGGACGATACAGTAAACCTCCCACTGTTCGCAGGGAATAGCAAAAAAAAAAAAAGACGTGTTGTTAACACCACCCTCATATACATATATTTTTTATAAATACACAAAATCCACAGAAACAAGTTAAATAGGTGAACTTGTGAATTCTTGTCATCAGGAGCTAAGTGCTCTGTAAGACCTGATTTATGTTCAAAGTGTGTTGGGATGATTCCGGGGACGCCAGGTCATTCGGGAGCCAGCTCGCGTGCGCTCGTTGCCGTTTGGGCCGAGTGGCGCGCCGCATCAGAGCCATAATTCACATTTGATTGGATTATATTGAGTGTGTGTTGGGAGGGTTGGGCTGTTGCATTGCGCGTTTTCGTGGCGCTCCCTAGTGCTTAATGCTGATTGGTGCAGACCTGGGAGTTAGGAGTTGAGCTAGCACATTTTGTGGTCGCAAAACAGCAGTGACAAATAAAGGATGAGGCATTATTTGAGGTTTAAAGTTGGGCTTATTTTAGGTTAGGATTACTTTGGATTGAGGGTTAGTTAGGTTTTAGTGTTAGTTTTGGGTTAGTCTGGGCTAAGGTTATGGTTAGTTATGGAGTAGGGTTAAGATTCCGGTTAGTTTGATTTCGGGGTTATGGTTAAGGCGAGGGTTAATTAGGGCTAAGGGTGAGGGTTCATGTAAATTTGGGTTTTGGGTTAGTGTTTAGTCGGGGTGAGGGTTAGGTTAATAAAGTAGGTAACTTCTAGTTTGTCGCAGAGGAGAAACAACGAGTGGACACGTGATTTAAATAGGCAGCGTTATTTATAGAGCGCATTTCATACACGAGGCAACTCGATGTGCTTTGCATGATTAACAGTACGACATTTAAAAACAAAGCGCAAAAGCACAAGACAGCTTAGTAAAATGAGAAAAAGATTTAAAAAACGCTTTAGTACTTTTGTGCTGGTCACATTTCAAATTGTTAATAATATGCTATAACGTGAACTTTCAAAATGATATGGGGCTGGAAACACCCGTAGTGCAGCATTTTGTATTCTTGCCTTCTTTGGCCACTCAGCTTGCGCCGGCTAACGGAAGCGGGTTTCTCGTGTCCTTCCCAGATAAGCTCTTCCGATTGCCCCTCAAACTGTTTAGTCAACTCGGGCAATTATCTCAAAACGGCCTTTTGCATCAAACCGTCATTTCTGACTCAAATTCCATTGTAAGGATGAAACGACGCGGGTTGGTCGGTAGATTGTTTGATAAGAGTTCTGGGGAGCTGATCGATGGCCGACCCGGAGGAGGTTTTTTGTTTCAAGTGCTGCCGTGTGTGCGGCCTCTTAAACCTCAAACAAGATTTTGTGTTATCACTCATGCTGTCTTCACCGCCGCCATATTTAGTGCTCAGAAAGACCACCGGCGCTACCGTCGCTGCCCTTACGATGCTATCTGCGTCTTTTGGCGTTCCGAGCACCCTGGGAATACGTCAGAAAGAGGAAGTCAGGCTAGCCGTTGTGTTTTGCTAAGTTACTCAAAGACAACTCAAACAAACATTTTATACATAGATTTGGTTCCCTGTCTTTCCCTTTAGAAGCAGCAAGTTCGTGGTCAGGCAGTCTTCCGATCTTCTCAGTACAATTATTTACGACATCCACTCGGTTGATCCTTACCCACAGGTTCCGCTAGAGTAAAAAAAAAAAAAAAAAAAAAACTCAATCTCTTAGGGAAAATGTTTGCGAAATGGTCTATTAAAATGAATGAGCATCTTAAACCCCGCCTCGGGCTAGCTCCTCACTGCTAATTGGCGGCCGCACTTCACACGAGCGTTTCCCGACGATGCCCCAATCGCAACCATCTGGGTGTCGTGGAGCCTCAAAGGGAACGTAAACAATCCCGGGCAACTGTTTACTGGCTCCCAGTATTTCTGAAAAGAGTTTCCGGGATCTTCTTCAGACGTCCCGCAGTGAGGAAGCTGCTTAATGTTGGTTTACGTTGGAGATCTGATGGCGTGCCTTCTTGAAGTCTTCCTCCATACTTTCATGAGATGGCAAAAAACGTCAAGTCATTCATGTCCCACCCCTTCAAAAATGTTTTATTGGCCCATAGTAATAGTTCAAATGTACGTTTCTTTTCTTCTTAGTCTATTTATATTGCATGCTTTATTATAGTATTGTTTTTACCTGAAATCTTTTGTTACCATCCATTTTTAAAAACTGAATTCCTTTTTTTTTTTTTTTTTTTTTTTTTTAAAAACTATTATTACCATGTGTTTTCATGTTGCACCAACTGACCAAAACAAATTCCTAGTTGTGAATTTTCACTGACAAGGCCAATAAAATCAATTCTGATCCGTGATTCTGATGCTGATCCTGATTCAGACATCGAGCAGTATTAGTGATGGACCGATAAGGTTTTTTTCAGGCCCGATACCAATTTTTTTGTAGTCACGTAGGCCGTTAACTGATGTTTGGAGCCGATATTCGTTTGCGGTAAAAGGGAAAATATTGGTGTAAAAATGTCAAATAATAAAAACTCTTGACTCGGTTTGAATCCATTGAAGCACATCTTATATTCTCAAAATATTTTGATCACCGATCAATTGGTCGTTTTATTAGCCGTATTTTCTGGTCCCCTGTATATCCAGATGAAGCATTTTTCTTGAAAATTACATTATATGAATGGAAATGTCCTAATATCTTTTTCCATTTGTTCATAAAATACATATTTTGCATGTAACACACAATAAAAAAAACACACAAATTGACTTTGGCGGCATCTTGGGAGCTTCCACAGACAAAAGTGCAAATGGATGAAATGCAACTCGGCGGGCGTTCACTGTCCCGCCTGAATCATCCCGCAAGATTCCAGCAGCGAGGAGTTTCAAATCCCCTGCAGGCGAAGTAACGCATTACGCTGCGACACAGCTGCAGAGACGAGCTCGGGGAGGGACAGCCTCAGCGGACCGGCCGGCGCCTGTCGCAGGGTTCTCCGTAACCGTGGCAATGCCGCTCCAGCCCGCCCGCAGACAAATGGGCAAGTCTTTCTCTCCCGGGAAGTTGCTTTGGACTATCCTATTGAATCATTAACATACGCTAATTGACGCGACGCTGGCGGGGTGCCCGCCGGGTTTACAGATGGGCACGGAGATGCCCGCTATGCCCCCCTCGCCTCCTGGCACACTCCCATCTGCCGGGCGGGGTTTGCGACGCAGAGCTGAAGAGCAGCGTCGGGGGAGAAGATGTCTCAGTTGAAAGTTCTGGACCTTGTTTGTGATGTCTACTGCGCCTGGAGTCGTCAGGTCTGTAGCGTGACGCGCTGGCGGCGTTCTCTATCGCTCTCTCGGGGCTTTCCTGGAACGGCGCCCCGATATCCGCCGTATTAATAGCTGGCATTCATCGAGCCGCGCGGCGTGCGGGTGGAAAGTGTGGCGTGCCCGGTGCGCTGACCTCGGCGTGTCCCTGAGCTCGCCACCGGGGGTGGGGAATATCTTTTGCTTGACTCCAATCAGAATGCTGAAGACTGTCCGCCATTTGGCACAGCTTCATCTCAGTATTTAAAAAAAAAAAAAAAAAAAGGATATTTGACTGATCCGAACATGGATCAAGTGCAGCAATAGGGGCAGTGCCCTGCCGCGGATGGTGGAATATTTGTATTTATTTTTTTTAGAATGACCTAGATAAGGAGTTCGAGCAGTAAATATACCACAAACTGTGATGCCCAAAAACTTTAATATCGTTTCCAGTTTATCTTATGTCACCATAAAAAAATAATTGCAGATGATTTGATTTTGAATGAATGCACTGGAAGTGTGAGCGTGTACGTGAAATTTCCATTGACAACCCAGGCTAAACTCAACTCCTCCCCTGGCATACAAGTTCTGACGCTTGCTCTTAACACAAAGCAAAAAAATCAATCAAGCACCGTAAGTTGGCGCACTCTTAAGTCAAGGTACCACTGTACTTCCTTGACACCAATCATTGTAGTATACTACTTCCCTATTTAAACAGGGCTTTGGTGACATCTGGTGGCATCTCAGGGCGTTTCAGAAAGACGGGGAAAAAAAACACAAAAATGTGACTTTGTGAATACTGAACGCGAATATGCGGGTGATTGCTGTACGCTGGTGCAAAGGTGAAGCCTTTGCACAATGGATGCATCCGGTAAGCGGCTGTCACATCCAGTGTTCTTTGTGCTGTGCTGTTTGTACCGTTTGTCTGTACATGCTCACAAGTCGGCTCGACCATGCTGTTTTGCTCATTTCACTGGACGCTCATACAGTCGGCTCATTGTGGCCTTTATTTTTTATTTTTTTTAATTTAATTTTTTTTTTTTTTTGCGGGTGGGGGGGGGGCGCACAAACGCCTGATGTGAGCAGCCAAGAAAGACTCGCCGGCCGTGCCGCTCTCCGGCCAGCCCTAATTTAATTTGGGCCAAATTGTTTGCGCGTCTTGTTTTGCGGTCGGCCAACTGCTGTCTGAGGTGCTGAAGACGGCCTCCATGCGGAGGCCTTGTGAAATATTTACAGGCCGACACCTGGCGAGGGAGCGGGCAACGGCGCCGCCACCCACAACAAATCTACAGCCGGGTTCGTATGTTGGCCGGCTTAAGGTATTTATGAGCTGGTGTCCCTAACATCGTCATCAGTGAGGACAGACGTTATTCAAATAATCGAAACATCCACATCAGTTAAGAATTAGGGGCGGATTTTCAAAGTTAAGGAAGGCAAAGTCTGCTATTGCGGTATTTAATGTTTTTCATCTGATTGGCCGGGAATTGTTTTTTGATGCAAATATTTACTGTAACTGTGACTTAACTACTACGCTAGCATAGGTTATTGATTTGTAAATTCCGACTTCACACATTCGGTACGTCACCGGCGTTTGACCGGAACGTCGTCGTAAACCGAGGACCTAGACAAATAATTGCAATCAACAAGTGCTAACAAGGCGGCACGGTGGCCGACTGGTTAGAGCGTCAGCCTCACAGTTCTGAGGATCCGGGTTCAATCCCCGGCCCCGCCTGTGTGGAGTTTGCATGTTCTCCCCGTGCCTGCGTGGGTTTTCTCCGGGCACTCCGGTTTCCTCCCACATCCCCAAAACATGCATGAATTGGAGACTCTAAATTGCCCGTAGGTGTGAATGTGAGTGCGAATGGTTGTCTGTTTCAATGTGCCCTGCGATTGGCTGGCAACCAGTTCAGGGTGTACCCCGCCTCCTGCCCGATGACAACTGGGATAGGCTCCAGCGCGCCCGCGACCCTAGTGAGGCGAAGCGGCTCAGAAAATGGATGGATGGGTGGATGGAAGTGCTAACACGGTAAGAAAGTAGCTTTATTGCCGATTGATTTTATTGCACTAACTTTCGGGAACCTCACTCCTCTGGCTTTACAGCAGTCTGTGTTGTAGCGTTATACACTATTGTTTTATTTACTCCCTGATTTTATTTTATTTTTTTCTTTCACCATAGTTGCTTGTCTTCCAGTTTGCACCCTGTTTTAGTTTCTACTGCTGCCACCTAGTTTGGACTGAATTAATTGCTGTCAATTGTGTCAAAAGTATCTCAATTAGGGTTGCAAAGGGGTGGAAATTTTCCAATAAATTTCTGGAAAGTTTTCATGAAATTTCCATGTTAAACTGGGGAATTTTGGAAGTATTCCAAGTTAGAATTAAACCGGGAATTGGATGTAATTTCATGGAAAGGTATCACATTCAACCATAAATGTAATGATTTTGTTTTCGGTAATTGAATCGCAATCGTAGCTAAAATTTTGGCTCGCAACACAAAGCAAAAAATTGGACTGAGCAACGGCTCGTAAATGCTAAAGATCCGAAATTAGGTCACTTGTAAATCCAGGTACCACTATTCGTAATTGCATGAAGTTAGGTCGTTTCAGTCAGCATTTTGCTAAAATATAGTTTCCCCCAACTCAATTGAAGTTCCCCGTTAAGAGCCAAGTTTACATAAAAATGTTCATTCATTCTCATAAATTCCTGTTGATCCCCAATGGGAAGTTTCCAACTTTGAAAATACACAGAAGTTTGCAAGCATAAACTCAATTGGAAATGAAAGTATTGATTGATTACGCCCGCCTGTGTGCCAACACCGCTTTTTTTGTGTTGTTAGACAGGACTAGAAAGTTTTTTTTCATTTTTTTTCCCCTCCACTTTGAAAGTTGACACCAGCACCTTAAGCAGGCCCGTGTGTCATAGGTTGCGCTGACATGACCGAACTCCTGTCAAAAACCTCAAAGAGTGACCGGGATTAATAATTCACAGGTGAAGAGAGCAATTATGTGGCGCATCCAAGCGGTGCGGGGGAACCCTAATTGGCGCACCTGCTCTGGGTCGGGACGGATGTGCGGGTGTGAGCGAGTCGTCTTTCTTTGCCCGCCGGCCTCTGAACTCGGGACGACTTCCTCGTCATCCGTTACCCCAACGTCGGACAAGGCCACGCCCGACTCAGTGGGAAAGCCCCCCGTCCCGAGTGGGCCCCTCGCTGCTTTATGAATGCTAGACTCAAATGAGCGAAAGTGATGATAATGTTCATTCCGGTTGTGCTTTATTGTGATCGTCTTTGAGGCAAGTTGGGAACGAAAATGTGCAGATCTTTCATTGCAAAGTGTCTTACGGCACTGGCCCGCCGTTGTCTGATGTTTCGGTCTGTGCCTTTTCTCTGCGCTCTCCTTCCATCTCATTTCTCCTTTGTGAAGAAACATTCCAGGCTGTCGGCCCGCTCGATCGGCCCGACTATTAGCATATGAAAGCGGCCCAGCGACTGAATACCGCAGGAGAGGGGAAAGGGAGGGAAGAAGAAGTGTCATAAAACTTCCAACACACCGAGTCGACTGAAGAACGATAGCTAGCACATGTGGCAGGCATTTCCCTTTTCGCCACGATCCAAAATGCAAAGTGAGCCTTCTCGACATCATTCCTGGCATTTTATTGACTAAAATTGTTCAAAGTTGATGTAGTTGCAGTGGAAACTGGTTGAGGAACTTGTGTTCCCACTCTAGTGGTACCTTGACTGTCACTTGGTTGATATATATATACACATATTTTATTTATTTTACCCCCTCAATTGTTTTAAACACATGGAAAATCTATTAAAACACAATCAAAGACACTTTTTAGAGTACACTTTACGATTTACTTTTCGCAGAATCACATATTCACAGATTTTTCTTTGGAACCTATTTTCAGTTATTTGCTGTTTTTGCATTCCGGCCAAAGCACTGTCTAATATAAAAGTAGCGCTTTTCCGCCATCTTGTGACATGTAGAGGCAGGCACTTCTAAACATTTTTTGGGTGTTGGGGTCAGCTACTTGTGATATTTTCGATATTCACAGCAGAACACGCCTGCCGTAAATTTGAGCTCAGCAGTTTGGCTCGTGAGGAGAATGCTGATTCACCTCGCACTCCCCCTGCTCGTACTCCACACATAATCCCTCTGACATATGTGCCGCGGGGCGGGGGGATGCCGTAAACAGATGCAGCTCGCTCATTTGTACGGCAAAAAAAACAACAAATCTGCACCGCCGCGGATGCCTTTTGTCCACGGCGCGCGTCACCGCGGCAACGACACAGACCGGCGCTCCTCCTGTCGTTCAGCGGCGACAACGAGTCTCGGAGAAAACGCCGCAGCGTCCATTTGGTGCAATGCGGACGGGTCGGGGAGGAGCCGGGACCGGGTCCGTGTGACGCGTTGCCGTCTCGAAGCGTGGAGCGACCCGACAATTACCCCAAGAATACACGTAGAGTGCTACCTCGACTTTAAAGGGCTTGGATTCTTTTGAGCTGTTTCTTGGTCGATTTTGTATTTTAATTTTTTATTTTATTTTGGGGTTTTGTGAGCTTCTGATGCGCTGTTGTTCTAGTGAAGTCATAAAAACTAGGAGAGCGACAGTCACTGATGCATTTTCATATATTCATCAAGGGGTCTCGCCCAGCTCGTCTGTGAAACTCAAGCTTCAACATAACTGTAATGCCAAACAGATGCCAGTAGATGGCAGCATTGCACTACTTTGGATTTGCGCTCAGCACAGCTTTTGAGTGGAAGATGAAATTTGGCAGTGAATCTCGGCTTGTCACGTTGATTATTTAAGTGAAGGCACCTGATGCTCGCAAAGCGTATGTATGGTAGAAAAGGAGTATGTCACGTTAGCTCGTAGAAATTGTGTCGCGATTATGAGAAAAGATGACACAGTTCGTGGAGGGAACGCTGAACGCCACGTAAAAATGCCGCTGACAAACAAAAATCGATGAATGTGTGAATAGTTAAGGGCGAATATGCGGTGGGATTACTGTACTCTGTGGCCATTTTCTGCTATTATAACACAAATGAAATCCATCTGTTTCTTTCTGGCCGCAGTTGTCTTTTCTAAAAAAGAAAAAGGAGGAAAAAAAAGCCTGCCGTTACGGGAGTGGGAGAGAGAGCGAGAGGGAAAGAGAGACTTCCCATTGGATGAGCATTGATCGCGATGAGGGAGAACACACCGGACACTCCCCTTACCACCTTATTGGGGGGGGGGGGCAAAACAAAAGGAGGAGGGCGTCGACCAGAAGGTGATCTTGATGTCGAGGAGGGGAGAATAGATCCAGCGAAGAAGGAAAAGTTGAGGAGTTCTTTTCTTATTGTTTCCAGCTGGTTCCGGGTGCGGTCGCTGCCGAGTCCTCCGCCGCTTCTCTGACCTGATGTCGGTTATTTTTTTTGTTTTTGTTTTTTTGTTTTTTTTTTTGCATTTGGTCATGAAAATATCCAAAATAACGGTGATTGAATACATTTTCCGAAGTACTTCGCAGCTTCCACCAAAGTTAGTGGCTCGAAACGTAGTGATGACTTCATAGCGTTTCTGTCAAAGACTTGCCAACCTCGTAAAGAGCTGGAGGAAAGGAAACGGGCAAGCCCCGTAAACTTTGCAAGCGGGCTCATATTCGGTCGGCTTTGAGGGATTTGCACAGCGGACTAGCAGTTAGCCCGTCTGCCTCACAGTTTTGAGGTTCGGCGTTCAGATCTCAGTTTCGGCCGTTGTCAGGGTACTGTGACCTCCTGGCACGTTTGGAAGCGAGCATGTTTCGGGGGTTTGCCAGCCCAAATCGAGGCGGAGGCGCAACCATTGTGACCGTTCCCGTGTGCGTATGCCGTGCCCCAACCGCTGGCTCAGACCAACACAATTTCTGTCGTTTTTTTTTTTCTTAAATATGTTATCGTGGTAACATTTTCATTCCGGAAATCCTAATTTACGTATTGCATTGTGTGTACAGTTAAACGCTGCCCTGTTAAATGATCGTTTTCCTTTTTACGTAACGTTCACAAGTAGTCTTAGTAGTCGAGTGCTTCCTGGTCCGGTCCATTCATGGCCACTTTGCAGCAAATGTCCAAGTGGCTCGTTGCCATCACCTTTCAAAAAATCCAACAATTCATGAAGACATTTTTTTAATTCTGACACATAAAGGCCTGTAAGTATTGTTTTTTACTGTGATTTGTAATTGTTGTTGTGCCATTGGTCTTGAAGTAGCAGTTTTATAATTCCCACAATGTTGACGCTAATTTCCGTTAGCCTGTGGTTTTTCACAATGATATGTTCGCATTTAGCGGACTTTCGCTCGATTAAATGATGTGGTTTGGTTGAACATTTGAGTGTTGAAATACACAATGTTAAGTTTTTGCAGTAAACTTCATCTGGGAGTGAAAAATCAGACGAGGGTGTACCTCGCCTCCGCCCCACAGTCGACTGGGATCAAATCCAGCACACCCACAAGCCTAATGAGGGCGAGAATTATAAAAATGGACTGGATTTGATTGCATAGCAGGATGCTGTGAGGTGCTCCCAGTTGGCACGTCCAAAACAGACACTCAAAGTGTCACTGACAGACTCCAAGCTGCAAAGCTTAGAATAAAAACCAAACCACTTAACTCTTAACCGCGCTGTCCTTTTTTGTTTCCCTCTTTCTGTCTTCGGTGCAGTCTTCTTCCTTCTCCCAGTCGTCTTATTATTCAATTAGGCAGTAAAACACAAGCTCGACGTTAACCGCACGGCCGTGTCCCCCGTTGGGGTGGAGAGCAGTAAAGATCATCCGGGGAGCGCTCCGTCAGCAGCCATTTGGATCCTCGGCCCGGTTTCCATTTGGAGAACGATGCCACTCGGCGGGATTCTCGAGTGAAGCCTTCAGGTTTGGATGATAGCTCGAAATCTGGGGGTTCCCCTCCCAGCTGTGGAGCCGATCGGACGGGGCCACACGGAGTCTTTTTAACTTTGAAGTCAACCGACGGAAATGGTGGAATTCACACGCTCGTTATTATTCTTTGAGGAATTAATCACCTTTTTGGGGACCTCAACATGCCAATTTTGGCAAGTGCATGTATGCTGGATGCAGGAATCAGAGACCGATGTAGGACTCTAAATTCCAAAGTTATTTTTTCCTATGGCAGCGAATGTGGATGGAGCATGGTGTTGCTAATTTCAAGGGTTGACCATTTAAAAGTTATTATTATTATTATTATTTTTTCCCCTCTCTCTCTCTCTCTCTCCTCTCTCTCAATTCAGCCCCCGAAGCCAGTTTCACTTGGGACCATGCTGTTTTGCCGCTCATAACAAGAGCGAAATGGTACATGTGACCGCACACAAGCACCCTTTCGGAGGCAATGTGCAAGTGCGCGTGCGCCTCCTCGACTCACTTTATTACGGGCCTTTCCAAAGTCCCAACATTCCAGTGACCGTATCTCACCGAAGCCCCAACTGCTTTCAATCAGTTGGGTCACGAGGCTCTCCAGATGGGCCTCAGCTTTGGGCGGGACTGACGTGGTGGTGGGGGGGCTACAATAGTCAACACACTTGTACCCCTCTCCTCCATCCGCAGCCCACCCCGGCCGGCTTGAATTGCGTCACCTTCCTCGGGGACCGGCGCTGGACAGCTCGCCACCGCGCACGCATTTATTTCTGAGCCCTCGCACTGGTCCAATGTTTTTTACTAGCTGACATTTTCCATCAGTACTTGTGTTTTGAAAAGAGCACTGTGTGCTTTTTGGACAACCGCATAACAGGACGTGCTTTTTACAACCTGATGAAAAACAAACCAAAAATGTAATTCAGGCCAGCGTTGCAATTCGGTGAAAGCTGAGGTCATCTGTTTTCACTCGGGCCACTGAGCACTTGATCTCGGACATGCGGAGCGTAAATACAAATATGCAGCGTTCGGAGTCGTGAAGTGGAGAATTTAATCAAACCTCCGACATCATTGTGCTCACCACCCACACGTCCTATCTGTTCATGACTGCCTAAGAGGAGGGAGAACAAGGCGATATTGACTTGTAATGTGCTAACGTAATCGTTCCGCAAGACGAGGAATCTGTTGGCCTCGCTAGCCTCCTACATTCGAGGCCAAGATGCCACACAGCAGCGTGAGCATTTTTTGGGGTAATTTGATTACTCGGCTTGTTTTCGTTGCCCGAAAGCTGCTCTGTATCACCTGCTTATTACAGAGCCTTGCACTCTAATTTGCTCGGTCTTCCTTCTCGCTTTGACATTGTTTGCGAGCGTTACCTGGCGACGGTAAAACTAATCTCCCCTTTCCTCGCTGCCGTCATCGCAACCCGCTGCCCTCCGTCGCGGAGGTCTCTCATTACGTTGTCATTCTCGGAGCCGAGGCCCGCTCGCATAATAACACTCGGGCGCTGGCTGCAACGCCGCTTCTGAAGGTCGCGCGCCTGCGATAGTTGCACAGACGTCAACGCGAGCCCTTCCTCGAAGCTCATCCCCTCCGGTGTGCCTCATAACACCCCTGAGGATGGTGGGGTCCGGTTATCTATTTCTATTTCTATGGCATTTTAATGTTTCAGATCATCAAAGACAACCCAATGTACATAAAGACAACCCAACATCATGATAAAGTAATTGCCCCCTGAACCTAAAAACCTTTTTCTCACGGTCTTTCTTCTGGTTAAGTCGTGACCACTGAACTTTTAACGGTGGCCAGTGAGGCCTGCAGCACTTTGGATGCCCATTTGGCTTCTTTTCTAACCTCCTGGATGAATCGTCGTTGCGATCTCGGGGTGATTTTGGTTGGCACGGGAAGGTTCACGACATTTTCCGGTTTTCTCCATTGGAGGATAACGGCTGTGACCGTGTTTCACTGGAGTCCCAAAACTTCTCCAGACTTCCAACAATGTGTTTCTCGTTCGTTCTCGAATTTCTTTAGGTTGTGGTATAATGTTTTTTTTTTTTAAATCACACAAATCAGGAATGTGGTGTGATACTTTTTCATCAGAATCATCTTTATTTGCCAAGTATGTCCAAAAAAAACACACAAGGAATATGTCTCCGGTAGTTGGAGCCGCTCTAGTACGACAACGGACAGTCAATTGACAGAGAACACTTTGGAGACATAAAGACATTGAGAAAAACAGTCACTGAGCAATAGAGGGTTGCTAGTAATGCCGGTACAATTATTTCGTTTTTTGACAATTGTGCAAAAAGATGCAGAGTCCTCTAGCACTTAGAGCAGTTCGAATGACTAATCTCGCAATAGTCCGGTGCAATGACCGTTGTGCAAAGGGCGCCGAGACTTCAAGGAGTGTATGCGGTTTAAAGTGACGAGTAGTGCGATCATCTGGGACAATGTTGATTGCGCAAATGTTGCAGAGGATTGTGCAAATGTTGCAGATACTCCTCAGTCAGTGTGCAAATGGGGCAGACGCTACTCTGGCATGAGTGGCCAGTATTGGTCAACAACAGACATGCAAATAGTGCAGCGCGGCGAGTAGTATATAATTGGCCCGACCGAAATGTGACAACAAACTCGGACAAAAGAAATTGGCAGCATGTTGCAATGGAATTGTAAGTTAGCTGTTTAAGAAGTTGATTGCAAGAGGGAAGAAGCTGTTGGAAAGTCTGCTAGTTCATGGCACTGAAGCTGATACTGTATATTTCATCATTCATGAGTTAAAGTACAGACAGCAATTTTTGAAAGAAGGAACCCCACACCCGAGGATAATCACTCAGGATAATCTTTTTGAGACACCTTGCAATCAGGCTGAAGGCTGAAGTTTAAATTCGCCCTGATGGGCATTACGCGTTGACTGTACCCCGCTTGCAGAGTGACTCTTGAGCCTCCCCCTTGACGCCATGGCGGAACACTGACTGAGTGCAGTTTGCCGAGTTTAGCTGCTGATCTCCGCTCCTCTAACAGGATTAGAGTGGTTTGCGGTACCTCCACCACCCTCAGGTTCTTGCTCTGAACCTGCCGGGCTAGCCCGCCCTCATCTACTTTCTCAGTTTGTCCTTTTACTAATTTAGCCTCGTAGGTTTGCTGAACTAATGGGCTGTATGCTGTATTTATCCCAATTTGTCAGTGTCATTACACCTCCTCTAGCCGTTTAATCATGACCCTTCGCCCTGTGCTGCTTACATAAGAAGCTGGCGGGTTAAGAACCTCCTGACGAGTCGAGTTGCAAACGTTTGAGTGCGTCTCTATTCTTTAAACGGCGCTCGGGTAAATCGTCTGACTTGTTAAGGGCAGGAAACCGTTTTACTACGATATAATCCTGTATTCAATTGGGAGGGACATTTATAGCCATAAAAGAAAAATGTTCTCAACTGGCTTCCAAAGACTGGCCAGGAATGATTTTTAACCTACTGCAAGTGCCCAAGTGAAGATAAATGGTTGACATCAACCTGCTTGGCCTTTGATATCCGTTAAAGAAAAGTGTCTCGTCTGGTGCTACTCACATGTAACCCTTCACCTTTAGCCCCAACCTTGAAACCTAATTCCTTTGACTCGCCAGGGAATGCTGTTCATGTGGTCACGGCGTGTTTCTTGGCGCTGGGTTATTAAAAGTGGGCGCAGCGTAGCCGGTAAAAAGCATCAACTCTACCGCCAACACATCGGAAACAGATATAATGCTTAATGGGTTGCTCTGGCTCCGTCAGCCGCACCGGCAACCTCTGACGTCGACACCCATCAACGCCACCCAGCCCCACCTCCCTCCCAGACCAGCGAGCGGCAGTCGGTGGCATCGTGAAGCCATCTGTCCCTCAATCTGGATGCTCCCACGTCAACACCGGCAGACCTTTCTCTTTCACACCAGCTGATGTCACATCGAAGCCCAAACACCTTGCAGTCAAACCTCGTTGAACTCGTTTGTTCATGAGCAAATGGGCTTACCAACAAGATTTTCGAACAAATTTGCTTCAGTTCGCAGATGGTCACAGCATCCCTGTGAAACGCTCAGCATCCGCATCTCTGGCCACACGCGTCACGTATTTCCATCCAATTTCCGTAGCGCTTATCTTCACTAGGGTCGCGGGCGTGCTGGCGCCTATCCCAGCTATCTTTGGGTGAGAGGCGGAGTACAGCCTCAACTGGTCTCCAGCCAATCGCAGGGCACATGGAAACAAACAACAATATTGAATCTTCAATTAACCTAGCATGCATGTTTGTGGGTTGTGGGAAGAAACCGGAGTGCCGGGGGAAAACCCACCCAGGCACACAGAGAACATGCAAACTCCACACAGGCCAGGCCGGATTTGAATCCCGGTCCTCACAACTGTAAGGCAGATGTGCTAACCAGTCGTCCACCCTGCCCCCGTCATGTATATATGATGGAAATGTTCTACAATCATAGCTTTGTTACATAACATTTCTCACATTATATGACTTGCTTCATATGAATTACACTATGTTTACAGTTGGGGGGGGGGGTATTTTGTGTTTGATTAAATCAGAGGATGACAAAGTCAGACAAGGCTATTGTTTGTTTTTTTGCGCTATATTAGCCCAAGTGCGGCTCCCAATAAAGTGCAAAGTGCAAGTAAATGCTACTAGGAAGCCTAATTGTATTACTGTTGGAAAAAAAGAAGGAAATAGTAGCTTATCATGAGAATGGTGTTCATGTTTCAGATCTGTGCGGTGGGGTTTGGTGAATTCTACAATCTGTACTATTCCTATAATAAAAAGAGGCTGGAAAGGGTTATTAATTTTATTACACCTATAAAAACAAGGGAAACATGACTATCTGACTTGGTTGATGTTGGGTCTGCTGCCTGTCGTAAACCAAGATCCCTGCTGTAGGTTTGTTTGAAACATCAGCTAAAGTTACACAATCATGTCTTGCGTGCCACCTGCAAAGAGGGTCCTTGAATTCTTAATATTTGCAGCTGTAATGTTTGCGGCAAAGTACAATGAACGCTGTAGTCCAAGTAGTTTCCTAACCCATCAAACATCAACTTGAACCCCGCTGGGTCTTCAGGGTCTCCTGGACAAACTCCTGGAGAAAAACATTCCAGAGAACCGCTGAGCTGCTGCGCGCTCATAGCAAATATGTCTCGTCTTCAGCTCGTCTGCCGCAGGTTCTTGGTTGCATAACCGTGTTCTGCTGCGAGACACATGGGAAGCAGAGAGCGCAGGGCCGGAAAGGAAAAAGCAGGGACTGTTGTTCTTGTAAAGAACGCCTCAAGTCAGCTATTAAGATGCACGACTCAATGAATGCTTTGATCCAGCTAGATCCCTGCGTGAAGTTCACTTTCCGAATGAACGGAAGATATCTTAAATCACGTGGCCAACTTGTCGCCAGCTCACAGACTGCATGGAAGGCGTTGAGCATATCCGGCCGGGGCGCTAAAAGTAACTCTCCACGAGGTGACGTTAGCGCTCAGCTGAAAGACGACATTCTTTTCTCCTCAGCGAATACAGGACATCAGTGTTCGGTCACACCTGCCCCTCCCTGGATAAGTCTCATGTCCGTCTGTCTGTATGCACGTCTGCAGCAGCTCACTTGAACTCTGATGAACCTCCCGGGCTAAAGGTTAAAGCGCCAAAGACAGACGCCGTTCGCTCTCTCTGGGTATGACAGTTCATCTGTTTTTTTTTGACAATCAAAATATTTCTATCCCGAGACGACAGTGACCACTGGTGTCCGCTTTCTATTCCAAGAATCTTAAGTCATCTTCTCCAACTGTCCCTCCCCTAGGTGTCCCACCTCTTAAACACCATCATTATGTTCACATTTCTACCAAACCCAACCCGAGTGTGGCACTGCAATGTTTGGATTGAACCCTGGCGTTCCGTAACAGAAAGGTGACCTCATCAGCTTTCGCGATCCAACAATGAGTGGCTCCGTGGTCGTAGCTGTCTGTGCCCCCCAGGCGTCGACTCAGTGGACGGCGATGGGGAACAAGAGCATCCGGCTACAGCTCAGTCGAATACGTCTTGCTCACCAACAGAATCATTCTGGACAAAATTCTGTCTTGCCCCGCCAATTTAAGGGAAACATGGAATGTGGTTCCCTTTGGCATAGCTTTGTGATTCCTGCAAACATTTTTGGCTTTTTGCAGGGGCCGTGACTGTTTATTTATGACTCGGTACATCACGACGGATACGTTGGCTCATTCTCGCCGGCGTACAGTCGCCTCTGTCGGGTTTGCGGGAACCGAACATTGAAATGATTTGCAACATTGTGCCACCGAGTCACTGGGCACGCATGTCTGAACTGGTGAAGCCGACCGAGCACAGTAAAGAGCGGCTGGAAAAGGAGGGAATCGAGTTTTTTCGTATTGTAATAGTGGCATAATTTACAGGTGTGCCGATGGCTACCAAGCAGTTCACTTCAATCGTAATGATAACTGTAACAAAATTTAGATTCATACGGCACCTCTTGAGGGACCCACGGATGCTTGGTACGCCGACGGACGGATGCAGTTCCGTTGAATGTGCCACAGTCAGGCTCGCGTTGGATGTGGCGTCACACTCGGGATGGCAATCGGTGTGTCAGCTCGTTAAATAATGTGACATCATCGTGGACCAGTGCTAGCGAAAACAAGTGGCACAAAGAGAAGAAATACTCCGTCTATCATTCGTTCTTTTCGTTTTCAATTGGCAATAAAAAAAACAAAGAGGTTACTCCTTATTTTGGTATTTGTTTTTAAATCTAACACTGGGTTGGATCAAAAATACAAAAGTGAAAAAGAGGCCACAGGAAAGAGTTTGAATGTATTATTTCATATTATAACATGGTCAAGTATATATTTTATAGTGTAACACAATGTATTTCTCCTTCACCATTGTTTGTCTGTCTGATCTCATTTTTTTAACTCATTCATATCCACACGGAAAAATGAATGATCAGGCAACTTTCCTTTTTTTTTTTTTTTTTTTTTTTTTGTGCGCGATTTGAAAACTAAACCAAATAACGAGTCACTTTTAAGTTTTTCCAAAGAACAAATGAAACAGATTATGAATTCCTTTCTTTTTGAAATGGGTTGTATTTGTGGTATAGCAAAGTAGTAAAATACTATAAATACTAATACTACTACAAATACTACTGCGAGCAGTACCCAAGAGTTGGTCAGACCAAAGCAGTCTCGTTCGGTTGAGTTTGCCATTGTAGAGTTTGTCTTTGTCAGTCCCAAGCAAGCTTGCATTGGGTGATGGAAATTTCTCATCTGAAATTCCTAGTAAACAAGCTAACCGTAGCATATCACTGAGACCAGTACCCCTGTGAAAACTTGATAAAAAGTGGAATAGTAGCCATCCATCCATTTTCTATACCGCTTATCCTCATTACGGTCGTGAATGAGCTGGAGCTTACCCTTGACCGACTTTGGGGAAAAAGGCGGGCACACCTCGGGCTGCTCGCCAGCCAGTCTTAGTTTGATGTTAACAATAGGATTGCTCAACGAAAAACAAAATCTGTACTGGACCAAAGTGCACTGCACTGCTTGGTGGAAAAGAAAACGGATGAAGGGTGTGTCCCACAGCAGAGAGCCTCTCCGAACCGACTCCAGATCAGTTAGCGCTATTGAACGCGGGATGCAACCTTATCCTCAGGCAGCAGACGTGTGACTCTTCCCAACGAAGTGTCACGAGAACGCCAGCTGTCGCTGCACACGTTCTTATCGGCCACCGCACGTGAGGGATGTAAACACGGGAATGCCAGACGTGGCCAAAGTGCGCTCGTACCAGGATAAATATTTCAAGTTCCGTCACGTTGCAAAAGTGTATTTTTAGAGCTGACGATCGTCTCTCCGGTCCGGTCTGAATTTTAAATGGGTGCTGTGAATATTTCACAGAGCTGAGCTGAAAGCGAGAGGTGGCTTTCCTGTTTTGGTTTTGTCCTAAATGTCTGGTTCGCTTTTATTGCTTGAGCTGGATGAAGGACTCTAATATTTCGGCCTCGGTCAATGAAACCTGACAAGGCGGATTAAGCTAGAAGAAAAACTTAAATATTTGCAACCACCATTCCCCAGTTTATCTTCTCTGCTTTGCGGCATGGAAACCGGATGCATGAATAAGCTCTCATCTTGGGTCATTGTTTTTCAAGGGTTTTAACCGATGACATAACACTCATATTGACATGATCGCGCCGCAATTTCACCTGTTCACCAAGTTGACTTTGCTTTATTTAGCCGTTTGCATGAGCTCCAATGAAGCCCACTCCACCGGTTTGACCAAAATTGATTTGCCGATGAACCGCGACAGCTTTGTGGTGTGAATGTGTCCAGTTGGGCGCCGCTTTGTCAGTTTGATCCTGGGGGTATGCACCAAGAATGTGCGGACCCTCATCCTCTTGACTGGACCGTGGTCCCGCCTCAAACCTGTGCCGTTGATTTCCAGGATCGTCTTACACCGGCGCCAAACAGGCTCCTTTTAAGAAGCCCGTGTTGGCTCAAAGGACTCTTTCAGAGTTTACATTCAGGATGGCCGTGTTAGTCAAAAGCGGCTCTGCGTCGTGAATCAGGTGTTTGTCTGCGTATTTCTAAATGCTGAAGTTTCCAGACGTGGGCGGCGGTTATAATTTTGGGGGTGAATCTTTCTTGCATTTGTTTCTTTGCTCAACCGTGGCTCATCAAATTCCTACCGCTTCGCTTTCCCAAAATGTTATTTCTGGCTTTTGTTGCATCGTTCCTTTTTCTTGATGCGTGTGTCTCATACCGACACCCACCACATGGGCGAGTCATGTGACGGGCTACTTAATCAATCGCTCAATTAATTGGGAGTTGGGCTGGGGCCCTTAGATTGTTTTGGACAGCTGCATGCTGAACCACACAGAGTAGTACAGCAGTATACTTGCGTGTTGATGTGTGCCTTTAAGGGGCGTGGTCGAATGAGTGATATCGGGAGCTCTGACTCCAATTGGCCATTTTTTCACCCGGTAACATCTGCTCCGTGCTCCTTGTGAGTGTTTTCATATTTGTATTTGTGTTTTTGTGAGTTTGTCTCATTCACTTAACGGCTGAAAGTGCATTGGTCAGTGAAGCGCTGCGTTTTTTGTTTTTTGTTGTTTTTCATTTTGCTACTTCCCTCGAGTAGTGGCCATTCTTGCAAGTTGAGGTACCGCTGTACTGATTTGCGGTGTTTGAGTTGAGACGGACTCCGTCACAAACATGTTTTCTATGTTTTAATTTTTTTTTTGAGAGCAGCTGCAAAGGAGTGAATGAGCCGTCTACTGAACGCTTGATTGGCAGAGGCATTTGTGTGGCAGAGTCAGAGGTCGTCTGCAAACAATTGTCCAGATCAGGCACAGCTCCTTAACTATGGCTCTCGCTAATGTGAGCGAGGTTCCTGCACATGCACGCACAACCCCGTTTGCACTAGACTCGTTTTGGGTGAGCGTCCAACCCAAAGCCAAACTCTGAAACCGCAGTGAAGGAAATCCCCTTTAATTTTTCCCCACCAGGATATTGGAGAGTTTGTTTCGTGTGCGCGCAGCTCATCTGGTCTCCACAGCAAAGCGCGAAGCGCCATTGTTGTTCTTACCAGCGGAATGGACGTGACGCACGGGCTCGTTAATGCGTCGCGGACGGGAGTCACGGGCGGTGAGAGCGATAGCGTTCCGAGTTGTTGGATGGTGACTCATGTTTGAGTAGGCTGCTTGTCAGAATGAAAACACAGCTGGCGACACGCTCCTCCTCCTCACAACGCAAGTGCTAACCAACAGCATCGTGTTCGCCAGAGGCTTCAGCAGCGGTGGAAAGTCACAAAGTACCAATACGCTGACGCCTCGATAAGAGTTTAGTTCAATCCGTGGCCACGCTTGCAACTCAAGACTCGTTATCTAGGGTACATAACTAATTTTATCTTACAGATTTTTCGTGGGATCTGATTCTTTTTCCACACGGACTGTTACTGCAGACTCGTGTAGCAATAAGTATAAGCGAGGAGGAAAATGTGTCAAAGAGAGAGAACGTCCAAAGTTAAGTTAAAGTGAATAAAAAAAACATTTAAAAAAAGGAAACAATTTTGTGTGCCGAGCTTTTTATTCATTTTGCCAAGTTTATCAAAATGGGTATTGTATATAACTGACATCTGATTCACTTTTACTTTTGTTCATTTCAGTCTGAAATTTACTTAAGTAAAGGAGTTGAATCAGTACTACTTGGTCTTTTTTAGCTGTACTTTTACTTAAGTAGAAATGTTGAGTACTTTTACCTCCCCTTAGATTGAGAGTCGTGTATTGCTGGTTTGAAAAATATCAAAATCCAGAAATATTACAAAGCACGGCTGCGAATGGGTTCCATATATTTTCACATTCCTAAAACACTGATCATGGTCAACCTAATTGGGAATGCAGCTTATTTTTCCTGTAGTTTATATTCAATGTTTCCATAGTTTTCCGCATTGTTTAAAGATGTTCCCAAACAAATTCTCTGATTCATTCGTTAAATTTTGGTTTGAAATAATGGCCCTCAGAAAGTGTGTGTGTTCCGAAGAGGTGGATGACGTCCATGGAAATAAAGCTTGATAGGATCGTTAAAAACACCAGCGAAGTACGCGTGTATTCGACTCGGTGAAGCAATACGAGCGTAGTACTTCTAAGCCAGCCAAGGGCATTGAAATCATTTGTAATCTGTAGAAAGAAAGAAAGCGGGAGGAGAAATGCAAAAAACTGAAGATAGGGAGGGGGGTAGCAATGAATGAGAAATTCCGTTTTATTATGTTATGACTTCAAGTTGTTGTTGTTGTTGATGGAGGGATTTGCGCCCACTGGTCCCCCCCGACCCCCCCGTGGGCCGTGCGAAGTGGGACTTTTCTGGGTGTGCAGCCGCGTTTGGCACCTAGCGGGAGCAGTCTGCCGGTCGGCCCCCATTAGCCGGCCCTTTTGTTACAGTAAGCCATACCTCGCGGAGACCAGATGCAGCGTGTCCAGATTAGGTCTTCCACCCGCCAGCAGTTTTGAAAAGCCAGCCCTGAATCAGGCCTAATCCCCCCCCCCCCCCCGCAAGACTTTCTCTTTTCTTCCTGCGCCTTTTCTTCTCCGCATCACACAGCTGCAGATACACACGAGTTAGTCGCTCACAACCACTCCTATCACGTCACAATTATACAAACCAGCAATACTGTACAAAAGCACAATTCGGTTACTTATCAAATCATTTTAGAATAAAATTTTAGAGTAATTGGATCCAAATAGATATTATAATATATAATATTAGATATTATAATTAGATATTAGATATAATATTAAACACAAATCTGAATGTGAGGTGGAGGGATTTTTTTGTTCACTTGGGGTCACCATCCTCACGTTCTACTGCAGTATCTGTGACTTCGAGTGTGTATGGATTTTAAAGACGCGGCCTAGCACGAAGCTTCAAGGCATCAAGAAATGTTGCGTTGACCTTTTTTGTTATGGAATCGTTAATTACCCAATATAACCACATACATGGGGCTGTTCAGAATCAATATTTATCGAACATTCAAAATGTATTTAAAATGCATCATACTTTCTGGAGATGCTGTTTCAGTTCATGTACGTATTAATCTGTGCATATCACTACAGAGGAGTTTTTTTGCTCAGGCCAACCATTTAGAGGATGTAAAACAGAAAATGCTGAAGTGATTGAGGGCCAGCTCGTTGGCCCTGTGAGGACCAAGTAGGCATCTAATTGGTTAAAGAAACTGTGTTGAATTTACTGATTGTGAAGGACACCACTGTCGAAACATAATCCAGAGATTCAAGTCAGACATGTACAGATTTGGCATTAGTACACAAAGCAGAGTTTCAGATAATCACCCAACAAACATGTTCGACCTGGTCTTGCTCTCTGAGACGAGTTCCCCAAATCTGGTAACGTCATTTGGTGTTTGTCAAACTATCCTGAACTTGTCTTTCGACAAGATCTTGGAGTGCATCTGTGGGGAATTTTGTCTCCATTCATCCAGAGAAATGTTTTGTTTACGACAGATGCCACTGATGTTGGACCTGAGAGTTGGGCCTACTGGCTCACCTCCAGCGTTGTTGTTATCCCGAAGGTGTTTGATGGTCTTCTTGCACACGCACACAAAAAAACAGGCCGTTTTGGACTTTTTGGACTTTTGTGGCGCGCACTGGACATCCGTCAAGTGTTACCACAAACTTGAAACCACATACTTGTCAACATCTCTTAATTCTTAACCCTTTAGCTACCCACTCCAACAGTCAGTGGAGCACAGGAAGTAAGCAAATAATCATGTTTAAAGGACCACAGATGCCATCTCAACTAATTCTGTATTTCTCTGAAAAAAGTAACTTTCCTTCATGTTTTGGCTTTCTTGCAGAAGCCTGAAGTTTTGTGCTATTTGGAGCTGTTCATACATAATTCCTTCTGGCTTGTCTGAGGCTTCAGTTCCAGCTTGAGAAAAACATCCCCAAAACGTGATGGCGCCACCACCTTGCTTCGCTGTAGGCCTGGCGTTCGTTTGGTGATGAGCAGTGTTGCGGTTGGCACCAAACCTTCCTTTTGGAACCATTCCACTTTGATACCTTCCACACACAACCTTGCACGTGCATTTTTTATTGCAGGTTGGAAAAGGGCATCGTAGTTGAACAAAAGAAGTTACGTTTCTGTTTTCCAGGGGCAAAACGTTCGTGCATTTCCCCCTGCTTGTCTTGATTTCGACACAGCTGCAGTCTGGATGTTGTCTTTGGCCCCGCTCGTCATGTTGCGTGAAGCCACAAGGTCATTTGCAGAAAGATCAGGCGGGGATTCCAGGACCCGAACTGCACTGTGTTTCAGGTCCGACCGCAGGCGGGCGCCGTGCCACGCGAGGCAACAATGAGGGGGTCCGACCGAGAAAAGTTGCAACACAAACTTGAGTGTGTTGTTTTGTTGTTGGCGGCGACGCACCTGGCGGTCGATCGCGCTGTTGCATTATTTAGTATACGTGATTGATCTTTTCTTGGCTTGCGTTTTACACCTCGATGGCTTCCCATAAAGTTCTTCAAAGAATTTTACCAGCTGGCGTTAAAAGAGCCGGCAGACGTTTTTACAGTGTGTTAAGGCAATCTGTCCTTTCGTCGTTCTTTTAACCTGTTGCTGTGCGCTTCACAGTTGAAATACACACTGGTGGGTTTTGTGTGTCTTTCAATATATTTTAGACACTCTAAGGCTGCGTACACTTTGTGTACTCTTTATTTGAATGGCGGTTGCCATGACAGGTTTCCAAACAGGCAAAATCTGAAGAGCAATTTCATGAAAATAGTACAATGTGACACTTGTGGTAGGAAGTGTCAAAGTACAAATACTTTGTTTACTGTACATAAGTATTTATTTTTTATTTTTTATTTTAGGTATCTCTACTCTACTTAAGTTCTTTTTCTGACTACTTTTAACTTTTACCACAGAAAAGATTTGTCTCAAATGCATTGTCTTGTGCCAGCCTAAAAACCAGCAGCTTTTCAGTTCAGCAATTCCTTCTAATTTGAAAAAATTATAATATGTCAGCTTTATATTTTTTGTTGTGATCACGAACTCATTTGTGTAATGGGATTTATTTATTCTTCTGAGTTATGAATATTATGTAAGTTGTAGGTATTGCATGAAATTGACAATATTTACTTTTATCCTTTTTGCACTTGGTCAGACCCTGAATAGTACTTTTTTTTTTTTTTTTTTTTTTTTTTTTTTTTTTACTTTTAGTTAAGTTCAGAAGTTGAATCAGTACTCCTACTTGAGTCAGCGTTGCGCTCGGACGACTGTGTGACCGGAATACCTGAGATGACCCCGATGATCTGAAAAGCCGTCGCAACTCTTTTGCCAGCGCATTAAAGCATGACCCACTTTCCCCACTTGTAGAGTAAACAGAGCGCAGCCAAATCCAGAAGATACGCACAAATCCTTCTGCTGCGGATTTACATTTGGCCGCGTTCAAGTGCGCGGCTCCCAGTCAGACGGAGCGGGACGCACAAGCCGCTGCGGAGTCACACGGATGTCAGCGGTCCAATGGCTAACATTGTATGCTGTCACTTGTTGTCATGACAACAGCGGGTCTCATATTTCTGACTTGTTTGTGCGTCGGCATAGCCGACGGCAAGTGGAGGTTTCCTGCCACAAGACTGCGTTGGTGATCATGTGTTTTGGATTTGAAAGAATCCCCCAGTACTTACAAGATAACCCGTTTGCTTCACATTGCAACTGCTTGGACTGAAATTGTTAAATTGCCTTGATAAAAATGGCAACAGCATGTGGTGTTTTTCCAAATTCCCTTCTGAATGCAGCCGCTCCAAAATAAAATCCCGCTCAAGTGACGGTTGGGCCTTTTCTATTTCTGTCGTCTTTTCTATAAGGAATATCTCGCGCTATATTGAGCCCGATGCGGTAACGAGATGCTGCTACTCAAACTCTCTGAAGGGAACATTCCACTGTTGTTGTTGTTGTTGTTCATGGTCACGCCGCCGTCTGAAATATTCCCTGCAATCAAAATATACGGCTGTTTACATTTACGCCGCATACGTGAGCGCTAGGTTGAGCGAGCGCACAAACCACAGGCCTCGTTGACGGACGTGCGTCGGCCGCAGTCGGATCGTGAGCTCGTCCCCACCGCGGCTGTTAATTAGCGCAGGCCACAGGGGAAAGTGTGATGAAGCGTCACGTCGGCCTTTTGGGCCGGTGGAGAGGGGAGCCGTCATCTCATCTGCTCCAGTTGTAGTGGTCCAGTAGCGAGCTAGACCGCAAGGCTAAAGCATCCCAAACTGGAGTGTAGATCATTAAAACAGTTTCCCCTAAATGTTTACATTAACCCCTTATGTACAAATCCATAACCCACATTCGTATGCAAGTCTGAATGCGGCGTAGTCCAGAGCTGTGAGTAAAAAAATAAAATAAAGCAAGTCAAGTTGAGTCCGCGCTAAATTTCAAGCAATTCATTACTAGGGTTTAAACAAGCAACAACAAGTCAAGTGTTGCTCAGTCACAACATAGATTCGCACATTAGCCACTTTTCACTCTGTATTATCATGTAGCGTCAATGCTATCTGTCCTTGTTAGTTGGCTTGTACTAACAAGTTCACAGTCGCACAATGTTTTTCAATTCTTCCAAAACCAGTCTTTTACCAGTCAGTTGTCTTTTACTTTGTCTTCGCAATCAAACATCAAACTGACATGAAGCTTAGTTCATGTTTGACCAGCTGTTGGTGTGCTAAATTGTAAAATTAGCGTAGCTTACGTGTTTTTATAGCGACTGAGAGAAGTTAGATGTCGTCGCTGTTTACTCTTATTTTTGAGAAATTTTACCAAAAACAATTCTTGAACACAAATGTCTTCCTAATACTATTGATTATTATGAACTAGACAGCAATAAAAGGCATCTCATTGGCAAAGGTAAAGAAACCCATTTAAGGTAACCCAAATGTCCTTCTACTCTTCACCACTGGATTCATTTTTGTACCAAAACCCACTAAATCTTCTCGATCAGGTTGCGTGGGCTATTTATCGTATTGCGCAGTTCTGCCTAAGACGGCGGTCGTTGTCCGTGTGCGTCAGGAGGCGAGTGAGCGTTGTGGAGATGGAGGCGACAGGAAAAGGAAAGAGGCAGCCTGGTGTGCGAGCGTGTGTGTTTGTGTGTGCATACCTTCGAGTTGTGCGTGGCCAGTGGGTGGGTGCGTCAGTCAGTCGGTCGGTCTCTCCGCAGCACACTCGGCTGCCGAGCGGAAGCATCGACGTGCGTCTGCAGGACGTCCCGAGGAACGAGCCTGAGGGGGATGGACTAGCTGAAGACGACGGGGAGTGGATTTTTGATTACATTGAATCCGGTCATCTGGTCCCTACCACGCGGACTTGGCGATGCCATGCTGGCCCAGAGGAACGGGCTTCCCTCGGGCTGCAAGCCGGTACCTCTGAGGGATCTCGCCGACTTGCGGGACGCCGACCCCGAGGGCTGCTGCTCCCTGTCAGCCTCCGCCTCATCTGGAACTTGTCCCTGGGCTCGGCTGGCCGGGGCAGACTGCTGCTTGTCGGAGCCGTACTGCCTCTGGTTCCAGCTTTTAGCCAGAGCCTACTGGGGCGAATTGGAACTGGGTCTCAAGAGTTCCAGCCGTGGCGTCTCCTGGGCTCGGCTGCGGGAAGCCTCCAGAAAGAACTGCGTGCGATCGCGGGTAAGACGTGCCGCATGGGAACAATAAAGCATCCCTGTGCAATTTGACATTCCTGGATGTGTGCTTACTTTGAGGAACACTCTGGCGTGTAAGTTTACATCGGAGGCATTCAGAGGGGAGGAGACTTACGTTGTGCCGTCTGAGGAATTTTCTGTGCGTCATCCTGCTCTCCTGTGGCAGCGCAGTCCTGCATGGCTGAACGATATCTTTTATTGCGGGTTTATTTGGTTTGCGTTAAATGACACCGGAAAGCCCATAATGCCTTTTCCCAGATCTAGAATGGCCACGCTTTAAGTACTGTGTGGCTGGAACCAAGTCAGTCATTGTTCAAGCCTGGCGTATTAAAGGCATATTTTCCTGCGATAAAGTGAGCGCGGGTGACTAATGCTAAATGTCTGCGGTCGGAGAGGTTTGGAAAGGGAAAGTGTGAGGGAGTCGCGAGAGGTAGATGGATGACGTCAGCCGGCCAGGGCTGACTCAGGCTAACAAAAACATACTTTTTTGGATGAAAGTGGACCACAAGTGACATTCAAAATCAAGTTACAGCGCTGAGCTCCTTTCCATAACAACATGCAAATACGCCGTCCTGAAGCCCGCGGCACGCAATGGCAGTGCCGGCGTCCAACCCTCAGCGTCAATAGCGAGGCCCAGGTTATCGTGGGGGCTGATGAATAAAGATTACTGGAAAAACGAACGCGAAAAGCCAAAGATAATTCAACATTGTATTTTTATTAACCCGTCAATGTTCAACCAAACCATGCCATTTCGTATAAAGAAAGTCAACTAGCTTAATACTAACACGTAATTCGAAATTGTATAGAGGGGCTAACGGAAATTAGCATAGCTGTCACAGTAATTCGAAAGCTTCGAACAACTGCCACTTACACACACGCAGACTCTGTGGGAACTATTACTGGAGCATAGTTGGGAATTATCTTCTGTTAATTGTGCTGCATCTTCTTCCAGTAGAGCTCAGTGCTGCCCACCATGTTGTGGCACAAAGTGGTACTACATTCACAGCAACGCCACATTCGTTCGGACTTGCTTGTATCCTGTAAAAACCCTTGAACAGGGATCTATCGGTTTTAATAAACAGATTGAAGGCATAATTTATTGGCAAATATCTTTATGCAAAAGGAATGCTGCCTCTTGCGTCTTGCTTTATAATTCATCACGTTGGCGATATGGAGATAGTCCCTAAACCTCGCCGACCCAAATTGCTTGGTTCTTACACAACGCGACATTCATTTTTCTAAGCGCGAAACCAAACAAACGGCCCAGCGGGGTGACGTCGGCTCCGCTCTGCGTATTGCTGAAGATTTTCAGCAGTCAGAGCCTGAAGCCCACACCCTTCCTTCTCCCCGAGGACCTCCACATCTGCTACTCCCAGACAGCCGGGAAGGGAACTGTGGGTCGAGAAGCCGGGCGGTGATGAGGACACTTTTGTTATGGATCCATAGCGAGATATGTATTTTGGTAGATTGGAGAGACTCGACTGGCTGCGGTAGCCTGGAGTCGTGATGTTGGTCGCTCGAGCTGCAACATCTGACGCGTGCATGTGTCCTCCTACGTTGTGTCACTCTTGGCATTGGGAATATCAGCATATTTCAGCATTATGTAAATTAGCTGACTTGCGACGTCATAAACCGGGAAAATTCAGATTGGCTTGCTCACAGACACATTTTTAGAAATAGCCAAACAACGGATTTACATATCGCGGTTCACTTGTGGCGCTCCCACTGTATCGCAAATTTTTTTAATCGTACATATCTCATTTTATATCTTGGATTTTGCACTATATCACGGGATTTTGCGGTGATCATTCCCCCCCCAACCACTGATGTTACTGCAGACTATCGTTGCAATAAGTGCAAGGAAAAATGCGTACAAGACTGAGAATGTCCAAAGTTTGGCATCAAGTCACACCAAAAAAAGAACATAACAAAATGTGTCTGCTGCAAAGCGCAACTAGCATACACAATTGTATGTCTACAGTAAAGTAAAGATTGTTAGATAACTTTATATAGCTTGCCACCGCTTGTTAGAAGGAATCGTAATCGCTCCACAAGTGGTCAAGGACAGACGCAGCCGATGGTACACTTTCCATCGCTTTATTGAACAAATGGTAACACCATAAATGCGCAATAAGCACGTTCCGCCGCCAGCAACACGGCTCACCTGACGCACAGGCACGTAAACACACAGACTGGTTAACGCTAACAGCCAACCGCTATCCTGAGCCAACAACAGCCAACTCTACACTCTCATTCGTTGACCCCCAGGACCCGCCTTTTGAAGCCACACACATTCAAAGTCACAGATACTACAGTGTAGAATGTGAGCGGGAAAAAAACCCAATACCTGCACCTCACATGCATTTTGCATTGGTATTATGCATGCGCTCCTACTTTGCGTATTTTCATCTATTGCGAGGGATTCTAGAACGTAACCCCCGCCGTTAACGAGGCACGACTGCACTTGGCTGTTGAATTTCACTCTTGATGGACGGGCAGGCACTCCAGACATGCAACTATTTGTATACAAGCAATTCAAAAAAAAAAATATGCACTTTTCATTGCACATTCCCGTTAAGTCGAGGGCAATTAGGTCTGATGTTGAGCACGCACCAGTTCGTGATTCACCCGATGTTGTTCTCCCGCCCGAGTCGCGCTAGGAATGCACGAGATAAATCTCTCATCATGCAAACACGGCAAAGAGGCTCGCGAAGCCCCAAAAGTGCAATAACCAGAGCCACGTGTGCATGTGTGAAGCCCCGGGCAAAAAACAAAAAGGCTCTAAATGGCAAGGCTTATTATTTTGACAGATAATGTTTTCTCCGAATTCAACCGCGGTTAAGGAAGGCAATTATGTGTGTGCGTGTGTGTGTTTGGCCTGATCCCGGGATGCCAGACATTCCTCGCCGAGCGTAACGACGGATGTTGCGGGCCCCTTGTCTGCGTGTCAATCTCCGTCGTGCGTTTTCTGCAGAGAGTCGTCTAAGTCCACTAAGTCGGGACCGCTGTGCTTGAACGACTTTTGTTGGCGTAGAAGTGCGAGCACGCTTCACTCCTTTGGGCTGCCGAGTGTCTAATTGGAGTCTTTATGAAAATGACGAATTCTGGACAGGCTTACTGCTGTGTTTTCATGGGATAATTAATATGTTTGAAAACAATTTGGTTTCACACACTTAAAAGATGTGGTTTTCTATTGTCAAATTCTTTTCTTTTTTTCATGTGGAAGCTATCCAGTGAAAAACGGTCGGCGTACAGTCTCCTTATTGTGTGAAAATGTTTATTTTGATGGGTTTCACACAAGGCGAATGTTGTAAGAGGGGTTTGCAATTAAATTGAAGTTTAGGTTTAGTTTGAGTTGTACAGTTTTTAGGATTTAATCTATGAATGCAGGCAATTACTGTAATTTCTCGTGTATAATGCGCACCCCAAAATTCTGGAAACCCCTCCTACCTATGTATAATGCATTTTTACAATGGATGATTTTGCTTCTGCCCATATGATCAGAACATTAAGTATTATCTGTAGTTTGTTAGTTTTTTTTTTTTTTTTTTTTTTTTAATTCTGAAGTTAAGCACTTTATTTGAACACGGTAATACTTTATTTTTAAGCCATAAATTCACTGCTGGTATATTTTCTGTTTGTCCGAAACTGACAGCACTTGAGCGATTTTGCATCTTTATGAGGAGTATTGGACGTTTTTTATTTCCAGTGGGATACTTGGATGAACTGGCGCCCGGTCTCGGGTGCGCCCAGCTGGCCCAGCTCGACTCCAGCCAACCCGCAACCCAAACGCCGACAATCGCTTTTGAACGTGGACGAAAAGTGACGGTCGATATCTTTTTCCAGGCCAAGCGGAAGGATGGTCCCGAGCAGAGCGACGCGTCGGCGGCGGCCTCGCCCGGGCCGGAGGAGGAGCCCTTCTCCTGGCCCGGGCCCAAGACGCTCCGCCTCCGCCGGACCTCTCAAGGCTTCGGCTTCACGCTGCGCCACTTCATCGTCTACCCGCCCGAGTCTGCCGTGCACAACTCTCTCAAGGTAACCGGCGCTCCAATTTCCGTGTCATTTATAGTTTGATACGGAGAGACTGGTCGTGTCACAGAAAGGTATAGAAGTGAACGCAGTTAGTACTTATCATGGATCAAACACGTGAATTTTATCATTCAGGTCCTTGTTGGAGAATACCAAGTTGAGCAGAACGTACTAAAACATTGACGAGGTCATTGCAGGGGCGATTCTGCAGTCAGAGGTTTAGGGGTGCTGAGAGTTGGGAGGGTTTGGGTGGGGTAAACCATTTTTGAAGCAGGTTTGGGGTGCTGTGGTTTTGTTGTTAAAATGTTACAACCAAGTGCTGTATATTTGTACACTTTTCTAGCTTGTTTGAAAAGGACATGCAGTAAAAAAAATATATATATTCAAATTTTAGGGGTCCTGGGATTCCCTAAATGGAAAAAAATGCACTAGAAACATCTATGGTTCATTCAAAATAAACAAATGTTAAAGGTCAAATTCAGTTGACCTTTAAAGGTTATCGTGCATTTTAGATAAATTCCTTAAATTTCACCTCAAATTCAAATATCCAGAATTTTGTTGGCTCGTAGTGTAAATATTGTAGCTGGAATGTGTCGTTTGGAAATGGGTCAGAGTTCACACCGAAAGTCGCTCGCAAGTTCAAGCGGCCGTTGGACGACTTCTTCCAAAAGGAACAGGAAAAAAATAATTATTATTCCCGTTGACACGACGTGGGACGGGAAAACAACAATGCGGACGTGACTGGAATCGCTAGACTGAACTAATCGCATGCAGATGGGAGGAACGTGAGACGGGAGTGGGAAGCTGATTGGCTGACAGCAGCAGGTGGAACTAATGACACGGACAGACAGGAAGTCCCACTGACAAACGAGGAAGGAATGCGAGCCCGGCGACACGCATCTTTTCAACGGCTGCCAGTGTTTTGTTTATCCCATTTAAATTAAGAATAATGTGCTTTTTTTTGTGTGAGTGTTGTTGCTCCACAATTTAAAACAGGCGTGGCTTTCAGGGTGTATTTGGTGACTTTTCCGACCCCTTTCCATAAAACTGACACAAACCCCAAAATGTTCAACCAAACTATATAATTTCGTCAAGCAAATGTCCACTAGCTTAATGCTAACATATAATACGGAATTCAGTGTACTTCAGGAAATTCTAAACAAATGGAAAATAATACAAATATGAGGAAAGAAATGCACAAATATGACAAAAAATATTAGAATACTTACACAGTCTCAGATTAAAACAACAGAAATATTTGGGGAAAGAAAAACACAAATATGAAATGTGAAATACACAAATATTCAGAAAGAAATACACAAATGTTATGACAGATATTAAACATAATACCAAATATTAGACAATATTTACATGGTCATCGATTGTAAAATAGAAACTTGAAGAGAAAATACAAAAGAAATGTAAAAATACTGGTGGAAAAATACACACACATTCAGAATGAAACTCTCAAATGTTTTGAGTAAAGAACATGAAAACGACGCAATTGCTCTGCTTTCACTTGCGTCAACACAAAGTAGGAAGGAGGCCGCGCAGAGGTTCCTGCTCGGCCCTTCAACTTGATCCCACCTGGGACGAGTGCCAGTCGTCCTCTGGATAACAGAGGACCGTTGCCAATCTGCCTTTTTCGACTAATCGCTCGCTCGCTCGCTCGCGGGGTCCAACGATGAGCCCAGATTCCCGGCGAGCACGGAAAGGCTTTGACATAATAAATAGGACACAGCTTTGATGAGAACACCTCGGAGGGGTCTTTCAATGACAAACGCCAGCTCAAAACTCTTTATCGACCCTCAGTCACTCACTTACATGGGCTGTGTCCTTACAGATAGACAGTGGGTATTAGAAGTCTGCACACCCCTCTTCCAATGCCATTTTTTTTTGGTGGTGGTGATATTAAAAAAAAAAAAAAAGACCATTTCAAAAAATGGTTTTCCTCTAACGTGACCTGGAAACTGTACAACGCAATTGATGTTATTTATGTTTTTCCATATTGTTTTCAGCACATAACACATTTTTCCGCACGTGGCGGTGGCAGGCAGCATCATGCTTTGGGCTGTTTTTTTTTTTTTCCCCTCAGCTGGACCTGGGGCCTTCGTCAAGGTGGAGGGATTATGAACGGTTCCAAATCGCAGTCAGTGCTAGAACAAAATCTTCAGGCTTCTTTGAGAAAGCAAAAAAAAAAATGTCAGGAACAGCCCGCTAAAACATCTGAAGTTTATTTGGGGGTCAATCCGAGGCACTATAAATGTTGGCGGGTGCACGCTGACTCCCATTTAACATGAATTTGAATATGATTGGTTTATTCTCAACATAGCCCCCTTCCCAGTAATGAGGGTGTGCACACTTGTGCAACCATCGCAGTTGTTTAGTTTTACTTAATCTATTGAAAATATTTTTTTCAAACAGTTGAGTTGTACATGTTATCGGTCACATTAATGGTGTAAAAAGTTTTGATATGAATCATCTTGGTCTCTTTGTTTTTTTTTTTGTTTTTTTTTTTAATATCACAAAAACTGTCATTTCAACGGGGGGTGTGTAGACTTTGTATACCCACTGTATATGCCATTATGCCACACAGCCGGCGAGGGAGGGTTAACCCGCGCCCACTCCAAATGACTTTTAAGGACTGGAGCCGTGGACTAATCGCAAGATTTCGGGGTCATCTTGAAGGCCATCAAAACGTTCGAAGGAAAATCCGGGATGTGCGAGCGATTTGAGGACTTGTGTCACTAGGGGCTTACGCAATGCACGTTTTTTTTTTGCTTAGCTTTGTGTTGGCGGCCGAGCGAAGGCCAACGATCGCCTTCGACCAGTGAAAATTTGAATAAGTTTTACGACATGCTTCGTTCGACTCTGCTCTGCTTTTTGGGAGGTCAGAACTACACTAAAGAAAAACAACAAAAAAAACGATTGCTCTTTTTGTTTTTTCCTCTAGGACGAAGAGAGTGGCAGCCGAGGTAAGTGTGAAAAGCTTGTCTTTTGGTGGAAAAGAAACGACAAAATATTCGCTGATAAATACACAAAAATGTGATTTCTTTATTTATTTATTTTTTTCCCCCCCACTGCAGCAATTAGATCGTTCTGCAGTATTAGATAAAAAAATACACACACATTCGAAGAAACAAAAAATTGGTTGAACCCAAAACAAAAATTAGGGGGACAAGACAAACATTTAAGGTGGAAAAACATAATTATAAAACAAAAATACTTGTTTGTTATTCAAAAATATATATTTCAAACCACACAAAAATGGGGGAAAACGACAAAAATATTAGATGAAAAATACACAAACGTTATAAATAATATTGGAAACCACAAAATATTTGGGAAAAATAATACATTTTAGATGAAAAATATATTAGAAACAATATCAAGGTACATAAAAAAATGAGATGAAAAACCCACACATTAGGAGGAAAACATATTAATAAAAAAAATAATAATAATAATTAAAAATATGGAGAAAATAGAAATATTAGATGGAAAATTACACACGTTAAAAAAAATGACAAAAATTCAACTACAAAATTAGGGAAAAAGGACAACTAGTACATGAGAAACAAACATTAGAAAGCAAGAATAGACATTATAATATCAGGAAACAAATATTGAAAACTACTGAAAAATACAAACAGAAAACTTAATTCAACTGAACTGTTTTTATAGAGCTCATTTAAAAAAAAAAAAAAAAAAACACAGCTAAAACAAAGTGCTTTACATAAATAAGAATCCAACATAAAACGCTAAACACTTTTTTACAAACAGATAAAACCCTAAAACAAAGGCAGCTGGCAGAGTTGAAAGCCAATGAATAAAAATGCACAACACAAATATGTCCCAAAAAAATAATGCCAAAAATTTGGTGTAAAAAAGACAAATTGGATGAAAAACACAAATATTCAATGACAAATACACAATTATTACAAGAAAATATTCGATAAATGCAAAAAAAAAAAGAAAACAAATTCTGGAAAAATGTTGAAATAAATTAGATAAAAACTACAAAAATGTTTTGTTTAGTATTTTTCAGCCTCTGCTTCGATGTGTTTTGTCCTTTTCGTTGTCTGCTTCGACATGTCCGTAGTGTACTGCATGAAACGAGGATCGGCAGTCCGTTAGCCGTGCCGCGTCGTCCCGCTCCCTCTTGAGTTTGGCCGCGAGAGGCGTCCAATGAAAGATCCTGCTGTTAGCTTCGCGCTCGGCCCGTCCAATACATTCCCATTCGCGCCCTGTCGTACGCGTGTTGATTTCCCTCGGTACTGTCAACAAGATGACATCACTGACGTCGCCCCCTGTCGGCCATCTGCGTGACATTGCTGATGTCGCCCCCTGTCGGCCATCTGCGATATTATCCTAGAATAGATTTTTGTTATTATTTTTTTTTATTTAAGAGCCAACCTTCAATTGAGTACATTCCTGATGTGTTCCTGTTTATTCACATAAATACCCTTACATTCCCAAGGAAAGTTTCCAAATTTTGAAAATCCCAGGAATTTTGGAACCTCTTGTCCTGAAGTCAAAAAGCTACAAAAATGCAGCACAAGTAAACAAATGTACTGTCTTAGGTTAAAATACACACACACACACACGCACACACTATAATATAATAAATAATAATAAAATATCTGTTTTAAATTGACAAAATGTACACAAATTAATAAAAAAAATATAAAAATAGAGGTTGGAGAACACAATTATTAGGTGAAAAAAATGTTAGGTTTATTGGTTGATTTCCAGAAAAACGTTTCCAACTTACCTTCCAACATTTTGCAACCGTAGCCGTTAGCATTCGACAAACACTACACAAAACATTTCTAAAATAGGAGAAGAAAAACAAAAAAATATGAAAAAAAGCATTATAGTATTTTTATCTATCAGTATCAAGATTTGCCGAAAATATCTAAAAATACAAAAATATTAGACATTTTAAAAAATACATAGAAGAATTTGTACCCATCATCAGGCTTATCAGTTTTCACAGAACTATGCTAAAAATCCACAAATATTAGAATATTTTTGAAAATACCAAACAAAAATATGAGACAAACATAAGTATTAGGAAAAAATACAAAAATACCCAGATAAAATTGAATCACTTTACCCGTCATGTCTTTTTAAAAATATCTACAAATACACAAATGTTAAAAATATTTACATAAATATGTATTAGTGTAACTATAATAAAATGATTTAGGGAAAAAATAGATGCATTAGAATAATTTGTATACGTCCGATTCTCTGTTTTATTTTTTTACCAAAACTATCTAAAAATACACAAGAAAATAAGAAATCCCTTTTTTTTTTATTATTAAAAAATACCTCTATGCAATTGAACAATTTTTTTTCTAGCATTAGGATTTTCTGTTTTTACAAAACTAACCTAAAACTACAGAAATTGTAGAAATAAAAATACCCGTAGGTGTAAGAAAAGAAATACTTTACACAAATATTAAAAAAACATTGGGGGGAAAAAGAAAGATGAGAAAAAATACCCAAATTAAGAATAAAATAATGTCATGATACTGACCTGTTTTTCTTTTTTGTAAAATATATCTAAAACCACACAAGTATTAGAAAAAAAACCCCATAGTTTTCTAGTTTATTTAAGTCATACAGTTATTTAAGTCATACAGTCAGGAAAAAAAATATTACAATAGACGAGGAAAAATACACAAATATTAGAGAACAAGTACAACAAGATGCGATTGAATATTTTTTTGTCCATCATGAGTCCATCATCTGTTTTACCAAAAAATCTAAAAGTACCAAAATATTAGCGCCAGTAATACACATTTATAAAAAGATGAGCTAAATACACTTTGAAGATGATGATGATGATGATGTTGACCAGATGATTTTAATATCTTGTCATTGTTTACTTGCCGTTGACCCGCAAACGTTTCCATCTTCAAAACGTTGTAAAAGCCAACAAGCGAAGAGGAAAGCCAACATTTTTTTCTCTCCGTCCAGATGTTTGTCGCTGAATGTTGTTTTTTCTTTGTTTTGTTTTTTGGGGTTTTTTTTGGAGTTTTTTTTGCTCGACAAGTGACCCATTCATTGGCCGTGTGCTCTCAGCGATGTGAGCGCAAATCCTGTTTTCCACCGGCCGTTTTTTTGCTCTTTGAGATTCCAGGCTTTCCTGCCCTTGGTGGAAAAAGTGTTTTGGGTCGGCGTTTGTGTGTTGTTGTGATGGAGCGCTGTCAAGTGGGCTTTTTCCTTCTTCTTTTTTTTTTTTTTTTTTTTTTTGGGGTACTGTTAAATTTCCCTGTACGAAGGACTTTTAGAAAAACGGCATTTCAGACCCACCGGCGTAAGGTGAAAATGTGGAAGACAGAGAGACAACATAAATTCCCTTTTCAATCAAATAATTGTATCCTTCCGACACGCTAAAAACAACACTTTTTAGTACAAGTATTTCTTCGTGCCTGTTCTCGGTCTCGTTGGGAAGAAATGCGAGACGATCGTATAACGTCACTTTGAGGAAGGGAAAAGGAGACTCCAAATAAGAGACAAAGTGTGCTTGCTTCAAGCTATTTGCTTCGCACAGCTGAAGTTTATTCTAAAACTGACACATAAAACAAGAGAGAATGAAACATTGTATATTTAAAGGCCAAAGCATATCACGGCATCTAACAAATGTCCCCTAGCTTAGTGAACTGTTGACAGCGTTTTAGCCGTGACATTCTTTGGTGGAGAATATCGGCGCAACAAGCGTCTTCTTTGTGTCTTCTTATACATTCTAATGAGAAAATGTGCGTCTATTATTGTGTTTCTTGTTTTATGTTCGATCTTATGTTCCAAGCTGTTTCTGCTCCACTTCCCAAAGTCAAGTTGCGTTCGGACTGCCGCGCGTGCAAACCTGCCGCTCCCTCTTCATGGTAACGCACGAGACGCGATTGCGCGTTTTGTTTTCATGTCGTCCGCCGTCGTCAAAGCACCCCCGTTTCCGTTTCAGGTGTGTGTGGAGAAGATGAAAGTGACGGCGGAATACTCGGAAGAATAACATTAGCCTACTCCTCGCTTTTGTTGTTTAGATACAGAAATACCATAAAAACATGTTTTTCGATATGAAACTTCTCTTTGGTTTAATGAGTTAATAAATTATTGCAATAAAGTGATCATGAAGGAGATGTTTTTTGTTCTTTTTCTGTTCCAGACGCGTAAACGTGAAGCGCGCCCCAGTGGAAATGGTGTTAATAGTCTCATCAAAATCATTCATTTGGCATATTTGCAAGAAATAAGTTGGTAAATGAGCAAGAAGCTCATCTGTTTTCTAGTTTATTTAAGTCATACAGTCAGGAGAGAAAAAAAACCAAGCAAATGTGTAGAATCCAATTTGTACTGCAGAGCTGGAAACCAAACACACACACGCGCGCACGCACACACACACACACTTCATCAGCGTACAATCCAAAAACAACAAAGCAAAGAGAAACTAAGACCACAGAAAATCCTGGCAGAGAAGAAGTCCCTGTGGGTTTCTGCCCCCTGCTGGACACGAGCTGTCCAAATTCACGTGTACAGTATGTACAGTATAAAAGAGAGGAAAATCACAAATCGGCGCTGAACTCCCGATTGGGTCTATTCAAATGTATTGCAGCAAAGTGAATGGATGAAATGCAAAGGAGACGTGCGGCAAAAGGTCATGCAAATGTTTTGCGCGCTCGGCAGGGAGGCGGCGGAGTCGCCTGGAGCCCATGGATACCATTTTCGTCAAGCAAGTCAAGGACGGAGGCCCCGCCCACCGGGCTGGACTCTCGACAGGTACGCGCGCGCGCACGACGGAGCTTACGTTACGATGTTTCGTAATATCAGTCCTAATAAACACGCCTTTGCTTATTCTGTTGCATTCCATTTATTAGTTCATTATTAGACCCAACAGAATTGATTTGGATGAAAATGTCCTCCATTATTTTTATTGTCAGTCCTAAAAGCCCATCTTTTTATTGTACTCAATGAATGAATCATAGATCTAAACTTTTTATTGTATTTTACTATATTCCTCTTATTTGAGCGAACTGCCATACTTTATTCTGTTTTACGCTATTCATTAACAGCCTGAATTAACTCTTACCGTGTTTGTAGAAAGTTTTATTTTTCGACCTAAATATGCCTTATTTTATTATTCAATTTGACTTGCTTTATTATTTTGTACGATCGGTCATAGAAGCCTTGATTCAATTGCTTTAATTACTCTTCCCCCGAACAGGTCTTATTTTATTCTATTTTATTAGAGGAATGCCTTAACGTTTTCTACTCTATTTTTTTCTTTATTTTTGTTATTGTTAGTCCTAATGGCTTTTTCATGAGGTTTTATTAGTGATGTATCAGAGCAAACATTCCTTATTTTGTTCAATTTCACCAAATTGATCATTTTTGCCATGAGTAATCTCAGCAGCCCATTTATTAATTTCTCATTCAGCAGAACCGCCCTTTATTTTATGATTTCTTTACCTCTGTTAGTTGATGATGAAAGCTAACCTTCTTAATCTTTTACGGTTGGTCCTGACAGCCTTCCCTTTTTTTCTTTGACTTGATTTCTGAGCAACGTAAGAGACGAAGCATCCCTAATTTGATTTCTCGTCGTCCTATCGTGGCCTTGTCGACTCTAATTTGCCGCCCGGAATTGCGCTGACGATGTGTTTGCGGCGGCGCGCAGGTGATCGCATCGTGAAGGTGAACGGCGAGAGCATCATCGGGAAGACGTACTCGCAGGTGATCGCCTTGATCCAGAACAGGTGAGCCGCCCGCCCGCCCGCCCGCCCGCCGGGCGACATCGCGGCGTCGGTGCCCTCACCTTTTCCTCCCTTTTTTTGCGACGGCGCTGCAGCGGCGCCTCGCTGGAACTGTGCGTGATGCCGAAGGACGAGGACATTCTGCAGCTGGTGACTTTTTCTTCTTCTTCTTCTTCTTCTTCTTCTTTAACGCTCGCCGTTCGGACCGTGCACCTTTTGTTCTCGTGACGCGTTTGATGTGCCGGATGCATCGGCCAACGAAACAAAGTGACTAACTGGCTTGATTTTATTTGATGTGTACGTTTCATTTTGACTCCTTATTGGGTTATTGTTGTTATGATTATATACTGTGGTACAACTAACTGAAATGTTCTTAATTGTTAGCTCCGGTTGTCACGGAAATAATGGAATTTCTCGCGGGCCTTCGGCCGACACACGTGGCAGACGGGGTCGGGACGTGCCGCGCCACGTCGGCTGCCCACGTATACGACCGCCGCCGCTCCGTTGCTGTCTCGCTTCAAAATATTCTCAAATTTACCGACTGGCGTTCGTACAGACATCAATGACTCGCAGTTTTAGGCTATTCGGGTCCGAGCTCGGTCGTCCCGATCCCCCGCCAATATCCGAGTTTTACTTTAAAGGGACTGAGATTGTGGCCTACATTGCGGCTCCTCTGACGCTTCCTCTTTAATCCGGCCACAATGCGCTTCATTTTTAGGCTGTCTCGCGACATCAGAGGCATTTTGTTTCCATTTCTTTGTGCTTACCTGTCAACTTGTTTTCACTCCCTTTTTCTCCTCGGCCTTCTTTCGCCTGCCGACTGCAGTTTTCCAGGGACATCACGGCTCTGGTAAGACGGGAAACCGTACGACTAACCAACCCCTTTGCTTGTTTTCCTTGTTTGAATCATTGCTACTCCATCGCTCCTTTTTTTAATTCAGCCCCCAAGGCAAGTTTCGCTTCGCTGCATGACATTCGATGTGTAGTCCCACCTAAATGCCTCCGGAAGCCGTCCCTGAAAAGAGTCAGCGAGTCTGCCGTATTGGATTGACGTCGCCTTTTCCAGGACTCTTTTCGCTTCAGCCAGTTTCAGAATATCCCAAAGGGGAGCTCGGCCTATTTTGTCCCATCGCTATCGAATTTCCGCCACCCAAATTAGACGCGCGGAGGGCACGAGATCCTAAGAATGAGATTTTTCATCATTGCGTGTGGGCCGAGCACATTTGAGCGAGTTCGATAACCGCAGCTGCGTAAGGTCCCGTGACGGCCGCTCGCAGATTCCGTTCCCTCGCGAGGCTCATGCCGTTGAAGTCGAAAAGGCTGTTCTCCTTTGGCCTCAGGGCATCTTCTCCATCCAGAAAGGTGGGTAACGCCCTACTGCCCTCTTCCTCGCTCCTTTCACTGCCTACTAGCCTGCTTGAGTCACTTCCGTGTATTGACTGACAAATTAAGAGTTGATAGTTTTGTTTTCTGAGACATCAAAGTGTTTTGTCGTGTTTTTTTTTAGCGCTGCAGTTAGCATGTTTGGCCTGGCTTTTTCCTGGCTTGTCGTCCTGTGTTTAGGAAATCGATGTAAGATGGGGGGGGGGTTGAAGTGTTCCCAAGTGAATTTGTGTCATCGGAGGCGGAACAGAGACGCAGTGCCAGTGTGTAAGCGAAGCGTAAAGTTAAACACCCACGCTGCCCACGCCCCGCATCTAATTATCTGAATGCGCAAAGCCGCCACAAAAGCTTCGGCGCGTTGTGTCTGAAAAGGAAAACCGAATCAATCCGGCTCTTCCGTGAGGCCTGCGATGCAGTAAGGCCGTGTGAAAGGGGTTTACGTTTGCCTTTGAATCAACGCACCAGGATCCATCTTGTCGCTGGTGTGAAGTTTTACCTCCGTGTCGCCAGGCAGCTGAAGTGATACCCTGTCCCGTATATTCTCTTCTTGCAGGCGTATTCTCAGGACGCGTACCTCAAAGGAAATGCGGCCTACAGCGGAAACGCCCGGAACATCCCCGAGCCGCCGCCCATATGCTACCCTCGGATAGAAGTCGAGACGACGGAGGCGAGCGAGCCCCCCGCCGTCAACAGCGCGCCCCGAGAGGCGGCTCAGGGAGGGGCGGCGGAGAAGAGCTACCGAGTGGAAATTCCAGTTCCCCCCTCGGGCCCAGCCAGCGTCTGCGGCGACGACCTGAGGACTGCGGCTACGACCCCCGAGCGGTCGGCTCGGGCGGGCCCCGGCCACAGGACTGAGGACGACCGGTGCTGCCCTTCCGCAGAAACGCCTTCTCCTGGACCCGCGCCTCTCGTCTCCGCACTTCCGGCAGGCGCGCAGCCGCCGCATCCTTCGTCCGTTCCCGCAGCGCCGGCGACGCTCAGCCCTCCCCCGAGTGCTCGACCGAGCCTGAGCCGCCCTGGCGACTCCCCGGTACGAGCGTCTCCCGCCGCCTCGCCGGACGCGTTCTCGCCCAAAGCCGAGCGCCACCCGCCCTCGCCCGCGGCCCCCTCCTCGTCCTCCCCTCACCAGAACATCGACTGGAGGAACTACACCACCTACAAGGACTACATCGACGCCAAGAGGCTCCACACGTACGGCTGCCGCACCATCCAGGAGCGCTTGGACAGTTTGCGTGCTGCCGCCGACTCCAGCTCCGCCTACAGCCAGCAGCGCGCATCCCCGCCGTGCGGCAGCCAGAGAGGGCCGGCGGCCTCTCAGGTCAGGTGGAGGAGCATATCGACCGATCGAGGGGCGAACGGCGGGCCGCGCGCTTCTCCGCTCCGAAGCGCTTCCCAGGACAGGCTCGGCGGGTCGGAGCGGAAGGGCGACTGGCCCCGGAGCGCTTCCCAAGATGCGCTGCTGTTCTCCGGCCCCGGGGCGGGCGAACCTCGAGCGCGCTCTTTCGACTACCTGGGCCAGCGGCCCGCAGAGGAACGCGGGCTCGGCGCCGCAGACCGGGCGGGTTTGGAGGAGCGTCTCCTGCTTTGCCAGGGCGAGGAAGCCAGAGCCAGCAGGCAGGGAGCGAGCCAAAGAACTTTCCCTCATCTCAACCGCGGTCTCGCCGCACAGGGCGCATCAAACTCTTCTTTAGCAGATCGAACGTGCGGCAAACCTCCGTTGAGGCCGGACGGCAACGTTACGAGGCCCTCGCGGCTGCCTGTTCAAAATTCAATTGCGGACCCCTCAGCTGGCGCCAAGACCCCGGACTTGCAGAAAGAGCGAAGAACTCGCATCGCCGCAAACCACGTGGGCTACTTGGAGCTCCGGACTCGGGCTGACAGTCTGAAGATGGACAGCAGGTCCGAAGCCAGTTTGGCGGCCAGGTCTTCGTCTTGTTCGGGTCCCTCGTATAAAATCCCCACGCAAAGCGGCGGCGTCACCTGTGGAGCTGGGAGCCAAAAGCCAAAGGCCTCTGTACGGACTAATGGCGGTCCGGCTCAGGCCGTGGAAGGACTCGATGCGACGGCGGTGGTCCTGAGAAAGGACAAAAACTCAGGAGCTGCTCGCGCGCGCCCGCCGTCCTACGTCTTTGCCGTTTGTGACAACCGAGGCGCCGTGAGCCAGAAGTCGCCGCCGTTGGTCAAAGCCGGTTCTGCCGACGCCGTGGCGTGTTGGACCGACAGCCGCAGGGAGCCGCATCTCAGGAGGCCGGGGGGCGCTCGGCAAAGGAGAGGCTCCCGCGACCCGGGTGACTCCTTGGACTCCATCCCCTTCATAGGTAAGCGAGTTCTACTTGAGCGCCTTGGTAATAAAGCGTTCCTGGAGGTGTTTGATGTCAGCGTGATGTCATTTAAGCCTTGCGGTAACGGCAGCGCACGAGCCAAGCGTCTCGCGTTTCCCGCCGCCGCGTTGAAGAAAAGAAACCCAAGTAACGCGCGTTGTCCTGATGGCGGCGGTGATATCGTTTCCTGTTCCCCTTTTTTCCAGTGGTGGTAATATTTTGGAAAAAAAGCGAAATATTTTGTGATAGCACTTAAGTATATTTTTCACGTGTCTGTGCTTCGAGTACTCCCTTTTTTCCTCCACAAGTACAGAATGTGGGTACTATTGCCACCTCTCTTTTGTTTTTTTTTTTTTTTTTTTTTTTTTGTCCCACGTTATCCATATGACTCATTTATACTTAATTGTCGTCTTTTCCGATGAATTCCCTGTGTGACCGCGCTCACACTTGCTGAGGTGTTTTCTGGCGACTAGCCCAGATCTGAAGGACTGAAATCTGTGTTTGTCCGCAGACGAACCCTCCAGTCCCAGCCTGGACGTGGACACGATCAACATTCCGGCCTCGGCCGTCATCTCTACGACGCCCGTCATGGCCACCTCGCCGCTGGTGCGCCGCCACATGTCGCACGACCATGGTACTAGTTGGGCTAGTCGACGTTTCGGCGACATTTTAGGATCAATATAAATGTTCACCCCACATATTTTTTCGAGGGCGACCAATATCCCAGTATCTGAAAAAATTGCCTCTTCACTCTTCTTGTCTAATTGAAAAGTAGTTTTTTTTTTGTTTGTTTGTTTTTTAACCTTACAAGTGAACTAAATTTAACTTTTTCGAGTACTTTTTGCACAGCTTGCTGTTCTCTAACAAGGAGCTGAATGGCAAAATTCATAAAAAATTCCTAGGACGGCATTCTGTGACTCCTCCAGTCTGTCGCTCTCGCTGTTGCAACCTATGACAAGGGCTTTTTTAATTTTAATTTTATTTATTTATTTATTTTTTAAAACATTTAACAGCTCGCTAAATATATTTATGACTAATCAGAATCCATTTGTTGATATCTCAAGCAGCAAAAAGACAGATATCTACAATTCCCTTGCAGATATCCATAATTCATATACCGGATGTCTGCAACTGAATTGTAGTAATCTGTAATTTCTCCTACAAGGAATGTCGAAATGTTGTTTTTGACGATGTAAGACGGATTCGCAGATCTCTGCGACACTTGTCCACTCGAGCTGTTAAATGTCGTAACGATATCGCGCTCTGAACAGATTCCCTGCGGCTCACCGTCATCGAGTCGGACTCCGGGGGTAAAACGGAGCGCTCGTTGTCCTGCGACGAAGGCTTGGATAACTACCGGGAAGACAGCGCGGGGTGAGTGTTAGCGGCTGACAGAAATGTCGAATTCCGAAAAGAAAGCGTTTCCCAATCATTGTTGGACATTTTGTGCCTGTCTAGGAGGTCCCTGATAGCTGGGCTGAAAGGCTTCAGGAAGGCGAGTCCAGCTTGGCCACCAGCGCGCACACACACACACACACAAACACCTAAACAAAAAGATGGACTCAATACCTGCAACATTGTACTGACTTAAAAGAGACATTTTGTCCACCACAGGCGGTGGACAGGTCATCGGAAGATTCCGGATCCAGGAGGGATTCATCGTCCGATATCTTTTGCGACGCCGCTCGGGAGGGTCTGCTGCATTTCAAGCAGCTGAATACCGACAAGGGAAAGGTGCGGAGTGAAAGTGACCTAAAGCGCCGTTATTACGCAACATGTCAGATCAGATTGGTGTGTCACAGTAAAAACGCTGTTCGTGTAATATCAAGAGTAGGGTGACCAAAATTGTCTCAAATATTTTTTTTTTTATATATAGTTTTCCCCCTCCCATATGCTTTGAAACACATTTAATCTAATTAAAACACTTCAACTTTCAAGTCTTCTAAGCATCTGTTCTCACTCTCACTGGCTCGGAATCCGAGACTATTGTATGAAATCACTTTGAAGACGTGAAAAGAAGAAAAATAAATGAGAGCCAAAGTGTGCTGGCTTCAAGCCGCTTATTTTGTGCCTCCCAATTGAAGGTTAGCGTAAAAAATTACACACAAAGCCATTGAACATTGTATCATCCATCCATCCATTTTCTGAGCCGCTTCTCCTCACGTGGGTCGCGGGCGCGCCGGAGCCTATCCCAGCTGTCATCGGGCAGGAGGCGGGGTACAACCCTGAACTGGCGCAGGGCACATACAAACAAACAACCAGTCGCACTCGCAGTCACACCTACGGGCAATCTAGAGTCTCCAATTCATGCATGTTTTTGGGATGTGGGAGGAAACCGGAGCGCCCGGAGAAAACCCACACAGGCACGGGGAGAACACGCAAACGCCACACAGGCGGGGCCGGGGATTGAACCCCGGGTCCTCAGAACCGTGAGGCTGACGCTCGAACCAGTCGTCCACCGTGCCGCCGCATTGTATCATTAAACCCCAAAATCGAGCAAACCGTATCATTTTGCCCAAACAAAGTCCGCTAGCTTAATGCTATCGTACAATACTCGGCGACAGATATCCTCCCTGCTCTGCGGGGACGACAACTGTTGCTGGGGCTTAGTTGGGGACCTTCTCTGCCTCTTCTTCTTGCTCTCAATTACGCTGCATGCTTTCTGCACCGAAGGTGCGCAACTGTAAATTGGGGCTCGTAGAAATATTCAATCAACGTCTTAACTAATGCGGCAATGTTCCTACGGTGAATGTGCATGATTACGGTGTACACCCGCATGCTCGCCGTTCGGCACCCGCGGATTCACCTATTCACGCATGTGTGTTTGTTTTTTTTAAGTATTTTCTGTGCACATTTTTCTCCAATCTTTTTTTCAGTTTTTCTTTTTTCTTCTTTTTTGGGGGGAACCAATCCCAAAAAGCTTTTTGTGACAGTTAATTCCCAGTTAAACAAGAATGATTTGGGTTTAAAAAAAAAAAAAATAATAATAATAATAGTAATTTTAATTTCATTTCATTTTAATGGGCATCTATTATATGCGACTCTTCGCTCTCGGTGCGATATAAATGTCAGGGTAGCACTTTCCTCTGGTGTTTTTGGGAAATCTGCGGTGTCAGTTTGAACGCAAGGCCTCTCACAGCGCCGCTGTCGTGTCCGACCCGCTTTCCGCAGCGCGTGGGCGGCGGCATGCGTCCCTGGAAGCAGATGTACGCCGTGCTGAGGGGCCACCACCTGTGCCTGTACAAAGACAAGAAGGACGGGCGGGCGGACGAGCCGCCGCCAATCAGCGTGCGTGCCTGCCTCGTCGACATCTCCTACAGCGACACCAAGCGCAAGAACGTGCTGCGCCTCACCACGTCCGACCGCGAGTACCTGTTCCAGGCCGAGGACCGCGACGACATGCTGGCCTGGATCCGCGTCATCCAGCAGAGCGGCGACCCGGACGAGCAGGTGAGACCTTTTGACCAGTTGGCAACGGAACAGGAACAGGAACAGGAAGTGTCGTCGTCGAACAGGAAGTGTCGTCGTCGTCGTCCCCCCCCCCCCCCTTCCCCAGGCCTTCAACATCTCAACGGGAATCCCAAGACTTCTTTTACTCTCATATGTTGTGGTTTTTTATTATTGCCTATGTAAAAACATTTGTATTGCTGGACAGTTGATAAAGTATCTCAAATGGTAGCTGGTTATTCATAAAAATGTCCCTGAAAGTCCCTAAAAATGTCATTACATTTTACAAATGTGTGGCAAAATAATAACTGACACCATAAATTAAGAATAAATTTATGAATTGCCATCAAATAAAAATAATTTTTTAATATTTTCATGCATTAAAAAATGTACTAAAGTATACATATTTAAAGTATGTATGATAATAAACCTTTCCCTGAAAGTGGAAAGACAATTGAAAAATATTTAAAATTCTAAAATTCTACATTATTAATTAAAATGTTATGAAAATTACCCCCCAAAAAATGTCTTTATTAGACTAACATAATAAGTACATTTCCCCAAAAGATTACAATTAATAATAAATAATTGTTAATATTGTTAATAATAAACAATGAATTTAAGCAATATATGATTATATGTAATAATTTACAATTCCCCCCCAAATAATTGTATGTATTTGTATTGTATGCAGTATTTACAGGTACTGCATATATCCTGTGTAATAATTATTACAAATGTGATGAAATTCCCGAATTGCTCTGAACAAAGTTGCTCTGGAGTTGAAATAAGTTGTGCGCGCGCTCGCATCTTGGCAATGTTATTCCAGTGCGAGCCCGATGATATAGCGAGCAGAGTTCCCCCGTGAGTGAGACTGAGGACGTTGCCACCCGCTTGCACTTCAGCCTTTGTTTTTTTGGGGGTTTTTTTTTAGACCGCGGCCTTCACGAGCCATGACCTCATCAGCCGCAAGATCCGAGAGTACAACACCTTGATGAGGTAAGAGACGGCGGGCGGGGGCGAAGCGCGCCTCAGAGGAGCTCTGGTCCGGTGGGAATTTGTGATGGTGGGTCCCGCTGAGGACGTTGCGTCTCTCCCTCAGCCCGACGGGCAGCAGGACAGAGCCGTCGCCGCGCTCGTCTCGCCAGTCGCTGAGCATCCGCCAGAGCCTGCTGGGGGGCAAAGGAGACGCCAAAACTCCCAGCCCGCACTCGCCCAAGCCCGAGCAGGAAAAGAAGAACACCCACAAAGGTCAGCCGTGCGGGGGTTTGTTTTTGTTTGTTTTTTTGTTTTTCCAAACCTGTCCTGGTGAGCTGCATGGTCAAACAGAATGCTCCATGATGGGTGACTTTTTATTCCAGAACAGATTTTTTGGGGGGGATTTGTTTTTATTTTGGTAGCCTATCCTCCGTTATTGACTGAAAAACTCACCTATTCACTGTTTTTGTACTCAGGAATAACAGTAATGCTTTGGTGCCACCCGGTGGCACATTAGTGGCGAGAAAATAGTTTGGCGTTCCGGTGCCGCTCTGCGGCGGCTAAACAAAGCAAATTTGAGGCAACGAACACGCTCCGCTTCTCCCTGCAGACGACGCCAGCCCCCCCAAGGACAAAGGGCCGTGGAGGAAGGGCATCCCGGGCCTGATGAGGAAACCCTTCGAGAAGAAACCGTCGCCCGGGGTCACGTTCGGCGTGCGGCTGGACGACTGTCCTCCCGCGCACGACAACAAGGTCTCGAATCGGGGGCTGATGGCGCCCTCTGTTGTTGTTTGGTCCACTTTTGCGCCACTGATCACTTGGCGGGCGCGTTTGTGCGCTGCAGTTTGTGCCGCTGATCGTGGAGGTGTGCTGCAAGTTGGTGGAGGAGCGAGGCCTGGAGTACACGGGCATCTACAGAGTGCCGGGCAACAACGCCGCCATCTCCAACATGCAGGACGAGCTCAACAGCAAGGGCCTGCACGACATCGACATCCAGGACGACGTGCGTCACCTCATCCTTATGGCTGTTTTTCTTTCTGTTTTTTTTTTTTTTATCTCTTTGCACCCATCCACGTCAGAGCAGCTTTTAAAGTCACACGCCGCAGCCCCTAAACCCGTAAAACGAAACCCTTGGCGAGGCATCGTGTTTAATCGCGCCGCATCTCGGCGAGTCGGACAAAAATAGCTGCGAAAATAAATCAGAAGTTGCTCACCAGTTACTCAAGGGGGCGCCGCAGCCCTTTTTTCACGGCCGATCCGCCATCAAATTTTGACGCCGTGCTGCGCCCGCATTCCGCGGCCTCGGCCAGTCAAGCTCGGCAATCGATCGTCGCCCGTCTCGGCGTCTCGCAGGTCTGCTTTCGGTCGGGCCTCGTCCGGCTGTCGTACTAGTTTGAGCCAGGGAACCGGCCGCTTCCAACCCCAATAACTGACTTTAGGTCCGCCCACATTACACGACTTCGGCAAAAAGGTTTGGTAATTTATCATCGCCTGTCTGGCTCGGAACTGTACTGCTGATCTGCGTTTATTTGGGAGAATGCCCTAAAGCAAAACAAATTTACTCCGATAGCGCATTTCCTACACAAGGTAACGCAATGTGCTTTACACCGTTAAAAGCATTTGAAAATGTCGACAAAGGAAATAAAAGGCAGCATAAAAACATTTAAAAACAAAGAGCACAAAAGTTGATCAAAGTTGCAAGTTGATGCACATTTGCATCAAACAGATTCTTCAAACCAAAACGGCCCACCTTGAGACTTTTTCGTGCGTCTTGTTTTCATAGACATGTCGTGTCGATCGGTGAAAGTGGCGTCAGGGACTCCGTTTTTCTAACTGTCCGCAGCGGGGGGGCGCTACTGAGTGAGTTTTCGGGGAGTCGAGTCGTCAACTGGAAACGTGGAATCATCAGACCACCAATACGCTTGGAAATAGCAGTGATTCTTACCGCTGAGCTGCCGTTTGTTTCGGTATAAATTTGGTGGAATTGATCCTTTTCGTAATTTCCCACCATTGATCATTGTTGTCAATGTGTGCGGCTTTGCAGAAATGGCGAGATCTCAACGTAATCAGCAGCTTGCTCAAATCGTTCTTCCGCAAGCTCCCCGAGCCGCTCTTCACCAACGGTACGTGCTTTTGTCTCCTCGTGTGTTTTTGCTGGCCTCTAGTGGACAAATTGAGCTGTAATTTTTGTATTGTTCCCCCCCCTCTGGACCTGCAGAAAGGTACGCTGACTTTATCGAGGCCAACAGAATAGAAAACCCCGTGGAGAGGCTCAAAGTGCTGAAGCGGCTGGTGGGTCGTTTGATCGTTTCCCGCTCGGCTCGGTCCAAATTCCGTGTCTGCTTTTGTTGGCGCCCATCGTGGATTGCTCAGGGATCGTTTTCCGACGTCTGGTTGTGTCTTTTTTCAGCTTCGCGAACTTCCCGATCATCACTTCGAAACCCTCAAGTTCCTCTCAGCTCATCTGAAAACCGTCGCAGACAACTCTGAGAAGAACAAGGCACACTTTCTTCTTCTGTTTGTTCTTTTTGTGCTTCTTCAGCAGCGAGAATAAGTGACGAGACGCTCCTCATTCCAGATGGAGCCGAGGAACCTGGCCATCGTGTTCGGTCCGACGCTGGTGCGCACCACCGAGGACAACATGACCCACATGGTGACGCACATGCCCGACCAGTACAAGATCGTGGAGACCCTCATTCAGAATGTGAGTGCCACCCCACCGCCCCTAAAAATCTGTTTTTAATATTTTCATGTTGTACATTTTAAAATGTTTTTTTTTTTTTTATTGCGCAGTACGACTGGTTCTTCACTGAAGACGGCAATGGCGATCCAGTGGTGAGCATCGCTTGTTTTTAATCTCAGTATGCAAATTTGGACATTACACAGTTGAAGTAGCGATTGTCACCATCTGCCTCGCAGTTGAGAGATTTTGGGTTCGAATCTTGGCTCCGGTTTTGTAATCTCTGCCTGGTGAGCTTGTTGCGCTGTTTAATGAGTGGAAACGAAGACAGTAAATTTGGAACTAGGGATGTTCAATACCACTTTTTTTTTTTTTTGTATTCACTCACCAATACCGAGTACTGATAATATCAGTATTTTTGATGCCTTAAATTTCAATGGAACACAACGGCATATAATTATCAACAAAGACCTTTCTTGCTTTCTGATGCACGCGATGATTCGCAGATGTGTCAAACGGCCGCAGTGCAGCGCCAACTACTGGCGAGGAGGACTTATTTGATGTCAGATTTTATATATATTTTTTTTGCCTTAAGTATCGCTGGTTGGTATCAGTAGCCTTCACGAGTACCCGATACCTTGAAATAAAGCCGGTGTCAGCTCGATAAAGTAGACTCCTGTTGTCAGTACTCGCGCATCCCCATTTAAGACAAATTCTTGTGGCAGAATTGACCTTAATTTTTGTTATTTTGTTATTATTATTAAAAAGTGTTATTGTTTCAGTTAAAGTGACATTATCGGGCAATATCTGAAATTTCACGTTCCCATTTTATATTTTTGTCTCGTTGGCGTTTATGCTTTGATCAAAAAAGGAAATCAGAAGTTGCTCACCAGTTACTCGGCACTTGAATAGTTGTTTTTTTTTCCCTTCGCAAAATACTTTTTGACTCTCTGGAATATACTTTTTACATACTTTTTACTTGAGTCATATTAAGTGAAAGTACTCTTACTTGAGTACAATTTGTGGCTACTCTACCCACCGCTTTCCACGGTGCCCCGCCCGCTTCTCTCACCAAAAAGTGCCAGGATCGAAGAGGAGCGGTATAGTCGATTTGAGGAAATCGAGGAAAAACAACAACACTTTGGGGCGTATCCGGTGGCGGAAGTTTTTGTCATCGTTTCAGTTGAGGTCAGCGGCAGTCGATGACTTTTCTGCCGCCGATCGGTCCCAAACGTTCGGAAAAGACGCATACGGTGTCGACTCTTGCGTGTCCGCAGACGGCGTCGCACGAGGAGAGCGCCGTGGAGTCGCAGCCGGTGCCCAACATCGACCACCTGCTGACCAACATCGGCCGCACGGGCACGCCGCAGGGCGAAGTGTCAGGTAACGGCGCCGCCCCGCCCCGTCGTCGTCGCGCCGGCCCGTTGACTCTTTTTCTCTCCGATGACTCCGCTCGCACCGTACACCGGCAATTCCCAACCACTCTGCCGCGGCAAGAAAACAATTTCACAGTGGTGCCTTGACTTACGCGTGCTTCAATTTATGGATTTCGCTTGGTCAAATTTTATGTTGTCAATTCAGTTTTCCCCATTAATTAATCTGTTCCCGCCCTCGAAAGACCACCACAATTTGTTTGTGTTTTTTCACACATTCGCTGACGGCTTTAGACGTTAAAATGTCAGTGTCAACTGGGAGTAACTCGCAGTGAATGAGTTAAATCCGTTCGGCTTTATTTCTAATGAAGCGCTTTATTTCTAATGAAGCGCTTTTCATACAGTAAAAAGTGTTTTACGTGGTTAAAATCCAAATCAACCCCTCCCACCACACCGAAATGCGCGCGCGCGCACACACACGCAGGTTAAAAATAATAACATTGTGACTCAACGACCTACTGCTTAATCAAGACAAATAGCACTGGATTGTAAAATAAATCAGTAAAACTGAATGTTAATGACGAATAATTAAGCCAAAAGTAGGACACTGGCGTATCTGTGTGTTAATGTGTACCTTAAGGGGGCGTGGCCTAGCGTGGGACATCAGGAGCCCACAGTCAGTCGGTTTATTCCCTTCGGTTAGTCATGCTCCTTGCGAGCGTTTTCATTTTGTAATTGCGCGTTTGGCCGCTCGTCCCGTTCACGAAAGCGCTGAAGGCGCATCGGCCAACCAAGGGATGGCTGGGAACAAGAAAAACCCGCTTGTAATTCAAACTACCACTCTTATCCTTTTTTTTTTTTTTTTTTTTTTTTTTTCTTTGGTTGTCTGCCGTGAGGTTTTTCTGCTGCGCAATATGTGCCTTGGCTCACAGCGAAGGCTGGGAAACCTTGAAAAGCGCGGGCCCGTGTGGCTTTCAGTTTATCGGCACGGGCGACCAACGGGATGCGATAAATTGTGGCTGCTTCTTCTCGATTTGCTTCGAGAGCTTCCCCGCTTTGCGCCGCTGCTGCCGCCGCTATGTGTGACTAATGTTGTTTGCAGTGTTCCCAGTCAAAAGGCCTCCTCTCGATCCTTCTGTCTCTACTAGTGAGGCTCTGTCGGGTGTCCTAAAGGCTTTGCCGCCTTTCACACGTACTGATCTTGACACAGGCCAAGTGGGCGGAGTCTATCACGCCGTGATGTCACTGATGGACTCTATAGTGTCCGTGATGGACAACTGGAACTGTAGGAAGAAGGAGGATTGTTGCCCGCGGTGTAGCTGCCTAGTCTGCCGGAACCCGCAGTTCTTTTAAGAAAAAAGGGTAACAAAAATAAAGAGGAAAAAAAACAAACAAGAAAGCAGCTACACGGTACAGTACGGCGCCCCCTGTGGTGGGTTTTCTGTGGGCGTATAGCCGCAACGACTGTCTGAAAACGGCTCTCCGCTGTCTCTCCTCACTGTTTCTTAGCTGGCCCGCGGGGGAGACGGCACGGTATGGTCCCGCCCGTCGTACCGTCATCCGTACTGCAGGGGGCGCAGAGGGGCACACTGGGCGCAAAGTTTTAACACCGACGCCCACGACCACATTAGGTGGATGCCGGGACCCATTCGAGGCTCCTCCCCCTAGCCCCTCCCGACACTTCCTGTCTCGTGTGGCGTCCTCTCTCCTCATAGGGCGAGCCCCTCTGTGACCCCCACTCTCCCCAACATCACATCACTGTTGTCATGGCAACCACTGTGTCCATTGTTTTGTGTCAACGTCACATTCATGACTAAACCACTTGCAACAAAAGTGAGTACACCCCGAAGTGAAAATGTCCAAATTGGGCCCAACGTGTCAATATTTTCTATGGCCGCCATCATTTTCCAGCACTGACTTAACTTACCTTCCACAGGTTACAAGATACAATAACATATTCACCCAACAAAAATGAGGGGTGGACTAACTTTTGTGAGATACTGTACATATTTAAAATGTGAATGTAAAAAAATGTAATACTGTTTCCATGATAAATCATTTTCCATCAATACACATCAAGATTACTTAAACCAAATAAGCAAATTGCTAAAAAAAAATACCAAACAAGGACAGACAAAATTTAAAACATGGAATACAACCAAATACCTTGCATCCAATAAACATGGATTTTGCATAAACAAGAACATATTTGAAAAAGTTAAAACTCAAAAAATGAAAATTCTGCGGCAAATAAAAGCTTTTAAAATAAACAACAATGAATAAATGTTTAATGGTGGGTCTCAATAAATGAGAATGTCGTAGACCGTCGTTTATTTCGGTAGTTCTATTCAAAAAGGGAAACTCGCTACATGTTCAATAAACACATTGGGAAATACTTTTCAGAAGGCCAATTCCTACCAAATTTCTGTATTAAAAATCGATTTGTGTCATGTTCACATTTTTGGGAGACGGTGAATTTGGCGTTTGTGTTCGCTGCAAGATGTAATCCTCATATTTGTAAAGGGAAAATGACAAACATTTCAGTGCAGTGTATCTGTAAAACGAGTCCGCATTTTCACTCATTCTATTTTTTTGACTTATAGCAACTTTTCTATTTTCATTTTAGAAGAGTGCAACACCAATAGTTTGTCTTCTTTTTAGGAAACAAACAATACAGACCAGTGCAACAATAGCTATTTGACCAGTGTGAATGATTATGCTATAAAAACACAAATATATGCCTTTTTTGCTCGGCTGTTTTTGCGTGTTTATTTGTTTTGGGCCAAACGCACTAAAAAGCTATCGTGAATGTGAACGCACGTAGCTAAAGCGTTAGCGTCGAGGCATCGTGTCGTTTGTGTCCATCGCACGTCTCGCACTTCTCACTTCACGCTTTTTGTGCTCACACGCTTCAAGTTGTCTGGGCAGGGGGCGCTGTTTCACCGTTTTGAGTGTACCGCTGTGTACAGCATGGCCTGCGTGCGTGCGTGCGTGCTCGCTATTGTGTCTGACGTCATTGTGCGCTCTTCACACGCCATCAACACGCGACGCTTCTCCATCAGGTTTATTTTTTTTTTTTCCTTTTTGACCTTCTTCTTCTTTTTTTATTCCGCAGATTCTCCCACCAGTGACTCGGCCAAGTCAAAGGTGAGTCGAGACGTAACGACGCTAGTTTAGGATGCCAGGAGGTAGGTCACGATTAAGCCCAGCCGGACACTTCATTAGGTACACCAGCACCACCTTGGAAGAGAAATTCTGCCTTGGCAAAAACACACAGGTCCAGTCAGAGAGATTCCTTTACCAGTGTTGATTTCTAGTGATTTCCCCCATATTTTGCTGCATAAGGTCCTCTCAGGGCGGCGTTTGGCTGCGATATCAAAGCCCAGTTGAATGCCGAAGAGAAAGCACGTGCTGCGAAACTTTAAAGGATTCTCCTTTTTAGTAAAAACTCAAATTCTTTGCATGAGCAAGTTTGTTTCAATATTTTAGAGCATGACAACCTTTTGAATGTCATACCTGCTCCTTGGTAGACGGTGACAAGGTGCACCTATTGAAGTGGTCGGTGAGTGTTTTTCTTTTCAATTGCCCAACAAGGCATAACTGTCTGCAGTCTTTTCCAAAGGGAAGCTCACGGCAAGTGCGGTCATCCCGTCGCCACCAATCTCAACATTTTATTTTTATTTTGTGCGCACAAATGCATGGCTGGCCGCTGCCTGTCAGACAGCCTGCGGGGACTCACTTGGTGCACTGTTGTCATGAATGTAAGCTTCGCGCTGAGCATCAGGCTGCTGCTTCTGCCGCTTTAAGGTTGCCATGGTTACGTTGTTAATGGTTCTTTCTCTGTCTACTTTGTGACGCTTCACGGGAGCAGGTAGGGAAGGCGAGTGTGAACCGGGGACAGTAAAAATGAAAGCAGGAGTCGTGAAGATGTTCAAAGATAAGGGAGGGCGTGCAGGAGGAGAGTGCAAGGTGGGCGTGGCCACAGTGAAAGGTAGGAAAAGCGGTGCGAAACCGTGAATGAAAGGCGAGGGTTGAGAAGGGAAATACGTCGGGAAGGGGGATGCGAAGCAATGAGAGTCAAAGGTCGGGGTGGTGGTGTGAAACGAGGAGAGTGAAAGGGAGAGGAGCGGCGGGCGGCAATGCAAAGACAGTAAAAGGTCGATGGGAGGGGAAGTGCTGCGACAAGATTAAAAAATGGGGGGAGGGCAAAGTAATGAGAGTGAAAAGTAGGGTTACGATTGAGCAAGGAGAGTACCATTTCGGGGAAGTACAGGTGGGTGGTGTCCAGATTGATGTTTTCAGGCATGAAAGGAAGGAGCCCCGTGTGCATGAAGGTTGATCAGATGCGTTCTATGCGCAGGGTTCCTGGGGCTCCGGGAAGGACCAGTGTGGCCGAGACCTCCTGGTCTCCTCCATCTTTGCTGCAGCCAGCCGCAAAAGAAAGAAGTCCAAGGAGAAAGTGCAGCCCAGCAGTTCCGACGATGACCTGGATGCCGTTTTCCCCAGGAAGGAAATCCCCGGGCAGAAGGCGGACCCGCAGCGGGACACCCGGAGCGGGGTCGAGGCCAAAGCGGGCGGCGAGCGGACGCAGAACGGCAGATGCGCCGAGATGACGCTCAAAGCCAAGAGGGACGCGAGGCGCCCCTCCACGGACATCGGCCGCCAAGCCCTCCCTCGGGAAAAAGCCTCCTCGTCCGACCCGCCGTCATCAGACCTCGGCACCCTGAGCTCCGGCGCGTCGGTCAAGCCGACGCCGTCCACCGCCGGAGCGTCCGCCGACCTCCGGGCGGGACCGGCGGGAGTCGCCGAGGTGGACGTGAGCTCCATCACCTCGGACTACTCCACCACCTCGTCCGTCACCTTCCCGACCGGCGCCGAGTCCCTGGCGCTGACCCCCGAGCTGCAGGGCGGGGAAGAGGCGGACGACGAGCGCAGCGAGCTGGTCAGCGAGGGCCGGCCCGCGGAGACGGACAGCGAGAGCGACTTCCCGGTATTCGCGCCGGGCGGCGGCCGGTCCACGCCGTGCCCCGAGAAGGAGAAGGGGGGCGGCAGAACCAAGATGGAAGGGCGCCGTCTTTTCCCAACGCAGAAGATGATGGAATGCGACACGATATCTCGCCGCCGTTCGCTCCGGCACAAGACGGACAGCGAGTCGTCAGCGGAGGTGGCGGGCGGCGAGGGCCGGGCGGATGCCTCCACGCGACTGGCGCGTGTCCTGGAGGGAATGAAGAAGGGGCGGTCCACCAGTAGCCTCAGCTCGTCGTCCCGCAGCGAGTCGGAGCGCTCGGAACCCGCCGCCTGGCACCTCAAGATCACCGAGCGCCTCAAGTTCAGGCTGCGCACCTCCTCCGACGACATGTTCGCTCCGAAGACCCGCGCCGGCGACGGCCGGCGACGGAACAACATCCGGCGGCGGCACACCATGGGCGGCCAGAGGGACTTCGCCGAGCTGGCCGCCATCCACGACTGGCGGGAGCAGGGCGGCGCGGACCAGACGGCGGAGCTGTCGCTGCCGGACCGCCTGAAACCTCGGCGCGCCTCGCAGGACTTCAACATCCGCGACTGGCTCGGCCGGGAGTGCGTCCCAGTTCGGGGCGACTCGGGAGCGGGCGGTCCGGGACGGGGTGACCCAGGCGGGGGCGGCCGAGGGTCGCCCCCGCCGGCAAACACTGAGGCGGCGCCCAAAGCCGTCCCCGAGGACACGGACGCCCAGGACGCGGCGACTGCCAACGGCAAAAGCAAATCTCCACTCGGGGACGACGCGCACCCTCACAAACTGTCGGGGGCGCAGGTGGTGCGCTCGCGCTTCTACCAGTACCTCTGACCCCGCGCCCCACCCCAAAACCAGAATGAATGTGTTGTTATCGTACGAATGTGCTCTCTCAGCTGCACAATAGTTTTGTTTTGTTTTGTGTTGTTTTTCTACAAGGTTTATGTGTACATAACGTGTACAGCTGCCATCTTTGTTTTCTGGCAGACTTGATGATGCGCATCGCTGGCCGGACTGGAAGTCAACATCCTCTTGCACGCCCCCGTTTTGCTTTGTTTTTCTTCTGTTTTTATGAAGGATGTATAACTTTCCAACTTGGACTAACACAAGTTAGTTGTTTGTTTCCAACAGTGTACAGGGTTCCTCCGCTACTTGAAAAGCAATAATTGGCAAGTCATCGGCACACAACCTAGAAAGATTTGTAACTGCAAATCTATGCCACAAGATGGCAGCAAAGCAGTACTTTTCTATTAGACGGGTGTGGTGGGCTGTCTTAATAAGCCTTCCCTCCCTTCAACATAGTCAAGAGGATGTCAAAGCAATATTTTAATATCAGACATGGCTTTGGCCTGAGCACAAAAACTCAATAGGTGAATTTGCAAAAGCTAAACCCCTAATTATCCGTGGCGGATACGAACCGAGCCCGAAAGTCTGCGAGTCGTTGACACCCTCCGAAGTTTGTAATAGCCTATAGATGCCACAAGATGGCGACAGAGCACGACTCATGTCGATTTACACCATGTTATTTACACCAAGATCCCACCAGATGGCGCCAACGTAATGTTTTGTTGTTTTGGCGTAAAACAAGCTGAATTTCTCTTCGGCGAATAACGGAGGATAGTTCCCCCACCAATCTGTGAATGCCAAAGCGCAATTATGCGGGGGTGCACTGTACGTGTACATAAACTGGACATAAATATCGGGACTCACCTCTCAGTCAATTTCTGGTCAAACTAGAGCCTCAAGTTTGGTCCCGAAAAGCGTGCTTTGATAAGTTTGTTGTGGAAGATCGCCAGCGAGCAAAAAGACAAACCAGACGCACTCCCAAAACATGAATCACATGTTTTGTCCCTTTTGTCCACGTGGTGCTCGCGGGGAGGAAGCGAGCCGCGTGCTGTGGGAATGTTTTGGTTGGTTGTTTTTGCAGCACGGACACAACAGCCAGCGATTAGCTTGACGAATATATCACAATTTTATCGAAGAGAATTAAATGTCATAGAACGCTGACATACGAGTATGTAATACTTGGTGTAAAGTCCTTTTTTTTTTTTCTATTCCCAATCTGAGTCCGGTTAGTGTCCCAAAAGGGACAATTTTTGTCAATGTATGTTTTTGCACTGCAAAAAGAAAAAAAGTGCCTCTCCCCCCCCCCCCCCCTCCCCCTTTTCTAACTGTTTCTATGAGCAGTTGTTTTAAGAAGGAATTTGAAGGTGAGGAAAAGCGTCACCTCGCGCTCAGTCCAACACAGTTCGCTCCGTTTGTTTCTTCGTTGTCTTTCTCAACAGAGACATGAACCAGTCGCATCTGTCGTTTGCAAAGACGTGCGTGCAATGTCCTCCCTCCAAGAACAACACTGGAAATAAATCATCTTTATGATTATTATTATTGAGTGTTGTCTTTTTTTATGACACGAAACGTACTGTTAAAAATACAAATTAAGTTTTCGATCTGTTAATTACATTGGCTGACCAAAACATTAGCTCAAGTTAGAAGCATTCTCATAATGTATCACTGATATGTAATAATTAAAACAGATAAAACAGAATTTTAGCGGCAGAAGCTGGAACAACATTTCGAAAGCTTGCCTTTGTTTACGTCGTTTTCCAATAAATGGAAATATTCTGCTGCTCATCACAAAGCGCTTGCGAGTCGAAATGAAGACCCTACTGCAGACGTCCAATCAGCGTCGACGCGAGATGTGACGTCACGGCGTGAACACGCCCCCCCCCCGCCCCCAGTGTTCCAGAGGTTAAACACCTCCAAGAAGCAGAAGATAGAGTTCAGGACAAAAGGATCAGGATTTATGTGATCAAGGTAAGGGCTCTCACCTGATGCATGATGGGAAATGCATGTTTTTACTGCTTCATTTCAAAAGCTTTGTATTCAAATCGTGTGTGCATAAATGCAGTGATAGTGAAGAGCACAATAGTAGTGTAGTATTAGTATAGTAGTTTGTATGAAAATATTGATTGTAAATTGTATCAATGCACAGATTTGTAAATGACAGTTACGGCTATTATTTAATCACGTCAAGAAAGTCCCACTCGCGTGTTCCACAACTTGTTAAACTTGCACGACGAGTTTGCGCACACAATGTTATTTGTGAAGTACAATGTGGCGTCTCAGATTGCAAGGTTTGTGATAAGGGGCTGTGTCAAAGGGAAGGGTGGGAATTCGCTGTCAAATTTGACAGTCGTGAATTTTCCGACATTTTTGTGTGGATCCATACGGAACGGGTAGTTGAAGTCGGCAAATTTCTCTGCTTCGGCGGTAGTTTCGGAGGCTGTATGAAAGAGAATAGCAGAAAGTCAGGAGATTTAGCCACAGTTTAAGAGGCGACCAGAAGAATTTACCCATTTCCAAGGTAGTAGTTTCTGATACTTGCTTCTCCTGCAAAGTTGAGAACTGTAGCTGTCCAGTGATTTCTATTATTATTTTTCTTTTTCATACGTCACACCAGAAGTGGAATGTATCAATCTATCAATCTGAGTTTCTCTCCCGTCTGCAAGAAGCATGTTGCCGTTGTGCGTCGTCCTGGCGTTGTTGCCGCCGCTGACCTCGGCGCAGACGTACCGCTGGGGGGCCTGCCCCACCCCCAAGGTGCAGCCCAACTTCAACCTCCAGCAGGTAACCCCCGACGGCGGCCGCTGGATGACGTGGCCGCTCGCCTAACGCGCCTCCTCTTGTCGTCGTGCTCGTTAGTATTTGGGCAAGTGGTACGAGATCGCCAAGCTGCCCGCCAGATTCGAGAGGGGCAAGTGCATCGAGGCCAACTACGCCATACGACCGGACGGAACCGTCCGGGTGTTGAACTCGCAGTTCTAGTGAGTCTGGACTTCTCTTTCTTTCATCGTTTTTCGAGGCCATGGAGCCATATTTGCTAACTGTGTGTGTGTGTGTGTGTGTGTGTGTGTGTGTTCCCAGTAAAGACAAGGTGAGGACAGCAGAAGGGACTGCGGTGGTCCACGACCCGAGAGAACCGGCCCGAATTGGAGTCAGCTTCTCCTACTGTAAGTCATTTTTAAACAACACAAGAAGAGCACTGTTGCCGGGTTGTTGAAATCGACCACGGTGCACCTCGTGAGCCGCGACAAAAGACGCACACAAGTACAATCGTATCTTTTGTGTGTTTGTGTTGACAACGGAGGCCTGTTTAGTAATCTGCAATCCGGCCCCGTAGTCTCTCCGCGGTCGTCTCTGTCCTGCTTAAGTGGATCCTGTGAACACGTCATCACATTCTTATGACTTTCCAACAACGGCCTCGTGATTGTGGGATTTAAAAAAAAGAAAAAGAAAAAATGGTCACTGCTTGCTGACTTCTATGGCCACAAGAGGAACTATGTCACTGTGTTACAACTCAACCATATGTGAGCTAGCTTGTCGTTATCTAGTAGTTAGCTTAGCTCCTCTGTTAGCAAGACAGTAGCAGAAAGACATCGGCCAACATATGAAATTCTACTTTTTGTTTGTGTGGTCATTCGCAGGTTGATGGTGTGATTTGAATCACGTCAACAAGTGCTTTGCTAACTGGTTAGCCGTGTCTATCTATCTATCCCTCGAGTGCAAACTGGTTAGCATTCCAGCTAGCTAGTAACGATCCCGTTAGTTAGTAGTAACGACAGACAGATTGTTGACGTATTTCTCTAAGATATGTGTGTTACGCTACCGTTAGCATGTTAGCACAGACTGGCCTGTCTTTAAAAACAAATCCCACTTTTCAACTCATAGGGTCACTGTTGGGTCATTATTTTGTTGAATCAAATCAGGACTTTTTGAACCAAGGGTCTAAGGGTCTAAGCTAGCTAAGCTAAGCTAGCTAATGACGTGTAGAGGTTACCAGAGTGGTTTGGATAAAAATGCAACGAATCATTTGCACCGGCATCCGCCTCTGCCCGCAGTCACCCCCTACAGTCCGTACTGGATCCTGAGCACGGACTACAGCAGCGTGGCCGTGGTCTACTCGTGCACCGACATCCTGCGCATATTCCACGTGGAGTACGCGTGGATCCTGGGCCGCTCGCGTTTCCTGCCGGACGAGACGGTGCGCTACGCTCAGGACTTGCTGCTGGCTGAGGGCGTGGACCTCTTTCGCATGACCACCACCGACCAGACGGGCTGCGAGGACAAGTAGCCTGATGCTGCTACGTGCTCAAATGCTACATGAATAGCTTCATCATTTAGCTGAGCGCACATTTTCACTGTGATGTCAAACGCACTTCCGGGTGGCAAAACACTTTGCAATGGCACCGCCGGCACACAAACACTTTGACAAAACCATATTTGACCTAACAAATGTCCGCTAGCCATCGACGGGGGTTATGGAAATTAACACAGATGTTACTTACGGTAATTATAACACGGCAAAAAACTGCGGTTTGTAACACACACGGAGCAGCAACGCATACAAACAAACACGCTTGGTCGAAGCTTGCTTTTATAAATACACCATTTTGTGATTTATTTCATTGTCATCCACCTGCTCATTTAACAAATGGGGGAAAAATGGACTAGTAATTGAATCATAATCGATTATGATATGGTGTTATAATTTGTACTTATGCTACGTACCAGAGAGTACTTATGATTGCAATAAATATCATTTGTGAGTTGAAAGAAGAAAGTTGATGTCCTCTGTGTAACTTTGCATATAAATTGGAATTATGTTTTTTTTTTTTTTTTCTTAGGTTTTAGTGTACCCTCACTGGCCACTTCATTAGGTACACCTTACCTTCGCAGTCAAACAAGAACCAAAATAAGAGCTGCAAATATTAAAAATGAAACAAAGGTCCTTATTAGGTTGACCTTTATGATTCACTTATGTGGTCTTGCAGCTCTTGGATTGATTGATTGGTTGATTTCAGGTTTGAATGTGCCAATTTAAACAATCCCCCAAAAGTTTTAACACGCATGCGGTGCATCCCATTCTACAAGTGGTCAACTGGGCATGTGCAGGTGTGTGTGTGTGTGTGTGTGTGTGTGTGTGTGTGTGTGTGCGTGTGTGTGGTGTGGGGGCGAGTTGTTCTTCTTCCTGGTCTCAGCCAAGACGAAGCAGAAGACCGCCGCCAAGCAGCAGATCAACAGCAGCACTCATAACAGGTACATTTAAAGAAGAAAAACAATCTACCTTGTACCCGAATACATTTTGCACTCATAAATGAGTTGTGAGCTTGGATGTATGTAAACATCTGAAACATGACTTATTCTGTTTGTGTTTATTTGAAGGCGACGAGATGAAGAGTTTGCTTTGCCTCACCGTTCTAGTTTGTGCCTTTGTTTTCCACGTCAGCGGTGAGTTATTTTTTCCAGGTTATTTGGCTTTTTAATATTCTGAAAAAAAAGATAGTACAATAGTACAGTGTGAGTTTGATCGTTGTATATAAAAAGGGTCAGTAATCATGTTCAATGTGCAGTTGTATATAAAAAGGGTCCGTAATAATGTTAAATGTGCATCAGATCAGTGGTTTTTTTTTTTTTTTGCACTGCGTGTGTACAAAGACACTTCTGTGTGCTGAATTCCTCCACATCCAGTGTGTGTGTGTGTGTGTGCGTGTCTTGTCAGTGGTCTGCAATTTTATTTGGAGAAGCTGGCACGTCCCCTAAAAGTCTGTCCGAGCTGAATCCCGCCTTTGTGTGTGGGAATATTTGGAATGCGTGCTAAATGTTTATTTTTCTCCCCTCGCTCTCCTTCCTGCTCCACAGAGGCCAGAGTCATCCCGGAGGGAGGTAAAGCATAAATGCAACTCTTCTATCACTACAACTTACACATTTAAATATGTAACTTTTTACAAATGTATTTGGACACATACTTTAACAAGGAGAATGAAATGAACTACACCTTTAACAAATATGGATTACATTTGATATCCCATTTAATTTTTAAAATATCTAAATTAAAAAAAAAATTGGTATACATAATGTAAAATGGGGAAAAAAGGAATTTGTGGCAAAAGGTGCAACAAATCATTGTTCAATTTATTTGACTGTTTTTTAAATAATAAAATATACTATTATTATATTGGTTCTTGAAGTGTTCCTCCTCCTTTTTTGTGAATCTAATTTTGTATTTGAGCTTTGAAATAAACTACTTCATTCATTTTTATACTGCGTAAACACACTTGCGGAGTGTAATCTATATAAATACTGTATATCAATTTGAGGCAAAAAAGGCAATAAACCATGAGCAGATTTATTTTCAATTCATATTATGTTTTGAAGTCCAATAATAATACACTGGTATAAATACTGTATATTTTCATAATATTGTAATTATGAAAAATAAAACAAGGAACAAAATTGGAAGTGACTCATTGTTCCATATATTATTATATTATTATTTTTTGTAATATTTTAGGTGTGGGCCTTCGACAGAAATGTCCTTGATTGATTAATATGTGAAATATGACAATATACTCCTTATATATTGTCAGTATGTATTTAGAGGAAATGGTCATGAATATAGTGGTGTTATTTTAAAAAATGCTCTATAAATCAAGTTGATGAAGTGCTGGACTGAATGTCCCGAAGGTTGCAGCTTGATAAAAATGGAGAAAAAAATGAAAGCGCAATCATCTGGCCTTCTTGGTTTTCAGTGCCGTATGACGAAGCCCCCGCCGTCCCTTACTGGCCGTACTCCACCTCGGACTTCTGGAACTATGTGGAGTATTTCAGGTCCATCGGGGCCTACAAGCACATAGACGAGATGGCGCGGGCCTTCTTCGCCCACCAGCACCTGGGTGACACGCTGGGCTACGACAGCAATGCCGGACACGAGCACTGAGGGGCCACGATGAGCCAGGAGACCCTGGAAGTTCCACAAAAGGCCAAACATGCAGTTTGCAGTTTTAGTAGAGCCATACTTGTAGATTAAGGCAATGGTAGCATTTTTTATTTTTTTAGGTATGTATGTTGCTTTCATGCAATGAACTTCAAATAAAGCCACAATTCTTCGACTCGTTTTTAATTTTTTTTCATTATTATTCTGTAACAAGTGTGAATTTTATGTGAGTTTTGCCTGATTGTAATTTATTCTGACAGGGATGAAGGGGGATATAAACAGAAACATTTTTGTCAAATTTAAACAAGGTATTTTTTAAAAACACATCGTTTATTGGTTTCAATTAGTTAATAAGAACAAAATGAACTTTATTTTTCTTTAAATTGTTGTTGTTTCTTTTAATTGTTTATTATATATATTAATTGTTTATTGTTTATTAATGACGAATGTACAGTTTGGAACTATCGTCGACAGGTACCCGAGTTTGAAACGGAACAGTAAAGCTTTGTTTTGCTCGAACAACATTTGTCGAACTTGAAAAAGAGAAACAAGCAAAACACTGTTTTGACAAAAAATACTTGGTTGATGAATAACAGCATCTAAAATAAATAATTATTATTTATGAGTGATGACGAAAGTACTTGTTAGGAACATTCATAGACAGACAACCGGCTTGGAAGCCGAGTACATTTCAGAGTCGTACGCACGTTCTTTTGTGTTGTAACATTCATAAAACACAATGCTATCAACATTTAAAGAGAGATAAGCACACATATTTGTTAAAAGAAATAGTTTATGATCAATATAATCTAAAATAATAAAGGCAACATCATTCTAACTTTTAAGCGTTGACGAACGTAAGTACGGAACAGTTATCGTCAGCTGGCGTTTGAAGCCGAGCATATTTCGTGGTCGCACGCGCTTTGTTTTGCTCCTAACAGCTAGCACTTGCTACCAGAGTCGCCCAGCTCAAATCTGACCGGCGCTGCTGTTAAAGCGACATCAAAATGAAACCTGCCGTGGACGAGATGTTTCCTGAAGGAGCTGGACCGTACGTAGATCTGGACGAGGTTTGTTGTTCGTTTATTCGTTGAGATTAACTCGGCTAAACTACCTAGTTTACGGCCCGTGTTTGTGTTGTAATCGCTTCGCCTGGTTATCTTGTATGCATAACTAATAAACGGACTACGTGTCTTTATGACACTTACAGTAATGTGCATTTTAAAATAATAATAAATTACATAATGTAATATGTTGTACTCGGCAGTGATGAAGCGATCCAAGTGTGTTGTACTGTCGTGTGCCTGCAGGCAGGGGGCAGCAGCGGCCTTTTGATGGACCTGGCAGCCAATGAGAAGGCAGTTCACTTGGACTTCTTCAATGGTAAACATTCCAACGTTTAAGAAACGACAAAACCATCACCAGAAACATAGAAAAGTGGATTTCAGTTTATTGCAAATGATGTATAATCTATATCAGGGGTGACCAAAGTATGGCTCCCGCGGTTCTTTAATTAAAAAATACTGTAATAATTATTTTACATGATCAAGAATTCTGTCATATTTGTTGCATTCATATAGCATATTCCCTAAAAATGGTTGTTGTTCATTTAATTTTGTGTAAGTATTAACAAAATTAAATATTTGTTAATTATAATTGAGCTAATTAGTAATATGATAAAAATTATGATATGATAAATATTGTTTTATTAAAAAAACTATTTGCATACACATTAAATTGTTCTCTTTTTAACATGGCTTCTCTCCATTTTAAAAAGCAAAATGTGCGACACCGGCTATATCTTACATATTTCATATAAATGTGCTGCTCATTATCAGTCCTGCGAGGGGAAGAAATTACATTTGGGGAATTCATTTTAGAATAATTGCAACTGTTTACATTAAAAATCATCCATACATCCATCCATTTCCTGTACTGCTTTATCCTCACTAGGGTTGCGGGCGTGCTGGAGCCTAACCTGGCTATCTTCGGGCGAGAGGCGGGGTACACCCTGAACTGGTCACCAGCCAATGGCAGGGCACATAGAAACAAAAACAAAAATATTCCCACTCACATTCACACCTACGGGCAATTTAGAGTCTTTAATCAACCTAACACGCATGTTTTGGGGATGTGGGAGGAAACCGGAGTGCCCGGAGAAAACCCACGCAGGCACGGGGAGAACATGCAAACTCCACACAGGCGAGGCCGGGATTTGAAACCGGTCCCCAGAACTGTGAGGCAGATGTACTAACCAGTCGTGCCAGCCCATTAAAAATCTATTAATTATTAAATAATTGCATATATTTATAGTATTTCTTTGGCTTTTTTTATTCATGACATCCAGTGCTGTAAAATTAGAAGTAAAGTCAAATGCTATTGAATACATCTCGTGCCGTTCAGGTCGTCCCGTCACCCTGCTTCAAAACTTGAATTTATGTGCCAGCTGGCACGCATACACAAGGTTTAAAAAAAAAAAAAAAAAAAAAAGAACAAACAAAAGCCCTTAGCAAATGTGTGTGTTTTTTTTTTTTTTTTTTTTTTATATAACATGCTGCGTTTGGCTACCGGCTAAACACAATTTAGGCTGAGCAGCACAGGAGCGCAGTGAAAAGAGCTGATAGTTAAAAGGAGACGGGCGGCACGGTAAACGTGCTTTACGGCGGAAACGCAGCACGATGCTTCGCCAGTCAGCTGCTTTGAGCGCGCACGCAAACGAGCACACACATGGCGCTCGTTAACGGCGCTCGCGCGCACGTCAAGTGGTCACGAGCTCCAGAGATGGGGACGCCAACGTCTCGCTTTTGAGGCAGCGTAGACGCTCGGCTCGTTCTCGAATACATTTCATTGGATAGAGAAGAAGGCCTTGTCTTCGGAAAGGATTCATTCGTACATAAAGGGAGGACATTGGATCAATCTTTCTTTCTAGTTCATTTTGTAATAAATACAGAAAACAGTGGGGGGAAAAACTTTATATTCAGTAAAAAAGCAGAGAGGGAAAGACTTTTTTTATTATTGTTTTTAAAATAAATTGATGAAATAAAAATGTAATTAAGGGGGGAAATTTGGATGGTTTTTATACTAAAGTGATAAGCACGTTTTGTTGCATAAAAAAATTGATGAATTTGATGATGGAGAAAATAGAAAAACATCTTTTTGTAATAAAGAAAATTCACAGAAAGTAGATATATTTTAATACAGCCTTAATAATACATGCATTTCAGAATAGAAAAAAAAAGATATATATATATATTACAATTGCAAAAAGTTATTTTCATATTGAATAGAAAAAATGAAAAATAATTATAATAGATCTTTAAAAATCTGATATTTTGTAATAAAATCAAAAAAAATAATGTATAACAGAGAAATAAAAAATCTGATAAATTTTATTTTGTAAAAAGAATCGGAAAAAAATGTAAGGAGAAAATTTGGATACCTTTTATGATGGAGAATATTTAGAAAAAGCATCTGATACTTTTACAACACAAATACAGAAAACTTGGAAATAAAACCTTTCTGATGCATTTGAAAACAAATGGAGAGTTCTGTGATAAATTTATAATAAACAGAGAAAAATAGAGGACAAAGCTTTTGTGATACTTTGTGTAAAAGAAAAATATATTCCACGCAGAATGAAGCAACAAGGGAGCGTCTCACCTCTTGAACTACACAAGTTAACCCTCAGCAAATAAAATAAAATACAGTCAAACTACTTGCCCTTTGAAGGCGAGTCATGGAGAGGGAACGGGAAGGTTGTAACACTTAATACTGCCACCCGGTGGCCAATGAATGATGACAAAATCATGTGCCGTTTCAATGGTTCCGTTGGCTCTAATTGTGCAGAGCAGAAAGTGACAAATGTCCGCATTGCCTCGGAGGATGTTTTCATCAAACCTGCCTCGACTGACCTCCTCCTCGCGCTCGTCTCCTCCTCCCAATAACGCCGTTCAATTATTTACGCAACCTCATTTGGCGCCTGAAATTCACTCATTCCATCTTGTTTTTGTGTAGATAACACACAAAATAAAGCTTTCAGATTTCGGATTTATATTGCACTTACAGGCAAATAAAATGTAAGAAAACCTCAATAAAGTCATTTTCTTCCCTCTTTGTTTCTTGTTTCGGCCTCCAGACTTTGAGGACCTTTTCGACGACGATGACCTGCAGTGACCCCACATGCGTGCGTGCGCGCGCACATACACGCACACACACACACACACACACACACGCCTTTCTGAATATGTACATATGAAAACTGTCCTTTTCAAATAAAAGTTGATTTAAAAAAAGCAGCAGAAGCAACCAGGTGTTTTTTCATGGCCGACATTCCAGCTTTGGGGAAAATTATGCGTATGGTTTTGGGGATTGCAGGTTTGAAACACCTGTCGGCAAAACGTAATTACAAACGAGACGCGGCCCGACAGGACGGGAGGCGTCGAGAAATGCCAGCAAACGCTCGCGCGTTCGGTGCCGCGATTGTTTGGTCTTGATGGTGACATTGTAACCATGGCAACAAAGAGGAACAAAAACAAGACTTTCCCTTACCAGCGTCCACATAAGAGTTATCATTGTAAACACCGCGATCACAATCATGCTGTGACAAATATTTCAACGCAACTTTTGTACGTTTGGAGTCTTTTTTCTGCAAGGAGATGAAAGGACAGAAGGCAAAAAATGAGGTTACGGTATCACTGAAAGGTCGCACTCAGGGCCCAATCAAGAGCTGAGATCTGAAAGAAGTGGGCGTAACCAACGAGCCTCTTGCTGCTCATTGTACAATATCAGCGGGAAAAGTGTGGGTGTCGAACCCACTCGACTAGAAAAGGCCCGGTGTCTAATAAACTCGCATGGAAAGTGGGAGTATTGAACCCACTGAACCGGAAATGTGCGGATGTCAAACCAATGACTGAAAAAGTGTGGGTGGCAAACCCACGTGCCAGGAAAAGTGTGCGGGTTGAACCCAATTGCTGAGGAAAAAATGTGGGTGTCGAACACATTCACCAGCAAAGTGCGGGTGTTGAAACCTTTCACCGGGAAAAGTGTGCGGGTTGAACCCAATTGCTGGCAAATAATAATAATTTGTTGTTGAAGGTTTGAAGTCCTAATTGCTTAAAAAAAACAACAACAACAACGTGAATGACTGTGCCACGCATTCCACACAGAGTCCAAAATGTCCAATTTGTGTCTTCAAGGCCAACGTGTCTCGACACATTGGAAGTGTGCAGGAAGCTGAAGATTAGCAGATTCCTCATGTGCAGACCAGCTGTTCTTCTGCGCCCGTGTGAGCGCGCGCACTCCCACTGAGCCGCAAGCTGTGGTTTGCGTTTGCGACCTCCGAGAAGTGCTTACGTGGCACCCCTTTAGCTTCTCGCGTTCTGGCACCTCTGTGACGCCGTCGGCACCCGAACGCATTGCGGGCTTCACGGAAAGGTCTTCGGCGCGCTTGAAATCGTGTGTCAATGCCGAGAGATAACATCAACAACAAGACACGACGACATGTAGAGTAAATTCTTGAAAGTATATCGTAGCAATCCCCAGTGGCTGTAATGCAATTTATAAACATGTTTTTGGTGAATTCTTGTCTCTGCATTCACACTCAGTATGGGGTATAATATTCATATATATATATATATATATATATATATATATATATATGTAATAAATAAAAAGTGAATAACTTCAGCAATAACAACACATATACATACTTTTGATGCAGAGTATTAGTGTGAATGCATCTCAGCATTCCCTTTAGAAGCCAACACTGAAAATCATCAAGTATCAAAATCAGAAAAAAAAATCCCTCCCGCTTTTTTTCTTCCGGCTTTTAATTACAGTTCCTCCCATTGGTCCCAGCCTTCAGGGGCTCTCGGCCAATCGGGTCCCTTGTTGAGGTTGCCCTCCACTATGTGTGTGTTAATGAATACCTGTTGTGTGTTTGTGATGATGGGCCTGGTTTAAAACCTGGCCCAAGTCCTTGTGTGGGGCAGTTTGTCTCAGGGAAGCCTGCATCACACACATACGCACACTCGGTGTTCCGCAAGAGTCCCTCTCGGACCCACATTGAGACTTGTCGGCCAACTACAGGTAAGAAGGCGTTGGGGCTCTCCAGAGAAGTTTCGTCGAGGTTATTCATTTTTCTGTTGGGTGTGCAAAGTACTTTTGCAATTCTTTTCCCCTCTGACAGGAGCCGAGCCAAGTCATGGCTGCCCCGAAGAGGATCGGCCTCTCCGCTGTGATGGTTGCAGCCTCGCTGGCGGCCATCGTCGTCATGCTGCTGCCCGGTGAGTTGACAACGCTGCGTCGAGGGCGCTCAAGGTTGTTGCCGCCAAAAGTGCTGACAAGACTTGCCGAGAGGCTTTTGAAAAGTGACCGTAAACCACCTTCATCCGTGCTCAATACACTACAGGCACAGATGGCAAAAGTACTCAACTACAGACACTTGTGTTAAAAAAGACGTAAAATTTAAAGATTAAAAATTGTCTTCTTTTAAAAGAAATGTATTTAATATTTAAAAATACATCTATACATCACACTTTTAATATGACATATGTATAACATTAATACACATGCTGTGTATATTTGATGTTAAAAAATACTGTAGATATATTATATATTTATTCATATATAAAATATATTAATGTTTTAAAAATGTATTTAATTAATGTTTCTTTTATATCATTTAATAAAAAAAAATATTTGAATGCTGTATACATGTCTAGAATTTTAAATACATATTTGTAAAATATATCTTCACTGACTGGCTGCCGGAAGAAATCGTATTATTCTTATTGTAACATGCATCCATTTCTGGCTCTCTAAAATTTGACTAAATCGATCAAATCTATCTGTAATATTGATGTAGGGCATTATAATGTAGAATTACTACCATTACTACCTAACCTTTACATTCATTCTTATGGGTGTCATTGTCCTAAATGATTCTATAAAAAACACGAGTAATTCATTTAACTTGATCAAATTCATTTCGTTATTCATTCTGTTTAGGTCATGACGGCGAGTAGCTAATGTGGAGCCTTAGTTTCCAGTCACGTCTCAATAATAATAATAAGAAGAATTATCATGTCCATAAATGCTCTAAACGTTAGCTGTGCCCCCGCACACCTGCTTCCACTCTGCTCAGGTAGGAGGTGAATGGCAGCTTTACAAGCTCCGCCCCCCGTCTTTGCCATTTGAATGCCGCTGTAGAAAAATGTTTACCTGTCAGCATCTGCCCCTCAAAGTGCCGACTGCTTCCAGATGTGCCAGACAGACACTTTTTTAAGTGGCTCATAAAAAAAAAAAAAAAAAAAAAACATACACTAAGGAAGCATCAACAAGAGTCAGCCTCACTAAAAATATCTGGAAAAAAGTCCAAAAATAACACTTCCTTTTTTTATTTTATTTTTTAAATTTTTTTTTTTAATTTTTTTTTATTTTGACCAGTTTTCATTTTCTATAAATAAATGCTCCAAAACAGTGGTTCCCAATCTTTTTACACCAAGTACCACCTCGGAAAAAAATACTTTTTAAGTACCACCATCTTGACCAGCGTTCGTAGTGTAGGAGGCCTAAGGGTTCATCAAACGTGAGACAGTCTTTATTTGTAAAAAGTATGTTTAAAAATTATTACAAGCCACTGTAACATTTTGCACAATTTGAACATTAACACAGCACTTAAATATAGGAAAGGGGGGGAAAAAACGGTACTAAAATAAGCATTCATTTAAAATATAGTGCATGTAGAAGGGAAATTTTTTTTTTACCTAAATGAAAGAACAAAAATGAAAAATTGTACCTGAATAAAACTTTGAAAACAAAAAGTTCTTCAAAAGGAAATGCAAATGTATTGAGCATAAAATTTAAATAAAACTTAAGAGTACTTGGGCAGTGGTTCTTTTGCTTACCACTAGAGGGAGCCTGTGTGCCACTAGTACCATACATTCGTAATCACTGCTCTAAATCAATGACAATAACAAAACTGTACTTCAATTAAGATTGAATTAAAATCTATTGCACTTCCCCCCCCCCCCCCAAATAAAAGTTTAAAAACAAACAGTTTGTAACGATGAAATGCAAATGTACAGAACGATTGTTTTTTAAGATTTGCCGATCTAAATGACAATACTTCCATTTGAAATTTGTGCATTATGTTGTCAGAAGTTTTGAAAATAAAACAAAAGATACATTTTTCTCCTCAAACGTATACCTATAAATAGCAAAATCACGGAAACAGATCATTTAGCTGTCCCGAGCTGTACACTTAACATCAACTTCCCGTTATAGAGCCCATTAGTGCTTCCTTTTGATTCATCAGTGATGTTTTGACTCAGCCTTCCTCCCTCGTCATCGTCATCATCATCATTGCCGTTGCCCTCCTGCTCGTCGTCGTCCTCTCCTTCTGCAAAGCATTAACACCTTTTCCCTGTGGAGATGAAAGAAAAGCTGAATTCGCTCTTCCTTCACACATACGCACGCGCGCGCACACACACACGCGCGGACATACAGAGCTTTTCAAACACAGCACGGGGTTAGTATAAAGAGGCCCACCTATAAAAGGTACAAAGAGCTGCGGAGGCGAGCAACCTCCGGCCTGTTTAGGCGGGAATGTGCGGCCGTAAGCGTTTGAGCATCATCGTCGTCATCCTCGTCAGCGTCATAGGTGGTGTTGGGGCTGCAAACGTTTGGTTGACACGCGCGTTGCGTTTCCTCACTTGTGTGTTTGCAGCCGACGGTGTCTGCAGGCCCGATCGCCGGCGAGAACAAAAGAGACGGTAATCCTCAACAACTCCCTTTCACAACACTCCCCTCACTGCATTTTACACTCCTATTAAGACTTAATAACAAGTCATATAAGAAGAAGTAGTACTTGTGGTAGTAATAGTAGAGGACAGAGGCTGTAGTACAAGTAGAAGTAGTAGTATGAGTAGATGTAGAAGGAGTAGTACAAAATGTAGTTGTAGAAATAATAGTAAAAGTCGTGGTGGTAAAAGTAGTACTCCAAAAGAGTATAGTAGTAGTGGTAGAGGAGGTAGTAAAAAAAAAAAAAAAGTAGCAGTGGCAGAAGGAGTAGTAAAAGGTGTAGTCGTGGTAGAAGAAGTAGCAGAAACAAAGTAATAGTTGTGGTAGTAGTACATGACGTATTTAAGAAAGTAGAAGTACTAGTAGGAGAAGTGGTAAAAGAAGTAGTGGTAAAAGTAGTAGTAGTAATACTCATAAAACAAGTAGGAGTAGTGGTAGAAGTAAAATAAGTGGTAGTAGTCAAAGTAGCAGTATTAGTAGTAGAAGTAGTAGTGGTAATAGTAGCTGGAGTGATGCTAAAAGTAGTCGGAACCGTAACAGTGGTAGTAAAAGTAGTTAGTAGTGATGAGGTAAATGATCAGCTGATGGCGAACTCGCACGTGAGAAAGTGCCGTTTGCTTCTCCGTCGCCTCCAGCCGAGTCAGATCCCGTCCCGAACGACATCGAGGCGAAACTCTTGAAAGTCATCAAAGTGGCGGGGAACTTTGCTCGGCGGAATTAACGGCCTCCTGTCTTCCTTCCTTCAGCGGAAGCGAGGGCGGAGGCGGCGTCGGCGGCCCGGCGGAGGCTGAGCCGTAGCCGCAGGAACATCAGCTGGTACAAGCAGCACTCGGACTTCTGGAACTGGTACAAGTACTTCACCGACAACGGCAACCAGGAGGCGGTGAGTCGGCGCCACCGCCTGCTCTGGAAAAAGTCTCCTTCTCGTATTGAGGTTTTTTTTTTCCTCCCCCCCACTGTGACGTCACACGCACTCACAGGTACCAACATTTCAGATAGCGCCATGAGGAAACAAACCCTTCCATATCATTGGCCTGAGGAGAAAATGGACTAAATAGCTTGAATAATGATTTGAACATTTGTAGTTTGAACGTCTCAAGCGTCAGTCGAAAAGAAAATGTTACGCTAGTTCCAGGTTGACGGTTCACGTGATCATTGAGGGACTGGCTAATTATTTGACTTGGACATATTACAAATCGCTCTGCTGTAATTGGGAATCAATACAGAAGAAAAATATGGAATAAATGTCATCAAGTTATGATTTACTATTCTAAGGCCACGGAACACAATCGAAAAAGGTCATACTATAACACTCAAACCTTTTACACCAAGTACCAACTCAAAAAAATACTTAGTAAGCGCCATCGTGGCCAACATTAAAATATGTGTTCATCAAAAACAAGGCAAAAAGTATGTTTAATATTACTGTAAGCCACTGGAGCATGATGCTCATTTTGAACATGAACACATACAGGAAAAGAGAAAAAAACTGCACTTCAATTATGGTACCTTTAAAATGTACGTGATATACAAATTGTACCTACCTAAATGTTTGAAAAAAAACAGTCCTCAAAAGATGAAATGCAAATGTATTGAACTGAGAAGTTAAATACAACTGAACTGTACTGGGCGGCACGGTGGACAACAGGTTAGAGGGTCTGCCTCGCGGTTCTGAGGACCAGGGGTTCAATCCCCGGCACCGCCCGTGTGGAGTTTGCAGGTTCTCCCCGTTTTCTCCGGGCACTCCGGTTTCCTCCCAAATCCCAAAAACATGCACGGTAGGTTAATTGACGACTCTAAATTCCCCGTAGGTGTGAATGTGAGTGCGAATGGTTGTTTGTTTGTAGGTGCCCTGCGATTGGCTGGCAACCAGTTGGGTGTGCCCCGCCTCCTGCCCGATGATAGCTGGGATGGGCTCCAGCACGCCCGCGCGACCCGAGTGAGGAGAAGCGGCTCAGAAAATGGATGGATGAACTGTACTGTGGGCTCCCTCCAGTGGTGTAAGCAAGAAACAATGCCCATCCTTGCTTACACCACTAGAGGGAGCCCACATACCACTAGTACCACACTGACTCACTGCACTAAATGACAATTTGTATTCGGAATTTGGGATTTAAAAGATTAAGTGGAAATGTGTTGGACTTTAAAAGTTAAACTCAACTGAACTGGTTCAAAATGTACTCTATTGGATTGGAAAACAATTTTAGCCACGAGCGTTTGAACATTTCATTCAGCGATTCTTTCTCATACCACGAAGTAGAGAATCACTGCTGTAACACCTATCAAATTACACTCCAAAAATGATCCCAAAGAAAAGTTTCATAATGTGGGCTAAATTGAAAACCGGACATGTTCAGGTTCAGGAGCTGGACCGCATCTACCTGGCCTACCTCCAGAACAAGAACCGCGCCGAAGGCCGTCGCTCGTACAAGGCCTACCTGCGCCACCTGGGGGACATCTACAAGACGTGCGCCGACTCGGACGACCCCAACTGCGTGGCGTCCCACACCGGCAGGCCCAAGCCCGAGCCCCCCAAGCCTGCGCCGCTCAAAACATGCGACCCCACCAAGGACGCCTCCTGCCTGTACGCCGCCCTGGTGGCCGGAAAGAGTCCCTACCTGCCGCTGGTGTTACCCGCCGCCGCGCCTCCGGTTAAGGCCCTTGCCCCTCTTTTTGCGCGGTCCGCCGCCCCAGCAAAAGCTCCTCAGTCGGGTTACTACTACGCACCGTCGTCAGTTTCTTTCCTGTCCAAGGTATGACATCACACAACATTTAATTGGCACCAGTGTGTCCCAACCTTCTGAGCCAAGGCGCAAATCATTTAGAAACGGATTCCAAGTGTTCCCTGTTTTCAGGAGCAGAAGGCCGAGCTGCTGCGCATCTGTGCGGCCGAGGACGTCGAGTGTCTGCAGTACCACCTGAGGGCCGCCTATGGTTACTCGCCCTCTGCCGGGACGCCGCCGGCTTACGCCCACTTGGGCTGCGACCCCCAGACGGATCCCGCTTGCAAGCCCCAGCTGGTGCAGAAGGCCCCCTCTGGCCTCTATCTGAAATACCCTAACTGTGACCCGCTCAGCGACCCGTACTGCGCCTACGCCGCCTCCCAAGTGGTGAGTTTTGATGATGTCCCGGCATGAACAAATCAGTGGTGGCAAAAGTACTAACCAGAAGTCCAGAAAAGGACTGGTGCATCGCCTTCGCCTGGCCCGCTGCCGTTTACGTTACGTTACGCAAACCAGATCAGAATAGATCATGTCACATGTAAACAGTTGAGCTGAGATCTTCAATCGGAATGATTTCAATCTGAAAGGGGAAAAAAAGTGCATATAAACCCGGCTACTGTGAATTACAGATGTCTGTAAAATCTACTGAAGTACAGTACAAAGTATTTTGACTTGGTTACCTCCCATCACAGGCACAAATTCTACGCTACTGTCTTTGTCCTTCCAGGCTCCCCGAGCCCCCAACCCGCCTTCCCCGGCTGGCCCCGGGTCCTGCAATCCCCTCTTTGAGGACGGTTGCAACCCCCTGACCGCCACCAAATACGCCACGCCCCCAGAGGCGTACAAACAGGGCGAAAGTGAGGAGGCGGCCTCCATCCCCGCCCCCCCTCCCGCCGCAGACCACTACAGCGATCCCTACGGCATGTATAGAGATGCTAATGCTAATGCTGACAGAGTCACCGACCTTTACGCCATGTACCGCCAGGTTAGCGCCCCGGTCCCCCCGCCCGCCAACGACCCGTACGCGATGTTGCGCCGCTTCATGGCCCACGCTCAGGGCAGCGACCCGTACGCACCCCGCACGGAGGCCACGCCCGAGTCCAACTCCAACGATCCCTTCTCTGCCATGAGAGGTGCCACGGTCACCACGCACCGCCACGGCCACCACGGTGCCCGGCAACACTACTCGTTCTCTCACCCCGCTTATGAGGAGCCTACCCGGGAAGAGCGCCACCCTCTAGGCCCTCCAGGTAAAACTAAGGAGGGCTACGACTGCTTCATCGGCTACGACCGCGAGTGCTTCCCGGTGCAGTCGGCCGAGCCTCGGTCGGGCGCCCACCGACGCATCCCCTACCCCGCCGAGGCCTACGAGCCCCACCTGAACGGCGACGGCACCCGCAAGGGCGTTCTGGAGCCGCCCAACCCGCACTGCGACCCCGAGTACGACCGCGACTGCCGCTTGCGCCGCTTCGAACCCGAGCAGCCGCGCCACGAGGCCCAACCCGAGCGCCACGAGGCTAAACCGGAGGCGGCGGGCGGCGGGCTGCAGCCGGAGCGGGACCCTTCCGAGGCCGAGCCTTACCAGAGCGGCCAGGAGGAGCCTCACGTGTCCAACCAGCCGCCGCCCCCTCAGGGAATGCCCAGCCTGCAGGACATACTGAAGCACTTCGGCGACCAGTTCCCGGAACAGGACGACTACCGCAAGAAATAAACCACAAATGGACGCCAACTTGTAGATGGACTTGAAAACACAAGCAGTTTCAAAGCTTCTGCCCCACCGGACCCCCACGCGACACCCGTCTACGGACACCATGAACCTGAGAGCGTCTTTCGGTCAGGAAGGAGCGCCCTAACTTCGCCTCGCCTCACCTCCTCCGAGCACCGGAATGTGTTGTGACTTGCTCGGCTTTGCTCCGCCAGCTAGCCAGTGACCAATTATGGAAAGTTCTTTTTCACTTTAAATGTTCGAATAAAAAGCTCTTGAAAGCTGTTTTTAGCCCCTTTCCTCTGTGCAGAGTAAATGTCTAATCACCGCATCATGTTTTTACATGCGGAATACACAGTTGTGCCGGCATTACGTTTTTAACAACAAATTGAATGTGTAATCAGAAGTCATGGAAACTCGACAACCAAATATTCAAGCATACAACTTGCTCAATTTATGTGAAGAGGGTTTTGGTGGCTTGTAACATCTGTAAAAAGTGAAGAAAAATGCAAATTTTGGTACTGAGTTTCTGCCAAAGTAAAAGAAACAAATACATTTAGAAAAAAGATGACAAATTTGATTTGCCTTAGTGGACCACAAAAAAGAAAAAAAAAAAGGTGGTGGCCCGGCTCAGGCCCCCAGGCCACGAGTGTGACGCGTGTGCTCTATTCATCCATCCATCCATTTTCTACCGCTTATCCGAGGTCGGGTCGCGGGGTGAGTAACTTTAGCAGGGACGCCCAGACTTCCCTCTCCCCGGCCACTTCATCCAGGTCTTCCGGGGGAATCCCGAGGCGTTCCCAGGCCAGCCGAAGGACGTAGTCCCTCCAGCGTGTCCTGGAACACCTCACCGGGGAGGCGTCCGGGAGGCATCCGAATCAGAGCCCCAGCCACCTCATCTGGCTCCTCTCGATGTGGAGGAGCAGCGGCTCTACTCTGAGATCCTCATTTCGGCCGCTTGTATCCAGGATCTTGTTCTTTCGGTCACGACCCACAGCTCATGACCATAGGGGACGGTAGGAAGATAGATCGACTGGTAAATTGAGAGCTTCGCCTTTCGGCTTAGCTCCTTCTTTACCACAACGAAAGAAGGAGCAACAGAACCACATCGTCTGCAAAAAGCAGAGATGCAAGACTGAGGCCACCAAACCGGACCCCCTCTATGCCTCGGCTGCACCTTGAAATTCTGTCCATAAAAGTTATGAACAGAATCGGTGACAAAGACCAGCCTTGGCGGAGTCCAACCCTCACCGGAAACGAGTCTGACTTACTGCCGGATATGCGGACCAAACTCCGACTCCGGTCATACAGGGACCGAACAGCCCCTATCAGGGGTTTCGGTACCCCATACTCCCGAAGCACCCTCCACATGACTCCGCGAGGTACACGGTTTTGGAGAAGCTCCAAGTCCACAAAACGCATGTAGACTGGTTGGGCAAACTCCCATGCACCCTCAAGGACCCTGCCGAGGGTGTAGAGCTGGTCCACTGTTCCATGGCCAGGACGAAAACCACAATGCTCCTCCTGCATCTGAGATTCGACTTCCCGACGGACCCTCCTCTCCAGCACCCCTGAATAGACCTTACCAGGGAGGCTGAGGAGTGTGATCTCCCTGTAGTTGGAACACACGCTTCTAAAAAAGGGGGGCCATCACCCCAGTCTGCCAATCCAGAGCCACTGTCCCCGATGTCCATGCGATGTTGCAGAGGCGTGTCAACCAGGACAGCCCCCCAACATCCACCCCCGGGACCTTACCACCGAGGACCTTTTTAACCACCTCGGTGACCTCAAACCCAGAGATAGGAGAGCCCGCCTCAGAGAACCCACACTTTGCTTGGGAAGGCGTGTCGGTGGAATAGAGGAGGTCTTCAGAGTATTCTCCCCACCGACTCACAACGTCCCAAGTCAGGGTCAGCAGCGCCCCATCCCCACTATACACAGTGTTGGTGGTGCACTGCTTTCCTCTCCTGAGACGGCGGATGGGTGGACCAGAATTTCCTAGAAGCCGTCTGGAAGTTTTTCTCCATGGATTCACCAAACTCCTCCCATTCCCGAGTTTTTGCTTCAGCGACCACCCAAGCTGCATTCCGCTAGGCCAGCCGGTACCCATCAGCTGCCTCAGGAGTCCCACCGGCCAAAATAGCCCGATAGGACTCCTTCTTCAGCTTGACGGCATCCCTCACCGTTGGTGTCCACCAACGAGTTCGGGGCTTGCCGCCACAATCTTCCCCCACCATCGGAGTCAACTCCCCACCAGGTGGTGATCAGTTGACAGCTCCGCCCATCTCTTCACCAGAGTGTCCAAGACACGCGGCCGCTAGTCAGATAAAACGACCACAAAGTCGATCATAGAACTGCGACCCAGGGTGTCCTGGTGCCAAGTGCACGTGTGGACACCCTTATGCTTGAACATGGTGTTCCTTATGGACAATCCGTGATGAGCGCAGAAGTCCAATAACAGAAAACCGCTCGGGTTCTGATCGGGGGGGCCGTTCCTCCCAATCACGCCCTTCCAGGTCTCACTGTCATTGCCCACGTGAGCATTGAAGTCCCTCAGCAGAACGATGGAGTCCCCAGCTCTCTAGCAGCCCCTCCAGCTCTCTAGCACCCCCTCCAAGGACTCCAAAAAGGGTGGGTACTCTGAACCGCTGTTTGGTGCATAGGCACAAACAACAGTCAGGACCCGTCCCCCCACCCGAAGGGGGAGGGAGGCTACCCTCTCGTCCACCGGGGTGAACCCCAACGTACAGGCGCCGAGCCGGGGAGCAATAAGTATACCCACACCTGCTCGGCGCCTCTCACCGTGGGCGACTCCAGAGTGGAAAAGAGTCCAACCCCTCTCGAGAGGACTGGTACCAGAGCCCAAGCTGTGCGTGCAGGCGAGTCCGACTATATCTAGTCGGAACTTCTCGACCTCACACGCCAGCTCGGGCTCCGGATCGCCAAGGTCTCCGCCTTCGGCCACCGCACAGCTTGCACTGCACCATTTTGCATTTGCTTTAAATGTCGTCTGTGTGAGAAAATGGGTAAAAAAAAAAAAAAAAGTTTTGTCGGATAATCTCCAATAGTGCTGCAATGTCGGCGCAGCCTTTAATTATTCTTAAAAAGTCCGGTAAAGGAAAAAGAAACAAAAAATACTTGAAAAAATTATTGAAATACTACATACCAATACATAAAAAAGTGTGACGAATAACAGACTCCAATCAGGATCAATCCAGACTGAATTGTAATCTGATCTGGAATGTTTGTTGTTTGGAATGATTATGAATATGATTACACTTAAATGAAATTAAAATCTGATCTGTAATATTTAAAATGTTTCAGAAAATGATCAAATTAAAATAAAATGTCCATTTTATTTAATTTAATTTACATCTGATCTTTTTTAATCATTTCCAACATCACAGAAGGAATGGTTTTCTATTAAATAATGGCATGTGATGTCTGTAAAATATTTGTAAATGCAAACAATGAGAGAAAAATATACATATATGAAGAAAATAAAAGGTCCACTCAAGTGTGTTTTTTTTGTTAGTGTATGATAAAAATGGGAAAAAATAAATACAAAAGTAGTGGCGCACAACATTTAATTGCACTCCAAATAACAGTGTAACGTTAATGTGTGTAAAGATGGAATCGGATGATGTCACCGGCGACAGTATTGTTGTTATTGATTGATTCCCAAGGTTGAACAAGCGAGTCACAAAGCTGCCGACTTCCCGCCAACGTCGAATGAAAGCCTGGTAACGACGAGGAAATGGAAGCCAGCAGGCGTCACACGGCATCCCGCGGCGTTGCTGAGACGTGGTGTCGTGCGTATGTGTGACTCGCGTTCGAGTGAGCGAGACCCCTTTGATCCTAAAATACACAGTCCAGCTCTTCGCACCTGTCGGCGGGATCCTGTTGACAATGTGTGATTCATTGTGACGCACAACACTTTGGCATCCACAATGTCAAATCAGATTCAATTAAAAAGATCGATCGTGACAGCCCTCAATCTAACCCCTAACTGTAACTAACAGTAGCGCTACTTGTAACCATACCCTAACCTGAATCTTATCACTAACTCGAACTAACTCTATCCCCAACCCAAACTATTGCCAACTGTTACTATAACCCAACCCTAACTGGAACCCAACCCTAATCCCAAATCCCAACTCTAACTCTTGTACCAACTTGTACCTGAACCCTCCCTCTAAACCTGCCCTTACCCTAATCCCAAACCAAACCCGACCAACTCAACCCTAACCCAAAGGCCTGATGCACACATAAAGATAATCGGGCTGTTTCTCTCCTAATTTTGCCCCTTCTTGACCAAGTGTCCAAAATGGGTCTGGACAATATTTCAATATTTGTGATCAAAACTCTTCACGTGTGTGGGGAAAGCCGACGTCTCCCGATTCACGACTCCGTGAACTGTGACATGAAACGGACCGTAGCCAATCAAAGAAGCGCCGTATACTGACAAACACGGAAGCGTTCATAAATGAGAACAAATATTTCTTACCCGATGTTGTTTTTGGCCGTGAAGTGGCTTCACCTGATGGCAAAAAGTATTTTCCAAAGCAAGTCTTTGTTGATGACATCACCACTCTACAAGACTCCCGCCGCCGGTCTCTTTGGCGACACTTGGGAAACATCGGTCAAACATAGCCGATCTGTCTTGGAGGACTAGATTCTAGATCAGTGGTGGAACAGAATCTTGAGATTGTGTGTTGAGATTATCGGAGAACACCACACTCAATACGACCAAAACTGTTAAATGCCTGATTTTTTTTTTTTTTTTTTGTCATTTAATCTTCATGTGTGATTAAAAAAAAAATATTTGAAGATTTGAAAAATCTTTATGTATGTGTGTACCAGGCCTGACTCTAACCTAACCTATCCACTAACCCTACCCAACCCTAACCGTCTAATCATAACCCTGAACGCAATCCTTAATTCTAGCCTGATATTTTCACTTCTTCTTTTTAAACAATGAAATGAATTTCGGTCATACCACAGGCATGACGACGCACTCGCTGTAATTATCGATCAACCTTTTGACAGCATGAGTGGAACATTGAAAACATCCGTTGGAGCGCCATAAATCAAACCCAAGCGAGAGGCAATTGCATTGCGACTCTGCTTTGCGTTTCAAAAAATAAAATCAACCCAGCAAAAAAAAACACAAGTGACAGCAACATTTTTGAGATGAACGAGCACAGCTTTAACCCGAGTTGAGAGAAAATGGCCTTTTGTGTACATAGAAAAAAAAGTTTCAGATGTTTGAGTTCAGCTCACACGAATTGGAACACAAAAGTGTTGCTTTTATCCTTTTGTTGAGTGCAAATTGGCAGTTGTGTTGCATCAAGTGTCACTTTGATGTCTTCGTCTTACTGATGCACTTGTGATGCATAACAAACTTTTTTTTTTTTTTTTTGTTCCCCCTTCACATTGTGTGCATGCACTCCCAAGGACAGTGAGCCAGTCATCACTTGTCCCCAGGGGGGGAGGGGGGGGGGGGGGGCACGGCCAGTGTTGTAGGACAGCATTAGAGGAGGCGGTGGACCGTCTTATCAGAGCGAGGCAGCGTTGCTCAAAGACACACGGAAAAAACTTCTTTCATAGTAAATTGACGGGGAATCGGCTGCTATTTAATGAGAGTTGGAAGCGACGCCGGCGGCGTCGCAACTTGAGGTGGCACCCGGCGGCCATCTTTTGGTCCACATTCAGTCACTTGTGACCGCCGAGGCTCAGCCAGGCCAGGCGGAAACGGTGGCCTCGGGTCGCCGCGGCAACCTTGCGCCGATAGATATCCTCACACCCCTCGCGCCCTTGTGCGGTTCTGGCGATGAGCGCTGGCTTTCTTTTGCCATCCTCGCTCATCCGTCAAGCCGCAGCACACCGCTCGAAGGGGGCACGTCCCACCCTTACTGTGCGTCTGATTAAATATGAATCTTCTTTCAAATCCCTGCCAGCCTGCTCGCTCTCGCTTTATGCGTGTCATCATGTCTTTTAGCCAAACTTAGTGCTGCCCATCAGGTGCCCCCCTCCCTTACCCTCCACTTTAATTAAAGCAAAGTAATGGAACAGTCTAGAAATTAAAGGGGGAATGGCGCTAAAAGTAGAGCAGCCGGTTTGTTTTCTCCCAGCGTGACTAACTGAATAATTGTTGATGAATAGAACAGTACACAGTGCGTGCGTATGTGTGTGATATTGGAATGTGTGTGAATTCTGTAATGAGAAGAATGGAAGAGAGTCTCTTGGCGTCCCTCAAGGATCCTCCCTACCGCCACTCGTCCTTGATTGGCAAATACATTTCGTTTGCTCTACTTTTTGGCTTAGAAACTGCTCAGCTGGAAGTTTTAGTGGATCATAAAATTGGAACATTCCGAGGTGGTAGTTGACAACACAACTGTAAGAAAGACTATGAGATTTTTTTGTCGGTCGACTCATGATGCCAAATTTCATTTTGCTCAGGAAGACCGTGGAGTTGATCACACATCCTCTGTTCTGGGAAGACTTTGGAGTGTGTCTGTGAGACTTTTGGTCCATTTGTGAGGTCAGAGGTGTTCTTCCACACCTAACTCACCAAAGCACACCCTTAGAAACCTTGCGTTGTCCCGCAAACCGATAGTCCAAAAATGTCTCGCCAAGATAATTGCAATTTCGAGACATGTAGTCCAACCTCGAACTGATTTGTTGAGTCAATAACTAACTCATTGACTGCCAGAATTGCTCGTATTGGCAGCAGCCGTTTTGGAGCGTTTTGCAGCTGACGAATTGAGATCCGAAAACGTTGAATGCGGCAATACCGTCGATCGACCAATTGTATGTGATTGGCTCGCACGGCAGGGGGGCGGAGCATGAAGCGAGCAAGTCCAGACAATTGGATAAGAAAACAACAAAAGTCATCGATTTAAAGTCATCACATTATTAAGGGGCGGAAAGACAAGTTTGGAACCACTCGACCATGAGAAAATGTCTCCAAAAATTTCGATGTGAGGAAGAATTATAGAGCAAAAAGTCCCTCGGAGGGGGATGTGCACATGAGGAGATGCAAGATAAGCTTTGAGGCAGAACAACCACAATAAACCTTTGTATTTACAATACAAACCATTACGCACTGCAGCAAATGTTAACATTTACTGTCTGGAAATCCATAGGACGCTGATCTGTGCGAAGCCGCACACATTGACGTTAGCTACCCTTAAAGTCATTTTCTTGACCTCTGATTTACGATTTGTGCCCTCGGACACGACCGGAACAAATTGTATCTGGAAGGCACGGAGATGTTGATAAGACCTTCATCACACACCAGATGTTGGGTCCAGATCTGACTGACCTCGTGGGGCTGACCTATTTGAGAGTTCATCACATTTCACCGAAAAGAGAGTTCATCACATTTCACTGAAAACGGTTTGCAATTCCGCATCGCCAGCAGCGCAGAGAATGCGTGGACGGAATCCGTCAAATTCGCTCACGATCAGACAAACTCGACTCTCCCGTGAAAAGGCCAAAGCGAGCCTAAAATCATGAAGAAGAAGGACTGTTTCATGTCTTGTCTCTTAAAAACATTAACCAATTAGTGCGATTGTACTGTACCTCAATTACTTTTTATTTGAGTCATTGGAATGTGCGATGGAAATCTGGATGGAATCTGCTCTTATTGACTTTGTGCTGCCCTCGGCTCATTAATCAAAAGAGGGGTCGGGTTTCAAACCCTAATTTGAAACCCTAACCCTCTTTTGCAACCCTACTTTCAAAACTTAACCCTGTTTTGAAACTCTACTCTGAAACCAGAACCCTACTTTGAACCCCTAACCCTACTTTGAACCCCTACTTAGTTACCCTAAGCCGCTTTTGAAACCCTAACCGTACTTTGAAACCCTACTTTCAAAACCTAACCCTTTTTTGAAACCCTACTTTGAAACCCTAACCCTGTTTTGAGACCTTTAAACATATAAACACCTCTAATGAGGAAGTCAATCAGCTATGAGATTTTTTTTCATCTTTTAGCGTCTTTGTAAGGTGCTCATTGAAGGATTGTAGCTTTCTTTTAGCTTTGTTAGCACACATTTAAAAAAAAAAATAGCTTCACAAGTTCATAAATAATTTTTTTGTATTATTATTATTTTGAGTACAGTGAGTTGTGTTTTGCTTTCTAGGAATCGAGCAGCTTAGCAACACGTTTTTGTTTTCTGTGCTTCCACGTGCGACGCTAATTGCGCTAATCGGCGGATTGTGTCTTTCTTTCAGCTTGTTGCCTCGTGTCCATTCGTAAATGTTGAAAATAATCAACACAAGTTGGCAATTAGAGGCCTACGCTTCAACTGGGCTCACGTGTGATTCATCACTTCAGCGTTTGGCGACACACTTCGGCGAGCGGCCTTTCCATGTCGCCTTCTGACATTCCAGCCGTTTGCCGTGACCTCCCGCAACCCTCGACAACTCCCAGTGAAGACGCTGCAATCGTGTCCGCAAAAGGTACACCAAGCAACAACACTTTATTACACCTCAACTGAATGTTCATCGGAGAAGAGCTTCAAGGAAACGCGTGCGCTTCCCACGACGGCCAGTGGGAGAGTCCCGTTAGCCTCGAAGTCCCAACGGGTCCGAGTCCAGTCGTTCTGTCACAAAAAGTTCGGGATAGGCCAACATCCCGAAGTTTTTGGCGTCGCGCAGTCTCCGACCGTCACAAGTCAAAAGAGCCCTCGCTTTCTGTAATGAGCCACCAGAGTCACTTTCGGTTTCGGACGGCTCGTCGGGCTCGGCGGCGGCGCGGCCCGGCCAGAGCACGAGCTGGCGGCGGACACGGGGCGCTCGTGGAGCTCCGGCCGCACGCTGCGCAGCGTCTTGGTCGCCCCGGAGAAGGTTTTGAGAGTCGAGCCTCGGTCCACGTCGGAGCATCTGAAGAAGGCTCGGAAACAGCGGTAGAACTACACACACACACACACGCGCACACACGCACATACAGAATTGGTATATCGTGTATTAACAAAAATACTTTTTCCATCGACCGTGAAACGTCTTCATATCCAACAACTGAATAACTCGGTATGTATCTCTCAATGTCTGTATCTCCGTATCTCTATTCTTCCATCCCTGTTGTGCGATATCTCCATATTGCCACAGCTCTGTACCTTCATATTTCCATATTTCAGTATTTCTATGTTTTTGTATTTTCATGTCTCTGTATTTCTATAGCTCTGTATTGCCATGGCACTTACATCTCTGCATCTCCATAGTTGTACAATTCAATATTTCTACATCCACATTTCTGTGTGTGTCGAAAAACATATTTCTTTGCTCTTCTAAAATGTATTCTATGTTAAACCTAATAGAATATTGGGTTTGAGCATAAGAAAGTAGACTCTCGCGCCCTCATATCGTCTCGTTTGTGAAGGGGCAGCGTCAGTTGCGTAAGGCAGATGATAACTGCCCATTTACCCGTGTACATGACCTCGCTTTAGGAAAAAAAGACTTCTTGAACTGTGGCCCTGCGTACGAGTTTTAAATGTTTTTTTTTTTTTTTACTGTATTTCTGTATTTCCTTTTACTGTCAAAATGCTTGTCCTACCTCGTCTACGAAAGGGTTAACATTTTCCCCTTGACTCTTAATCTTTAAAGCTCCGTAGCGCGACAAATGTTTTTTTTTTATGTCCACGGCTGTTTTTTCATGTCTGTATCTTCGTACATCTTTATTTCCAAACGTCTTCCCCCTCTATAACTTCGCCACTCAAAAATCTCCGCTACAGCACACCGCTCTCCGCGTACATCGTCGTGGGTTTTACAACCGAAACATTTTACAAACTGAACGATCTACATATCCACTTGTTTGTAAATGAGATGCAAGCAGTCCACAACAGTACATAACTCACTCCCAAAAGTTCAAGATAAACGAGGTAATAGCAAAAAGCTCGACGACAACAACAAAAAAGACATTTATGAGGATAAAAGCTTTAAATTAAAGTCAGTACCAAAAAAATATATAATGGTGCTTAGCTCAAATCATTCATCTGTTGAAATGTGAGCGATGACACCGAAGTGCTCATCATCGCCATCATTGAAATCACTTCAGAAGGCTTGAAAAGATGCGTTGGCGTCGTCTTGGTGGCCTCCATGGATAAACGTAGTGTACTTAGTATACTCTCCCGTTCCGCACGTATACTTGAAGTCTACTACATTTCCCCAGGGGGCCACATGACTCCTAATGTACCTTTGCCACCATTTTGACCAACGTTTTCGTTGTTGTTTTTCTGACGAGATAGATGGAAGGCTTCGTTGGCCTGACTTGCAGCTCTGCGCAACTCTTAACTCAGATTCACAACAGGTGTTTAGGATGTCTACACATGGCTTTCTGTGACTCTTCCAGTCGTCGTCTTGGTCTCATAATGTCGAAATGCACAAAGAAGAGGAGAGCAATTCGAATTTAAACACGCTGCCGTTTAAGATCATGGCCACTGAGCTTTGAGTGTCATCGCAGGCTGCGGTCGTGATACAGAGAGACTGGAAGAGTCACAGAAAGGCACAGAAATGGACGTCCTTGGAAATTTGAATGGATCCACTGAATCTTGCCGTTCAGCTCCTTGTTAGAGAACAGCAAAAATTACAGAAACATTCACCGGTTGGACATTTAAAAGTGTACAGAAGGTCATCTAAAGTTCACCTGTAAAGGTTACAGTGCATTTGAGGTTCATCCTAAAATTCGTTTGGGAAAAGTGCATGAAGATTTCCCACTGTTCATAGGCCACGCTAGACACGCTACATGTCGGCAATACACCAAACCCCTTGAAGACCTTTGATTAGGAACGGCAGGACATATTCCACAGTCTGTTCCCAGCCGGGGGGGGGGGGGGGGGGGGGGAAGCCTATGCCAGCTGGGGGGGCCCAGCAATCATACATAAATGATTGCTGGGCCTCAAAATGAAAAAAGAACGGAGTGTGTCCCGCAGGTCATCCTTCTCAAGCTACATATTCTACAAGCTCACAGTCCAAAGTATTAGGTACACTCGCACAATCCAATGAGGGGGGGAAAAAAAACAACATTTAAAAGACAAGATTGTTCCGTTTTTAGTTCTTATAGAGTGCTTCTCTGTTTGAACATTGAACTGTAGTCCTAACAGAGACCTCGCTCTGGCTATGAATAACTCTGTTTCTCATTAAGCTGACGTGTGACGCCCGCGAGACAAAAAGCAGTCCAAACAAAAGCGGCGCAATAAATAGCGTTGCTTGTTAATCCCGCACCAGACGCGACCCACGCCTCGCGCTACGTAAAATGGGTAAAATCACGGGCGCCTGACGAGCGGAAGAAAAAAACAGCAAACACTGTCAGAAATCTTATCAAAATGTCAAAGAGTGTGTCTTGATTCAGTTCAAAAATAGAAATCGGGCAGTTTTGCGGGTCCTGTCCCTCCTCTACTGGGAACATTCCGAAACGCTTAATTTAAGCGTAAAAAAGCTTAACGTCGCTTAATGCCAGAAAACTGCAACTGATTGTCACCAAAATCTATGTGGACATCTCCACTTATGCTCCCTTCCACCTCTGAAAATATCAAAACAAGAGCCGCAATATTATGGATTCTATGGACGTGGAGCTTTTTCCTCATTGAGCAATGTTAAGCTTTTTCTGCAAGCAAGCGCCTATGGAGAGGAAAACACTTTTACGGCCATAAAAATCCAAAATCATTCCACTATTTTTCGAGGTTGAAGTGGGCATGGGTAGAGATGTGGGTGTACATTTTGGTGATGATTGATAGCAGTTTTTGGACATGAAGTGAAGTTAAGCTTTTTTACGTTAAGCATTTTAGACTGTCCCCTCTATTTTCACTGCAGCTTTCTGCTACCAAGACGGGTAGCGATGAAGCTGTTTTGAGGCCTATAATCTGAATTTCCCTTTCAACGCAAAGTAATCCATTTGAGTGGACGTGGGTCAAGTTGCATCTGGAGCAGACTCAGTGTAAAATAATGAGTTTGTTTTTGTGTGTTTTGGGTCAGATTGACACGCATGATATATGTTTTTTGTATTGCCGTCAAGTGCCAAAACCGGCTCGAGGCGGTTGCGGCCGAGCCCACCTGCTTGTTCATAAAGATGTAGATGAAGGGGTTGACCACCGTGGACGACTTGGCCAGCAGCGACGGCAGGACGCCGGCCTCCGGGCCGAGGGGGTCGCCTGGGCCCAGGGTGGCCATCAGGGCCACCGCGCCGTAGGGCAGCCAGCAGACCAGGTAGCAGACCACCATGGTCAGCACCATGACCAGAACCCGCTGCTCCCGCCGCCGCGTCACCACCGAGCTGCCGCTGCGCACCTGCAAGACGGAGCGAACTGAATGCAAATGCCATAAATGCCTTGCGGCACCACCCAAAAATACACAAGAAAAATTGCACGGCACCGTATCGGACTGTATAAAAACCTTTTTTTGGGAAAAAAAAGGTTTCTGCAGTTTAGAAATGATCGTCACGGTGATTTCAAGCTGGAATTCAATGGACATCATTGACTTCTTCTCAGCAGGCACTTTCTTATGGTTAGAAAATATTAACTCATTTAGCAAAATACTAGCTCAACAAATGGAAAAATGCAAGACATAGTTGCACTAAACCCTCCTTAAATGATGGCAGATGTACAATTAGATTTTAAAGGAAGAACATTTGTCATGAAGTGCTACTGGAAGTACGAAAACGTCGCGGGAGCGCAAAGACAACGAGGCGAAGTTTGGCTTGGATCGAGTTAGTGTTGAACTCCCTGACAAGTTCCCCAGTTGTCATGCCAACGACAAGTTTTAATAAGGTTTACGTTGCAAAACCAGAGACGGTCGGTGAGTTGAAAGAAGAAATTGGAACACAATGTCAACATTTGAATAATGACCAACACGCAGGAATGAGCAGAATAGAACACGGGGAAAATTACATTATTTTTACTTTCATGCCATTCAGGAATTTGTTCCCATTTTCTTTCTTTCTCCTATGGTGACTTTCTTCCGATGTCTGATTGGCTCAAAGTGCCTCACCGTCTCGGGGTAGCCTGCCACTTGTTACTTTCAATATCGACAACCTTCGTACTGTATGTGTGACGCTAGCCTGAGTTTTAGACTTGACTTGACGCTCAATAAGTCATCTTTTGGTCCATGAGTTGAACCATTATAGCCCATTAGCGAGGGAGCCTAAGCAGGAAAAAAAAAGCCATCACATTAGCGCTCCATTTGATACGGTTCCGACAACCTTCAGGCTCTACATGAATGAGCTTGAGCGCATCAGTGGCATTTTCTACTCGCGGAATTGATTTCGCTGCGGTTGATGTGTCGACAAGCGTTCCGTAGAAACGGCTCACTTAAAGTGGAGCCAATATTGGAGAGTGTGACGGTTAACACCCAAGGAAAAAAAAAATTTGACGTTTAACCCTAAAGCTAACTCTAAATATAATCCAACCCAAACACCTTAACCTCCTCAACTCCTCCAAGCAGCGTTTTAAGGACCCTTCCGTTTTCCCACGCAGTTAGAAGCATATGTATTTTTTTTGAAGGACTCCAACCCAATCTTAAGAGATTCAATAATTGATTACGAGGTATTTCCGTGAAACTGGAAATCGCTGCGTGCGAGTGTAAAGCATCTCTGCGCCAAAAACAAGCAGTGCTGATGTTTGAGATGCAGGGACGTCAATGAAATGAGTCAGAGGTCGCAAACAGACCTCCACTAATTGGATTGGAGTACTTGATCGGATTTTGTCTCGTTAAGATAACGAGTCAACCCCTGATTGATTAATTAATGGAAAAAATAAGGTCTCCCAACACATTTGTGCAAACATTACATGGTCTTGGAGGTAAACAGAAGGATTCACACAACAACAGTGCACAACAAAATCATCCAGGCTTTAAATGCTGGTCTGTGTGCAAACTTAATGATAACCACCGTATGTGCTGCGTGCGTTGGTCGCCGTGGTTACGGGTGGCAATAAATGTAAATGTGCAGTGTTCAGCAAGATGAAGAGCTGCCTTATGTGACTTATCACCTGCCAATCACACACCATTTACATTTACATTTGATTTCAGAACGATTATGGCTGGCCCTGCTGTTTTGGATTATTTTTGCAGTCAATTAGAAGTTATTGTCACTTTTCCAACACCACAAAAGAGTGAGAATAAAAACAGCAGGTTCACAAACACAGAATATAAAATGAAAATGCTAAATGGGCCGCAGTCTTTTGTCGGGCTGTCAGTCACACTCAAGCGATGGACAATGAAGAAGAGCATCATGCACAATTTACACATGACCTTCATAAAAACAAAATGCACTTACTTCATTATGAGGCATTAGGCACATGGCATGCGGAACAAAAGCATAACTAAGCAAAGCAAAGCACATTTATTTATGCAGCACATTTCATACGCAAGGCGCGTTACATGATTAAAAGCATTTTAGAAAAAAGGAAAAAAAAACTGCTTGTCAACATTTAAAACAAAGAGAAAAATAGTTGCAGTCCGGCGAGGGCGGCGAGTCGAGCGTCCTCCGTAAATCTTAGCAGCTTTCAAAACCTCAAACGCCGATGCGGAGTCGTAAAGTCGATTCGTTGACGGGTCGGTTCAACCCTTAATTCATACGGGATAAAAAGGAGACCGATTTAAACCTATACTTGTACGAATTGACCTCGGAAAGTTGCTATCAGCAAATCTCTAATCTGCTCATATTTTGTCCACAGGCTTGTGCTTATCGGCTCTCGTTCAAATCTGCTTCTTGTTTACATACGGTACAGCACATGGCGGGCAAGCGACAGCCCGTGGGCCGTGTCCCAGCCCACCACAGGATTTTGTGCATTTCGCTCCAATTAAAATCAAACCCCCAAAACATTCCATCTGCAATTGCGCAGAATATATAACTGTTGTAACATACTTTCCCCTAAACATAGCGCGGCCCTCGGAGGGGCTAATGGACTGGATGCGTCCCATATACAAACGACTTACTGATAAATAATTGAATTCTGTACGGCCCCAAACTATAGCTCATCGAGTACTTAATTAGAACATTAGTAGTTAATGAGACGCTACGCTCATATTTGGGCCAATTGTTCCCCATATGCACAAATTAGTCCGATATACTGAGAACTGTTGTCAGTCCAGTTCCTGGTAGCCAAGCGTGACCCCCATCATGCAAACATTTCACGGAAAAAGGTGTTACAATTATTCATCGTATTCTACGGATTGAAAGGTAAAATTCAAACGCCACCAAATGCTGACAATGTGTTAATTCATAGCAAATGTATACAAACATTTAGTCTTAAACATTATTCGGACTATTCTGTCAACCAAATGGCATTTTGGGGTCTTTAATGCACTAAAAACCTCACTGAGTGTTGCCCTTTTTCTTTTTTCTTTCTTTTTGTATCTGTCGTGGCAAACGATAAAGTCAACTTTGCAAATTTGACTGGTTGTTTAAAATTTTGAGATGTTTAACTTTGAGAATAAAGTCTTACAGGTTGTTTTGTTTTTGTTTGTCGTATACGAGGTAACGTATAAGTAACAGACCATCGAAGATTCCTTGACTTTAATTTGGAGGAGACATTAATAAGACATATTCCTCTGACTGCTCCTTTCCAATCGTGAAAAGAGTTGATTCAAAAGTTATTGCGTAATTGTGTAGCATCATTTTGTGTTGTACTCTCTACTTTCAAAAGAGGAACAAAAATGAATCAATAAATAGCTAGTTTGACCATTTCCCAGGGTCGTGGGCTGCAAATCCAAGACTTTGCATGTTTTGGGGGTTTGATTTTTTTTCTCTAATCCGCTTCAACCGAAAGACACATTCCTGAACCCTCACCGTGAAATCTTTGTCAGGCCAGCAAAAGATTAGCCCGCAGGGATTAGCATTTCTCGCTAACCGAAATGCAAGATCAAGTTCAAGCTGGAAAACATGAGATCATTCTCTGTTAAAAGCAAGCAAGCGTCATTAAGTTTTGGTTTTTTTTTTTTTTTTTTCCCAGAGAATCTTTTTCCAAAATTGTATAAAAAAAAAAAAAAAAAAAAACTTTCAGATGAAAATAAATGACTTGGCAAAGCCAAACAGTAAGCCCCAATCCCCCAAAATCTGTTGAGTTGTACAGAGCAAGTATCGTGTTCAATTCGAACAAACCTAAACACTTTATACACGAGCTCACAAAAGTGAGTACACACCTCACATTCAAAATAACGCAACACGCAGCCATTAATGTTTAAACCGCTGGCAACAAAAGTGAGTACACCCCAAGGTGAAAATGTCACTCAACCCCCCCCACCCCCCACCTGGTGTCATGTGACTCATTAGCGTAACAAGGTCTCTGGTGTGAATTGGGAGGAGGTGTGTTATATCTGGCGCGCAAGAAAGCCCGCAAACACTTTGCTGAAGACAAGCAGACGAAAGATGCGGATTACCGGAACCGTGTCCTGCGGTCCGATGAGACCAAGATGGACTTCTTTGACTCGGATGGCGTCAAGCGACAATTTGGACATTTTCACGAAGGCGTGTACTCGCTTTCGATCAGAGACACGTTCCCTCGTGGATATGAGACTTCCCGTACCACCCCGCAAGAACCAAATGGTTCATTTTTTTCCTGTTTTGGCAATCGCTCTGCCTTGGTCAAATGACGTGGGAGGTTTTGCGTACGAGCGGTGCCATCGTTTCGAACTCCAAGAAGGCACTGGACCGAGATCTCAGCTGCCGATGTTCTCCGAGCTGCTCGTCCCTCACCTGTCTGATGGCGAGCAGCAGCTTTCCGTAGGAGAAGACGATGACGCCGAAAGGCAGCACCAGACAGAAGGCGAACAGGCACAGCACGTACGAGACGTTGTTGGCCGTCCGCGAGCGCCAGTCCACCGAACACGTGGTGCCGGGACCCTCGGGCCCGTAGCGGCTCCAGCCCAGCAGGGGGGGCACAGTCCAGGCCACGGAGTAGAACCAGGAGAAGCAGATGCCGCCCAGCGCGGGACGGAAGTCGCGGCCGTCCGCCACGTTGGCCACCGTCATGGTGCAGTAGCGCTCGTACGACAGCACGGCCAGAGAGATGAGCGACACGATGCCTGAGAAGCAGAAAGAAAGTCCATCTCATTTACCGGGAAACGTGGACATACAACTTGCCCAATATGTCCCCCCTCACACCCGCTTTCATAATCCACACACAATTTATTCCGTGACCACACTTTCCCCATTGAAACGAATGTGATTCCGTTGCAGCCTCCCCACAACGCCGACACATTTTTCTCACAGGTTTTTCGAATAAGGAAAATGGCACTCTGAAACAGTTTCCATCATGATAATTCAATGGGCGTTGTACTGCTGCTTCTGCTTTGCAGGCTGTGGCCACCAGGGGGAAGTATAATACATATACACACACATTACACATGGATTTTGCAACGAAACACAGAAGAAGACTGTCGCAAGTCAGTCAAGTGCAGATAAGACGTCAGCGTTAGAAAAAAATAAAAATAAATCATTCAGAAGTCCAATTTTTGCTTGCACATTTTGAGTCACAACAAGTGAAGTTGCCCGAGTGAAGTGAAAATATTCATAATCATAATAATAAAAAAAGAAGACCCCGGTGTCAGAAAGCTTGGCCATTGTGGGTCCCATTTTAGTATAATTTTTGTCCAGTTGCATGGATTAATTTTAAGTCCATTTGCATGTATTATTATTACTTTTGTCGCTTTCAAGTGATTTTAGTGACCAGTGACAGCTCTTTTATTGGATTGGTGAAAGATTTTTTTATTTTTTTTCAACAACCAACATCAGTCCTCCTGGTCTGAGTCCTTTTGTTGCTGATTGCTTGGAGTTTTTTTTTTTGGGGGGGGGGGCGGTAGGCTAATTAGCTTCATGCTGTATTACAGCCACTGACTGATATCGTCGTTCCATTTCGAACCGATGTGAACTGATGGTGGCCAGAAATTGTGACATCCGCTGGCGCTGTCTAGCGGTGGAGGTCTGAAAGCGCTCATACTGTATCTCAGATATTTGCTCGTATCTCAAGACAAAAAAAAACACGCAAAAAATCGTCCAATCAACGAATCGCATCTTGAAAAACTTGTATGTCGAGGCACTTGTCAATTGCAAGTATAAAAGGTGGTAATGTAGTAAGAACATATAAAAATTACATTTTGAGGTTGTTTTAAAACCTGAGCATTGTGCAAACGATTCTGAAGTGTTAAAAATTATGATTATTATTATTAATAATGACGAGCTGATGTTAGTTAAAAACGTTATACAGTGTAACAGCGAAAAATTTTTTTTTTTTTTAATCTTGGCCATGAACAAGCTGGAAGGGTAATAAAATCAAATAAGCTACTTTTATTATTTTTATTATTATTATTATTATTATTATTATTATTATTGTGTGTTTGTTGTTGTTGTTGTAGTCGTGTTCTAATTGGGTTGGTGGTTGAATTTGCCGCTGATCGATCCGGACCGCTTTAACCGCTTTGTTTACATTCTGTAACTCAAAACTACAGCAAAATCTTGTGGCCGTAATAGAACAATGTGTGTTTTTTGTGTTATTTTTGCATTGAAGTGCCATAGCACGAGGCTCCGACTCCACTTTTAAAAGCCCAAAAGTGTCCAAGCTGAGCCACGGGCCGACGTGTACAAACGACCTCCATTTTCTTTTCTCAGCACCGCTAATGGTTTGCGACCCGGGTGCTGGCGTTGACTCAAACGCAGCCCGTTCTGATCCTCCGCTTGGGGATTTTAATGGGCTTTCCACCTCAAGCCCAATTCTTCTTGCCCCCCCCGCTCCAGAGGGGCTAAATGAAGCGAGCCGGGCCAGCGTCCCTCTGCTGAGTCAGCAAAAGGCCTAATCATGGCTCAGTGTTCTCTCTGTAGCCAATTCGCTTCATTTATCACAAGTTGAACGTCTTCTTCTTCTTCCCCACTGCTGCACGGCGCAGCTCGATCACAAGTTGTCGGTGCCACTCAATTAGCAGGTCACTTGCTTCTCATTTGGGCGTCACACAAACAAGAGCCTTGCTTGCTGCAATCGGGAAAGGAAGTGACGGACTTCCCGCAGACTTTTTGGGGTTAAACACGAACAAGTGCATGACAAACGTTAAACATGCGGCGTGTCTGTCTGCACCAACGACTTGAACAATAAGTGTTACGCATACTCACAACCTTTGATTTACAGTACATTATGTCCACATATACAGTCCATTTTTAAAATAACATTTGACCAAATTAGGGTTTAAGCAAAAAAAAAAAAGGCACAGTGTATGTTCTTATTTGCGTACATACGACAACAATATTTTAACAAATATGGTGGGATTTGTGATCAATTATGAATCTGTTCCAGACAGTCTGACGGAAACCAAATCATACGAAATCCGAAGCAATATTTCCAACAGGAAATAATGTAAACCCAATTAATCCATTCCAGACACCCTAAAATTTAGGGTGTCTGATTGTCTCTAATTTTATTAGAGACAATCTATAGGTTTACACACAAAAAACGCGTGAAATAAATATAAATGACTAATGAAGTGGATAACTGATTGTTTAACAACACTTTTCCCATTCTTGAAGACGCTTGATGACGTACACAGCAAGCTTATTTTCAAGGATGCGTCATGTATTTAGAAAGAGATGTCTGACTTAACTTTCCAGGGTCCTTAAGTAAAGACTGACAACTTTGTGCTCCAAGTTGCCGCACGCCAATTGTGGCGGACAATGTCTCATTATCGCGCTAGCAAACCTCGACTCTCCGAGGTCAACGAGAATACACTGAGGGTGGGCAAAAGTATTGGGACACACCCACCCACCTATCGACAAGAAATTGTTCCGAAACGTTGCCCTTAATTCTGCTAGCTTAATGCTAACCCTAACACATCATGGGAAATGCCATAGACTTGTGCTAACACATAGAGTCTACGCGTGAGTTATAACCCTTAAAGCAACAGATATTTGAACCAAAAAAAAAAGTGAAAAAAAGTATACCGCCCCCACGTGGCCAAGGTACGCACACCGGAAGGAGCACATTTTCGCTGATTAAAATGCGTGTGAATTGGTTTTGGAAACGGAAAATGCAATAATTGTAGTTTTCGTTATGTTGTTAAATCTCACAAGTTTAACCCTGCTGTTACTGTATGAAGCATCTGCAAATGACTTTCCTCTCCAGATCCAGTGTGTGTAGTCACAATGGTGGTCTTATCTGCTTCTATATGATGAGCATTTTCTAATAAAACCTTTTTTTTTAGGGGGGTGGGGTAGAGATATTTCTATATATGTTTTGTGATGATTTGGTTTTGTCAACATTACGTTCAAGCTGAGTCACTCCGCCACCCGAGTTGTCGTCATCTTGCATTTCCCGGAAATGACTTTCTTTCTGCTTCTGCTTGGCAAAAAATGGCCACAGAGTGAGCGCTTATAGCGCCACCTGTTGCCTCGGCATGGACTCGCTAGCCTAAAAATGCATTTTCATGTGCATGCATCCATTTATTTGGGTTCAAGAGATGCCGCTCCCAGCAACTTTTTTACTTGTTGTGTGTGTGTTTTAAATAACTAATGTATACAGCATATGTAGCAAATCAAAGCATGTTGGCACGCTAAATGTTTGCCAACTAAGCACGGCATGGTGTTTCCTGGTGAGATTCTTCAAGAAAGTCATATGCGCACCGTTTATTCGAGGTGACTGAAAATCTCCTCCGGGACCCCGATCCGAGGTCGTCATGCTCGTAATGTTTTGCTCGTCTTCAAAGCAGCGCGCACTCACCCAAGCAGGCGTTGACGAAGCCGTACCACACGCAGCCGGCGCGTCCGATCAGCCAGCGGCCGCGGACGCTGGCGGCGAAGCTGAAGGGCGTCCCGAGCACGCTGACCAGCAGGTCGCTGACCGAGATGCTCACCAGCAGCAGGTTGATGGGCGTGCGCAGGGCCCGGTAGCGCAAGAACACGGCCAGCACCGCCGAGTTGCACACGAAGCCCAGCGTGCCGATCAAGCCCAAGCACGCGGCCACCAGCGCGTGACCCGTCGGGCTGAGCGACGGCGACGGCGACGGCGGTGGCGGCGAGCCGGACACCTCCGCCGTCACCGCCGCCGCCGCCGCCGCCGGGCACTGCGCGCAGCTCAGGCTCACGTTGGACGAGTCGATCATGCCGCCGCAGAGTTCCGAGCCGAGCCGAGCCGAGTTCGGGAGCCTTCGGTTCTTGCCATACGGACGAAGAGGAGCGAGAGGAGGGGAAACGTCCGTCCGTCCGTTCGTCCGTCCTGTGCGCCTTTTACGCACGGGCCGGGCGGGTTCGTGTGGCTGCTGCTGAGCGGCTCCAAGGACTCGATACTCTGCGAGACTCGAGACACCCTCAGTGCGCTCCTTCTTCGCGCGTCTGTTGCGCTTTTATCGCCCTGCGCGCGGTGCGCTCGCTGCGCTGCACGCGCAAATACGCGCCCCACGCCAATCACACTTGAGCATTTATTACATAGAGTTTTGGTTTGTCCTCCCCAGTAAGACAGGTCAGCACACTAGAACCAAAACTTTGCCCGATACAACAAATAGTTGTTTTCCATTCCTGCCAGGGGCGTCAAAGAGGAGGGGTGGGGTGGGGGGGGGGCTTAACATCTATAAAGGCAACGTGACCATTACAATAATAAATGAAATATATATTACCAATATTGAAATACTATTTTCGGCATAAACGTTTTTGTTGAACACTTCAGCCTACTATGGTTTTATATTTTAATGTTATTCATTATGGTGCCACTTGGAGAGCTAAGCATTTTTTGAGGCAGCATTTTGTGTAAAAATAATAATTATTATTATTATATACTGCAACACTGGTGAAACTAAAATCCATGATAGTAGAAACAGGTCATATGTGACCCGGAACAGCCTCAGTGTACACAACATTTTATGTCCCCTCTACAAATGAATGACATTGAAATCTTTTTGGTTTATGTATTTGGGTCACATTAGGAAAAAGTCATCCAATTTGTGAACAGTAATCGAGTGCGAAGGGTCAACATTTCTTGTAATCGTATTCTGCGGTATTTCACACAAATAGCGACATTTCTCAGTATTCGCACTGTAAAATTGAAAATACAATTTGGGTTTTCCCTTCATCACAATTTTTGGTATCGTGAACATATTTTGGGCCATGTGACAGTTTGACAGCTGACACTGCTCATCTTTGAGTTCACAGCTTCCGGAGGTGTTGCTTCCTTCCCGTAATTAAAAGCGCGTCGGGCCGGACATCGGATCGTTGCGATGGGCACGGCTTTGAGCTGCGTGGACGAAGATGAACAACATAATGTCTATTATGTTGCAGTATGCAATGGTACTGTACGACGGTCCCGATATTGCAAAACAACAGTGCAGAAAAGTACAAGTGGAATAATAATCAAAGGTGCGATCAGCGATCAACTTCGTGATGAAAAATCCTTCCGATGATCGTCAAACTTTGCGTTGGTCGTCTGTCTGGGACCGATCGGGGCTTGTTTCGACAAACTTCACGTTCGGTTTTGAGCCCCGGTCCTGGAGACTTTTTGGGCGAATCCTTTCACAATAGACACGTCCGCCCAGTTTTGTCGTGATTGGTCAAACTCGTCTCGGAGTCGAATTTTTTTTCTAACTTTCCAAAGAGCACGACCGAGCAAAGTTGCCTAAAATTGCTGTTTAAAAACAAAATGCCTGACTTCATGTTCAATTTAGAGCATGAGTCCTCGGGACTTTTTCGTGCGTCGTGTTATGACAGACATATCTAGAAAAAACAACAGCAACAATTTTGTCTCGATCCATTAAAGTGGTGTCAGGGAATTTTTTTTTTCCAAACTTTCAAGGCGGCGCGACTAAATACATTTGGTGGTTGTGTTTGGTACCCCTAAAAGACATTTTTTGCCAGGATACACCCACATGCAAAAATTAGGGCCCCCAAAAAGGGGCAACTAATTATTGGACAAATAAAAAGGACTATTCCAAGAAATACCAGCTAATCAATATTCTCTGAATACCTCGCAAAAACAAAGCGGCAGGCCCAGACCATGTGTCGCCATCCGGCCTCAAAGTCTGCGTGGACCAGCTCGCTCCAGTCTTCACACAGATCTTCTACAGATATCTGGAACTGTGCGACGTACCATCCTGTTTCAAACGCTCCACCATCATTCCAGTCTCCAAGAAACCTGCAATCTCGGGTCTGAATGACAACAGGCCTGTCGCTTTGACATCTGTGGTCATGAAGTCCTTTGAACGTCTCGTGCTGGACCACCTCAAGAGCGTCACAGGTCCCCTGCTGGACCCCCTGCAGTTTGCCTACCGAGCGGTCAACATGGGACTGCACTTCATCCTAGAACACCTCGACAGTGCAGGGACCTACACGAGGATCCTGTTCGTGGACTTCAGCTCAGCGTTCAACACCATCATCCCTGAACTCCTTTCCTCCAAGCTTCTCCAGCTCAGCGTCTCCCCTGCCATCTGACAGTGGATTTACAGCTTCCTGACGGGCAGGACACAGCAGGTGAGGCTGGGGGAGGCCACCTCATCCATACGCAGCATCAGCACTGGGGCGCCCCAAGGTTCCGTCCTCTCTCCGCTGCTCTTCTCTCTCTACACGAACGACTGCACCTCAGCGCACCCGGCTGTCAAACACCTGAAATTTGCAGATGACACCAGTGTCATCGGCCTCATCAAGGACGGTGACGAGTCTGCATATCGACAGGAAGCGGAGCGGCGTTTAGCTGTGGTCCGGCCGACACGACCTGGAGCTGAACACGCTCGAGACTGGAGAGATGATCGTGGACTTCAGGAGGCATCCTTCGCCACAGCTGCCCCTCACGCTGTCCAGCTGCCTTGTGTCAACCGTCGAGACCTTCAAGTTCCTGGGAATTACAATCTCTCAGGACCTGAAGTGGGCGACCAACAAACTCCGACTGCAACGGACAATCAAAACTGCTGAAAGGATTGTCGGTACCCCCCTACCCACCCTTGAGGACTTGCACGCTGCCAGAACTAAGACAAGAGCGTGCAAAATCCTCTCGGACCCTCCACATCCCGGTCACCGGCTATTCCGGCTCCTTTAGGCAGCACCTTATTAATGTATCATAAACCCAAGGGACGTTTTGAAAAAAAATAGGTATTAACCCCCTTGGCTATGCCGTTAATAATGAATGCAGCTGATTTTCGCATTTCGCCTGATTGTCAAGCCTTTAAACACCTGCCACAATTCCTCCAAAATGGACTTGTTTTTTTCTTCTGAGGGTAAAAATGTGTGTGATGAGCACGGTCACTTGAAGGATGCCTTTGCCAGCGTCTCTCCTGGGAAATGAGCCTCCGGCGCCGCCGCCTTAAAAAAAATCAAGTCAAAAAAAACTAAAACACGAATGTGAATACAATCAAGGGATTCAGGCATTCAGGAAAATTGTTCCCAAAAGCACCTTGGATGGGCATCATGTCATTGAAAATCAGGCACACGGGCAGAAAACATGAACATCCGGAGCTTTGCAAAGGAATCGTAACCTTAAAAACTTTTCCACATTATGGCACGTCATCCCCACAAACATCAATTTATTTTGGGGGGAATTTACTGTGACAGAGTCGACCGTGCGTACGACACACAGCTCGCTCCGTTCTTTCATCAAATATACGTATCAATAAAATCTATCTTGGTTGATTTATTATAGGAAATAATCAACTGTTAGTTAAAACAAATATTTTACATACATTTTGTAGATGATTGTAGATGATGAAATAGAAAATAATTGAAACAACTACTACTGGGTTTTGGTAGGAAAGCACTTCTTGCTTTGTCCATCCATCCATCCATTTTCTACCGCTTCTCCGAGGCCGGCCCGCGTAGCTTGAGCAGGGACGCTCAGACTTCCCTCTCCCCAGCCACTTCATCCAGCTCTTCCGGGGGGGGATCCCGAGGAGTTCCCAGGCCAGCCGAAGGACGTAGTCTCAACTTCTTGCTTTGCTCAAACAAAAATTTCTGTTTGCCTTTTGTGGGGGCGGGGGGGGCACTTGCTTTTACAAAAAGTCATAGTTCTTGTTTTCTCTACAAAAAAAAATAATCTTTTTTCCCCCATCTAAATATCACACATCTTCTTGCTGTTACTACTCATCAAAACTTTTCATTTTTCTTTTTCTAAAATGAAAAAATATCCGGCGGCACGATGGACGACTGGTTAGAGCGTCTGCCACAGAGTTCTGAGGACCGGGGGCTCAACCCCCCGCCTGTGTGGAGTTTGCATGTTCTCCCCGTGCCTGCGTGGGTTTCCTCCGGGTACTCCGGTTTCCTCCCACATCCCAAACACATGACATCTGTGACACGAGCGGCGAGTGCCACACGCACGCTCACCGGGGTTCACTTCGAGGAACGAACTCAAGAGTCGCTGCAGGCTCCTGCCTCACGAGGCAGACTTTAAAATAAAGGGCCCTTCCTTCGGTTCTGTTTTTGTATGCTGCCCGTCGTAATCCATCTTTTCGGATGACACAAGGGGCATCTCATACTCGAAATAATACAAAGCATATCGTCCAAACACAGCAGAAAATGAGCACAGGCGTAGAAGACTCATAATATTACTTTATTGCTCGTTTCCTGGCAACTGTTCGCTAATTAGTGGAGTTCATATACAACAAATACATTCAGCGTAACAGTGAGTTGTGTATTTAATCATTTTTGTTTCTATGCCGATCTGTCAAACTATGTCCACATGAAAGCTGTCTGGCATAAAACAAGGTTGGGGAGTACCAAACTAGAGCACAGTCGGCACACCTTTTTTATTGCTAGACCTCAAAACATATAATCAGTCATAAGCACAGTGTAGTGATTACATTTCTTTTATTGGATTTATTTCATACATAATAAATAAACATGCGCCGGAGCAGGCTGAGTACACACTGCATCTGCTGGTGTACGGCATTTTCAAATTTAAAGTGTGCTCTATTTTTTTTCAGGGATTTCAATGACATTCACAAGTTTCCCGGAAAATCCACGGTTCCATGATTTGAAGCCAACTCGTCAGTGAATCGCACCTCTTTGGTGTTCCCGCGTTCATTCCCACCTTCGGCACGGTCTCAGAAGTCTGGACAGGAGAATATGTGGCGATGAAAAGTCCTGGCGCGTAAAAAAGGACCTTTGCATGGAGGGAAGAATATGGCCCAATGTACTTGTAACTGTTTAATGTGACCGTTCCTCTTGCCAGTTATTTGTGACAACTACCACCTTGCACAATAGAAATAAACTGAACCGCTAGAAATGATGCACAGTGGAAAAAAGTCCACATCAGGATTGTTTTACATGTGCGCGCAATGTTCACCTATATAAACAATGCTGGAAGTTTTAACAGCCCTCGAGTATCAGCGGCAAAGTGGAGGACACGGCTGGCCGGCAGCATTTAATTACCTCTCCTGCTAATCACGAGCATGCGATTTGATAAATACGCTTCACCAAGCCAGTCAGGTGAGGTTCATTTGGACTGTCTTGTTCATTTCCGTCTGCGTTGCAGGGGTGTTGCACAAACAAATTCAACTTATTTCAAATATTGTTTTCAGTAAATGTTGTGCGCAGGATAGTGAGTACATTTCACGCAACAGCAGTGAACGTGGCGGCGGAGTGCTGTTGCGGATCAGAAAGGCTGTCCAGGGATCACACTGATCCAAGGCGGCGCCATGCACAGCGATCAATACGAGCCCTGGGGGGGTTGGAGAGATTGTTGTCCCATAATGGAAAGGTCACAAGTAAGGGTACAAACAAGACTTCCACAACAGCGACACTTTTTGGAGACTTGCCATTCTTTCACGTCACATTCATTTCCACCTTTGTTGAAAGGGAAATTTCAGTATTATATGAATTACATGAAAATAAATAGGCAGTTCCATTGTGGGGTAACGCAACACAGGTGGAGCGAGCTGCTTTTCACAGTACCTACAAGAGACGCACATTCTCTGGTCCTTGTGTGGATGAGTCATCTGCTGTCACTTCCTGCCACACAAAACAACAGGTTCAGGCGGAAGGACACCAAGGATTTGATACAAAACGGAGTGGTCCTACAACAGCTCCCTGAGGAACACCATTGTTATGTTAATATTTTAAAGGACACGTATTATGGAAAATTCACTTGCATACAAATAGTTGGTCTCTGGAGTGCCTGCTCACCCATCAAGTGTAAAATTAAACCACCGATAAAATCTTCTGTTTGCAGTCTATTTCTGAAAATATGTCATCACACCGAATTTCTCCGCCTATGGCTTGGAAGCTGCATTGGAATTAGATTTTTGAGCCGCTTTCCACTACACTGAAACATTATCATGCATAAACACCCACATCCCCGACGGGTGCGAAGCGCCTGCTATCATGTCAAAGGCAAAAGGTAAGCAGAGCTGCATTGAGTTTTGCCAGACATATAGATTAGTGTTAGCTTCTAATAACCTGTACAAACTTGATTGCTCGGTGAAGCTGACGACATGGTGACCCTAGTGGTTGTTTTGCGACGTGTCAATGCCCACATACACACAGCGTAGTGTATGAAGTGCTGCTTCACCAAATGCTTTTACCCTCTTTGAAGAATGTGCAATACCTGTTGCAGTGTGGCCCGTACGTGTCCAGCATTAGCGAGCTAGCCTCTTCCAGGTTCCACTGGCAGCGTCGTAGGAGCGCTTCGCACTCATGTCGCGAGCGCAGGCCCACGCGGAACAACTGCTCCACCTTCATCGTGGACAAAATTATGTCGTCATGTGTTTAGTTACATAGACCAGTTTTATAAATGTTTGTAAACAATAAGCGCCGGGGTGCTTCAGAGTAGCAGAACACAAGTTACTACAGAAATCACGACAAAACTTTTGTTTGAGGTCGCGCTGCCTGTACACCCCCAAAGGTAATTCCACCCCCCCCCCCCCTGATTTCCTTAAAAATAATCTAATTTAATCCAGCGGATCATAACAGTAGGTTTAACAGCATCAGTCACCAAAAGAACCACTTGATGGTAAGATAACCCCATTTACAAATTACGGCCTTTGGGAATCCACCATGGCGAAGTTAGGATATTGAATTTATTGCTATCTCCTGAATGAATTTGGCATTAACCTCAATGATCATGTTACCTATGTCAGAATTTTCCCCATGACTATTTTTAATATACTTATCTGTTAAAGTGTAAATGTAGTTTCATGCTAACGTAATAATGTGAAATTCCACAGACAAGCGAATGGAAATTAGCATGAATGTTATGGCAGTTCTAAACCTTTAAACAACTGCGACTTTAACACACAGCGCAGCAAGCATATCATAAAACAATAAACGCAGGCTTGTAGTCTCTGCTCTGTGAGAACGAATAGTATTACTGGAGCTTACATAATTGAGGAGCTTCTCTTCCTCTACTTCTCTGCTCTGAATTATGCTGCAACTCATCCAGTAGAGCTCAGTGCTGCCCGAAATGTAGTGGTAAAACGTGGTACTACATTTAAAATGTGCAACGAATTAAGACATGGCCGCATTCTCTCAAAAAACCCTTCAAAAAAAACAATCACATAAAAATCCATACGATAGCTGGGCACCATGACGAATGGTGCGCGATAACAGTACAAACATATGGGAACAGAAAAGGACCTTCCGCAATTGTGCACAATGCTTTGATCATAGGAGCAATTAGGAAGCAGGACAACAAAGGCCTCTTCATTCATGAATACAGAGGCGTTTCAAGACTTTTGACCACATGGTATCTGTAAAGCTGCCACATACGAGTTAGTACCTTCAAGTGGTTGATGGCCTGCTGAACCCCCCCGTCGTGAGCTTGCAGGGCGGCCTGACACTCGTCCAGCGTGACGCCGTGGACGGCTTCTCGGACCTGCTTGTTACCATACAATCAATTAATGAATCGATCGATTATCAAGCCAACGTATTAACCGACACGATGGGTTTGTCACCTGTGCGACGCTCAGCTCCTGTTGCGCTTCGGCAGCCGCCGGTCGTCCGTTGTTGTTGTTATGGGAGGAGTTGGGCTTGGCTCGGGCGGGATGCTGAATCATGGGTTTGACCGTTGCCATGTTGGCAGCGCCATATCTACTCAACAACAACAAGAACAAACAAAACTCTGAGAACACATACTAGTACTCGAATGACATTGGGCTAATTTAATCTTCCACTGAGTTGGGAATAAATGATTTTTTGATTGTGCTGCAGAGCAACCTAGACAACTCACAAAAAGTTCAGGATAATCGGCTTTGGGGTGAAATTTCAGGACAACCTTAAAATGCACTATAAACTTTACAGTTTCTGCACAACCTTTTTGTTCTCTAACAAGGAGCTTCAGGGCAAAATTCCCAACAGGTATTTAATCCATGAAACTTTCCAAGGACGTCCATGTCTTTGCCTTTCTGTGACACTTCCGGTCTCTGTGTAGCAACTTGCTGATGACAGCAAGGCTTCAGACAGGAAGTGGCCACTGAGCTTATGGTGTCATCAGCAGGTTGCCGCAGGGAAACGGGAAGAGTCACTGAAAGGCATAGAAGTGGCCACATTGGAAATGCATTGGTCCATTCATGGAATAAACACCTGTTTTGAATTTTGCTCATCAGTTCATTGCTGTCGAACAGCAAGTTGTGCAAAAAAAGTACTAAAAACATCCAACAGTTGGATATTTCGACAATTAAGGTCAACTGTGAAGGTTTTCGTGCATTTTAGGTTCACACTGAAATGACACCCAAAAGTGTGAATATCCCAAACATTTTGGGAGAAGTGAACACACCAAAAGCCCATTTTGCAGAAATGATGTCAACCGAAAGCAAATATTGGCTGTGCTTCAGCACAGGGAAGAGCCATCCACTTCACTGTGGCCTGTCACTCAATCGGCGCTCGTATTGAGTGAGTCCCCAGCTGAGAGGTTTTTTTTTCTCCAGTTACCCGAGCCAAGGTTAAAAATAGTGCCAGTGTGCTAAAACAGCAGGAGACGGAATTTGCTTGCATAACGCTGTGCTGCTGCACTGTGTTACACAAGAGCCGTTTCACACGGGCCGCAGAAGCCACCTTTTCTGACCCGCTGTCCCGAGTGTGTCCTGAAGGTGCCGGCTGGAATGATCTGGCAGGTTGAGGTCGAGCCGTGAATTTTAATGCTTCCGACATATCAGAGGCGCAACAGCTAGCATGCGCACACATTGCCACGAGGCGGCGCTCGAGCACATGCCCTTTTTTTGCCCTGGACAAACAAAAGGGCCCTTTTTTGACGTCGCGTAATTATCTGAATGCGAGAACCCGCAAGGTTAGTTGTGATTCATGTTTTTAACTTTCTGCATGTTCTCTGTCCAAAAAATTGTGCTGCGAGTCGCTGCAAAGCGTTTCACATCGCACCTTTCCAGTAGAGCCGGTCGCTCTGGCAACGAGGCGCGGGCGGAGCTCTGTGAGCCATCAATCGCCGGGGAAGGGTCGCGAGCCTCGCGCGAGGCCAACAGGTCCAAAGAGGAGCCGGAGGAGTATAAAGACGTCACTCTTGGAGGCGAGGCCAACGAGGAGGATGACAGGAGAGGACCCAGGAGGCCGGAGGCCCGGCGAGGGGACACGGAGAGGGGGGGCGGCTGCAGAGCCACGGGTGACGGGGACGACGGCGGCGGGGCCAGGGTGAGGGGCGAGGACGAGCGCGAGCCTGGCTGCGAGAGGGCCCGGTCCCGGGGTGGCAGCTGGGGGGGCGCCTCCTCCAGCTCCAGGGAGATGGAGCTGTGGTGCGGGTAGGAGGCGCCCGCCGCGGGGCCGTGTTTGGCGGGGCGCAGCGGAGGGGCCGGGCTGCGGGGCGGCGGCACGGGCCGGTCCTCCGAGCCGGAAGCGGGCGAGGGCGGCGGCAGGCAGATCTGCCGGTGAGGGGCGAGGGGAGCCGGCGGCAGAGGGAGCGGCGAGGAAGGGAGTGAGCGGCCCGTCGCCATGGGAACCTGGAGCTTCACCATCACCTTTGTCAACGACAAAGACAAAAATATTAGTACAGCATCGTCTTAACCCTGATTTTACTACCATTTAACTTGTTCATGTAGTGTATGGAGAGTCTGTAATTTTTAAGATTTGTTTTTGTTTCATATACTGCATAACATTTTTAAACTAACATCAGTTCTTGTTAGTCTGCTTTTAACCCCTCAAATTAGTTTTTCTACTCAAGCCGCAGGTTGTAAATCGGGCCTGACATATTTTGGGAGGACGATTCCAGCATCTGGCAGAATAAAATTCCGATAAACGATTAATTGGTTGATTAATTCCAAAAATATATTATGAATAAAATAACTTGCTTTATGGACCGTTAATGCTTACAACAATAAAGATATGCATTACAGGCAGAATATTTTACTGTTTTAAAAATACTTTGTCTTTTAGTATTTAACGGTACAACAGAGGAAAAAAAATACAAAAAATACAAAAAGGAAATCTGTCAATATTTTTCACGTTTGTATTATGTTGTAATGTGTTAATATATGAAAAGAAATTTGCAAAAATAAGACTTGATTTGAAAAGGGCTAATATCGGCCGGCCGTTGTATTGATCGGGCCCTAATTGTAAAACAACTGCTTCTCTTACCGCATAACATTTTGAACTAACATCAGTTTAAAATATCAATTCATTCTTATTTCTTCAATCATTCAAATTCCAGTTTGTTCGCACAATGCGCAAGGAGGAAAACAACCTCAATAATGAAATATTTATATATTCTCAGGCTCATAAAAAATGTGAACATTCTCTCAATTGCCTTACCTGCATAAATAAAGGTTAAATAAATAAATACAATTACATATATAGCTCATAGTACAATATTTCTACAGTCAGCACAGAGAGCTTCTAGCTCTACCGTCAAAAATAAATAAATAAATAAATAAATAAATAAAACAATTTAAAAAGAGATGGTAACAAACATTTAGCACAGAGCCCCAATAAATGCTGATCCACCTCTCTCTGGAGTTCTTGGAAGAGGTCGGCTGACTGTGACTCGTTGCGGGCCAACGTGGCGGCGGCGGCGGGAGTGGCCGGGACCTCCTCCGGCAGCCCCTTGTTGATGGAGCGCACCTCCTGGTCCTCCGATTGCTCCTGCAGCTCTGCGGCCACCTCGTCGTAGGCCGGCTGCGGGAGGGGCCAGTCCAGGATGGAGGGGGTGTCCTGAAATATGAGTCACAGTATATTATACTATACTATATTACATTATATTAGAAGGAATCGGAATACAGTCAACCCACATTTTTCACTCAGGATATAGTCCAGATTCATCTGCAATAGGTGAAAATCCGTGATGGAGAGATGAAACACACTTTAAACACACACTCCTCCCACACACTTGAAACACATTTAAACCAATGGAAACAAACTTATGAAAACACACATTTTAAAGTACTCCTTAGCACCCCTTGTCACTCTCCTGCTGTTAAAAAATGAGAGACTATCATATAGGGCACGTCGCCGAGGAAAATAAAATAAAATAAGATACAAAATGTGCTCGCTTCAGCTGTTTTTCACTCCGAGTTGTCACATAAAACAAAAGACAATTACACACTGTATATTCAAACTCCAAAATGTTCAACCAAAACCATTTAATTTTATCCAACGAAAGTCAGTTAGCTTAATGCTAACATAAATTGTGAAACGTGATATATGGGCTAATGGAAATTAGCATAGATGTTATGGAACGAATTGAACTCGTAACTCAAGGTACCACTGTAATCTGTAAGCCATTTCTTTTTAAGGGTAATGTTGTAAGATGTGTTTGAAATAGTTACTTTTTGGGAGATCATAATTGGTGGCATATTTAGGCTTTAAACTATTAACATTTATAAACATCCATCCATCCATTTTCTGAGCCGCTTCTCCTCACAAGGGTCGCGGGAGTGCTGGAGCCTATCCCAGCCATCATCGGGCAGGAGGCGGGGTACACCCTGAACTGGTTGCTAGCCAATCACAGGCATTTATTTATTTTTTTAAAATTTATTTTCAATTATTTGCACATTTTTGCTATTGTCGTCGGGGCTTGCTTGATCCCTTACCCCTGCGAATAGCAAAGGTTAGATGTATTTCATTCAAGGTGATTGAGTAAATAAACCAAGGACGACGTCTTCGCTGTCAGAGACAGAACACACTACAAATCCATTAGTTCCCTTCATGTACAATTTACAGGGCGACTGTTTGCACTTTTTCCACGGCCTCCAGGGCCCCAAATGGTCCCCAGGCAATTGTCAAGGGCACCAAAGCACCCCGGTGACAAGACAGTGCACCCCGAAAGGGACAACCGTGTTGTTATATTGACTTTTTTAGCGCCTGACGTAAGACGAGTGCAAAGAGCCAGAGGCAAAGTGGAGCATCAAAGCGTGAAGAAGCGCCACGCCAATCAATGAGCGGCATCTCGTCAAGTCGTGTGCATCCAAGGAGAAGAAGGCGCGGTCCGACATTTCCAGGTCAAAGGCGGGCGGGGGGAGCGCGGACCCCTGTGGGATCCCGGAATGTTGCTGTTGTTTTGGTGGTCGAATGGACCCTCACATTTCACGTTTTTTTTTCCTTTTAGCTCAACTTTAAGATGATTTAGGGGAAGCTTTAGTGATTGTAACATTGACTTTGGTGGAGGAAATATACAAGTTTGACCCCAGGAAATGGTAAAATAGTATTTTAAAAAAATGCACCTTTAAAATTTATATTGCACTTTTAATTAAGGATAATAAATCTTAAATTGTGAGATTTTGGGAATATGTTTTGTTTTATTTTCCTCAAGATACTATATGTATAATAAATTGAAATTAAAACGGCAAAGTATGTTAGGTTTGAGTATGTTATTTAGTTGCCATATTGATAGTAGTATTTGAGAAAAATATATAAGAAATACAAAATATTAAAAATAATAGAATTTCTTCTGAGGGAATATAATAAATCCAACTCAATAATCAAACAAGAAGCACTACTTTAACATATCATTTTGATGAAGGCCCAAAAATCAACGAAGTCTAAAGTAAGTAATATACAATGGCCCCCCGCTATTCGTGGGGTATAGGGACCGGGCTTGACCGCCAATAGCGAAAATATGCGAATAATTGACGGGCATTATAATCGCATTTTTTTGAATAAGTGGAGATATACCACCAAAAAGTGTTTTCGGAATTGGTCCCCGCCCCCCCCAAAAAAAAGTCTGCAGATGACTTCAAAACATGATCGCACTTGACCAAAGCGCACCTTGAGCGTGTCATTGTCGCGCGGCAGCGTCTCCGTGAGCGGCGAGGGCGTGGTGGCGGAGCTGAAGCTGTCGTCGGTGAAGTCGATGAGCGACACCTCGCTGGCGTCCGGCCGGGCGGCGCCGCAGCTCTCCCACGGGCGCAGCTTCAGGCCCAGGGACACGCTCGGACGGGCGGGGCCGCGACGAGCGCCGGCGGGGGAGGCGTCGTCCTCGTTGTCGTCGTAGTCCTCCATCACAGAATCGTAGTAGGGCTCTGAGCGCGTTCGAAGGGAGTCACGACACGGCCGACGTTTTAGCATAAAGCGTGAGTGGCACTTACTCTTGAGCAGGACCGCAGGCTGGGGAGGGCGAGGAGGGGGTTGCTCTGTCACGGAGAATTGGAACAAATGACTGTGTGCTGCAAAATTGTGAACATTTGACTAAAAGTGTGAGTTACTCTTGGCCCGGTTGGGGAGTTTGGTCGGTCTGGAGGTGCAAGGGTCCATTCCGAGCACATCGGGGGGCTTCATGGGGTTCCCCAAATAGAGACTGAAGGGAGAAAGCAATCAGACAAATGCAAAACTGACATTCTTGACAATGGATGATGTCATAGTCATGTCACAAAAAGCCCAGATCAATATTAATGTGGACAATACAGCGGTGCCTTGAGATACTTAAGCAGCAGTTTGGCAGATATTTTACAACGGATATTTGAAAACAAACGGTGGAGCAACACAAGTAACCAGATTTACAAAAACAAAACAAAAACAATACTCTCAGGTATATATTCTTTATCCTCTATGAAGAACGACTAATATTACAGGACTGTACTGAAGACTCGAGACCAGCTCCATGTATATCTGTATTACTCCATTCTAATGCCCCCAGGTAGCCAAGGAGGACACACCAGAAGGAGCAGCACAATGCACATTGAATGGAAACTGTTTAATTCGTTACATTGTATCTAATGACATCATTACTACATTCTAATAAAGTAAAATGATAATAGAGTGCTATTTTTCTTATTTAAAAAAAGTTTTATTTCGATTTTTTCTGGGGGGGGTTTGAGGCTGAAATCGATGAATGGAATTTCAATTCATTTCATGAAATGTTGAGAAAACCACTCAGTGTGTACCCAAGATTGTGCTCAATTAGTATTTGGCAGTCTACGGTGCAGTGCTGCACTCCAGTGGACATTCACAGTGATTGCATTGTGATATATGTTGGGATTTTCGGCTTGTCCAACCAGGGGTGGGGTACGCCCTCGACTGGTCGCAAGTTCGTGTTAGGACACATAAAGACAAACAAGCATTCATTGTATGGACAAATGTAGTCTTCAATGACGCCCCCAACCTGTAAACTGTGAGGCAGATGTGAAAACCTCTTACCCACCGTGCCGCCCATTGCGACATATCAATCAACTGAATGTAATCTACTAATAAGGGGCGAGTTGCGCACCTGTCTATGCGGTCAGCGTGGCCCCAGCTCCGATGCGGGTCGGTGTCTCCGTGCCCCGTGTGGATGAACGAGTGCTTTAAGGGTTTGCTGATGTCGTCCGCCGACAGGCCGGTCACCGCCGTCACCACGTGGCGAGGGAACTGGCCCACACGCAGAGTTCGCCGGTTCTGGCCGCACCACCAGTAGTGCTCGGCCCTGGAAACGCAAACATGAGCAAAACACAAAATGATTATCATTTGGTAGTGTTTCTCTTGGCTGCACTGCTTCCAGTATGTGTATGTTTGATTTTCTTTTTGTGTCCAATCAGATTTAAGCCGCCGTCTGTTGCCATGTCCTTCACAATCAGTAGTGACGGCCCATGAAACTTTACAACTATATTAGCAACGAAACCGTTTATTTCAACCAATGAGCATTCAAATTCGTCTGAGTCATCTTGCTTGGCACTCGATGACAGCTGCCTTTCCCTGTCCTCTGATTGGTTGGGCAGAGCAAAACGTTTTACAGCCAACGTCAACACGTCTACAGCGATCACATAACAACTGCTGTAAGTATACATATGGACAGATGAGGGCGCCATTGCTGGGAATCCCAAATAGTCGACATACTACCAGTCAGTCACATGACAAATGCCAGAGTAATTGAACATGATCTGACTAAAGACATAACAAGTAACACTTGTTATTAATTGTTGTTCCTAATTGTACACAATGCAAGGAATTCAATGTCAACATACAAAGGGATAGGATAGACCGAGAGACGGAAATCTGAGTAGAAGACAAGCCGAACGAGTGTAGACTGACCTTCCCTCAATGATGGTGATGACATCGTTCATCTGAATTTGGAGCTTGTCGTCCTCAACAGAGTCCTGCAGAGCTCTCATGTCTGTGGGCGTGCTCTGAACAACAACAACAGATTTAAAATAAATACATAAGTAAATAAATGAAAGAAGCTTCCTGCGGTACCTCTATGAGGAAGTCCCGGAGGGCCACGAAGGTGGGCCTGTCCTCGGGTTTGGGGCTCCAGCATTGCAGCATGACGTTGTAGATGTCCTGCGGACAGTCGTCCGGCTTGCACAGTCGCTCCGCTTCCACGTCCACCTTGTGGAGGATCTGCCGCAAGCCACGCTCGCAAGTTCAAGTCTTCACCTTGTAGCAATTTATTTTCTAGGTACCGTTTACTTTCGACTTTAACGCCGCTTCCAGCTAGACGTCTTTTCACAAAAATGATTGTTTACTAACTTCTGTTGTGAATCGCTGCTTTAGAAATCAAACTGAATTGAAATGAATGCGGAAGGAGTGCGAACCTGACTCCCGTTCAGGCCCAGCCACGGCTCCCGGCCGTGGGTGAACATCTCCCACAGGGTGACGGCAAACATCCAGGTGTCGGACGCGTGCGAGAACGTGCGAGTCTTCAACGACTCTGGAGCGCACCTGCAGGGAAGAAATTCCAAAATTGTTCCCTTCGGTGAAAACGATGAGGCGGTCTCATCCGCATACATACAGTATACACATACAGGAAAAGCCTACGAGAACATCTGAACTTTATTTGGGGTTAATCAGCGGCACTTTAATGGGGGGAAAAGGTTTGAATTAATTTATCATGATCTCATTATTTATATTTCAAATCACAAAACACTGGCATTTGAACAGGGGTGTGTAGACTTTTATATCCACTGTAGCCTTCAGCTGTAAACACTCATGCAAACATAAGAAAAATACATACTCTAGTTTGGAGATTACCTACTGTATAACCTCAACATATAAGGACTAAACATTTATGATCATCATATTTAAAATTACATAACACTGTTTTTGTCTGTTGTTTTTTTTTAATCGGCCGCTCTACATTTTGCTTCTCTCAAGGGAAAAATGTCAAAATTTGCCTCACCCATTCAAACTAAATTGCTAAAAATCTCATTCAAGCTTAATGTCGTGTCGCGGGTTTGTTTACCAGGTGCCATCGAAGCGAAAGAGTGACATCACGGTGAAAAGGTCTACGGTCTCACCATGGGAAAGGGACTTTGTGGCCCTCCTCCATGACGTAGTGGTCGGCGTGGGACGGCAGCGCCCTCATCAGGCCGAAGTCGCCGATCTTCACCGTCTCGTTGGTGGACAGCAGCACGTTGCGTGCCGCCAAGTCGCGGTGGAGGAACCGGCGCTGCTCCAGGTAGGCCATGCCGCACGCCACCTGCGCCCCGCCACCAGATGTACACGGTCAAGAATCGAAAGCCACTTCCGTCAAATTGAAGACCCCTCATTGGGCTCCAAATTATATCACAATTCCTTTTTATATAGCAACCCTCCAACAGTCAAATTATTGCTGATGGATCTGTTCGTTCAACAGACAAAAATTACATACCAAACAAAAAATTCATTTCCCACAGAGAAGAGGTTAAATTGAGTACAATAAATTACATATAAAAATTTAAAAGTTTTAAATATACAATCTCTCTTATGCTAATACATATATGTTGTCATATTTTTAAAAGATCTTTTACCCAATTTTTATAAACAACCAAATGATTGTTGATAACTCGATATATATATATATATATATATATATATATATATAAAAGACTACATTGGATTAAAATTAGTACAATACATTTAATTAAAATATTTAGCTACTGGTAATTTAAAAAACTCATGATCTCTGTTATGTTAGAAAGCAAAACACTAACAACATATTGATCAAATAACATATAAATCCACTTTCAAAGGCGAATATGGATGAAGTGTCATTTTTTTGAGTAAACTCAAATGTAAGCCACTCGAAATAAAGACCAAACGACTGCCATTAGCAGCAGAAGTGTGCAGGGTCCAACCTGCACGGCGTAGTTGCAGAGCGAAGAGATGAGGATGTGACCCAGGCGCTTCCTCAGCCGGTCCAACAACGAGCCCAGCGGAGCCAGCTCGGTCACCTGGACACATTGGAACCACGTTACATTTCGGGCCTAATTCATGAGAATGGGGCGCAATCACGCAAACACTCACCAGGCAGATCGCATCTGCCAAACGGGCAAAATTGCTGCACGGTTCATTTTGCTCGGTTTTGCAAATAGATGAATTTAACGCGCGCAATGTGATTTATCAAACCTGAGATGGAATTCGGTGGATTATTTTGCATCTTTAAATAAACCTGGAACGATGACTGCGGTTTATTCCGGCGAGGGGAAGACAGAAGTGAAATGAGAGGCCACTTTTCCACTTGTCTTAACATTTTTGAAATGCAAAAAAAATAAATCAATAAAATTACCGCAACGTATCATATATTCACCAAGGGTATTTTGGAGCTTCTCAATGATCCGAGGGCCAACTCGAAGCCAGACACAAGAAGGAGTCATGCCATATCGCCTACGACAAAACCCCTTTCAACTCTGCATTTGCTTGAGTCCGGGTCATTTCAGCGCACTTTGACAATCGGTACTGGACACCCACAGCAGTTTTTCGGGCGTGCTGTCCCAAGTTTTAAATGCGATGTTCAGCAGAATGGGCAGATTTGTTTTTCTGGAACTGAGTACAATGTTTATTTTCCACTAACATTTCCAATTCCATCACTTTAAACGTAATTTTGTGCTTGAGGCGCTTTCCTTAATGTGTTCCATGGTGTCGCCACCACTTTTACGCGTTGCCAACAGCACGCACCGATTGATTATTTTACATTTAACGCTGGCAATTTGGGATCTTAGTATATGAATCCGTGTGTGTGCGTGCGTGCGCGTCGCTCACCATCTTCATGGGCTGCGTCAGGACAATCCCGTAGAGGCGGATCAGGTTCTGATGGCTGAGGGAGTGCATGGCGTTCACCTCCCTGATGAAGTCGTCCAGACCGTCCGATTCCAGCACGCCGGCCTTGAGACACTTCACCGCAACAGACAGCTGCGACAGCACAAAAAAAAAAATACATCTTGCTTCCAAGGCACTATGTTGTAGTATGTTGAGTGGCGTCTTTTTTAGAAAAGTAGTGCTGTGCCGCATCTTTTGGCATCTTGGCACTAGGGAACTATGTTGAAGTGAGATGATGAGTTTAATTTAGACAAAAGTAGTGATTTGTCGTTATCTTGTGGCAACTTTGTGCCAATGAACGATGCTGAAATGAGTTTAGGAGCTTCAGTTGGAGAGCAGTCGTGATTTGTCGCCATCTTGTGGCATCTCCATGCCAATGAACTTTAAGTGAGTTGAGGAGCTTCATTTTGAGAAACGCAGCACTTTTCCACCATCTTGTAACATTTATAGGCAATCATAAACCTTTTTGGGGGGCATCAATTACTTGCAGATTTTCACTCTTTACGTTACAGGGTTACTTCCCACCACTGATCATGAGTTTGTGTCTCACCACTCGACTGCTGGGGGCGCTCCACTCGCCGCGACGCACCACCCCAAAGGTGCCGTCGCCCAGGCGCTCAAACAGCTGCAGCTCCGCCTCTCGGATCAGGCAGGTGAGCGAGGCGGCGGAATCCCCGGCGGACGAAGACCCGCCGGACGCCTCCGGCCCGAGCGAGAGGGTCGGCTGGGAGTCCGCGTCGGCACGCTTGACGGGAAACACCTGCGGGCGTGAAGACGGCGGGGAGGAGATGCTGCATTAACGAGGCCCGTTTCCATCAAGCAGTTGGAACCCTGCTTGAGCCCACTCGACAACGGTACGTTTGGATTTTGTGGGTGCTCGGATGCGTATTCGAGTTCGGTACAATTGCTCTTCTCTGGCACGCTTTTATTATTACATTTACATTGATTCACTGAATCTGGATCGTAATCCCGAGCAAACTCGATATGCCATTAGAGCTTCTGTTTTATATTGATATTGTTCCACAATCTGGATCCGATCCCAAACAAACTTGATTTGTTTCTGTTACATTTACCTTCCTGTGGAAGATGGATCAAATACTGATCAAAGGTAATTTGACATTTGTGTTTCTATGTTAGATTTACATTACTGCGGAATCAGGATCTGATCAAACTTAATTTGACATTGGAGCTTTTATGTTACATATATACCTTGCTGCTCAATCAGGATCAAATCCTGATCAAACTAAATTTGGCATTAGAGCTTCTATGTTACATTTACATTGCCTGCCAATCAAATCCAATCCAGATCAAGCTTGATACGGCATTAGACCTTCTATGTTACATTTGTATCACTGTGCAATCTGAATCTTATCCAAATCAAACTTGATTTGACAGAGTTCCTTCGTTACATTTACACTGCGGCGCAATCTGGATCAGAACCTGATCACACTTGATTTTAATATTTTGTTCTGATACGTGTTTAAGTTCAGTACCCTTCTTGTCATGTTTGAAAGAGGTGAACTGGACTGAACCGCTTGGTGGAAATGTGACAATGTGCGCGTGTGTGTTTGCTGTACCGGACCTTGCTCATCCAGGACTTGCGTTTGTAAAGCGCTCGTCTCCTCTTGACGGCCTCCCACAGCCTCCTCTGACCTGAAAGCAACACATACACACCGCCTTCAAAAACACGCATAAGAGGACCACAGCGGGTGGGTGTCAGGACCCTGACCGGGGCGGCCCATGCCGATCTTCTCCAGGTCTTCGTTCTTGACGTAGTCGAAGTGCGAGAGCCGCGTGACGTTGAGCTCGTCGCGGATCCGCAGGAAGTACTGCTGCAGCTGAACGTCCGTCAGAAGTTCCAGAAGCCACTCCGTGCCCTCCTCGCCCTGCATCTGCGCACACACGTTACAGTTATTTTTACATTGCCATGCAATCTGGATCTGATCCAGATTCAATTTGATTTGAAGTTACAATTTCTATGCTCCATTTACATTGGTGTCCAATCTGTCTCAGATCCCAATCAAACTTGATTTGACCTTAGCGGTTCTGTAACGCTTTTGCATTGCTGCGTGATCTGGCTCAGATTCTGATCAAATTTCATTTGACACTGGAGCTTCTGTGTAATTTTGATCAAATGATTGATGACATTAGAGCTTCGTTTGACATCTAGTAGATTCCAGATCCCAATCAAATTTTATTTCACATGACAGCATCTATATTACGACAAAATGGCTTTGGAATCTGAATTAGATCCCAATCAAAATTAATTTGACATCATCGATACTGGGAAAATTCTTGGAAGAATACCAACCTAACATTAAATTATACAAATATTACTGTTGCATAGACGGCTGTATATTTATTTCTTACTGCACACGAATTTGCAACATCTTAATTTAATTGTTTTCTTCCTGATTATATTACATTTAAATTTCTTTCAATTCCTTCGTCCATATTTCTCCGCTTGGTTGCCAATAAACCCTGTAAGACGCTGGTATAACTGGTTAAATTTTCTGTTATGTTTTCTCCTGTATTTAGTGTCTCAGAGAGTTGTCATTTTTCAGCTTCTCCCAAACAAAATGGAGAAAGACGACGACGCAAACCCTAGAAGAAAAGAACAGCGAAGACCGACGGTGCTCCCAAACATTGTTTCGTATTTACGATAAACTGTGACAACATTTCAGATAGTAATCGTTACCATGTAAAATGTTAGTTATTGTTACTACTGTATTTAGCATTTGTAAGAAATTGTGTTTTTCTGAAACAACAAATGGAGAAAGTAGAAGACGCAAACCCAAAAAGGAGAAATACCTACAGTATGGTCCTGGAAGATAGCTTTTTGTAGTTTTACCAATAAAAACATTTCAGATGGTAATCACCACAGCTTAAAGCTTTGCTTATTGTTTCTACCATATTTAGCATCTCTGAGAATTGTAATTTTTCTGTTGCTTGGAGAAAGTAGATGACATAAGAGAAACAAAGAAAGTAGAAGACGTAAATTCTCGCCTTCTACTGCAAAACATCAGCCCAGATGACGTCCATTTTTTTTAACCGATAAACTGTGATAACATTTCAGACAGTAGTCGTTACCAATTCAATTTGTGATTATTGTATTTTTTCTGTTGCTAGAAGACGCTACCCGAAGAAGACGAAAAGCGCACGTGACTCCAATCTCTAAAATGCAGGTTTACGTATAGAAAATAAACCAAAAGAGAGCAAATGGTCAAACCCGTGCAGATGAAAACCTCCTTGGTGGAGGTAACTGGCGACACACACACACACACGTTTACCATTTGTTTCCCGGCATTGTCTGGCATCCTCGCTCTCTCCTCCGCGTCCTCCTCGTCGGCCTCCTCTCCTCCCCTGGCGTAGGGAAGTCTCCGGTACATGTAGCTGTCCCCCATCTCACGCTCTACTTCTTTTAATCTCGATCTCCCGCCGTACGTCCACCTAAAGGCAAACGTGCGTTTCCCCTTTTCTCAACACGTGTTATTATCAAAACGTCGGCCGCCGCCGAGTCACGACATCCCGGCGGCGCCGCCACATCCATCGCTTCCCTCTCGACCGCCTCGCTAAATAATTCAGCAGAGCTATCGAGGAGGAGGAGGAAGCGAATGAGGATGCAGACAGATGGACGGAGAGATGCACACTTCCCAGCTTGCACTTAAGGGAGGCGCAGCCAAGTGAACGCTACACACGATGATGTGATTAAATGGGTTATACGGGACTGTAGTAGCGCTCCCTCGATGCACACATGAACCCCCCCCCCCTCCATTCCCACCATTACCATGGCAACCATCGGCCGCAGGCTCCCTCGTATGTGAACGCATTCGCGGCCTCGAATGAGCGTTGAGGTTTGAAATAGGCCAACGCTCTAAATACAGCAATGTCATTAAATGAACAATATGAAAATATGTAACACATACTGTATATTACCGCAGTGTATACAAATCATTTTATGAATATGAAATAATAAAATATTAATTTAATTAGTGAAGTAAAACAAGTTAAAAGTAGTAAATTAAAATTCAATTAAAATATTTCACACACTAGAAATGTGTTCATAAATAAATGCTGCCTAACACGATTATATTTAATGTTAATCTTTAGAGTTGAAACATGTCCAAAAATATCCATCCATCCATCCATTTTCTGAGCCGCTTCTCCTCACTAGGGTCGCGGGCATGCTGGAGCCCATCCCAGCTGTCATCGGGCAGGAGGCGGGGTACACCCTGAACTGGTTGCCAGCCAATCGCAGGGCACATAGGAACAAACAACCATCCGCGCTCACAGTCATGCCTACGGGCAATTTAGAGTCTCCAATTCATGCATGTTTTTGGGATGTGGGAGGAAACCGGAGTGCTCGGAGAAAACCCACGCAGGCACGGGGAGAACATGCAAACCCCACACAGGCGGGGCCGGGGATTGAACCCCGGTCCTCAGACCTGTGAGGCTGACGCTCTAACCAGTCGTCCACCGTGCCGCCCATTTACAATATAATTCAAAATAATAAATAAATAATACATATAAATGTATACTACAAGATAAATTGTATACAATATGAATTTTAAAAATGTTAATTTAGATTAAAATACAAATCAATCTTAAAAAAATCTTAAAATACAATTACATCTTAAAAATTAAACTAAACAGATTACCCTTTATTAGAAACATGTTTAAGAATAAATCTCCAATTTAATATAAAATGCAGCATTGTATTTTTTTCCATACATATTTAGCATTGCTTTTTAGAGTTTAAACACATGATCCATCCATCCATTTTCTACCGCTTATCCGGGTCGGGTCGCGGGGGCAGTAGCTTTAGCAGGGACGCCCAGACTTCCCTCTCCCCAGCCACTTCGACCAGCTCTTCCGGAGGGATCCCGAGGCGTTCCCAGGCCAGCCGAAGGACGTAGTCTCTCCAGCGTGTCCTGGGTCGTCCCCGGGGTCTCCTCCCGGTGGGACGTGCCCGGAACACCTCACCGGGGAGGCGTCCGGGAGGCGTCCGAATCAGATGCCCCAGCCACCTCATCTGGCTCCTCTCAATGCGGAGGAACAGCGGCTCTACTCTGAGATCCTCCCGGATGACCGAGCTTCTCACCCTCTCTCTAAGGGAGAGCCCGGACACCCTGCGGAGGAAACTCATTTCGGCCGCTTGTATCCGGGATCTCGTTCTTTCGGTCACGACCCACAGCTCATGACCATAGGTGAGGGTAGGAACGAAGATCGACCGGTAAATTGAGAGCTTCGCCTTTCGGCTTAGCTCCTTCTTTACCACAACGGACCGATACAAAGTCCGCATCACTGCAGACGCTGCACCGATCCGTCTGTCGATCTCCCGTTCCATTCTTCCCTCACTCGTGAACAAGACCCCAAGATACCTGAACTCCTCCACTTGGGGCAGGATCTCATCCCCGACCTGGAGAGGGCATGCCACCCTTTTCCGACTGAGGACCATGGACTCAGATTTGGAGGTGCTGATTCTCATCCCAGCCGCTTCACACCCGGCTGCGAACTGCTCCAGTGAGAGTTGGAGCTCACGGTTTGATGAAGCCAACAGAACCACATCATCAGCAAAAAGCAGAGATGCAATACTGAGGCCACCAAACCGGACCCCCTCTACGCCTTGGCTGCGCCTAGAAATTCTGTCCATAAAAGTTATGAACAGAATCGGCGACAAAGGGCAGCCTTGGCGGAGTCCAACCCTCACCGGGAACGAGTCCGACTTACTGCCGGATATGCGGACCAAACTCTGACTCCGGTCGTACAGGGACCGAACAGCCCGTATCAGGGGGTTCGGTACCCCATACTCCTGAAGCACCCTCCACAGGACTCCCCGAGGGACACGGTCGAACGCCTTCTCCAAGTCCACAAAACACATGTAGACTGGTTGGGCGAACTCCCATGCACCCTCGAGGACCCTGCCGAGGGTGTAGAGCTGGTCCACTGTTCCACGGCCAGGACGAAAACCACACTGCTCCTCCTGAATCTGAGATTCGACTTCCTGACGGACCCTCCTCTCCAGCACCCCTCAATAGACCTTACCAGGGAGGCTGAGCAGTGTGATCCCCCTGTAGTTGGAACACACCCTCCGGTCCCCCTTCTTAAAAAGGGGGACCACCACCCCAGTCTGCCAATCCAGAGGCACTGTCCCCGATGTCCACGCGATGTTGCACAGGCATGTCAACCAGGACAGCCCCACAACATCCAGAGCCTTTAGGAACTCCGGGCGAATCTCATCCACCCCCGGGGCCCTGCCACCGAGGAGCTTTTTAACTACCTCGGTGACCTCAAACCCAGAGATAAGAGAGCCCGCCTCAGAGAACCCACACTCTGCTTCCTCATGGGAAGGCGTGTCGGTGGAATTGAGGAGGTCTTCGAAGTATTCTCCCCACCGACTCACAACGTCCCGAGTCGAGGTCAGCAGCGCCCCATCCCCACTATACACAGTGTTGGTGCCGCACTGCTTTCCTCTCCTGAGACGTCGGATGGTGGACCAGAATTTCCTCGAAGCAGTCCGGAAGTCTTTCTCCATGGCCTCACCGAACTCCTCCCATACCAGAGTTTTTGCTTCAGCGACCACCAGAGCTGCATTCCGCTTGGCCAGCCGGTACCCATCAGCTGCCTCAGGAGTCCCACAGGCCAAAAAGGCCCAATAGGACTCCTTCTTCAGCTTGACGGCATCCCTCACCGTTGGTGTCCACCAACGGGTTCGGGGATTGCCGCCACGACAGGTACCGACCACCTTACGGCCACAGCTCCGGTCGGCCGCCTCAGCAATGGAGGCGTGGAACACGGTCCACTCGGATTCGATGTCCCCAGCCTCCCCCGGAACATGAGCAAAGTTCTGTCGGAGGTGGGAGTTGAAACTCCTTCTGACAGGGGATTCCGCCAGACGTTCCCAGCAGACCCTCACAATACGTTTGGGCGTGCCACGTCGGACCGGCATCTTCCCCCACCATCGGAGCCAACTCACCACCAGGTGGTGATCAGTTAACAGCTCCGCCCCTCTCTTCACCCGAGTGTCCAAGACATGTGGCCGCAAGTCCGATGACACGACCACAAAGTCGATCATCGAACTGCGACCTAGGGTGTCCCGGTGCCAAGTGCACGTGTGGACACCCTTATGCTTGAACATGGTGTTCGTTATGGACAATCCATGACGAGCACAGAAGTCCAATAACAGAACACCGCTCGGGTTCTGATCGGGGGGGCCGTTCCTCCCAATCACGCCCTTCCAGGTCTCACTGTCATTGCCCACGTGAGCATTGAAGTCCCCCAACAGAACAATGGAATCCCCAGCGGGAGCGCTCTCCAGCACCCCCTCCAAGGACTCCAAAAAGGGTGGGTACTCTGAACTACTGTTTGGTGCATAGGCACAAACAACAGTCAGGACCCGTCCCCCCACCCGAAGGCGGAGGGAGGCTACCCTCTCGTCCACCGGGGTGAACCCCAACGTACAGGCGCCGAGCCGGGGGGCAATAAGTATACCCACACCTGCTCGGCGCCTCTCACCGTGGGCAACTCCAGAGTTGAAGAGAGTCCAACCCCTCTCGAGAGGACTGGTACCAGAGCCCAAGCTGTGTGTGGAGGCGAGTCCGACTATATCTAGTCGGAACTTCTCGACCTCACACACCAGCTCGGGCTCCTTCCCTGCCAGAGAGGTGACATTCCACGTCCCTAGAGCCAGCTTCTGTAGCCGGGGATCGGATCGCCAAGGTCCCCGCCATCGGCCACCGCCCAGCTCACACTGCACCCGACCCCTATGGCCCCTCCCACAGGTGGTGAGCCCATGGGAAGGGGGACCCACGTTACCCTTTCGGGCTGTGCCCGGCCGGGCCCCATGGCTGCAGGCCCGGCCACCAGGTGCTCGCCTTCGTGCCCCACCACCAGGCCTGGCTCCAGTGGGGGGCCCCGGTGACCCGCGTCCAGGGCAAGGGAAAACGAAGTCCATTGTTTGTCGTCATCATTAGGGGTCTTTGAGCCGTGCTTTGTCTGGTCCCTCACCGAGGACCTGTTTGTCATGGGTGACCCTGCCAGGGGCATAAAGCCCCAGACAACTTAGCTCCTAGGATCACTGGGACACACAAACCCCTCCACCACGACAAGGTGACTGCTCAAGGCGGGGCAAACCCATGATGACAAACTAACATTATTCGTAAATAATTTATAAATATGAAACAGATATTGTATTTCAGTACTATATTATTCATTAGTATCACAACAAGTACAATTAAATGTAAAACATATTATCCTGGCGCACGATGACCGACTGGTTAGGGGTTCAAAACCCGGCCCCGCCTGTGTGGAGTTTGCAAGTTCTCGCCGTGCCTGTGTGGGTTTTCTCCCACATCCCAAAAACATGCACGCCAGGTTAATTGGAGACTCGAAATTGCCCGGAGGTGTGAATGTTTGCGTGCGAGTGGTTGTTTGTTTCTATGTGCCCTGCGATTGACTGGCGACCAGTTCAGGGAGAAAGAGTGCTATTTGTACTCATTAAAAATGTAACTTTTTTTTTCTTTTTTTTATTATTCCAATGGGTCAAATTTATTTAACATGCAGTCGCTGGTCTTCGTCACGGAATAAATTCAACTGGTAAAGCCAGGAACGAGTGTACTGTAGGCGTGTGCAGGGGTACCTAATTTTGTGACTTGTCTGTCCTCCATTAATTGCTTAATCTTTTAATCCGTTACCGAGCCACCAGGTGCGGCCAAGCCCACAAGCGGAAGCTCTGGAGCCACCAAAATGCTTGTACGGCCCCCTGAAAGTCAAAACAAAGCAATCTGGTTTTACCGTGCACACGCGCTCCTGTTGGGTGAGAACTGGATTGGAATTGGATTAAAGGCCACAGGTCAGTGTGGACTCAGGCGGCCAACATCCACCATCCTCTAGAACAGAACCCGGAACAATATTGTCAAGTAAAAATACCATCCCACAATTCAAATGTGACTGTGATCTATTTCATTTTAGCGTCGTAAAACGAAAATATAACATTGGACTACTTACCACATCGCGCTGGTTACGTTGTGTATTATTTGGGATTTTCCTCCACTTCAAAGCGCCGTGGACTGAAACCACCCTAACCGACCAGTGGAGGTGCGCTTCGAGAACACTCGACGCGGTGGTTTTTCTCTCCGCCCGCCGGTACTCGAGCAGAGCGAGGTGGTTTATCGCCAAATTGGCAAAAATGTAACGGGAGCTTCGTCGCAGTCCTCCGCGGTGACGTGGGTCGAGCGTAGTCTCCCGCTGAAAAGCCCGCTGAGCCTGAGCACTACAATTCAGATTCATCCGCGGCGTACAGCAATTCGGTAGAGGAAAAACGAGTCAGCGATCAAATTACAACCAAAACGAATAAAAAAAAGAAAAAGATTCAACATTTTCATGTAGCACTCGTTAAAGTTGCTTTGTTAAGCAACAAATACGACAAAAAGAGTATGGATGCAAAGCTCAGGGTTTTATTTTAATTTCTTCAACATTGGCCAAACATGGAAACAGTTTTTCTCAAGACAGTGCCAGAAAATCCCCAAATCAAACAAAAAATAGTTTAACTTGTTTATCTCAAGTGAAACAAACAATGGCCTGATGAGACAACTTGCTCATTTATGATAAACCACATGAATAGCTCTGGAAAACAAACCACTGAATAATAATCAGTTTCTCTGATTTTGCCAACCACAAGCATGAATAAAATGACAGTTTTTACTTTATCATCATTTATTTTTTAAACTACTGACAACCCAACAGAAATGAAATTGATGGAAAACTTACTGGAACACTGAATTAATCTGGTCCAAGAGCTAACTGCGGAGGAAAGATGAATTTAAACAACATTTCTATTTTTGCTGCAAGCGTGAAAGATCGTAAGACACTTATACCTGGCGACAGAGGAGAAAATGTATTTGAGAAAGGCAACAGGCCCTACAGAGCTACCACAAAGCAAATCATAATAAATACATTATAAAACTCTGGGAAACACTGTCCCCGACAAGTTGTTCCACCCTTGGAGTGAAATATGAGAGACACTGCTCCCGATAAATACACACGTAAAAAAAAAAAAAAAAAAAGACAAAACGCATGCACTGGTAGGTTAAAAACTACCATCACTTGTTGTCATTATGGGAGACACTGCCCCCGATAATGGGTTTCATTATTATGGGAGTCACTGCCCCCGATAACTCGCACCAACTGCTCCAAAAGTAGACATGAACGGCCAAAATTTGCTCGCCATTCGCCCTGAATGAGCACTTTCGGCTGCTTTATTGAATTGTTTGTACTTCTTAAAAGAGACCTTTTTCTGCTTTAATCGATTTATTGGCCTTGTTTGTGTTCAGCTACATAATGTATGGTCCTTTTTTGTCTACTTTAATTTATGGTCCTTTAAGTTTTGTCTACTTAATGCCTTTTTTTGTTTTGACTATTTAATTAGTAGTCCTTTTTTGAGAATTGACTGCTCTATGTATGGCTTTTTTTTCCCCCCCATTGACTACATTTATGGTCTTCATTTTCTAATTTGAGACTTTCGTCCACTTTAAATTAGGGTCCTTTTTGTTTTTTGAGTGAACCGCTTCACTTAGTTTACACCCTTTTTTCTTTTAAAGTTTTTCTTGTTTAAATTTGTGGCTCTTGTTGCAAATTTGATCAGCTTTACTTCATTTATAGTCTTTTTCAAGATTTATTGTCTTTTTTGGCGCTGTTGTTGTGTCAGCAGCAACAGTTGAGTTTCGAGTTGTTCACGTAGCAGATGCTGCTGTCGGATGAGACAGTATAACCGTCATAATTATGGAAGGCACTGCTTCCGATAATGTCATACAAAAGTATAAATAAGGTCCTCAGTGTTTGGATGACGAGGGGGGTGTGTGTGTGTGTGTGTCAGTAGCATTAAAGGTGGATGGAGATCTAGAGCCCCCAACCCCCCCCCCCAAGAAAAAAGCAAACCGCAATAGGTACACTTAAAATAACCCAAACTGCATTTCCTTCATTCCCGAAAAAAATAGCGGTGCTGCCCCCTTTTGATTTGGAGTGTCAAATACAACTTGTTCCTTTAAAAGGGCGGGACTAAGAGCTGTGATTGACAGCCTTTAAGTGATTTTTTTTTTTTTTTTTTTTTGTCCTGGAAATTTCCTGCCGTTTACACTCACACTTGCCGACACGCACACACTAGACTTGATTGTCGTTTTTCCAGATGTCGCTGACCAGGGCGTTGGCGCACATCTTGATGTTCCAGGTGGCCAAGGCCAGCTGGGTGTGGAGCTGCTGGGGGTCGGCGGTCTCGGCGAGGGCCGCCAACGTGTGCTTGCCTCGGCCCAGCAGGAGGTGGCGGAAGGGGGTGTCCACGGGGGACACGTACGGCGACAGGAGATTGCGCTCCACCTGGCGGAAATGGCAGTTAAATCAGTCAATTCAGTGTCATTCTAGAGTTACTTACTGGATCATACATTTTTGGACTGTTGTATTTTCCGCACTATAAGGCACACTTAAAAGCCTTTAATTTTCTACGCGTTTTAACCCGGTGTGCCTTATGTGTGCACTGAGTTCCAAAATATGTCAATGTTGTCTGATTTTGGTAAGAGCTCCACTTCATTGAGTGTCGGCCCATTTCCCGCCGACATAGGGATGTAATATGTAGACTATGTACGCTGGCTGCGATGAACCAATTAGAGAACATTACGTAAAGCTACGTACAGTACGTACTCTTACCTCCGCCACGCCTCCGGTAGGTATACTGTACTACCGGTATGCTGCTAAACAACATTTGTTTGGCTAAGGACGCCCGAAAATGGCATCAGCGAAGAGACATGCTTACGAGGCACAATTCAAACTATAGGCTATCAGTTACGTGGTTGTAAATGGGAATAGAGCAGCTGCGAGAGAATTCACAATCAAGCACAAGAACAGCCGGGAGAAGGATCACTACAGTGACCATTCGAGTGAAGGCAATAACGACAGCACAAGACATGAAGATCAAACACTTTCAAGGAGGTCCGCCTTCGTGCTTTCATTTTATGAAAAGGCGCCATCTCGCCATCCGCGCAAGGACTACCATGGCGCAGCAACTGCCAAAGAACTCCAACCGCTGGAAATTGGTTGTAAACGGGGCGTTCAAAGTGAAGTTGCGAGCGGCGTGGGAGCGATGGATGAGAGACTGCGAACACACCTTTACTGAGACCAGGAGGCATCGCCGGCGAGTTACGCCACCATATGCGAATGGATTGTGGATGCCTGGGCTAAGGTATCCGCGTTGACTGTTGTCTGAGCTTTCGTGAAAGCCGGCGTCATTGCTCAACAGCCACCCGCCATGTTTGATGACGAAATTGCTCAGCTGTTCAATTCAGATACCGAAGATGAGGACTTCGATGGATTTGTGACAAGAGATTGATTAAAAAAAAAATAATAATAATAATGTGAGTGTATTTTTAAATACGTAGCAGAATAAAGTTCAACCAAACTCACTGTTTTGCTTCCGTTACCTTGTGTTAGCATGCGCCGAATAATACGGTGCGCCTTGTGTATGGCTTAAGTACAGAAATAGAGCCAGTAATTGAGACTGGGCCTTACAATCCGGTGCACCTTATGGTGCGGAAAACACACGTTTATGAATTACATTTTCTTGGAGTTGTTTGGTTTACATGACATTAAAGACCTCTTTGAAAGACCGTGCCAATAAAAGTGATTATCATCATTATTTCCCCCCCCCCAAAATTAGCCTCTCTATATATGAACTTACAATACCCTAAAAAAAAAATATTACCTTTAACCTGGAACCAGAAATGAAAAAAATAAATAAAATTCATCATGCTCAATTCACACACAAAAAACAAATGTCTGCTTTTGCGTTTGAACTATTTTGTTATTCAGGTAATAAAGTATTTTTTACCATGGCAATGACTTTGAATACACCTTTTTAAAGGTGTGTTTTTAATAAAGATTAGATTGTGGTGAGAGAGTGTCTGAATTTCTAATATGAGGTGAGCGAGTGATCCGTCTTACGCTCATGAGCTTCTCGTTGACACGGCGACAGCTGCGCTCGTCGGTCAAGTCGGTGTTCATGATGACCGTGTTCAGGTTGGCCATCGCTCGCGAAAATGAGCCGGACGCGCTGCTCAGCCAGTTGGGGTCCACGTCTTTCAGCTTCCCGCTCTACACAACACGAAGAAATCTGTTTTATTATGTCGTTTTTAACATGCAGCACCATACATATTCGTGAAAAGCGACTTTTTAATTGCTCGCATACTAATATCTACTACCTATCAAGTGTGAAATAACACAATCAAGTAAGTCTGTTATCTGCCTTTTCAGCTACACTAACAATTTTCCAAGCGTGATTCCCAGGCTACATCTAGTGCAGGGATTCTTAAGATGTGCTCGATCAAACCCCTTTTCGAATGTGGTTGAAAAGGAACCGATTGTCTTGCGAAAATGATGTGAGAGTACGAGCAGAGACTTGAACCTCGGTGAACCGAGCATTCCTGAACTTAATGTGTAAGGAAACAGCAAAAGTTACATTGATTTGCAGTAAATTTCCATTGAGCTCGGTGTTGGATTTTGTGTGCAGCTGACAAATTGTTTATTTTGTGCACTGATACAGTATGTGCCTGTTTTGAATTAAAAAATAAAATAAAATAAAATCCCACTTTATTTTTCAAATTACCAAAGGTTCGGGGAAGGCGCGTATGAAATTTGCAGAGTTCAGTACCTCGAACAAGGTTAAGAACCACAGCTCTAGTTGTACATCAAAGAATCACAGAATTTGAATATAATATTACAGTGGCTCTTACTTTTGCTTCTTCTTTTTTTTTTTTTTAGAAAATCCATTATCCATCTGCTGAGTACTATTACGTTGTATTTAACATTTGAGTACAGAACAATACATTTGTATTTACTCTACAGAACTTTGTTTTAAAACTTTTTTTAGGTACAATTTTCCCTTAACTTGTGTATTATTCGAGCACATTACAACCCCCCCCCCCCGGGCAGCCGATTTTTTTTTTTCTTTCTTAAAAAGTTTGAGAATCACTGTTCTATGTAATAGTTGTGGTTATCAGGTAATAAACGCCCTCACTTGGACGAGCTGTTGGACGTGCTTGTAGAGCTGGTAGATGGCTTTGGCGAGGACATTGCGGTACTTGCTCACGTCCAGACCGAGCAGGTGGTTGTGCACCAGGCGGAGGGCCAAGCGGCCAGCCAACTGCGCCGCCTGCGCCGCTGTCTCGCCCGTCTTGTGGATCGTTTTGTAGTTGAGGTGGTCCTTGCTGTCCATGCAGGTGCCGTAGTAAGGGTAGGCCTCCAGCTTTAGGCGTGGGGGGGGGAAATAAATAAAAGTGCTTATCTCAGCGGACATGCTATGTCATGAGGAAATGTGGCCTTCAGACTCACATTGGGAGAGATGAAGTGGAAGGAGATGGAGGGAACACCGGCAACGGCCAAGAAGGGATACGCGGGGTCGTCGATGGACATGGGCCTCAGTCTGCAAACAAACAGTTGACATTTTTATTACTGTACAACCCTCGTGATATCGTGACTTTTTGTCCTCAGGCTGTGCGAACTTACACGTTGGCCTCCCATTGACTGTTTCCCGCCATATCGTACACGGTGCCGTCACCGAGCGGACTCTTCACCTGGGAGTGAAATGACATTTGAAGGCGACAACAGGGAAAATTAACAACCGCTGTAACGATTTGGTATTGAAAGCAAGAATCGCGGTTTTCATATACACGATCCCGTATAGTCTTTGAAATGGCAGAACCGCGACACGACCGGTTCAAGTCGCAGACTCGGATATTCATTTTTGGACGACTCAAGCGGTGACCTCACCTGCTTCATCGTGCTCTCCAGCAGGCTGTAAAGCAGCGGGCTTGCCGAAGCGACAAAGCCACCGCGACCTTGTAACGAGACGCGCGTGGTTAACAGACAACCTTCAAAGTTTATTTTGGGCGTATTGATTTTATACCTACCCATGACCACCCCATCCAGGCTTATGTAGGAGACAAGCTTTCTGTCGATGGAAGACAGATAACCCTAGAACCACAGATTTTTTTTTTTTAACACAATCGCTCAAAATGGTTTATTTTATTTTAAAAAAATAAATAAAATCATTTAGCTTTTACCTCCAGATATTCCGTAGCTCCAACACTTCCGTATTCTCCGGCACTCCAGCTCGCAAACACCAAGCTTCTCCTGGGCCGAACACCATCTGGAAAGAGACGCACAAATTTTTGTCCGTGTGGGGCAATTAAGGGCGTAGAGAGCAGCAGTTTACACAGCATAAGATCAAATAAGAAAAGCACAAGTTAAGAAAAGCAGAAATAAGTCTGAAGGGTGCAATGGAGCAATTTCTAAATAAATGCACAAAAAATACAGCAGCACTATTACGTGCATGTCAGATGTATGGAATAAAAAGCTATTAGCCCTGTCACATAAATTTTTCTGAGACGATATATTTTACCCACAAAAAAACAATATTGTTGTTTTTATGCCTCTGAAATCATGAAAATAAGGCCTGCACTAATTTTTATTTGTATTGTTTTACTTTAAATCAGTATTGTTATTATTATTACTGTTGTTGTTGTTATTAATTTCCTTCCCTGTTTCTCTATTAAAGAATAAAGAGCTGCAAGACTCTGGTTGGTCTGCTGAAGACGAGCCCTTCACCTGTCAATCAAATCTACGTTGACTTTGGTTGTAGTCAACTACTGGCTGAATAACGTGTGCCACTGAGGTTACGCCTAATAAGTCAACAATCCTGTTTGAATTAATTGGAGACTAACACACACAACAGTTCAGAAAAAAGCACTGGCGTTTTACACGACGTGGCCGCGGTGGAGCGAGCTGCTTAGCTCTTTAACTCGCTTGCTCATTAGCTCACAGGCTCGCTTGTTAGCTTGCAGGTTAACGCTTTAGCTCGCGGGCTAGTGAACACAAACTATCGTGTCCATTTTATATATCGAATGAGAAGTTGATATAGTATTTATTGTGAAAGGTCTAACAGGTATGGATAGAGCGAGAAAAAAGAGACTGTAAATAGCTGTAAAGACATTACTGTACTTGACAAAAGCCTGCACATGAAGCAAGATATTCTGTACATTTTCTTGTTGTTTACCTTTCTCCACCAAGTCTTTAAAAGCCTTGGCCAGCTCCATCAGAACCGAGCAACCGACAGCAGCTCGGGCGTAGCCTTTACCCCACGCGTCCCTCTGCGCTCCCAGGACCACGTACTCGTCTGCAGCGCGCACACGCGCACGCGCACGCGCACACACACACACACACACACACACACACACACACACACACACACCTCATTACTTCCACTTCCCTTCCAACATACACTGGACTTGACAGTAGTACAGTTCCCGAAAATACCCATCAGAGAGAAATGCGTCCCAAATCTTTTGTCCGCAAAGAGGCTTGCTCATACCGGGATCGACGAATCCTTCGATTACTCCGAACACATTGTGGATCTCCGTGTTGACCAGCACGTTGTTGACCTCCACGGTGACGTCTTCCACACCTCCCATCTTAGTCGGGCCGCCGATCCTCCTGCAAATGGGCAAAAGGTTCAACGTACAGATTTCGCCCGTTCTCTGGCAACAGAGTGGCCGCTCGGCTTACTCCAGAAGGGTTCTAGCCATGTTGAACGTGACAGTTTGAGCCAGGATGCCGGGGAGGGCGGACGAGCGGGTCGGCGGGAACTGGGTGTGGTTGAAAGAGGGGAACCCTGGGGTGTACGGGTCGCCCGAGCCCAGATGAACCTGACGAGGGGAGGCATAAACGCGGAGTGAGGGCGGCCAGGTTGAGGACGGACACACGCAGAAAGATTTCGAGCGCCACCTACGTGGCCGTAAAGCGCCGTGTCGGCCCTCAAGTCGTAATCTGCTGGGTCGAGGTAGATGAGCACTGCCGAGGCTCCCCGGGCCTCGGCATTGGCCACCTGAAGAAACCGGAAGATACGTTACGAGGAAATGCAGCAGGTGCGTCTCAATAATGAGAATAAAGTGCGAAGACAATGTATTTCAGGAGTTCGATTCCAAAAATGTAACCCATATATTATTATATAGATTCATTAAGCACATAGAAAAATACTTTTCAGAAGGCTAATTCATACCAAATTTCTATAAATAAAAATCATTTGTATTGTTTATGTAATATTCAAATTGTAGCTAGGTTTTTGTTAGCATATAAGATAAAAATCATGCATTTCTGGTCATCTATCTTTGCCAGCAACACATAGTGACAGGCAGAACAATTAACTGCTGTTCCACTCGATTGCAAAAGGTCCAATTAACCTGCGTAATCACCTGTTGCCATTCATACAACGGAATAATTGCATAGTGTTCACTTCACACGGAATAATTTGTGAGTAAATGGACACCGGATTATTATTTCAGTAGATATACTTTGTGACGTGTGGCGTGCTGGAAGATTTTACTAATCTCATATGGGTATTAATTAATAACAGTTTGGAAACACTGGCAAATTATATATATCTATGACTCATAAACCTTTCAGAGTGGCAATTTCAAATTTCTATATTAAAAAAATATTTTGTTTATGTCATATTTACATTTCTTGCAATGGTGATTTTTTTTTTTGGTAGCTGCAATCATGAAAATGATTTAAAAAAAAAAAAAAAAAAAAGACAAATGAAATTTCACCATGTAGTGAATTTATTGAATTATTTATTGGGTAACTTGCACCCTTGTAAAACTTGTACACCTCCTTCCTGTCCGTGAATATGGTCTGAAGTTACCTGTTGGGCAAAGCTGAGGTTTCCCGCTCTCAACAGCAACACACTGCTGTTCACCTCCACGTTGTTCTTCTGGACGGCGTCTAAATCCTCGCGACGGCCGTAAGTGCCGTACACCAGCTTCCCCTAATGAACGCGAGTGTTCGTGTTAAGACTCACAATCCTCCCGTAATTATCGGTAAATTGTCGCCGCCACTCACCTCAACTTTCCCGGTGGCGCTGTATGCGAGATAACCGTCGGGCTTGAAGACGTCGCCGCCGAAAGTGACGACGTTGGGACGTTTGCTGGCAGTGACAAATAAACTCGTTAGCAGGAAATAATACAGAGATGAACACTCTGACATTACAAGCGAAAATAATTCCGAAAGAACCTGTCGGGCTTCTGCAGCTGGACATAGTGGACATCGGTCCAGCCCTCCATGCCGAGCGTCTTGAACTCGTCGGCGATCACGTTGGCCAGTTTGACGTCACCCTCGCTGCCCGCTGAGCGTGTCGGCACGTCGAACGCCCTGCGGAGAGATTTCATTTAAGTTTTTTTTTTTTTATCCACTGTAACGAAACAACATTATCACATTATGTTCAGCAGGCAAGTGTAAAGAGGATTCCAATTATCAAGTTTGAGCTGATCGGATGGAGGAGACACTAGACAGCTGCTCTTCACGCTGCTGCTGATCAGTCAGCTGACTGCGTGGTGACATTGTTGAAGATATTTTACCAAGCGCTACAAGAGTTTCAAGAAGTTGTGAGACAGTCATCTGGAGACACAAAACTGTTAGTATGAGCTCCATCTTCAAAATCACTTTTGCGGTGAGACTAACCCTAACTTGAATTTCTTGATAGATCACTCGAGTTAACAGGGCCACATCAAACTCGGCTAGTGTGCCCGCACCCGTTAGCAAAACAAAGGCAGAATTGTATAGAACATTAAATATGGGGTAAATATGCTACATTAGCGGTGTCTACACCATTCAATACGGAAATAACTGCGAATGGTAGCCAATGGAATTCTTATTGGCGATATTTCAGGCCAACTAAACAACTACTAACAAGTAACATTTCATATTTGTATTATTTATACACTGTTGTTTACTGTTTTGTCGTCATTATTTACTTGGGTTTCATGAATATAAACACAGCCATATCGCCCTTGTGTCACTTGTAATGTACAGTACATAAATTAAAACATTTAATAAAGGCATTAAAATCAGAATTGGCCACTTGGACATACAGTGTAAATCAGGTAGCAAACTGTTACTGATCTACTACGTTTGCTTATCTGCCGAATGATATTGTCCAAGGCCATATCAATGTTGTTCTTGTGCTTCCAAAGCAGATTAGCAAAATGTTTACTTGAGACGCGCGTCGAAAGCCCCGCCGGTGAGTTTGTCGTCGAGGAGCTGGCTGATGTCATTCCAGTTGCGCGGGGCTTCGTCGTGCGCCATCTCGTCTTCGTCGTCACCGTCCTCTCCCTGGTCCACTTTCTGTTTCTCTTGCGCCGGCGCACCCCCCGACACCGTTGACTGATTCAAGCAGCTGACGGGCACCACGCCGGGCTTCTTCGAGGTGAGGGTACCAACTAAGTAGCCTGCAAAAATGTCCTACGGTCAGCTGCGAGCCCGCTACGTTTTCAAAGGGCCAATTAGGACTGAGCGATTCATTGATGTCATCGATTTAGTGTTTTTTTGTACGATAAAAAAAATAATACAAAAATTATTATAATAATAAATCAAATAAAACTATAATCCTAATTTAATTTTCTTCTTAGTGGCTTGCGTACTTCAAAGCGAGCCCTCACGGACGTGCACTGCTTACACAATAATAGCCACTAACACAGAAGCGCTAGTTTACAAAAGAGGCATAGTTTCGTCAGGAATTGGGTACTGGTTAGAGTTTGCAGCATCGGACAATGAGAGGGAGGGGGGGGGAGGGGGGCACAAAAAAAAAATCCAGCTGCAAAGTGTATTAGAAGGCTGCAAGACCAAAAAGGAGAAGCACATTTGCAGCAGCAAATGTTGCTCAGTACACGAGTACAAAGGCCAATTGGTCGCAATTCATATTTAATTTCCTGCCTAGATGGAACAGCCACTTGTGTCCTCCCTAGAACTCTAGTGGGATTCATAGGCATTCTTTGCAGAGGATAAAGAATATAGTATATGATTGAGTACTGTTATAGGAGCAACATGACACAAATTGCCAAGAACGACAGTCTGTCAAAATGCTGCAAAAGTCCAATTGGAACGGAGACTGGAGAAATAGATTTTGTGTTGGGTAAAAAAGAGAAAGGCCTTTTTGGGGGAACGTCCCCCCACCCCCCGGTTTCATCACTACTCAGGAAATCGGGAATAGGGTTCTCCGATTGGCTGTCAAGTTGCAGTTATAAACCACCAATCGTTCAGACGGGCCGAAATTCTGAGTTGTTGTCGTGTCAAAACAAGCTTTTCAAAAGGCATTATTTGCCCTAAAAAGGAGACTCCACGAGTGCAACTGGAACATTATTGGTGAGCAGAGCAGTGTGGGCAGTAAAATAAGTCATGAAATTCAATAATCAATTTGTTTTTTTCCTGAATGTATTTGTTATGGAGGATTTTATAGGCTTTTAAAGTGCTCATTCCATGATTTTTTTTTTACAAAATTCCATCAAGATGGCAGCCACCGGTCACATTGCCTAGTTCTATTGTCTGTCTACATGTTTTGCTGTACTGTTTGTAAATATTTGTTGCCTTAAGCTTGTGCTTTGTGTGCTTTTATGCTGCCCATGTGTGTCCGGAGCACTTTTATAGGAAAATGTGTATGTTACTGCTTTGAGTTACATGTTTTTTGTGGTTTTATTTGAAAAGCTCTGAACTCCCCCCCTTCGCTCTACAATTGCTTGTATGAAAATAGTGCGTCTTAACCATTGTAATACGCTTTATTAAAAAAAATAATTAGCGATTTAATTTAAATATCATATCGCCCAGCCCTCCGGCTGCAGACTCACAACATTTTCAAACGCGTGTTCCTACCAACTACGAAGACGACCATGAAGCCTAGCACCAGCAGGCAGAAGATGCGCTTGCCGCCGCCACCCTGAGGTGCCGGTCGGAAGCTGGGAGAGCCCTCCCCCTGCCCGGCCTCCGCCTGCTCGCCGCCGTCGTCGTCGTCGGAAAGCTTCATCTCCACGTGCCGGTTGGCCTCCTCGTTGAGCTGCAAGGTGAACCTGCGGTACTGGACGCTTTTGATCTGAAGGAAGGAGGAAGTGTCATCAGCCAGGGCACAAATGTCATCCAGCAACTCTGGTTACAGACTCTCCCTGCCACGTTGCAAAAAATTTTCCTTGACGGTAATGGAAAAAAATGCCACTGAAGATTCTACGAGGCAAACTTTTGTGCTCCAGGAGATTTTAAAACACACAAAAGGGATAGGTCAGTCACAGGTTTTTTTTCTTTTTTTTTAATTAGAAATTTCAGATTGAGAAAACTATCCCATATGGGCATGTAATTTTTTTCATCAAATAATTCATTAATTTCATTTGTAATGCTTTTAATTGTGACTAGCCAATTATTAAATGAGATAATACATATTTTATTCTATTTATATAATTTGGTACTTTTAAACAATTTAAATTGTTATTTTTTAATAAAATAGTTTTGGAATTAAAATAGAGAAAATACTTGTAATACAATATTGTACTCATGTTTTGTTAAGATTTGTAAATTATAATTCATTAACAAATTTATAAAATACTAACATGTTAATTGTATGTCAAATTGTTTATTTTATTTACTATAAAGAAATGAACCAATTATACACATGAATGCAGGAAAACAAATATTTTGATTAAACAATTTTGGGGGGGGGGGGGGGGGTGAATTTATCAATTCAAGAGATATTACAGGAAGGTTGATAATGCAAATTTAAAGTATGTGCACTGGGCCGCATGTGGACCCAAGACTATAACGTTTAAGCTGTAATGACAAAATATAGTCTATATTATTTTATTATCCAATAGTTTCAGCGAAAGTTTTATGACTTCAATAGGTCTTAGTTCTTGTGACTTTTTCCAAATGTAGCTAGTTTTTTTTTGTCTTCCCTCATCCTGTCTCAGTGGCTCTAGCAGCCTCTCTTTTCTCTCAAGGACAAGATAACTGTGTGAATAGGCCTTTCTTCTTTGACTCCACATCTCCCTCCCATTTTAGCTCAACTGTGTGTTTGTCTTCCATGTTCTTCAGCCAAGGAGAGGCGCAAGCAGCCATAAGCAAGGCCTCGCTCTGTGTCTGTCTCTTTGCAAAGGACTTCATGAAACTGAACTAATTTAATAAAATGAATTAAAAATACAAGATTGCTCCCTGATTAAATTCCAAAACCAAGCCCAGAAATAAACATTCTGCAATGATTAATACACCAGATATAATGAAGCTCTTCCATCCCCAAAAACGTATTTTCAAGGAATGCCATTTTCATCAATATTTCAAACTGGAATATTACAAAATAAAAAAAATAATGTAATTTCCAACATTTGTGATGCAAAATTTACATGAAGCAGATGCAATAACTACACACTGCCATTCCATTGACTGTAGGGACACCCTGTATAAATATTAGTGCTATTCATTGACTTTTCAATCGGGTGGGGGGGGAATATTTCTTGATAAAGATGTCAAATTTGCCATTCACTTGTATTGCTAATCAGAACAAATAGATTTAGTGGTTGAATGTTGTGTTTTGATGATGCAGGATGGTCTCTCTCTTTTTTTTTTTTTTTTTTTTTTTAAAACACATTTGTAAAGAACTGTACACATTATTTAAAGAGCTGACAATATATACAGCATGACCAATCTTATGGCTCAACTTTGTAAAAAAAATAATAATAATAATAATAATTTTCTTGTGTTGCAAACGTTTGTCGATGTTTGCAATAATGGCCTAAAGGTCAAATAAAAAGTTTAGCTGTCAACAAAGACTCACCATGTTGTCGACTGTAGACTTCACTCGATCCATTTTGATTCTGAAAAGCACAAAAACAAAACAATGTGAACCTGCTGCCTTTTCCAAAGACTGAGCTTGTCCAGCACATTGCATATTTATACAAAATCGTACATTCAGACCTCCTCAGTTCACCTTCAGAAACTTATTTTGACTTCAAAGTGAAGATTAAACCTCACAATGGCCTTCTTTGGGTATTTCCACGACAATACACACTCGGCTTGGCAGCGGTGTTTGCATTCGAAACAAATAACCACCTGCGCCTCCTTTTAAGCTCCACTTCCTTCCTCACTGTCAGTTACAAAACCTGATTCCCCGCAGAGAACAAGCACAAAGACTCAAAACTGGTTTATCCGACCCCCCCCCCCACACACACACATAGCTTGTGTGACCTTGCTATCAAAACTGATAACAGTAAGTTTTTATTAAAACTTAAATGTTGCTCATCTTTGTGGTGTACCAGATTCAGTTGCTCCTAAAAATGCAATGCAAGGACACGGACCATTAATTTCCAGCTTTAACTGACAGATGAGCCATGCAATCCTAACAATCATTCACATAATAGATGAGGGAGAGGAAATAAAAGCTAACAACCCAAAGCTTTTGTGTCACGATTTCATTGGACAATCTACCAAGCCACCTATTCAGTGACATAACTTTTTATTATGTAAGAATTGTGAGGCATTGAATGCAAATTATCACATCGATGTAAATTCAACCATTTGCAAACCATTAATTCAATCATCACGGGGAAACCATAACAACACATCAGGTACACAGCATATAAAAATATATGCCTTATAATGGGAGTCAATGAGACAAATTATTCAAATTTTGACTCTGGCAAATGGTCAATTAGCATCTCCTATGTCTAAAAATGTTGAAATTGTATCATAGTGCCCTTTTGAAGTTATACATGTTAAAACTCTCCAGTTAAAATTTCAGCCCGCTAGTCTTTGTTTTTAATTGCTTAGTTTTTTTTATTAAAGGCACCACAGTCAAGAAAAAAGCCATAATTTGTACAGCCTCATGTATCAACAAATTACGGCTATTTCAAAATTAACCAAAAAAAGCCATAACTTGTACTGTGGCCCAAATTGTGTTTTTTTTTTTTTTTTGAGGGGGGGGGGTAAGAATATTACATAAATCACCTTTTTATAGCTAAAACGACGAGTATACGCCAACACGTACGTTAGAGAAGAGGTAAACGTTCTCTTAACATTTTAATTCACGAGACGCCATGGGTTGTTAATATAAAAATACAATTTTGATCCGTTGGTGTGACTCAAGCACGCACATGGCCAGCGTGCGGAAGGATACGTGACATTGCAAAACTCGTTCAATATTCTCCTCTACTGGACCAACGAAATTCACATTGTCACAGTGTCACATTTACAAAAACTACAATTTGTTAAAATTAAGCGTTTTAGCTTACCTTGAGGAACGCCTCCGCTCGGGTCACCACCGTGCGCCTGTTTTGTCCTAGCTAGCGAGTGAGGCCGTGACAGCACTTCCCTATACGTCACGGTTACGCTAACGAATGCCTATCCCGGCATACAGATACACTGCGTTATTAGGAATCCCACTTGCTTTCCTGGCAAGACACGCCCCGCTGCAACATGATTGGCAGCAACATAGCAGAAAGCGCAGGTTACCGCTGCGAGACACATACTACTTTTCCCGTCTGGAAGCAGTAGGACGCGTTCTACCAGGGTACACCAGCCAATCATTATGCAGCGCTGCGTGTCCTGTAGCCAATAATATTGGACCAAGCCGTGTCCTGCCAGGAACATGCGTGGGACTCCTAATAACGCACGTTCGTCGGCGTCTATTTGTAAAAGCCAGATTCGACACGGCAACTCAAGATCCGGTTCAGTCTCATTCTCTTATACACACAACCTAATTATAGTACAAGTATATATTTTTTAATCACAACTCACAATGATAAAATGCTTGCCCACAGCTACGAGACACAACCTGCTTGTAATATTTTATTCTGTATTGTCAGTTTTTAAAACGCATGATTCGACACGGCAACGAAAGAGTCTTGTCAAGTCACAAAAAAATGTCAAAGGGCATGGTACATGAGACAACCCTTGGTTCACTTTCACTTCACTTTCAGGCACCACGAATTGATTTAAAACCATCGATTCGACACGGCAACGAAGGATTCTGATGCGTCACACACAAACGCACATGCCTATGATTATTTCAAAAGCATTTTGTTTTATCATGTGATTTGTTTTATCACAAGTTAAACAACGACAAAAGGCTGTCCAGTTACAAGACACAATCTTTCTTTTCTCTACTTCATTTTCTTTTTCATAGACCACGCTTCCTTCTACGGTGCCGCTTTGAAGACAGAAGAGACATTTACATCATATCATCTGCTTAGTTGGCATCATGTCAGCTCCAAATGAGCTATTTTGTCATAGCTACAGCTTGCCCTGTTCAAGAGCTCACAACGAAAGTGTCGAGCAGAAGATGAATAATGATTGGATAAAAAAAATATCTTTTCAATCAATTACTGCACTGTAAGGCCCTCAAACTGACATATTGTAATCATCGCGAGAATTCAGGACAGTTATGAGGTTTGCGAGTGAGCCCAATGCTGCCTTAAATGGCAGTCGGAGATGCCACAATCCTCAGCGAGCCAAAATGAGTCAGAGACAAAGTGCCTCGCAGAAACGTGTGGATATTCGCTCATTCCACGATCTTCATTTCCACAGCATTAGGCACAATTGCAAAATGGAATGAGATGCAAATACCAAACAAATTCTGCCCTGACATAGGTAGCAATGCGCAATTTCAATTGAGACTGTCAGAGAGACTTTCATTCGACAATATCATGAATATTTTGTGGTTGAACTGTAGTTTGCAGCGGTGTAGAACTCCATCCCACCATACTGACAGCTGTTCCTAAAATGTTGGCTACCTTGTGTAGCTAAACAAAAAGGCCCAAATATGGCGTTAAATGAATGCATAATATGTCATTTATCATGTGCTGAATTCAGATATATCACTTATACAGCTGTGGTATTGAGCTGAATTGTTCCATCATCATCATCATCATAAAACCGTTCAAGGGATCCGTGGACACTTAACAATTTGGGGAGGGGAGCTAGAATTTTATAATTCATGGGAAAGTTTGGAAAAACCAGCGTAAAGAATGTGTATTATTTACTATTGCTTTAATTAGGACTAATTACCCAATTATTCAAGATAAAAAAAGCAGGTAAATGTCCAGCCGCTGATTTTCCGTGTCCCAGTGAAGTGTGGTACTAGTGGCACACGGCTTCCCTCTAGTGGTGTACAGATGAATCACTGCCTAAGTCCAATTCACTTGTATAACTAGTACAGTATTAGAACTTTTTAGTACAATATATTTGTATTTAATATTTAAGAACTGTACGTTTTAAACTTTAAACTGGGTAAATTTTTTATTTAACTTTTATGTGTGTGCAATGCATTTTAATTAAATCATAATTTAAGTGTGTTTTCCCCTATTTTTTAAGTGCAGCGCAAATTTTCAAAGTGTATAATGTTAAATTGGCTTACAATAATACAGGAACGTTTTTTTGGAATCACATTTTTGTGTTGTTTTTTATCAATACATACTTGACCTAGCACGTGATTGATGGTGGTAATTGGAAAGCTCAATATATTTTTAGTTGGCGTAAAAACTGACAACTACTGTAAAAAAAAAAAAAAAAAAACAACAGTATAGTATTTTTATTTGATTATCTACATGTTGCTGTTTAAATAGATAAACGTCCAAATGCAAAATAATTCTAAAAAGCAAAAAAAAAAAAAAAACGGGTTGCGGGGGTGACCCTCACGTTCCACCACGTTCACGTTCCAGGCAATTGCGTCACGGTGCGTTCCTTTTCAAATGTCACTGAGGCTTTTCCGAGGACACGCGAAGGCACCATGACAGCCAGCTTGTTCGCCGTTTCGGCCGGGCACACGCTCTCTGGCTCCTCTGTGGTGCGTCGGTGTGGAGAGGAGGAGGGGGGAAAAAGAGGAAGGAATATGGTTTCATGTGACGCTCCTCCCGCACTAGCGGATCTCTGGTAGCGCGGAGGAGGAGAAGGAGGAGGAGGAGGAGGAGGAGGAAGCTGCGTGGCTCAACAAAGCCTCCCCATACCTCAAGCGAGCGCCTCGTACGGTACCGAACAAAACCCGAGGAGCACCGAGGAGACCTAAATGGGTGAGGTGCAGCATTTTCCCCGCTGTATTCGCAGCCCCCCCGCCCCTCTCTCGAGCCTAACCCTAACCTCCCTTCTAGAATATCCCCCGGCGCATCTGGATGAGCAGGGGCGGAAAGCCCAGGTCCATCGGCTGGGTGCTCCCTGCCCACCTTAACCCCCCCGTGGGTGCGGAAATGTGTGTGCGTGTACTATGTCGTCCCCTCTCTGCTTTATCGTGAATGTGCGTGTGCTGACTAGGACAGAGCTTCATGAGTTGCAGATGTTGACACGTTTGCATTCGGGCTCACTATGCGTGCGCGTGCGTGTGCTGACTGTGACGTTCCTCATTAGGCGCGTCCCCCGGGGTGCAGAGAGGGGCTAATGGCCGAGTCATCGATCGCTCAATCGGCAATTATTTCATCGATAGCACGCATGCAGACAGGCGAGCGAGGGGAAGAGGTGTCCAATTTTCATTTTCAGTTCCCACTCACTTGACGGCGTGAATGTGAGTGCGAATGGTTGTCCGTGTCTCTATGTGCCCTGCGATTGACTGGCGACCAGTTCAGGGTGTCGCCCGCCTTTCGCCTGAAGTCAGCTGGGATAGGCTCGGGCGCCCGGCGGCCCTAACCAGGATAAGCGGTGTTGAAAATGGATGGAAAATGGATAGATGTCCCCCCCAAACTCTCAGACGTGACATGTTGCTCGCTCTCTGCCACGCGTGTAAACAAAAAGCGGCGGGCGAGGTGGCTAGCTGGCAAAGCGCAAAACTGCGTGCAGTGACCCCCGCTTATTCTCGGTTAGGCATTTGCAAATTAGCGTATTTGTGCATACGTTTTTGGAGCCTGTCCGCCGTTATTTGCTGAAAAGCTCCAATTTGCTGTTTTTATGCTCAGGTCCAAGCATGTCTGATTTGAAAATATTGCTTTGGCGCTATCTTGTGGCACCTTGTTGCTAAGGAACTAAGTTGAAATGAGGGGAGGAGCTTCATTTAGGCAATAGCCTTGTCTTATACAAAGTGATTTGCCGCCATCTTGTGGCATTTATAGAAAATTACAAACCTTTTTGGATGGGTGTCAGTTGGTCGCAGATTTTCGTAATTCTTCGCTGTGGTTTGTTTACATGGCGATATTTTGAAGAATGCAAACTTGTGAAAACGTGTCTCAAAGGGGATTTTTTTTATTTTTCTGAAGACGGTAGCGTCAATGTAATCAAACAGCGATTTTGTAGTTTCTTTATAAAGTGACATCGCCATCTACTGGTCCGGCATGCACATCACCGCATGTGAACGGGTTGCAGTGATCCCCTGCCAGTGTTAGCGCTTTTAACGTCCACACTCAAAACGGAAGACGTGCTCAGTCGGCCTCGCTTATAAGACACGACTTGGTAGATTTTCCTCAAAGGGTTTATAAATTGTGGCATTGAAAATGTTCTTAACAAAGTGTTTTTGCTGTGCCTACGTAAAATATGTTTTGTGGGGGCGGCCAAGAAGCATTTGATGAATGTACAAGCTAGCTTTCGGATGCAAACAATGCAGACCGAGGGAGTGCGCTGAAGGCACATGAATATGAAAATTATGAGCTTAAAGTGCTTGGATGTGTTCCTTCTTCACGTGGGAGAATTTTGTGGAAGTGCGATCCACACTTTGAGTGGGTTTGAGTTCCCCCGTGGACTTCGCAGAACCGCGAGAACACGCTAGCGCTGTGGCCGAGCGCCCACGTCAGCGTGCAGCGTGTCTGTGTCTGCGCGCGCTTACAACCCGGATGGAGCGCAGCTGTTTGCGGGACACCGCGGCGCTCATCTCTTCCCGCTCGTCGAGTCCAAGCCTGCATCTCCGCAGCTCGAGTGGGAGTTTTGTTTTGTTTTGTTTTGTCTGCGGCCGTTTGAATGTTGTGACTCGCTTCTCATCGCCACCTCTTTCTCTTTTTCGCGCCTTTTAAATGTTAACGACATTAGCATCGTTTGGCACCAGGTGCCAAGTCATTGATACAGAAAGATACTTCAGTGATTTTTGTTGTTGTTGTTGCATATTACAGATCATTACCATGTTCATTTTTAACTATATGAATCCTCCTGCTTTTTAACTACATCACAATCTTGATGGTTGAGGTACAAACTGGAGCTGAGGTCAAAAGTAGTCCTATCAATAACTAGAGAAACCAGGCTATCTGGTTGAACTCTGTGGCCACCACAGCAGACGGCGGTTGGATTTGCCACCGTGTCACTTGTTCCTCGCACTCTTCTTTACACCCATGCTGACACAAGTTCCTTCTCTTGTTCTCAGTCCCATAATCAACAAGTTCATTTGCATTTTGATGCATTAATTAGCCATTAGGCAGACTTCAAACGATTCATTCCAATGATGCCTTTTAAAAAAAATAATAAAATAATGTCTTTGCTCATCCATATGCTGCATGCTTGTGCGTAAAGGCCTCAATTTGGGAGGAGGGAGTCTGTGTGGGTGAGTCATACTCACCCGCATATACGCTTGTTTCCATGGTTACTGCACCCTGAAAAAAACCATCTATCTATCTATCTATCTATTTATCTATCTATCTATCTATCTATCTATCTATCTATCTATCTATCTATCTATCTATCTATCTATCTATCTATCTATCTATCTATATCTAACCTTGATAGTTATTTAGCTTTTCAAGGTAATCAGCGTATCTATCTAGATCTAACTATCTGATTAAGCTACTTAGCTCAAGCTAGTAAGCTTACCAACTTAGGTATCTGATATGTCTATCTGTACTGTATCTCTGAAGCTAGTTAGCTTAGCGAACTAGTTACCAATAGGTCTGTGTGTCCATCAACCCTAGCTAGTTTCAAGGTAGTCAGTCCATCACAGTATCTTGTCCATTTGTATATTTTTTGAGAAAATGTAGTTTGCCTAATTATCTATCTAAACATAATTCGGTTAGCTGTCTATCCATCCAGCCATGTAATTAATCTGCTTCACTCAACTAGTAGCTAGTTTACCAACCTAATTAGCTGATCTATCTAGTTCGCTTAGAAAGCTAATTACCAAGATAGCTATTCGTCCATGAACCTTAGCTAGCTCCAAGCTCGTGAGCATATCCATTTTGTACATAGCAGTTTAGCTTATCAAGGTAGCCATCTATCTCGCCTGGTTAATTTGCTAGCTAACAAGTTAAAGGTCTCCATCAAATCTCATCAGATCCGGTTATAACTGTTTATGAAGGATCTCTTTAGATTTTGGCCCAGAAGAAATTCTTGAAACTTTAGCTCCCTTTTTAGCTACTAAGATTAAAGATTGATCGATTTGGAGGGTTGGCAAAGGCTGCTCTCGCTCTCTGCTCTCGTTTTTATTTGTGCAAACTTTATTAAACATGAAACCGGATACACTTAGTGGCCACGGCAGTGCTGCGGGCCCATAAAAGCCTCAATGTTTTATGTAGAAATTCCATCCTTGTTTCTCTTCATGATTACGGTTTGCTTTATATCCCCAAAACAGCACCGGAGAGTAAAAACAGAAGCATGCCATGCACCTATCTGCAATGTGTGACCTTTCGCTGCAACATGCCAACACTCTCACTCTCGTTCTGCCTCAGTGGAGGCCGTGGTGGAGTTCGACTATGAGGCCCAGCAGGACGATGAGTTGAGCCTGAACGTGGGCGACGTCATCGTGAACATCCGGCGAGACGACGGAGGATGGTGGGAGGGCGAGCTGGGGGGTCGCCGGGGGCTGTTCCCCGACAACTTTGTGCGGGTGAGTACACGCCACATCACAGTGGTGCCAAGTAACAAAGTACAAATATTTTCTAACTCTACTTAAGTAGATTTTTTTCTGTACTTGAGTATTTATTTTATTGACGACTTTTTACTTTTACTGCCTATATTTGCAAACAAATATCTGTACTTTGTACCCCAGAATGTCGTTTTTTCCCCCTGGTGCTGGTGTGTGTGTGTGTGAGGTGAGAAGAGGGAAGATAGTGTGTGTGTGTTGGCAGGAAGTGGACGGTAGCGCAGTAACGCATTTCGACAGTGTTGCGGTCTCGTCATGTGCTGGATTTGTGCTGAGCCACTGTCACAGCGCTCATTCAGTGTCGCGGTGCAGGACAATGGCCGTGCGTGTGCGTGCGTGTGCATGTGGGGCACTCAGGAATACCGCACTGGTGTGTCACAAGACTGCACTTGTGGGAATGTGCGGCATTCGGCCGTTGAATGTGTGTGTGTGTTTAGTGAGAAACGGAGAATGTCCACAGTCGGCAAAACACAGGAAGTGATGCAATGCAGTAACTCAGGATGCAGTACAAAATGGTATTATCACAACATTTTGATAATTGCCTAATAATTGATGTGTTAGAAAAGAGAAAAAGCTCACAATCCACATTTAGCCCGCTCTGCAGGAGTCCTCTAACCTTTGTTACATTCATTTAGTGACTCAGCTTTTCATCTAGATCTAGCACCGTTATTTGGCTAGCAAGTCGTCAGTCCTTCCCATTCTTATTATTTCACTAGTTAGCTCAAGCTTGTTAGCTTAGCAAGCCAGTTACCAATATGTCTATTTGTCTATCCACCTTAGCCAGTTACAAGCAAGTTATGCTATGTATAACCTCCATATAGATATCTTTAACAGCTACCTAGGTTATCAAGGTTGTCAGCCCATTTATCTATTTAAAACTAAGCTTTGTTAGCAAGATAACTAGTTGTCAGTGCTTTCCATTCTAGCTATTTCATTACAGTTAGCTGGAAGTTGTTATCTTAGCAAGCTAGCTACCAAGGTCTACTTGTCCTTGTCCTTAGCTCTTTGTAAATTAGTCAGGCCTTCTACTGCATCCATTTATATAACTTTGATAGTGATTTTGCTTATCAAGGTAACCGATTCATCTATATAGATCTCGCTCGGTTAACTAGCTACACTTCTGCATTGAATCTGACTAGTTAAGTTTTGAGAAGTTTCTTCCCATTCACTGTCAATCAATCAACACACTGCTCCACCCAATTTGGTACCGTATCACCGTCTATCTGAACTGAACTAGTATGTAACCATCAACTGGAATCAACTGGAATCACATACCATCAACTGGAATCACATACAGCATCTCACAAAAGTGAGTACATTTTCTAAATATTATATCTTTTCATGGCACAACAGTGCTGCAATATACATTGTCTAAATCACTGGCAACAAAAGTGAGTACACCCCTGAATGAGAGAGTTCCGATTTCAGTTCCAGTCAATGTGGGTCCACCGTCAAGGCAAGTTAGGTTAGCACCAGGTTAGTGGATGTCGTCATGTGACCACTGATCATGTGCCAGCAAATCGGACTCACGTGATGTGACTCAACGTGAGCACTTCACTTGAAGCAAGGCAGAACCAAACTTTTTTTTCCAGGGCCGCATACAGAAAAATGGAAGAATGCAATGGCCACTTGAATTTATTAACACGCTAAAACAAATCTATCAAGCAATTGTTTCCATATTTAAGGGGTGTGTGGCCTAGTGAGTGACGTCAGAAGCTCTGACTTGAGCTGCGGTTGGCCATTTTCCACACGTTAGCATCCTTGTAAGTGTTTTTAGTTTGTATTTTTGCATTTTGCTGCCTGTGCACGTCTGAAAGTGCATCGGTGCATGTATTTATGTATTTTTTTTCCAAGCGTCACTCGAAGTGCAGCCTATCTGAAATTTGTTTTGTTTTATTGGGGGCTGGAAACCGATTATTGGTATTTCAACTCATTGAAAATTGATTTGATGTAGTTTGTAAATAGTGTTACAAGCTTGGTCAGGGGAAAAAATAAACTCATGCTACCACTTGCTTGGACTTTAGACACTCTAACCAGAACCCTGATTCAAAGTCAAGTCAGTTAAAACAGTTACTTCGACCTGCCAGCCCAACACATCAACACACCCCCACACACACCCACACAATACAATACATGCAGATGTTTCCTGTTCAGATATGACGAATCATGTTGTCTTCCTCATTTCATCTGCCTTTCCTTTAAGTCGCCACGGCCTCCCTATTTCCCCCCACTGACAATAGTTAAAAAGTGCAATCTCTTGGAAGTCCTAACGACTAACAGATGTATTGTGTACCTTCCAATTCAATGCGCTTGAACGTAAATCCGTCAGACGTGTCCCTCAGCTCTCGTAAAGGAAGAGGAAGCTGGAGCCTCACAAATGGCCGCTGTGGGTCTTTGCGTGGGCTCGCATGGGGTGTGTAGGACACTCGTGTGTGTGTGATGTGTGTGTGTGTGTGTGTGTGAGAGTGTGTGTGCAGGCATGCAGAGTCAATCGATGGTCAACTTCCCGCTGGATCGCTGCTTATGTTGACTTTGTAAAAATGCGACTAACATGGCAATCAGCTCAGAGTGATAGTGTCCATATGCTCTGGGATATATATATATATATATATATATATATATATATACACACACACACACACACACAGACACACACACGTGTGAGTGTGTGTTATTTTTCTAAAAAAAAAAAAAACTAAAACAGACTTGGGCTATTTCTGTGGGGGCTGGAATGGAATAATGGCTTTTCAATGAATTGTGTGATTTGAGTTGTATTTGTTTGGCATCTGTAAAATGACGTGCCCATAGCATTTTGATGTGGATTCAGCAATTCTTTTCTTCTATTTTCAACAACGAAAGCTTGAATCATTAGTCTAGGTGCTGACATTTCGTCCACTTTTCTGTTTCTGAACCGGAGTTGCTGTTGTCTAGGAAACCGCTTGGTATTTTTGGACCTTGTGGCTCATTAAGGCTTTCGTGCCACACCAGGCCATGTGAGGGGACCGTGTGTGTGCGTTCAAACGTGCGTGTGCGCGTGTGTGTTCGTGAGTCAGTCCAGCCGGCCCGTCTGCTTGACTGGGCCGTCTTCGCCACAGGCCATGGGCTTACGAAACAGCGTCGCCACGGTTGCGGCGGTGGAGACGTCAGCCGTCATGTCCGCTTTCTCTCCCTTTCCCCCCTTCCGCCATATTTGTTGTCCCGTCTCCTCTGCTTTCTCTTCGGCGTGGACGGCGAGGCAAATGTTTCACGCTGTTTGTGTTTGTCCACATTGGGGAGCGTGTCGCGAAAGACAAACACCAGAATTTCTAAACTATACAGTACAATAAAAGTTTGGACAGCATAGTATAATTGATTTTAAAATGAATTAAAAAACAGCCTTTTGGTGTTTGCCTACTAAACGGAGAGTTAAAAAATTAGACTGTAAGGATTATTAGGGCCACAATGGAAAAAAAAAGTATCAGAGATGAAACTCCGAATCTTTCGAGAATAAAAGAAAGAAATATAGAAAAAAAGTCATTTTGGAGCTTGAAGTAGTAACTTTGTGAGAATAAAATGATAGTTCAGAGATTGAAGTCATAATGTTATGACAATAAAGTCGTATAATTTTGGAAAAAAAAGATTGTTGTATAGATAAGATTGAAGTTGTAGTATTTGTTGTAGTATTTTTAATTAAAAGAATCATCCAATTTCCAGATGGATTATGAGAATCAACTTGTGTATTTCTAGAAAACCGTCTTATATTTTTTAGATTAGAGTCGTAATATTATGAGGATAAAGTTTTATATTTTCTAGATTAAATTCCCTCTCCCCAGCCACTTCATCCAGCTCTTCCGGAGGGATCCCGAGGCGCTCCCAGGCCAGCCGAAGAACGGGAGTCTCTCCAGCGTGTCCTGGGTCGTCCCCGGGGTCTCCTCCCGGTGGGACGTGCCCGGAACACCTCACCAGGGAAGCGTCCGGGAGGCATCCGAATCAGATGCCCCAGCCACCTCATCTGGCTCCTCTCAATGCGGAGGAGCAGCGACTTCTACTCTGAGATCCTCCCAGGATGACCGAGCTGCTCACCCTATCTCTAAGGGAGAGCCCGGACACCCTGCGGAGGAAACTCATTTCGGCCGCTTGTATCCGGGATCTCGTTCTTTCGGTCACGACCCACAGCTCATGACCATAGGTGAGGGTAGGAACGAAGATCGACCGGTAAATCGAGAGCTTCGCCTTTCGGCTTAGCTCCTTCTTTACCACAACGGACCGATACAAAGTCCACATCACTGCAGACGCTGCACCGATCCGTCTGTCGATCTCCCGTTCCATTCTTCCCTCACTCGTGAACAAGACCCCAAGATACTTGAACTCCTTCACTTGGGGCAGGATCTCATCCCCGACCCGGAGAGGCATGCCACCCTTTTCCGACTGAGGACCATGGTCTCAGATTTGGAGGTGCTGATTCTCATCCCAGCCGCTTCATACTCGGCTGCGAACTGCTCCAGTGAGAGTTGGAGCTCACGGCTTGATGAAGCCAACAGAACCACATCATCAGCAAAAAGCAGAGATGCAATACTGAGGCCACCAAACCGGACCCCCTCTACGCCTTGGCTGCGCCTAGAAATTGTGCCCATAAAAGTTATGAACAGAATCGGCGACAAAGGGCAGCCTTGGCGGAGTCCAACCCTCACCGGGAACGAGTCCGACTTACTGCCGGATATGCGGACCAAACTCTGACTCCGGTCGTACAGGGACCGAACTGCCCGTATCAGGGGATTCGGTACCCCATACTCCTGAAGCACCCTCCAGAGGACTCCCCGAGGGACACGGTCGAACGCCTTCTCCAAGTCCACAAAACACATGTAGACTGGTTGGGCGAACTCCCATGCACCCTCGAGGACCCTGCCGAGGGTGTAGAGCTGGTCCACTGTTCCACGGCCAGGACGAAAACCACACTGCTCCTCCTGAATCTGAGATTCGACTTCCCGACGGACCCTCCTCTCCAGCACCCCTGAATAGACCTTACCAGGGAGGCTGAGGAGTGTGATCCCCCTGTAGTTGGAACACACCCTCCGGTCCCCCTTCTTAAAAAGGGGGACCACCACCCCAGTCTGCCAATCCAGAGGCACTGTCCCCGATGTCCACGCGATGTTGCAGAGGCGTGTCAACCAGGACAGCCCCACAACATCCAGAGCCTTTAGGAACTCCGGGCGAATCTCAGCCCTGCCACCGAGGAGCTTTTTAACTACCTCGGTGACCTCAAACCCAGAGATAAGAGAGCCCGCCTCAGAGAACCCACACTCTGCTTCCTCATGGGAAGGCGTGTCGGTGGAATTGAGGAGGTCTTCGAAGTATTCTCCCCACCGACTCACAACGTCCCGAGTCGAGGTCAGCAGCGCCCCATCCCCACTATACACAGTGTTGGTGCCGCACTGCTTTCCTCTCCTGAGACGTCGGATGGTGGACCAGAATTTCCTCGAAGCCGTCCGGAAGTCTTTCTCCATGGCCTCACCGAACTCCTCCCATACCAGAGTTTTTGCTTCAGCGACCACCAGAGCTGCATTCCGCTTGGCCAGCCGGTACCCATCAGCTGCCTCAGGAGTCCCACAGGCCAAAAAGGCCCAATAGGACTCCTTCTTCAGCTTGACGGACACCAACTGGTTCGGGGATTGCCGCCACGACAGGCACCGACCACCTTACGGCCACAGCTCCGGTCGGCCGCCTCAGCAACGGAGGCGTGGAACATGGTCCACTCGGACTCGTTGTCCCCAGCCTCCCCCGGAACATGAGCAAAGATCTGTCGGAGGTGGGAGTTGAAACTCCTTCTGACAGGGGATTCTCCCAGACGTTCCCAGCAGACCCTCACAATACGTTTGGGCCTGCCACGTCGGACCGGCATCTTCCCCCACGATCGGAGCGAACTCACCACCAGGTGGTGATCAGTTGACAGCTCCGCCCCTCTCTTCACCCGAGTGTCCAAGACATGTGGCCGCAAGTCCGATGACACGACCACAAAGTCGTTCATCGAACTGCGACCTAGGGTGTCCTGGTGCCAAGTGCACGTGTGGACACCCTTATGCTTGAACATAGTGTTCGTTATGGACAATCCATGACGAGCACAGAAGTCCAATAACAGAACGCCGCTCGGGTTCTGATTGGGGGGGCCGTTCCTCCCAATCACGCCCTTCCAGGTCTCACTGTCATTGCCCACGTGAGCATTGAGGTCCCCCAACAGAACAATGGAGTCCCCAGCGGGAGCGGTCTCCAACACCCCCTCCAAGGACTCCAAAAAGGGTGGGTACTCTGAACTGCTGTTTGGTGCATAGGCACAAACAACAGTCAGGACCGTCCCCCCACCCGAAGGCGGAGGGAGGCTACCCTCTCGTCCACCGGGGTGAACCCCAACGTACAGGTGCCGAGCCGGGGGGCAATAAGTATACCCACACCTGCTCGGCGCCTCTCACCGTGGGCAACTCCAGAGTGGAAGAGAGTCCAACCCCTCTCGAGAGGACTGGTACCAGAGCCCAAGCTGTGTGTGGAGGCGAGTCCGACTATATCTAGTCGGACTCTATCTCGACCTCACACACCAGCTCGGGCTCCTTCCCTGCCAGAGAGGTGACATTCCACGTCCCTAGAGCCAGCTTCAGTAGCCGGGGATCGGATCGCCAAGGTCCCCACCTTCGGCCACCGCCCAGCTCACACTGCACCCGACCCCTATGGCCCCTCCCACAGGTGGTGAGCCCATGGGAAGGGGGACCCACGTTACCCTTTCGGGCTGTGCCCGGCCGGGCCCCATGGGTGCAGGCCCGGCCACCAGGTGCTCGCCTTCGAGCCCCACCACCAGGCCTGGCTCCAGTGGGGGGCCCCGGTGACCCGCGTCCGGGCAAGGGAAAACGAAGTCCATTGTTTGTCGTCATCATTAGGGGTCTTTGAGCCGTGCTTTGTCTGGTCCCTCACCGAGGACCTGTTTGTCATGGGTGACCCTGCCAGGGGCATAAAGCCCCAGACAACTTAGCTCCTAGGATCACTGGGACACACAAACCCCTCCACCACGACAAGGTGACTGCTCAAGGAGGGGTAAATTAATATTACAAAAATAAAGTTGCATATTTTTCAGAATACAGATATCTATATTTTCAATGTATAGATTCATAAACTTAAAAGCGTAAATGTGTATATTTTCCCTAAAAAAGTCGTATTGTTTGGCTAAAACGTCATATTTGAAGGAGTGAACTAAAAATGCGTCCACACGCGTGTGACGCATCCGTCTGAGGCAAGCAGCCACTGGCTTTCTTTTCATACCTTGCATACAATGACCAACTAATGCGCCTTTCAAGCAACAGCTGCACATTTACTTCAAAGTCCCCATACTGATAATATTCTGATGGTGCTGTGCCAAAACACTCATTACTTTCCAAATTTTTTTCTCCATCGCTCTTCCTTCCTCAGCCAGCCAGCTAAAATTTCACGACTCCTAACAAGTGTACATTCTCTCCGTCAACACATAACTTTCCAAGTCTTCTGATCTTTTTGTCCTTCTTTGCAGGAGATCAAGAAAGATGGCATGCGAGATGGCGGACAGGCCGGCGCGGCCGTCAAAGCCGACCTGTCCAACGGCCGGGCCAGTCCCGTGTCCGAGCCCGCCGCCAGACCGGCCAAGAAAGGTAAGCCGGCTCGCGTAAGCCGACACGCGTCCTCCATCCGGCCGTTTTTCCATCGCATTTGCCCTCATCTGCCTTGCGGGTGAGCAGGAGTCTTCACGCCCACGGACAAGTTCCAGTGTTCCATGAAGCCAACGTGCATTTGTCGAGAATGTTAGAGGAAGCACAGAACATGCAAACACGCAGGCCGAGTCCAGGTTCAAACACAGAGTTGTGCAGATCAAATTACCATGAGAATAAAAGTGTATATTTTCAGAAAAAAAGTCGTATATTTGGGGGGGGAAGTAGTTTATTTTTAAGATTAAAGTTGTAATATCATGAGGAAAAGAATTAAGGATTACATTTTCATGTGTCTTGCGATAACAAGTTGTCTTTTCAAGATAAAACGCCATATACCTTCAAGATGAAAGTAATAATATTGATTAGCACAGAAAGGAGCACATTCGCACTTCCCGACAAACGGTCAATTATCACACAATCAAGACTGAGGGCTATCGCGAGAATCATTTTCAGGATAAAAGTGGTATATTTTCCAAATTAAAGTTGTAATATTACGTTTAATAATATTATTAATTAATTATTAATTATGCACATTGATTAATTATTATTATTCATAATACAAGTTGTATATTTGGGCGGGAATTTTTTTTTATGTTTTAGAGATTAAAGCCGTAATACTCTGAGAATAATGTGGATTGTTTTTAAATTGTAATATTACAAGAATAAAGTTGTTTACGTTTGAGAAAAATATTTTCAAGATTGAAGTTGTAATCTTATGAGAACAAGTTGTATATTTTCAGGTGAAAATGTCTTATCTTTGAAGCAAAGTTGCAATTTTATGAGAATAAAGTTGTGTAGGAAAAAGTTACCAGCCTATTTTGACAAAGTTAATATGCATAATACGTTTATGATTAATGCATAATTGATTTGTTTCATGTCCATCCATATGATGCCCAACACTGTTGTCACGAGAAAGGCGTCCCCTGGTGGACAAAAAGAGAACAGCAGGCCACAGCAAAAAATGTGCTGTCATGAGCTGAACCAATTTGGTTAGCTTATCCCAAAACATGTCGGCCAATGGTATGCTTCCAAGTTCCATTTACATTTCAGAGTTTATACTTTATTTTTACTTCCGTACCAGAGTTGAATCTTCTACTTGTACACAAATATCCAATTGTACTTCTACTTAAGTACATAATGTGAGCACTTTGGAAAGAAAAGCGCTTGATGACACGAACAAGGGGAATGTTCCCCAAAGACGCTGAAGAGAAATAATTCCTAGGTCTCCTGATAGACCAAAGGTTTCGTGGTTTTTGATGACCACAAACTGTTAGCCAAACCAAAATGTTCTACTTTTTGCCAACACACCGTTAACTTGAGTATGGATGTGAATTCCAGGGGAGCAGATCCGTAAGCGCCGGTGCAAAGCGGCCTTCAGCTACGTGCCTCAGCACGAAGACGAGCTGGAACTGAAAATAGGCGACATCATCGAAATCTTAGCGGAGGTAAGACAATAACGCTCGCTTTTCGTATTCGTCCAATGACAAGCTGACTGTAGAAAACGGCTTGTTTTGAAAGCAGTGGTTCTCAAACTGGGGTCCCTGAACAGTGTAGCATCAAAAAAGGTGTTTTCTGTTACAACTGTTGTTCTCTAGAGGGCAGCACTGCCCCGATGAGTCTGAAGCGTGGGCTTGTTGTTTGTGCCGCATGCAGGTGGAGGAGGGCTGGTGGGAGGGCGTCCTGAATGGCAAAAGTGGGATGTTCCCCTCCAATTTCACCAAAGAGATCCTGCTCGAAGCTGATGGGCCCTCCGCGGACACGCCCGCCTCGCAGGAGGAGCCCCGCAGCGGCCGCAACAGTGAGTCTCGCCCAATCTGAAGACGGGGATGGCGCCCAGTTGGATGATTTAAGAGGTTTTTTTGGGGTGTGTGTGTGTGTGTGTAGGTAAGAACAGTCCAGGGAGCGAAAGCGATGGAGGGGACAGTCGGTCCGAAACAGGCTCCGGGGAAATCCAGCCCAAAAAGGTAATCAGAGTATCATTGTAGAACTGGATGCCACAAGATGGCGGCAAATCACAACCTTTGTCTAAATTTAGCTGATCGACTCACACAACTCCAAAAATGTTATAAAGATACCTTTAGGTGCATTGCAAACGCTGAAGATGGCGCTGTTGTGTCTGACTTGTAGGTGAGAGGCTTCGGCTTTGGCGACATCTTCAAAGATCAGCCCATCAAGCTCCGGCCGCGCTCCGCCGACGTCGACTCGGAGGCCGACAAGGTGAGTCGGCACGCGAGCATTTGTCAAGCTGCCCCTTTAAGTGCAGCAATCGGCCGCATTTCACGCTTCACTCTTCACGACCTCAAATGCCACAAGATGTCGCCGAAGCGCGTTAAGGAACTGTGTTGAAGTGACACGCTTTTTGTGTCAGGGAGGAGCAATGTTTGGGTTGTTAGTACAGGTCTTGATTTACTCTAGACCCCCCCCCCCCCCACCCCCCCAAAAAAAAGGGTACCGATCGTGTCCCGTGACCACTAAATTGATTCTGTACTCGTTTTGGTTTTGAGGGAAGGAAGTCTGGCGTTGTCTCCTCCTTTTCCTGTGTCAGTTTGACTGCACAGGAAGTGCTTTCATGTTCACACACACGTACGATCTCTCTCTCAACCAAAGCAGAAGCGAGAGAGAGCAGAGAGGAGGGAGGGAAAAAAAAGCACAACCGTTTTTCACTGACGCTCACACATTGAAGCGCACACACACACACACACACACGGTGGGTGTCCCGCTCCCGGCGCTGATGTAGCAACGTGTCGTCTGTCTGTCTGCTTTTGACTGCGAGCCGAGAGGAAGGTAGGATCAATGATCTTTTCTTTTCTACTCCTCCATCCTTCTCCTGTTCTTCCTTAATTCTATTCGTCTTGTTTCCTAGGAAGCTGTCGTGCAGTTTTGACACTTTTACATTCTAAATTCACCCCAAAACATAACAAATATACCCATATATAGACTTTATGGCTTAGAAATGTAGGTAGATTAGGTGTAACAATTTTTCACAGGGTTTCTACATATTACATTTCCAATACAGTGCTATTTTCTTTGATTAAAAACACATTGCAAAATAATTTTGATGTTTTTTTTTGTAGGGGGCTGTAAAAGTAAGTGATTTTGAGCGTTGTCACAGAGTAAGTCAAAGTACCACTAAATTCTTACTTTTATGCAAACAAATAAATAAACAATTAGAACAGCGTTTACAGTCATAAATATTTTTTTTAAATTTTGTTACTTTTGTAAGTACTACATATGATGACTATCAAAACACTTTCATACACTACATATTTTCCATCCAATCATTTACTATAGTGCTTTTCCTCACTAGGGTTGCGTCTGTTTGCTTGCTTAGATTAGATTTAAACATTTATTTTAATTCCTCCTTGATGCTCTTCTTGTACTTGTTTTTACTTTTTTTGGGCTGCTTTATATTATTAATACGAGTGTATATGTGTGAATATTGCTGCTGACAATAAAAAAATAAATGAAGTATATCTTATCTAGTAAGCTGATGTGCCTAATTAGCAAAAGATGGTTAGCTTAGCGAGCTAGTTACCAGTACAACTGTTTGTCCATGAGCCATAGCTAGTTTCAAGGTAGTTAGCCCATGTACAAGATCGTGTCCTTTTATTTATTTTTTTGATAGAAGGTAGTTAACCCATTCGTCTATCTAAACGTAGCTTAGTTATCTGTCTACCCATCTAGCTATTTCGCTCGAGCTAGTAAGCTTACCAACTTAGCTGTTATCTCTAGCTACTTTATCGCTTAAGCTAGTTATCTTAGCAAGCTAACTACCACTATGTGTATTTGTCCATGAGCTTCAGTTGATAGTCTCGCTACTGGTTGTCTGTGTGTAGAATTTGAGAGCAAAGAAAGAATGTAACAAAAGTAATCGATCAGTATTTCCTAATTATTATGTGTGTGTGTGTGTGTGTGTGTGTGTGTGTGGAAGTCGGGGATGTTGTGCAGCCTGGCTCCCGCCGTGCGCTCTTTTATTGGCTCGATGGGCCGCCGTCGTCGTCCGCATGCTGCATGCAGACGGGGGGTGGGGGTCTTGGTTTGAAGGCAGAGGGATGGGATTGGGGGGGGGGGGGGGGGTGTTGGTGGTTATGCTGAGTCACCCCACCGCAAACGGCAACTTCTGGATGAGAGAAGATGCTAAATGCCAGTGGTGGGAGGTAACCAAGTACAAAGACTTTTTTGTTGTACCCGAGTCGAATTTTCAGGTATCCCTGCTTCACAATGTCTGTCAAAGGTTTTTTTTTGTTTTTTTTCATGTTGCTGATCTGTGTTAAATGGGATGTCGCATCAGATGTCACTTGACAGCTGTGTACTTTTTTACTTTTAGTTCCATTTAAAAGCAGATACCTGTACTTTTGACTTGTTACTTTTTCAAAATAAACTTCTTTGTGCACGATTGTATGATATATATTGTCTATATCTATTTATATTCTTTTCACACAAGTATCTGTACTCGTACTGAAGTACAGTGTGAGTACTTTTGCACCTCAGAGTCTGTACTCTTTTAGATAAGGAGTCAAATCAGCAGTTCAGTTTACTTTTACTTAATCACAGAGTGTGAGTACTTTTGCCACCTCTGATTTTGTACTTTTACTTTTCCTACTTTTGCAAGACTTTTTTTTTTTTAACACAAGTGTCTGTACTGCACTTCTGCTTAAGTAAAGTGTGTGAGTGCTTCTTCTACAGTGTGGTGGGGATCGATGCGACGCGTATGCACCTTTTACTTTAACTCTGCATACGACTCATCATGCAAACGTTTGCAGATGATGGGAAACGGTGAAGTTTTCAGTGAGTCAACGTCAGATCGCACTCAGCTCATCAAAACAACAGCACATTGTGACCTCCGCCAAGGCTTTGCCATGTGACTAGACGAGCATGATCCTACATGAGCACAACACATGACAACCTGATGTAACCTATCTGGACGCCTTTTAAATCTTACACCTCAATTTCATTACAAACACATCTTACAACGTTAGCCTTAAAAATGTCTTTAATATTTTTAGATTTTTTTAAATGCACAGGAAGTACAAGTGTACATGCACATATGGCGAAGACTGCAATTTCCACTAACAACCCAGGCTGAACTTGACTCCTCCCCGCCATACAAGGCTTTTCTTTTCGTTGAGATCTATCACTTAAACATGCTGTACTTCCTCGACACCAATTACTGTACTACTTTACTATTTAGAAAGGGCTTTGGTGGCATCTTGTGGCATCTTCGGGCATTTCAGAAAGAGTACAAAAACTCAAATAGGTGAGTTTTTCAGTGACTGGCAAAAATCTGCATGTAATTGACGGCCCCCCCCCCCCCCACCCATCAAAAATAAATAAATATTTCTAATTGCTTATGGATGCCACATGATGGCGGCAAAGCACTTTTTTTTAATAGACAATAACAAAGCTCCTCCCCTCACTTCAACATAGTTCCTTGGCACCAAGATGCCACAAGATGGTGCAAAAGCATTACTTTTATATTCAATCAGTGTATAGTTGAATTTGCAAATATGCAGGGGATCACTATACATGAAACGGGACTTGATGGCAATTTAAATAAGAGCCGCACCAGCAGGGGGCAGCACCATAAAAACTCTACTTTAATGTCAGTTGTTAAAGACTAAAATGAGATCACTAATTAGTGAAGTAAATTATGCAACTTAAAAAAAAAAATTAAAAAGTATCCCGCACCTATCAGCTCTTGTTAGTCATCTGATGGGTTTGCGGGGGGGGGGGGGGGGTTCTGTGAACAGAGAAGCGTGTGTGCGTTGGGGACAGACGCGGCCCTGTGAGTCTTTTCCTGTGGAAGAAGCCGCCCCCCTGCTTCCGCAAACACGGAGGAGGAGGGAGCCACACAAACAGCCCTTTAACACACACACTTCATTCATCAATCCGTCAGCTCTTTTGACTTTGTGCAAGTCATCTTCTCTAATTATCTTTCCTGCTCACTGCGGCGCGATTACGAATGAATGAAGCACAAGGTGCCAAATTTTGCCACATTAAGGAAAGTGTAACTTTATGTCTTCCAGGTTGCTGAGTGGAAGACGGCGAGCTCGGCGGCGCCTGACAACATGAAGAGCGATCCTGACGGCAGAGGAAAAGGTCGACCCGAGCTCATCCGTCCGTCCGTTTTCTCTAGCGCTTGTCCTCCTTAAGCTTTCTTTGAAATCTGCTCCCAGGACGAGAGCTGTGCAAAGTCCTCTTTCCTTACGAAGCGCAGAACGAGGATGAGCTGACTATCAAAGAGGGCGAAATCATCGCCATAATCACCAAGGTGATTTCACGTGCGTGGGTGTTGGAATCGCCCGGCGGAGTTTTTCTATTGGACCTCACCTCACGCGTTTCCGTGCAGGACTGCGCCGACACAGGCTGGTGGATGGGCGAGGTCGGCGGCAGGCAGGGCGTCTTCCCGGATAACTTCGTCAAGCTGCTGGAAGCCGAGAAAGAGGTAATCGGAATTGAAAAGGGGGGAGACTTCGTGTCTAGGGGAATTTTCTTCTCCACATCCACAAGAACATTCACCAAACTCAAACTCTACACTGATGGTTCTCAAACATTGTACAACAAAAATATTTAACACTCCATAAACCTCCATCATGACCAACATTAAAATACAGTAGTGCGTAGGCCTAAGTGCTCATCAAAAACGTTTTTATTCTATAAAGTATATATAATATATTACTGTAACATTCTGCAGTTTCAAAACTGTACTTACCGACAGAAAAACAAAAAAAAATGGACTTGAGTTGTGATTCAATTCAAATGTATTGCACATAAAGGTGAAATAAAAAATGTTCTCTGAATAAATCTTTTAAAAAGATTACATGCAAATGTATGATACTCAAAAAGTTAAATACAACTGAACTTTAGTTGCAATGATTCTTTCGGGTTCCACTCGAGGGAGCCCACGTACCATCGGGCTGTAAAATGTTTTAATTAGATTAACAATTAACAATTCCAACCACCCCTTGATTAATTAAGAGGGGTGTCCTGATACCTTTGTCCATGTAGTCTCTCTCTATTTTCCAGAGACCAAAGAAGCCGCCACCCCCCAGTGCACCGGCAACCAAACACACGACGCCAGGTAAGAAAATCTCCTTCCACCTCTTGCAGGTTACACATTGATGTTCCGAGGCAGCGAGAGAATGATGGCGGGACAAAAAATTGTGATCATTAGAGAAAAAGTCGGAGGTCAAGAAGGTTCCTCCGGAGCGGCCTGAGCACCTGCCGCACAGAGACCAGGACCGAGGTACCCGCGTTGGTCCCACCTGCTCTCACTTCAAATTCTAACTGCAGTCTGTCGCTTTTTTTCTGTATTTATATTAACAGTCTAGAGCATTTTGTCCTTTTAACCTTTTAATCCACCAATCTAAAAACAGATAATAGGTTTGAAGGACATAAATGTGTTTGCGATATGAAAACGTCAGCTCAACAGTTTGGTGCACTGTTTTCTGAAAGCAATGATTGCTTCAACAACACACTTTTAGTTGGGTGCTACAATAACAAAGTTAAATACAACTGAACTGTACTTAAAAAGCGCACTGTCCTGGATTAAATAAAAATCTAATGTAACATTTTGTGCAGTTTGAACATTCAAATCAGTGATCCTGTCACCAGGCGGCACGGTGGCTGACTGGTTAGCGTGTCAGCCTCACAGTTCTGAGGACCCGGGTTCAATCCCCGGCCCCGCCTGTGTGGAGTTTGCATGTTCTCCCCGTGCCTGCGTGGGTTTTCTCCGGGCGCTCCAGTTTCTTCCCACATCCCAAAAACATGCATTAATTGGAGACTCTAAATTGCCCGTAGGTGTGAATGTGAGTGCGGATGGTTGTTTGTTTCTATGTGCCCTGCGATTGGCTGGCAACCAGTTCAGGGTGTACCCCGCCCTCCTGCCCGATGACAGCTGGGATAGGCTCCAGCACGCCCGCGACCCTAGTCAGGAGAAGCGGCTCAGAAAATGGATGGATGGGTGGATCCTGTTACCTACCACTAGAGGGAGCCTGCAAAACACTAGTCAGTTTTTTGTTGAGATTGTAAGTACAGGATAATCCAAATATTTGGTTTTCATTAGAGACAACAGGAATATTTCATGCTGGTGTATTGATAGTGTATCAAAATGGTACCATACATATGTTGGAACTTGCTTCTAACGCCATTCATTCAATTCCTCCATTCAGTTTCCCAAAAGACACTCATCTGATATTATAGCTTCACTTCAAGTCATTCCTCTTCTGTGCTTCTACTTTAACGACTGCACTTTTTGTTTCCTTCCCCCAAAAATAAAATAAAAGGTTCTTTCTGGATGAACTTGCGTCATGTCACAAAACTAGAGAGGTGTGTGTGTGTGTGTGTGTGTGTGTGTAGGTGATGAGGTGGTCAAGCCTTCCCTCCCGACTGTCCTCCCCAAGAAACTTTTCCCTCCAAAGACCTCCGCTTCCCCCTCAGCTACCCAGCAACCCCCGAGGCGCCCCGAGAGACCACCCACTCTGGCGTCAGTACCCGGTCTCAGAACGTCCCGTGCGTCGCCCCTGTCCTACCCTAACGTTTGCGTTTGTGTGTGTGTGTGTGTGTGTGTGTGTGCGCGCGCGCGGTTTGGCTGCTCAGGTGTGAAAGCCCCAAGTCCGACGGTGGGGCTTCGACACCTGAATCCGCTCCCGACAGGTCTCATACCACCGGTGAGCACGGAGCGGGAAGATCGGGATGATTTTCTTGTGTCTGTTTGACGCCTGTGTGTGTTCGTGTTGGTGTGTGTGTGTGTGTGCGTGTTCATAGATCTGGACCTGGACGCGGTGGTCCCGTCAGCGGAGAAGCTCAGTCACCCGACGGCGTCGCGGCCGAGAGTCACGGACCGCCGGCCTCGCTCGCAGATCATCACATCTGTGAGGACGAATGAATGATTCAAATTTGATATGAACGATTTAAAAATGTGCGCTATAGTAGGACTGCGAAAGTGAACAGCAATGTATTATTTTGGCGCCATCTGGTGGACTCTTGCTGTTATTTGGTTTAATTCACTACATGAGATGCCGTGTTTTTATTGGCAGTCCTTGAATGCACCAACTGCACCGCCAAAAGTGAAACTGAAATGATGTTTCTGCTTCTGTCCAAATGCGGCAACTAATAACCCGTGTAGTCTACTATTCCCGAACATTTATTATTGTGTGTAAATGCCAAAAGGTGAGTTTTAATGACTTCATAACATTTGTGTTAAGTGCTGGTTTGCATATTTATTTGGGTATGTGCTTGTGTTTTAGACTAGTTTTGATGAGCCTCGTGCGTTTTGTTGGTGTCAAATACTGAAAACAGTCGTTTATGTAACATGGGCTCATGATTGTGTAGATGCTAGATGTATGGTGTTGTTGCTTCGCGGTGATCTCCATCTTGTGGCATCTATACGCAATTAAAAACCCTTTTAACGGTCGGGGGGGGGGGGGAGGGGGGGGGAGCAGTTATTCACATTTTTTGGCTTTTTGCTGCAGGTCTCTGTCGCAATTTCCCACGATCAGGCAATGACTTTGAAATAACATTTACTAATTGACTTACATACTTAGTGACTTGCGGGTTTTTTCTTCGTAGTCCTCAGTGACCAGCGGCGATGCGGAGCACCCGACGCCGGAGCGAGCCACGGAGGACCCAGAACCAGTCCAGTCCAGACCTGTGGAGGTTTCGGCAAGAAAGGGAGTTCCTGTCATTTCGGTAAGCACTAAACGTCACAAACTGTGTGGTGTTCCTTCTTTCCATCTTCAAAGTGAGTCACTGAAATTTACTTTTACTGAAGTAAAGGAGTTGAATCAGTACTTCTTTATCTGAGTATTTTTCTGTACTTGTACTTAAGTAGAGCGTGTGAGTCCTATGACCACCTTTTGACTCGGTGTGAAAGAGGCTTCTTCAGTGGCCCCTTCCTCGCCCTTCCATCTCCATCCAGTAGAGGCCGCCACCCCGCATGTATCTATGTGACCCCCCCAGGGCCCCGAGAGTAAATCCCAGGCGGCCGCCAAGTCGTCCTCGTCTCTGAACCCGCCGGCCGGCCCCGGCCGTCGTCCCGCCTCGCCGTCTTCCCCGTCCGCGTGTCCGAGCCCCTCTCCGGAGCTGCGGCAGTCGTCGCCCGCCACCGCGCCCACGCTGGAGGAGCTGAGGAGGCAACTGCGAGAGCTCCGCAGCGCTGTGGAGCTGCTGAAGAGTCAGCACAGGCAGGAGATGAAGCAGCTGGCCGGCACGCTGGACGAGGAGAAGAAGATACGACACAGTTTACAGGTGAGATCAGGCAGGACACCAAAGGCCCTTGATAGAGATCTTGACCCATTCACAGATTTCTTTTTTTTGGGGGGGGGGGGGGGGCACTCCCATATTCACTGTTTTTGGCTTCAGACTAATTGGTCCCCAGAACGATGTTAAAGTGATTTGCGAATATCAGATGAATCTTCGTCTATAATCGTAAAATGTTGAGATATATGCTTTTCATTGGACAATGAGTTAACTCCACATTGAAAAGTGATTAAAATTGTACCTTGAGAGATTGTAAGATCAATGTAACGGCAAATGTCACATAAATACACCGTCAGTAAATCATGTCTTTGTGTTTGATGCGGCAGATGGAAGTGGAGCACATCAAGAAGATCCTGTCCAAATGAGCCGGGGCCAAGACTACGTTTGTGCCAAATGATCGTGACGATCGCCATCAGCAGCGAGCTTCGTGGACTCAAACTACGTGCCCCCCCCCCTCCCAGCACCCCACCATGATGTCGCCTTACCTTGTGTTGACTTCTTTCTCTCCTTGTTCATTTCCCTCTCTGCTGTCTTCTCTGCCTGCCGCGCTCGCCGGTACTGGCGGGTGGCCGCTGTGTTACCATGGCGATGTGTCACTCAGAGGTACTCGCGTGAAATGGGTGGCGAAGGCCCATCGGAACCCCCGCGGGCCGGTCGGTTCGGACCGCCGCTGCGCTGTCGTGCGTCCACGCAGTGGCCTTCCCGCCTCTTTACTTTGCTGTGTGTGTGAGACAGGCACATTTTATCTCCAACTTGGTGGCACATGGTTCAAGCAGGATTGATGTTTGTGTGTTTATTTAGCATTCATACATCGCGAATGCTAATTGGCCCACTTTGTATTCCTATTTCTCACATGGCTATTCTTATTATACACCATTCACAAAACGTGAGGAATATGGCAGAAAATGTCAGGATGAACCTTTAAATCCTGAACCTTTTGTGAAGAGTGTATTTTTTAAAATCCCTCCACGACACCAGATGCTAAATTGCAGCGTAAACTAAGGGAGTTTTGTGAGATTGATCTTACTTAGCACAGTGTAAAGGCAACAGAGGTTAACAGAGACGGAGGACTCGAGTCACACGACTTGACTCGAGTCAGACCTACGTTGCCAGTTTTAGGACTTGTTTGGCTAAAACCTCCACTCGAGTTAGGCCTGGTACACATAAGGATTTTTTCAAATCTTTTAAGATTGTTTATCCGTTACAGATTCCGCACATGAAGATAAAAAAAAAATCCAGGTTCACAGTTTTGGTCGTATTGTGGTGTGCTCCGATGATCTTAACACACAACACCACACATAAAGATTCTGTTCCACCAGTGATCTCGAATCTAGTCCTCCGAGACAGAAATCTTGCGTGAGCTAACAAAAAAGAAGAAGGAACACAACCGGTTATGTTGTGCCGCTGTTTCCCGAGTGTTATAGAATGGTGACGTCGTCAATAAAAACTGAACCCACTTTGACACAAAATACGACGACTCGACTCGTTGGCTTTGTTGCCACAGTAATTTGGTGCTTGCTTGAAACTTTACAGTTAAGACTTGCTCATGGTTGACTTCCAACTTTGATGGTTAGCCTCGCGCTAACGACACAATTCAAAAGGGGTTCACTGTACTGTACATTCAGTTAGCGAAGTGACGACCATTTAACCAGTTGAGTAAGGGCGCCCCCCCCACAGGCACAATCGTGACAGGACAAGCGAGCTACTGACCACCCACTATACAAATATCGTAGCTTTATTCCAAACTTGCCTCCCGATGATGCATGAGCACATCTGTGTACATGATGATGATAATTACTGTCGGTTAGTTGAAAATAACGTGCACCTTTTTGACCTCACCAGAGACTCATGACGGTCGCATCCGCTTGGCGCTGGCGCTTTTTAGCCAGCAGTCACGTTAGCGACAGGGTAGAAGGAATGTGAGCTGTGAAGGTGTGGGTGTGTGCGCGTGTGTGCTAACATGCACGGCCGTTTGCTTCCTCCTCCGTACGATACGACGTATGTGCACAGAATCTATGGCAACACATCACTGTGGCCTTCCTATTTCACGTTTTGTTTCTGTCACTCACCAAACAAGAAAACAAAACCGAGGCTGCAAATTGTTTTCTTGACTTGGTCCTCTCTTTCTCCAGGATAGTGATGATAAAAACATAAAAATATATATATACTTTTATATTTCTGTGGAATAAAGATGCTATTATGTACTGTACGCGTTGGTGATTTCGTTCATTATTTCAAGTGCAAATAAGATAAATTGTGCCTCAAATGTTGAGAAATGATGTCAGTACAAAAATGCTCATTACTGTATCACAACATGCAACTACTGGATGTCAGCTTGCAACTCTGCCCCCTAGTGGCTGTAAAACGGCTTTTGCGGCAACTTGTGGCATTTTAGTGAATAGAGAGAGGATAAATTCCACCCGCGAAGAGGTGAATTTGTGACTGTTGAACGAGTGGGACTATGCGGAGGATTATAAATACATGAAGATTTTGCGCAGCCACGACGGGACCACGTGGAGGGGATGAGAACATCTTCGCAAACCCTGCAGGGGACGTAAGAGAAAAGGTCGAGGTTTAGTGAGTTGCATGGCTTTTATACTTACATATCACACATATTCCAAATGAAAACATGAAGAACAACGGATCATTTATTTGTTGTTTAATCCATGACAGAATGAAGTGAAGAAAAAGTACCATGAGGCTGCTCGACAGCACTTTTCGCAGACCGATCCTGAGTCGGTTACTCATCGATACCAATCCCGTGTAGGTCGACGTTCCTTTCTTTTTGACGCACATGATGATTCGCCGACGTGTCAAACGGTCGCAGCGTGGCGCCAACTACTGGCGAGGAAGACTTGAGTCGATGGCAGATTTGTTTTTTTGTTTTGTTTTTGGGTGGCTGGTATCGGCAGCCTTAACGAGTACCTGATACCGTATCATCCCAATAAGTCAATCAATAAATACGGTGAAGAGTAGAGAGGCCTAAAAATCTGTAACAAAGTACACCGCACGTGCGTGTGCGTGAGAGAGTGTAGGCCTCCTCCACTTGCACACACGCGCGTCTTCCACCTCCTCCTCCTCCTCCTCCTCGTCACCGGGGGATCTAGTCGGAACCGGTCCGGGGGTGAGCGGGCCCCTCGCTGCGAGATAATGGGCCACCGGTGGACTTAATGAGGCGGAGATGCGCGGGGACGAGCTCATACGCGCCAAAGGCGCGCGTCAGGTGAGGAGCCGCGGGTAGAAAGACGCAAGCCGAGGAGGAGGAGGAGGAGGAGGAGGCGGAGGCGGCATGGAGGCCGGCCAGAGCGCGCAGGCGGCGGACTGCATGGCGGGCGAGCACTCGGTCAGCGGCATGTGCGTGCAGCCGGACCGGGAGCGGGAGCGGGACCGAGACCGGGCCGAGCTGTCCAGCCCCAGCCCGCCGGCCAAGCAGCGCTCCCTGCGGGTGGTCTACGTGCTCAACGACGGGCTGAAGGCGGTGATGGCCAGCAGCCCGGAGTCCGGCGCGCTGCAGTGCCTCCAGCGGGCGTGCGACGCCGAGAGCGCCCTGCTCACCACCGTCACCTTCGGAAGGCTCGACTTCGGGGAGACCTCCGTGCTGGACAGCTTCTACGACGCGGGTGCGTGACACACTGCAATATACACCGCTCAAGTCAAGACTTGCAAAATGCAAGGGGGGGCAGGGGGGGGGGATGTTTATAGACTGTGGACAGTGAAAGTGGGGAAAGTGCTCAAGTACGACAGTACACAGTTCCTCTTTTGACACCTGCCACCGGAGCTGGGTGGAATATCTTGCTTCTCCAAGGCGGTTGCCATTGACGTGGCTCGCATTCCTGGAACTCTATTTAGTCGGAAGCGCGCTTTCTGACAACCGCTTCAGCAAAGCGCCCACGCATCCATCCATCCATCTTCCGCCAAAGCTTTATAATTGCCTATAGATGCCAGCAAATGAAGCTCCTCAACTCATATCATCATGGTTCCTTGGCACCGAGATGCCGTGTGATGATGCCAAAGCACTCATTTTGTCGAAATCATTTCCTCAAAATGCAAACAAATTTGCTCATGTGAAGCACATTGTGTATGAAATGCCCTATATAAATAAATGTGCCTCTCCTTGCTCCAAATGAAGCTCCTCACCTCACTTCGACATAGTTCCTTGGCACCAAGATGGCTTCAAAGCAATACTTGAGTATTGAGTACAAAAATGCAGCGACTAACGGAGGGCAGACTCCTCCCAAAATCGGCAAATATGTGAATTTGCAAATGCCAAACCACAAAAAAGATTTATTCAGGGCTTCACTTTACTTGGGCGCAGCGGTTGAGTTGTTAGCAATGCAAAGTTCTGTGTTTGACTCTTGACTTTCTTTGCGGCGCTTGCGTGACCTCTGGATTATTATTATGATTTTTTTACGGGGCTCTCACACAGTCCAGTGCTTGCAAAATCCGCGGCGGCTTAGGGAGAGTTGCAAACGTGTCTCGTCCGTGCAGACGTGGCGGTGGTGGACATGAGCGACGTCTTCCGCCAGCCGTCCTTGTTCTACCACCTGGGCGTGAGGGAGAGCTTCGACATGGCCAACAACGTCATCTTGTACCACGATACCGACCCCGACACGGCCCAGTCGCTCAAGGTGAGCCCGTTTGTCACAACTCAAGTCAGGTCGCTGTGTTCATGTTCGTTTCAAAATACTGTTGTGTGAAGAACGCTCAGCCTTGAAACTCACTCGTGTGTGCTTGGTGCTTTCAGGACATGGTCGCTCAGAAGAACACAGTAAGTGTCTGTCTGTGTGTGACAGTGCAAACACACTCACGTGCACGCGCGCACACACGCACACACACACACACACGCGCGCATTTCTTGTGCTATTTCTGGAGTCATATTTGCGTTCATGCTTTCGCTCTGTCCCAATCAGCCACCCACCCCACGTCTTCCGGAAATAGAATCCCACAAAATATTAGCAGCTGTTCTACCAAGGAAATCATTTTAATGTCTGAATGGTGTGTGTGTGTGTGTGTATGTGTGTGTGTGTTTCTGGAGAAGGCAGTTGGTCCGACAGGGTTAGGTTTCCCCTGGGTCCAGCTGCCTCCGGAGTACAGAGGCAATAAAGTAAGATACAGTGGAGTTGCAAAGCATGCTGGGAAGTTGTGCTCACTAACAGTGACGGAGGAGGAACGGGAGGTTACACTGGCCTTGTTGTGCAAATAACCCCCAAAAACACGCAACTCGCAAAAGTGAGCTTGCAATTTGTACTGTATACACTGCAGTATGCTGTGTACAGTACAGGTGCTCAAAGGTGCTATGAACAAAGCTTGTCAGCACACGGACAACCAGCCTAATCTAGTTCGTCTAACAAAGTCGAAACTGATTTGGTTCAGGTCAGTCAAGAATATAGCATGACAATTGCACCACTGTATGTGTTTGTGTCATAGTGGATCATTAACAAGACTATAATGGCCTAATCCTAATGTTATGCTTGAAGTTGTTCTCCCGGGTGATTGAAAAGTAACTCCCTATTTTCAAGTACTTGTCATTTATTTCGGAACTATCATTTTTCAAAGAAATGAACATGAGAAGAAAGTGTATTGCATGGAGTTTTATTTCAAATTGGTTATGGCCGCCAGTTTCTCAAGCCGCCTGGGAACCGCATGAGCTGATTTCACAAGGAACTCTTGTGGGACGGAAGACATCACTTCTCGTATTCGCCCTTCAAGTTCTTCCAAAGTCATTGCTTTGGTAGAATAGACGTGTTCCTTTAATTGTGGAACATACACAAAAAACATTTTGAAAAATATTACAACATTTGAATAAATTATAAGTATTTTAAAATAGGGAGTTACTTTTCCATCAGCCCGTATATGTTGAGCTTTTAACTGTGCGTGGGCCACCCACAAGCGTGTTCCAAAAGTGCCCCGGCGTCCACGTTTCATCCGTAGAAAGACGTTAGAGGATGCGACAAACGTGAAGGGACAAGTCTTGTCTTAGCTGTCCCTAATAGCCGCTCCCTGTGGGCCTACAGGCGTCCAGCGGCAACTACTACTTCATCCCCTACATCGTGACCCCCAACCATGAGTACACCTGCTGCGAGAGCGACGCCCAGCGCAGGGCCAGCGAGTACATGCAGCCAAGTTGGGACAACCTCCTGGGACCTCTGTGCGTCCCCCTGATGGACCGCTTCACCAGCCTACTGAAGGATATCCACGTCACATCCTGGTCAGACATCAACTGAGACGCTCGAAAACCGATGTCGCTGCTCGTTAGACAAGTGGTTTTCTGCTAACTCCTGCATTGGATCTCGGATGCTGATGGTTCTAAGTGCCCACTACACCTCGTGTGTCCTATCTCCAGCGCCTCCTTTAAGGACACCTTGCTCAATGACATCCGGAAGGCCAGGGAGAAGTATCAGGGCGAGGAGCTGGCCAAGGAGCTCTCCCGCATCAAGCTCCGCATCGACAACACCGAGGTCCTTACGCAAGACATTGTCATGAACTTGCTCTTCTCCTACAGGGACATCCAGGTGGGCTTGTCTCCCAAGAACCATTCCAAAAATCAGGCTTGAGTCATGCGTCACATTTTTTGGCTCACCAGGACTACGACGCCATGGTGAAACTGGTGCAGACCTTGGAGATGCTGCCTACTTGTGACCTGGCAACGCAGCCCATGATCCAGTTCCACTATGCCTTCGCACTGAACAGGTAACAGGGGCGGGAATGCATTCCAATCCGTTGTTACTGTACTTAAGTCGATTTGTCAGGTAGTCCCAAGTCCCGTTGTTTGCAGGAGGAACAGTCCTGGTGACAGGGAGCAGGCGCTACGTGTGATGCTGCACGTCCTGCAGTCCTGCGAACACCCCGCGCCCGACATGTTCTGCCTGTGCGGACGAATTTACAAGGACATCTTCCTGGACTCGGACTGCAAGGACACCAAGAACAGGGACAACGCTATACAGTGGTAAGAACATACTTCCAGACTTAACAACACGGTGAATCCATTCGTGATATCTGTTAAAGTCAAGGCCAAACGACTGTTGCAGGTATCGGAAAGGTTTTGAGCTGCAGCCAACCCTCTACTCGGGCATCAACCTGGCTGTTCTCCTCATAGTTGCTGGCCAACAGTTCGAGAGCTCCATGGAACTGAGGAAAATTGGTAAGAGGATCCCACCAAGCTGTCAACAGCACCAAGTTCTGATTGTTTCTCCACTGACTCCTCATCAAGGGACTTATTTTCAGGTGTTAGGTTGAATAGTCTGTTGGGACGCAAAGGTTCCCTTGAGAAAATGAACAACTACTGGGACGTGGGCCAGTTCTTCACCGTTAGCATGTTGGCTAACGACATTCCGAAAGCCACCCAGGCTGCTGAGAAGCTCTTTAAGCTGAAGCCGCCTCTCTGGTAAGATCCTCACAAAAAACATTCCAAAACTCGATGGTGACGACTTAAAGTTGTAGTTCACCGGTGGTTTATGGTTTGGGTCGTTCTATTGCTGTCCCTCTTCACAGGTACCTGCGTTCTGTTGTGCAGAACCTTCAACTGATCCAGAGGTTTAAAAAGCAGTCGGTGGAACATTCCCCACAGCGGGACAGACTCAACTTCTGGATGGACATCATTGTGGAGGCCACGCAGGGAACCACCAACCGACTCCGCTTTCCCGTATAGACACCAGTTGGATGTGCCAACTAGACCCGATATCCCAGGACTCCTCGCCGACATGTCCCAGTGTCATTTCTTGTTCCAGGTGCTGATTCTGGAGCCCACCAAAGTGTACCAGCCCTCGTATGTGTCCATCAACAACGAGGCAGAAGAGAAGAACGTCTCCATCTGGCACGTGTCTCCCGCTGAAACGGTCAGTGACATCTTTCCAAGACTGAAACGGCAACCTTCCTCATTCTCCTTGGTGAACAGCCGTTGCATTCGTGTGTTGCAGAAAGGCATACACGAGTGGAACTTCACCGCCATGTCCATCAAAGGCATCAGGTGCATTTGAGAGCACAGTCCAAATACGTTTGAAGTCATAGTTACTAATAGCTTAATGCTAACATATGCGAAATGCCATACATGGGCGTACCTCGTGCTAGCCTGTATACAGTAAAAACCCATAAAAAAACGGTTGCTTAAAAATCTGTGATAAAGTGAGGGTGCAGACGATGAACCGTGATATAGCGGGGGTTCACCGTAAATCATTTTACGTCTACAGCATCAGCAAGTTTGACGAGCGTTGCTGCTTCCTTTATGTCCACGACAACTCTGACGACTTCCAGATTTATTTCTCCACCGAGGAGCAGTGCGCTCGGTAAGGAAGCGCACCTCCATTTTGTGTGCTTGTGAGGCTGCGCATTAATGTGTGAATCAACCTCCAATCAGATTCTGCTCCATGGTGAAGGAGATGATTTCGGACGGTACCGGCAACGCTGTGGAGTTGGAAGGCGAAGGAGACGGCGACACCCTCGAGGTACAGTGGTACCTTGACTTTGTACGATTACCTCAACTTACAGGTTTTTCAAGTTACAAGCTGAGTGAAATAAAATGGAGCAATCCAGGTACTGTAATGCCCTCGCACGTGGGCAAGGAAAGCCACAGTTGCGGATGCACTTTCAGTTCTCTATCGAAGAGGACAAAGAGTACAAGCTGACTTCTGTGTGACAATGTTTGCGATGCTGCAGTACGAGTATGACACGGATGAGACGGGCGACCGGGTGGTGCTGGGACGGGGCACCTACGGGGTGGTGTACGCCGGGAGGGACGTCAGCAACCAGGTCCGAATCGCCATCAAGGAGATCCCGGAGAGAGACAGCAGGTGAGTGATGTCCCCGGCGGTTGGGCCAAGTAACAACTCATGATAGTCAGGTTGTGTCCAGCAATTATTTGTGCTATCGTCGCAAGGACAGATTTCTTTGACTGTATTGACCTTGGTGGAATAGAGTCTTTGAAGGTGGACTAATATGTTCGACCTGCCTTGGGGAAGTTTTTGAAGCACTTACGGTAAATAGTGTGGGTCATGTCGACTACCCGGGTTCCATCTCTGTTCTCAACTGGCTAGCTGAAATTCTGGTATGAGCTTGGAGGGTCTGCAATTAAAGGGTCATTAGCCGTAGTACTAGCCATGTTTCCGCCTCTCCTCAGTTCCACTATCCTCATGCAGTAGAACTAGAATTAGTGGAACCCCTACTTTTGCTCCCTCTGGTCAGATCTCTGTCACTGGAAAAAGTAGTCACATGACACGCAGCTGGAGAAGGCTTGCGGAAGAAATGTATCTTCAGTCTAGGCTTACGTTTCTTGGAACTAACTTAAAATAGGGTTAGTGTAAATTAAATTAATAACAATAATATTAGTTATATTACGTCCAGTAGCACTGTGAGCTCATACGTCAACATTCTGCCATTTCAAAGGCGACACAGGTTCGTGTCTTCGCATATCGCAGTTTTCGAGTTCTATATTGTATCGTCGTGCTCGTTTGATGCTGGGATAGATAGCACTTCTGTAGAGCTGATGTTAGCTAGCAGGCTAGCCATTATGTTGTGGTGAATTAGTCAAACACAACCCAACCAATTATTTGTACATAAACCCGATCATGGAGGTTTGGTTCCCAGTCTGTCACTTTCTAAGTGGCCACTACGCGACCAGGCAGACTATTTACGACATCTACTTGTCTTATCTTCCTCATCCACAGGTTCCAGTGGGTGAATTTCGATTTTCTTCAGGAAATTGAAAAAAAACAAATAAAAAAAACTTTGAGGTGTGTGTGTGTGTGTGTGTATGTATATATATATATATATATATATATATATATATATAATACTATGTAGTATTTGGCATCATTTCAGCTCAGGGCAGCTCTAGTCAATCATTTTTCTGCCACCCGGAAGTACCCTGGCACCTTTTTTTTTCTTTACAAACATGACGAAAAGTCAATAACCTTAGAAACCATGTTGATTATGCTCAGTAAACATAAATAAACACTGTTCCTCTCTGTCTTTGTCAATCAGGTACTCGCAGCCCCTTCATGAAGAGATCGCCCTGCACAAGTACCTCAAGCACAGGAACATCGTCCAGTATTTGGGCTCCGTTTCAGAGAACGGATACATTAAGATCTTCATGGAGCAAGTCCCTGGAGGTTTGTACGTGTGTTGTGGTTGTAGTTTGCGGTAGTATCGAACTGTTGTATTCATTGCGCAGGTGTCTCTAAGACCAGCGGCACAGACGGTTACGTGGCAGACTTGTTGCATTTTGAAGAAATTACAGGGGTACCTTGACTTAGTGTACTCTGCCCTCTCGTCCTTTTTCCAGGGAGCTTGTCGGCATTGCTGCGCTCGAAATGGGGTCCTCTGAAGGAGGCCACCATCATCTTCTACACCCGACAGATCCTGGAGGGGCTGCGTTACCTGCACGAGAATCAGATCGTTCACCGAGACATAAAGGTCTGACGAAGAGAAGTCAATAGTTGGTACCTTTACTAAATGCTTATGTTTCTTCGTCAGGGTGACAACGTGCTGGTCAACACCTACAGCGGCGTTCTGAAGATTTCAGACTTTGGTACCTCCAAGCGGCTGGCAGGAGTCAACCCCTGCACCGAGACCTTCACGGGTAATTTGTACTTTGGGGTAATGTGGACTACAGTGACCATAAGTGGTTTCAAGACCAGAGGTGGTAAAAGTACTCAGACTCTGTACTTGAAGGGGTAGTTTGCAGTTTTAAAACGTCTCCAAGATTTGAATGTAGTTTTATGATTACAGTCCGCGGTAACTATTCAGTTTTGAAGTTGAGCCTCGTAATGAACTTTGACATCACGTAAGCTCACATCATTTTCATAGTGTACGTATACACTGCAACCTGCAGTCGTGGTATTTGATTGACAGTTGAGCGGGGCGTGGTTTCAGCACACACACACATTCAAGAGTGGGGAGAACAGATTTTTCACGATTTGGAAGCCTCATTTTATAAATGTGGCGATTTGTTTTTAGTCTTTCAAATTTGGCAGGCTTGTTAACAACACTCCTCTGTAGTGCGTCAAAATTATTTTTGCTTTAAAGGGTCTTTAAGTCCAGTCATAACGTGTTTGTACTTGGTCAGTTCACACCACTATTCAAGAGTTGATTGAAGTTAAAGAAAAAGTCACATTCTATTTGTATCCATATGAGACTGCCCGCAAAATGTCCTTAGTTGCTCTCTATGGAAACGGTTCAACGTGGCATGCCAAGGTGGTATGCGCGCAGACGCATGTACACACATTCGTGGACCATCTGGCCTTCTCCATTGGTCAGAGAGCTGTGTGCAATTAGATTAGCTAATCAAGCACAGGCAGAACGGTGTTTAGCTTTCATTAGTAGGTGTATCTGTGTGTGTGTCCTTATCTCCTTCTTCTCACTTTTATTGTCCCTGCTGTCATCGCTCAACTGTTAACGTCACTAAGTAGGGCAAATTCCACATCTGCCGCATAATCTTTTTTTTTGTTTTCTCTCAACAAAAACCTTATGTTTCACTAGTTTAACCAATCAATGTCTGCGTGCAGGCACTCTGCAGTACATGGCTCCCGAAATCATTGACAAGGGTCCTCGGGGGTACGGAGCCCCAGCCGACATCTGGTCTCTGGGATGCACCATCATCGAAATGGCCACCGGGAAACCTCCTTTCCACGAGCTGGGCGAGCCGCAAGCCGCCATGTTTAAGGTTGGTGACGGGTTTCACCTCCGTCGGGGTTATAAAAAGACGACAGCGGGCCTCCAAAATTAGCGGGGATAGCGACGGGGCCGGCCCGCGGCGAGAAAACATCCACGAATAACTGACGCTCATTATAATTGCCATTATTGTATTTATTTATTTATTTTTTACAAATCAATCAATGGGGGTTAGGGTAAAAAAAAAAGGTGAATAAGAAGGAGCTTCCATGAAAACTGGGGGTTAGCTTCCCTAAAAAAAATAAAATAATAAAATATTTAATTTTTTTTTATTTTAAAAAAAAATCTAAACAAAAAAATCTGTGAATATGTGAATTTGCAAATGCCACACCGCAAATATGCAGGGGGTCCACTGTTTATCAAATATGCAGGGGGTCCACTGTATATCATTTTCTAAAAATATGGTTTTACTCCTCCCACACGCTGTGAGTACGTTGAAATGTATTAAAACACTCTTAAACTTATTAAAACACTCTTTTAAAAGTATTCCTTAGCGCCTGTTCTCATTCTCTCGCTGTCAAGAAAAGCGAGACTAACATATAACATCACTTCAAGGAAAGGAAAAAAAGACTCCCTCGCACAGTTCCCCAAATAAGTGTCCTTGCTTCCAACTCACACATAAAACAAAAGAGAATTGAACACTGTATAGTTAAACACCGAAATGCTCAAACAAACCATATAATAACGGAAGTCTGCTAGCGTAAGGCTAACGTACTATGCAAAATGCCATAGAAGGGCTAGGGGAACTTAGCATAAATGTTACTGTCGTTATAAACCTTCAAACAACGAGAGCAAACAATGCCCACAGGAACACTGAAGGTGCACAACTCTAAATTCAGACTTGACTGCATACTTTAAAACCCATAAAAAACGATCGCCTAAACATCCGTGGTGTAGCGAGGCTGCGAAAGATGAACCGCAAAATATGTGCCACAGGTGGGCATGTTTAAGATCCATCCAGAGATCCCCGAGTCTTTGTCGCTGGAGGCCAAGTCGTTCATCCTGCGCTGCTTCGAGCCCGACCCTCACAAGCGAGCCCTGGCCTCCGACCTCTTGAGGGACATGTTCGTGCGACACAACACCAAGGGCAAGAAGAGCAAGATCGCATTCAAGCCGTCAGGTTCGGCCCAGCTTCCATTTGTACACAATGTTTCTACACGCCAAGAATCACTTCATTAAATGTTCTGTCCAGTACAGTTCAGTTGTATTTAACTTTGAAGTACAATGCATTGGCATTCAATCTTTTGGAACTGTTTATTGTCAAATTTCGACTGTAGACTATGTAGTCATCGCCTCCTTGGTGGAGGTCAATACTGTATGCAGCTAAATGAGCAACTTTCAAACATTTAAAACAAAGTAAATGGCACATTTTTTTCTGCGTTTCTCAGACTACATCCACGTTTCGCTGCCGGTGCAGCTGCAGTGCGAGGCCGCGGGGAGCAGCAGCAGTGAGCACGGCTCCATGAGTCCCGACTGCGACTCCAAACACGATGTCTTCTTCCAGAAAAAGAAAAGCTCCGGCTCGGAGAACATGCTCAAGCCGCCCAACTCCAACTACCTGAGGTGACCCTTCGATACACGCACGCGGGTACTGCAACGTACTGAAGCAGTCGCTCCCCAAACGCTGTTGTGAGAATGATCCAATTTCAGTTCATTAGCACAAAATATTTGGTTTACAACAAATAATGAACGTGTTCATCAGGACCGAGCCATGAGTAACTGACGTCCCCCTAAAAGATTTATTATTGCCCATACATGCTCAAAGATGGTGGCAAAGCAATACTTTTGTCTAAATGTACTGTAACTACTCAACTCACTTCAACATACAACCCCAATTCCAATGAAGTTTGGACGTTGTGTTAAACATAAATAAAAACAGAATACAATGATTTGCAACTCGTGTTCAACCGATATTCAATTGAATACACTACAAAGACAAGATATTTCATGTTCAAACGGATAAACTTGGATTGTTTTTAGCAAATAATCATTAACTTAAAATGTTATGGCTGCAACACGTTCCAAAAAAAAGCTGGGACAGGGTCATGTTTACCACTGTGTTACATCACCTTTTCTTTGAACAACATTCAATAAACGTTTGGGAACTGAGGACACCTAATTGTTGAAGCTTCGTAGATGGAATTCTTTCCCATTCTTGCTCGATGTACAGCTTCAGCTGCTCAACAGTCCGGGGTCTCCGTTGTCGTATTTTACGCTTCATAATGCGCCACACATTTTCAATGGGAGACAGGTCTCTAGTATCCACACTCTTTTACTACGAACCCATGCTGTTGTAACACATGCAGAATGTGGTTTGGCATTGTCTTGCTGAAATAAACAGGGGCGTTCGTGAAAAAGACGTTGCTTGGATGGCAGCATATATGTTTCTCCAACACCTGTATGTACCTTTCAGCATTAATGGTGCCTTCACAGATGTGTACGTTACCCATGCCATTGGCACTAACACACCCCCATACCGTCACAGATGCTGGCTTTTGAACTTTGCGTCCATAACATGATCGAAAAGATGGTTCTTTTCCTCTTTGGCCCGGAGGACACGATCTCCACAATTTCCAAAAACAATTTGAAATGCGGACTCGTCGGACAACAGAACACTTTTCCACTTTGCATCGGTCCATCTTAGAAGAGCTCGGGCCCAGAGAAGCCGGCGGCGTTTCTGGGTGTTGTTGGTAAATGGCTTTTGCTTTGCATAGTAGAGTTTCAAGTTGCACTTACGGATGTAGCGCCGAACTGTATTTACTGACATTGGTTAACTGAAGTGTTCCTGAGCCCATGCGGTGATATCCTTTCCACATTGATGTCGGTTTTTGATGCAGTGCCGCCTGAGGGATCGAAGGTCACGAGCATTCAATGTCGGTTTTCGGCCTCGCCGCTTACATGCAGTGATTTCTCCAGATTCTCTGAACCTTTTGATGTTGAAGTCCCTAAATTCCTTGCAATTGTACGTTGAGGAACATTGTCCTGAAACTGTTCGAACATTTTCTCACGCACTTGTTCACAAAGAGGTGAGGCTCGCCCCATCTTTGCTTGTGAATGACTGAGCAATTCAGGGAAGCTCCTTTTCTACCCAATCATGGCCCCCACCTGTTCCCAATGAGCCTGTTCACCTGTGGGATGTTCCAAACAGGTGTTTGATGAGCATTCCTCAACTTTCGCAGTCTTTTTTGCCTCCTGTCCCAGCTTCTTCTCATCAAATTCTAAGTTCATGATTATTTGCTAAAAACAATCACGTTTATCAGTTTGAACATGAAATATCTTGTCTTTGTAGTGTAGTCAATTAAATATAGGTCGAACATGATTTGCAAATCATTGCAATCTGTTTTTATTTATGTTTAACACAACGTCCCGACTTCATTGGAATTGGGGTTGTAGTTTTATGCCACACAATGTCACCAAAGCACAAGTTTTTTTTAAAACAAATGAAAGCACTCAACTCACTTCAAAATAGTACCTTAAAACCAAGATGCCACACGATGGTTCCAAAGTACTACTTTTGTCTCAATTAAACTTCTCAACTGACTTCATTGGCACCGAGCTGCCACACAACTTTTTTTCTCAATGGACTTACTTAACTCACTTCAACATAGAACCTTGGCACCAAGATGCCACCAAAGTGTTCTACTTTTGTCTAAATGAAGCTCCTCTACTCACTTCAACACAGTTCCTTGACACCAAGATCCCACACGCTGTCCAAGATGTCCTCGCTACTGTATATTGGGGATTGTTACTTATCTGGATCTGGAACATATCCCCCATTATAAACTGGGGTTTACTATATATACTCTTTGTCTTTTCTTTTCTTTTTTTTTTTGGGGAGGCATTTTTGTTGACCGCAGTGCTTTTTTCAAAAGATTTTTCAGAAGTCAAATATGTGCCTTGGCTCTTAATATTACCAAGCTGTGACTAAATGTGTGCGCGTGTGGCAGGTGGCCTGATTGTGGTCCCAGCATGCACCTCAGCCTTTTACAACGCTGATATAATGAAGCCTGCTAACTTTATGAGCTGCTGCTGATGGCTGAGCACACACACTCACATGCGCATGTGTGTGTGTTGATTTTTCGGGCACACACGGTAGCCAGGAGAGGCTTGTATCCGCAAACGTCGTAAAAAAACAAAACAAAAAACCCAACCCGTGCCGAGGTGACCGTGTGTGTGTGTGTGTGTGTGTGTGTGTGTGTGTGTGTGTGCGTGTGCGCGTGTGCGGCAGCGTTCCAGACGAAGGTTCGGTGTCGGAGGATCGCGGCGGCGCACCCCCCTCGCCCGAGGACCGGGACGGCGGCCTCTTCCTGCTCAAGAAGGACAGCGAGAGGCGAGCCATTTTGTTCAAGGTCCTCAACGAGGACCAGGAGAAGGTCATCTCCAACCTGAAGGAGAACTACATCCAGGTGCGCGTGTGCAAACGCCATCATCAAGGACGAGATCAGGCGTGTCCAAACTCAACCAAATCCGCGGCCCGCCGGCCAGCATTTAGCAGCCTGCAGCATACAGTATTTCCGTTCTAATTCCTCGCATCCTTGTTTTCCACAATGCACACATCATGCGGTAAGACGTGCGACAGAATTCAAGTAGTTTGTGCCGCTTTCTGCTCCGTTTCAAGGTCAGCTTTGGACAGATTGCCCTAGTTTTGGTTCTGAACGGTCCTAGCTTGAATGGATGGATGGAAAAGAAACTGCTCTTTTACTTTTCTGTACTGCGTTTTCCTGTCTCTTTTTTTTTTGGTTTTTTTTTTTGCCGGCGTCCACACTTCAGGGCAGCGAGGAGCTTCAGCTGTCTGTGGAGCACATCAAGCAGATCATCTGCATCCTGCGAGACTTCATCCACTCCCCGGAGAGGCGCGTCATGGCGGCCACCATCTCCAAGCTCAAGCTGGACCTGGACTTTGACTCCACCTCCATCAACCAGATCCAGCTCGTGCTCTTTGGCTTCCAGGACTCGGTGAGTCCGGCCTTGTCGGCCACTGTGGCGCAGGAGATCGGCGTAAACATCAAGCGTGACTCTATGCCAGCCATTTGTGCCCACCTCGCTTCCCTTTTTTTTTTTTTTTAGCCATTGCAAATGTAAGTTCCCAAATGTAGGGATTTCCATCATTTCCAACTTCAGCTCTTCAAATATCCATCCACCCATCCATCCATTTTCTGAGCCGCTTATCCTCACAGGGGTCGCAGGAGTGCTGGAGCCCATCCCACCTATCATCGGGCAGTAGGCGGGGTACACCCTGAACTGGTTGCCAGCCAATGGCAGGGCACATAGAAACAAACAACCATTCCCACTCACATTCACACCTACGGGCAATTGAGAGTCTTCAATGAACCTACCGTGCGTGCTTTTTGGGATGTGGGAGGAAACCAGAGTGCCCGGAGAAAACCCACGCAGGCACGGGGGAGAACATGCAAACTCCACACAGGCGGGACCGGGGATTGAACCCGGGTCCTCAGAACTGTGAGGCAGACGCTCTAACCAGTCGGTCACCGTGCCGCCCTCTTCAGATAATATCAGTATCAATGTTTTGGTTCTACCATGGCTACTTCGGTCCAACTGAAACAGATGAAAATGTGTGTCACATTTTCATTTTTTTGCATTGTCTAAAAGATTACTTCATTCATGAATTTTGGGACAAGTGAGTTCTTAGTTTCTGAAAAAGGCTTACTGCACAAAGTAATGATGCAATTTGGATTTTAAGAGAACTCTCAGCTGGCTGTATAAAAATGATCAACATAAGTTCAAAAAAGGGGGTTTTGAGAGGATAAAAATGTCATCTTTTTGGTTGTTTTGCAACCTAAGAATTAACATTTGTGGATATTTTATCCTGGTATTAGTTAAAAACATTAAGCAGTCAAAGAAGCAAAAATATTGCAACCATGTCCGACAAAAGGGTCGTAAAAGGCTTGACTGGATGTGGACTGGCGGACTGCACCAGTCAGATCCCACGCTAAAAAAAGCCAATTTCACCATGGTAAGAAATATGCTGTAAAATTATGTCTCCAATTGTAGGTCCTTGGCTTGTTTTGACAGACACATTCCACAGATATTATCGTATTAAGAAACCTGGGAACTGTTTTAAATGGTGATGAGCAATCCATGTATGCTTTTTAAAATCATGTTTCTTTGCTTGTGTCAGGTGAACAAGGTCCTGAGGAATCATCACATCAAACCTCACTGGATGTTCGCCATGGACAACATCATCCGCAGGGCTGTGCAGGCCGCCATCACCATCCTCATTCCAGGTGGGACCAGCTTCTACTGACACCTACTGGACATGTGGAAGATTGCAGTTCAGCTTGACAATGATTCCAAACCACAAAAGAGAAACGATCCAATTTCACTTAACTGGTCACAAAAAATGATTATTTCTCATTGTTCATCTATCTATCTCTGCCAGTGACGTATAGTGACAGGCAGAACAGTTCACTTTGAATTTTGAATCACTGCCGAAGAACACTTTTAGTTGTATTTAACTTTTTAGTTTTTGTTTGGTGCTGTGACATGAGATTCTGCTAATGTGGGATATGTGCCTCGGCTCAATAAAGGTAGTTCTAATATAAGACCCCACCCCCTGCCTTCCTCCCAGAGCTGCAGACGCACTTCGGGCCGGCGTCGGAGTGCGAGGGCGCCGAGAAGGAGGACGAGGTGGACGAGGAGGAGGCCGAGTTCGGTCCCGTCTTGGCGCCGGCCGCCGCCGCCGCCGACGAGGCCGGGACGGCCGCCGACGCCGCGCTGCACTCGGCCGTCGCCGCGCTGCACCCGGCGCACGCCCACGAGCACCAACGCTCGCACCAGCACCAGATGGGGGTGCAGTTGGGCCGCCTCAAGCAGGAGAACAGCAGGTTCGCGATGCGCACGACACTTTGGGGAAGTCACGAGAAGCAGCGCAGACATATTTATTGGACAGCAGCTGACTGATGACAACTGTTTCTAAAGCAGAAGTTATCAGGTCCGCGAGCCGTAGCTTGGTGGTCCGTGAAATAATTTGGACTTCAAGGCATATATATTTTGAGAACAAAGTCCCATTTTCGAGAAAAGGCATGTTACTCCACAAATAAAGCAACGTTTTCTTTTTAAACAAAAGGCCTTTCATCTTTTTACGCCATATAGCCCGAGTCAAAATTCATTTTTACTTTTGTACTTGAGTACATTAAAGTCTAAACTTTTTTACTCGTCATGTCCAATGGCAAAACATGTCATCGTCGTGTGAGATCAAAACGGTTTTGACGTCACCTCATGTGATGTGTGATGACCTAATTATTGCCTTCCCTTTCTGGCGCCCCCTGGCAGGCTGCTGGAGGAACTGCTGCACAAGGAGCGAGAGTACCAGCAGGTGCTGAAGGCCACGCTACAGCAGCGCACGCAAGACCTGGACCTGGTCAGAGTCCGCCACAGACCTCCAGGTGAAAGCCGAGAAATACTTCGCTCGGCAGGTCCTCGAAGCTCTTCTCACGCCGCGTTTGTGAATTTTCTGCAGACTTTTCCCCTCCCTCCGTCTTCCACATTTCGGCGGACCACGAGCCGGACAAGCAGCTCACCGATTGGCTGAACGAGCAGGGGGCGGACCCGGACACCATCGATAAGGTGACTCGAATAGCAAAAATCCAAAAGGTTTATGTCACAAGGTTGCGGCAAAGCACAACACGAAGCTCAAATCACATCACATCATATCAATCAATCAATCAATCAATCAATCAATCAATCAATCAATCAATCAATCACGTCATATGTGTGTATGTTGCTGTCTGTGTTTCTAGTTTGCGCTTGAAGAATATACGTTGATTGACATCCTGAACGATGTCACCAAAGACGACCTGCGATGTCTCCACCTCAGGTAACAAAAGGTTTGCACACCCAAAACCGTTTTTTGCACTCTCTCCGTAAACTCCGCCTCCTTCTTCTCGCCTGCTCAGGGGCGGCGTCCTGTGCCGGATCTGGCGGGCCATCCAGCGGCACCGCGAGCGCGCGAGGCTGAGAGGAGACGAGCGTTCGGAGGACGAAGCGTGACGTACGCTCGCCGCGAAAACGACCAAACTGCCACCGTGCCTTTTTCGTTTTTGTTTTTTCTTTCCTGCTCGACTTGACCAAAGCGCTTTAGTGCAGGCACTACCAATAGCAATAATACTAGAATGCAATTTCCACAACTGATATATATTGAAACGAAACCTTTCTGCCTCTACGTCTTGCTCTTAATTACACTGCGTCTCTGCCAGTTGAGCTCAGTGCTGCCTGGCATGTTGTGGCCCGACATGGTACTACACCGCAGGTGGGCAACTGTAAATTCAATACTTCCCTGTATACTGAAGAAACTCGTAAAAAAAAAAAAAAAAAAAAAAAAAAAAAGGATTGCTTGACAATCTGTGGTGTCTTGGGGTGCCAACGATGCACTGTCATGTTTTCTTGGGAGCTATTACTTAAAAACTCAGCATAAAATGACAATGCGAGTCTTTCTGTTGTTAGCATTCACTGTTTTTATTTTAAATTTTGATGGAAGAGCTCTCCAACTGACAGTATATTTCTCTATTTTAAGGATTGTTGGTGAAGTAAAACGTGTTTACACAAAGATTATGACGTGTGCCTTCATAATTCACATCGATTTCAGGAGAATTCAGAGTTTAATGGCGAATTTATGCAACCGTGACGACACTGTACCGTAGGAAAAAAAAAAATCTGTTTTCCATCAGTCTTGAATGGTTTTTGCTAGCTTGTGGATCTCGGATCGATGTTACGGCAGTCACAAGCATTTCATTGTTCAACAGTACAATTGCTTTGTCTTTGTCTTACTTTTTGAAAACCCGAATTCTCTTTTCCAGCAAACTTTGTCCCCTGTTAGAGCATCCCAATGCGGTTTTATTTATAAATTGTTTGCCACCCATGACCAAACTAGTTATGATTTTGACTTTACTTGCAGATGACATCAGCTTCTAGAACATAGTTATGTAAAATTTCTCCCATGTTCTCGTTTGACTGCGTGCCTCTGTTGTTTCCTGTTTGCTTTGCAATAAACCTGGAAACGATGCGTGACGTGCACCTGGCTTCACCTTTTTGTGTATCTTTGGCAGAAGTGGCAAAAGCACTCACACTCGACTCTCTTCATTTGTGTTTCTTTTCTTCGCCGTGTCACCATCCGCTGAGGTTGAAAAAAGTGACAAGCCCATTTTGTCAAAATATGTACTAGAAAGTACAGATTCAACTTTCCAAAGTAGGGATTTGAAAGTCGAAATGTTGTCTGAAAAAAAGAAATACGGCGCATTTCCCGTCACGTGGGCGCTATTACAGCGGCGCTTCCGAGGTCCGAATAAGTGATTTAGATAAACGAGGTGGCGTTGTTTACGACGTAAGTGGCGCGGGCGACACCACAATACGTCAAAGTTTCCTCTGATAAATCAAGCGGGAGATTAAAGGGTAATATTTACCTGACATGCATGGAGTTAATGTGTACACTTGAGATAAACATGGAAGAATGTCTGCAGAAATTAGGGTTTATTTACCGCATATCTAACTGAAGTCACATTTGAAGCTCAAGCACTATTATGAGTTCAAATACAGTGTGCATGCATCTAGCAGGGTCCTTCCTGGACTTTATAGTGTCCTTAAAAATAAGAATGAAAAAAAAAAAAAGAATTACTCAAATAATTTATCCAGTTGTCTACACTACCAGAACGTCTGAGCTTTATAGTGATAGTTGTGTGCTGACTCCCATTTCACATGAGTTTGAATGGGATGAGTTCATTCTGAACATGCCATAAATAAGAGGGTGTGCACACTTGCGCAAGCCACATTCTCCCATTTGTTCATTTCCCCCCCCTTCAAGAAGCTTTCATTTATTGAGAGTTGTACAGGTTATAGGTTTCATTAATGGTGGAAAAACAGTTTAGAAATAATTTGATCTTATTTTTTTTGCACAAAACAAAAATGTGGCATTTGTTTGGGGGCGTACAGACTATTTATACCCAATCTAGGTGAGTCATATTTGAAGTGATATGTTATTCGACTTGAGCAGACTTGCTTGTGAGGCAGATGTCCCAACCACTAGGCCCAAAATTCTACATTGCGTCATAATTTTACGGTGTTTTTACACGAGTGCCCGAAGTGCTTCCAAAAAGTGCTCTATGAGTCACACTCAAGAGAGAATCGCAATTTTACGAAAAAGGCCATGAGTAAAAAAAAAGCTGATCAAGAAGTCACGAGTCAGTATCAAAAAGTAGATTGCACTCTTTTTTTTCTTTCTTCCGAAAGTCTTGTGAGAAGAAAGCGTTCATTTGTTGTCACCTTCAAAACAAAACCCAAAAAGGGCGAGGCCTCGCCAAGTCCGGGTGTCGTGACGTTTGCGGGGCGTGACGGGAGGCGCGCTCCGCGCCCACGCGCCTCGTCGCGTCACCGCTGCAATCACTTCCTCTGAGCGCATTCCAGCACGATCAAAAGATAAGGTAGCAAAAAAAAGAAATCATAAAAAGTCAAAAGGGAAACTGCAAGACCATAAACCACTTCACACTATTTACTGCTCCCCATACTCTTATAAATACTTTCAAAACGCTTAAACACCTTTTAAACTTCTAAACATACAGTAATACACAGTAGTATTGTACACTATTTACATTTGATTCCTTGTAATGTGTGTTGTAATGAATTTCTTCCATCGCTCTTATTTGTTGTTGTTGTTGTTGATGATGTTAAGATGTTTAACATGATGTGCGATATGAATATGAAAAATAAAATCCGCAATAGGTGAACCGCAATATAGCGAGGGAGCACTATAATTCACACTTTTTCAAATCTATCACACTTCACAGATTTTGTATCATGTTTGATATGTTGCAATATCCGACACACATTTTTACCATATGTATAAATGTATACGTGTTTATACTTGGGAGATGTGTATCGGCATATTTTGGGGTACTGTATATATACTATGTGGAGACTTTGCATGTATTATACCATACTAAGTATGTAAGTTGGATTGCACTTCATGGACTATTTCTCTTAGTTGCTGGTGAAAGGGTCCGATTTCTTTCGCTCCCAAAACCCAATTCCCGTTTCGAATTGAAGTTGTTCCCCCTTCAATGAAAAGAAAAAGCAACTGACGACGACATCATTGAAAACTCGGAGAAAGCGGTCGCATAAACACAACCCTCAACACGCTAGGAAAACGTTTTAAAAGGATTGACATCAATGCAATAATCGGAACCAACATTTATTTATTTATTTGTTTTAAATCGATGTGATCTTAAGCGATTTGGTAATTTTTTTGTTTGTTTTGCCTTCTGACTGGTTTAAAAACAGATTTCGATGGAGGCGACAGGCGACGACGACTGGTGATTGCTGTGCTGGGCTGTGCAACGACCGACCGGGAAGGGTCCTGAGGAAGATCCATTTCCCCGCCTACGGCGCTTCATGTCATTAAATGGACTAAGTGATAATGTTGCCTCCTCGCCATCCTTGGATGGGAGATTCCTCCCGCTGTGGTCCCTTCTCAAATTTGATCCTTTCCCCCCCAAATGTTTTGCTTTTCCTTGCCTGTTTGGGGGGTTTAGTCTAGGGCCTGTCGATTTTTGTGAACTGTGGGCCTGTGCAGCCCTTTGAAACTCTCATAATTAAATTTGATGTGTAAAAATATGGTGAAAAAGTCTTTTTGTTTCAGGTGCGTTTGACATTGGATGTTCCTTTTTTTTTTTTTCCTCCAGGAGAAAGTGCAATCTGACACCTGCCCCCCCCCCCCCCCTGCTGCTGATGATCATTGCTCCTGGCTGGCTGCACATGCCATTGCACAAGAAAACAAATAGCACCCCACCCCCGGAGTGGGAAAGCCCAGCAAAGCGAGAGATTCTACTTAAGGTGAAAGGCGGCGACTTTCTGCGACACTTCTCCAGCGAACAGCCTCAAAGCCGCAAGAAAACAAAAAAAGACAACACCTGCCGGATAAGAAGCATGGAAGGCCGCACCGTTTATCTCCTGGCCGCACTCCTCATCCTCACCACCTTCACCGCCAGCACCCACTCAGGTGAGATTTCTTCAAGATATCCTCAAATAAACAACACTCATTTCTTAGAACTAGTGGAATTATCATCAAAATAAGTAGACACTAATCGTGGGGGGGAAAGTTTAAAAAAAAAAAAAAAAAAAAGTGCACGATAAAGCTGGATTGCTGTATTTAATGGGACCGGACCGATGAATTAATATTTGCACTTTTCAAATGGGCAAAAATCCATCCATCCATTTTCTGAGCCGCTTCTCCTCACTAGGGTCGCGGGCATGCTGGAGCCTATCCCAGCTGTCATTGGGCAGGAGGCGGGGTACACCCTGAACTGGTTGCCAGCCAATCGCAGGGCACATACAAACAGACAACCATTCGCACTCACGTGCACACCTACGGGCAATTTAGAGTCTCCAATTTATGCATGTTTTTTGGGATGTGGGAGGAAACCCACGCAGGCACGGGGAGAACATGCAAGCTCCACACAGGCGGGGACGGGGATTGAACCCGGGTCCTCAGAACTGTGAGGCTGACGCTCTAACCAGTCGGCCACCGTGCCGCCTGGGCAAAAATCAGCTGATTTATTTAGTACACTTTACAATGTAAGAAAAAGATACGGACATTCAAACAAACATAAAATATAAATAAATCTGCCAAAAAAACAACAACTAAAGGACAGAGTACTGTAAAACAGTCCTATGTTTTGCCTGTAATTTATATTTTTATTGTTGTAAGCATTAAGGGAACAAAATAAAAGGTATTTTATTCATTATATATTTTCGAAATTTATCACTGAGTAATCGGTTATTTTATTATTATAAATATTTTAGTTATTATTTTTACTTTATTATATCGTAATTTTATTATTTATTATTATTTATTTATCGGAATCCCCATCAGCCTGAAACAAAAAAAAAAAAAAAAAAAAAAAAAAGAAAACACCCTCTCACGTCTTTTGAAATTATTATTATTATTTTCTTAACTCAAAATACTTTTGAAAAAGCTTTTAACAACCTACAATGTGTCGCATTGCGTGTGTTTTTTTTTTTTTTTTTGTTGCAGCCAGCTGCTGTTTGAGGTACATCAACCGCCAGTTGCCATGCCAACGGATGTCAGGCTACACCTTCCAGTCCATGGGCAAGTCCTGCGACATCAACGCTGTCATGTGAGCTCATTACTTTCTATGAATATGACTTGTACTGCGCACTTTTCGCAGAAAAACATTCAACGATGAATAATTCACATGCTGTTAGTCCAAGGGTGGGGATTTTTGTCCGTTTTTTTTTTTTTTGTGTCATTTCAAACTTCAGATCTCCAATAAATAATCAATAAAATACTGATTCAACCAAGTTGTAAGATTTGGCTTTATTGTGGCCACTTTGGCGAGCTGGATTATATCATATAATTTGGGTTAAATGGGTGTCATTCTCAAATGTTAGTTTTTCGACCAGATTACATTATCATCATCTATTTTAGGACAATGGAGCAAATTCATGTAATATTTTATATTTTCAGAAAGCGGCATTAAACGGCTTACTGCACTCCAATGGAGCAGATGAATGTCATGATTTTGATTTCAAGAAGTGGACATACCCTCTGTCGCCATGGAGAATGAATCATGAAATCTAAATTTAAGTTGAAGTGCTCTCTGCTGGGTGTGGAAAGACAGTACAATCAGTAATAGCATTAGATAAGAAAAAAAAGGGTGCGCTTACAATCAATGAAAATTTGATTTTTATCATTGTTTAACAATCAGCGCATTAAGCGAACAAACTGGAATTTGAAAGGTTAAAAAATATTCATCAATGGCTACTTTATACTATGACAAGAACTGATGTTTATGCAGTAAAAGAAGCAAAAAATACAAATCTGCCGAAATGGCCCAAAATGGTCAAAAAAAAAAAAAAAAGGATTGTAAAACCCTACAAAGCCGAAATGTTGAGTAAATACTTCAAAAGTGAGCATTATTCTTTTTTTTTGGGCACAGTTTTCATTAGCGTGTGTACCTAATGAAGTGCCTGTCGAGTGTTTTAATACATCACCTATTTGAAATTCCAGTCGTGATTGTGAAGGGTTTTAGTTGTGACGTGGTTGGCGAGTGAGCACTTTGTTCAGGGCGGGCACCTCAGCGGGTTCACCAACAAGCAGACTTTCCTCCCGCGCGCGCTCATTCTCACGCCGGTTTCCCCGGTTTTTCAGCCTGCACCTCCCCGGAAGGTTTTTGTGCGCCGACCCTGCTGCCAGCTGGACCCAAAGAGCGATGCGGTGCCTCGAGTGAGTAGGACGCCTCACGACGCCCTTTTCTGCTTTCCTCGTGCTCATTTGTGTGTCAAATAAACGTTGATTTCTGTGTAGCGAGCGCAGGAGGAAGAGCGACGAGGCCCTCCAGCAATCTGCCAACAACGCCACCGCAGCGGCAGCACCAGCATAAACTCTGACAGTCGCATTTGTTTTTCGCGCTGCATTCATGTTTGTGCTTCATCACTTTTGATTTGATTTCAACACAAATCTAAGCTCTGTTTTATAAACAGCCAAGCATAGTATTCTGAATACTTGAACTTTGGAAAGTTCTCACATGTTCATGTTTTATGGTGGACAGTAAAAGTACGACGCATTTCGGTTCTCAAAGGTCTTTTCATGTTGTGCGGGTTTGGTGCCTGTTAATTTATTAAACTTTTTTGTCCCCTTAAATATCAGGTGTCGTCATTTTTTTTTTTTTTTTGCACCTTCAGTCACTGCAATGACATGACAGAAACTCACTGCTCAAATTTCCATGCATGCAAGCACGTATGTTACGGGCCAAGAATTTCATCCTAATTATTTTCTGTATCCAATTATGAACTACAGATAACATTTCTGACACTGATAAAAGGATGTTTAATCCTTACTCGATGCTTCAAGAGAAATAGGAAAAGTGTATTAAGTTTTACGCCACTCGTTTTTTGGATAAACATGTCTACTCTCGGCCTCTGTAAGACTTCTGTTGCTTGTGTTTATTAGGTATGATCATTCATATGCTTTTTTACTCTTTGGAGATTTTCCCCCCCATGACCCTCAAAGACCAGCAGATGCATATTTCTGGTGGTGGAAACACAGACAGTTCTCGGGATTGTTTTAAGCTCTCTCTTGAACACTGTCACCACTGTCCCATAAAAAATACACATGATATGCAGATGTATAGTTTCAACATTCCCACCATCGTCCTTGATTTAACATATCGCGGTAAACCTAAAATCAATTTTTGGAAACACAAATCAAACAACCTCAGTGTGCACAAACTTTGTAGCACCTGGACAAATGAATGACATTTAATATATATATATATATATATATATATATATATATATATATATTCATTATTGTGCAGTTTGGGTCACTTAAGAAAAAGTCATCAAATTTCAGTGGGAAAGAAATACATTTAAGGAAATTTTCTTTGCTGTCAAATGTCAAAATGGGACCACAACATTATGTAAGGGATAAGAATGAGGACTACTCAGTTTGAATTGGCTTCGCACACACAGTACTAGCATGCTAGAGTGAATGAACGCCGACTTGATTGTTATCGCACACGTAAATAATTGTCCTTCGAAACTTGGTTAACCGCAGTGGTTGTAAGGAACAGCTATTTAAGGCGGCATTTACTCTTCAAGGTTCAAATGGCACAATTCCAATTGTTTTGCTCGATATGCGTCATGGAAGAAAAAAAGCACCATGGAATCAGATATCTTCAGATCGGAATCAGGTCTCTAGCCTCTCGCTCGGGGACCTTTTCTGTTTCTTCTTCTCTTCTCTTAATTACGCCCCATCAAAATCCAGTAGAGCTCAGTGCCGCTCGGCATGTTGTGGCACAACGTGGTACTACACTGAATGCGCCCAACTCTCGATTCTGGCTTGCTTGTATACTGTGAAAATAAAACCCAGGAAAAAAAAGATCGCTTAAAAAGCCGCGACAGATGAACAGTGATATACAGTGGGTGTTCACTATATAGGCATTAAATTGAAATTAGGCTCTTGAACTTGCCGTGTAAATCCAGCCTAAGAGAATACAAAAGCCAGTTCTACGTATCTCCGCCTTCATTACCTCCACCTCCTCATGGTTCATCACGTGCTGTCCTTCACGGTGAGGAGCAACAGTTCCCCGCCCACGTTGTCTCTGGTCTTCAGAGCCTGCCGGAGCTTCTCCCAGAAGAGGTCGGTGCACTGGGCCGCCCTGGGCCAGCTCAGGAAGGTCCACTTCTTCAGCAGCTTCCTCATGCGGTAGTAAGGAGACAGCTCCCAGACGGGAATGTCCTCCAGGAAGACCAGGATGAGAACATCCTTGTGCTCGTCAAACAGGCGAAAGCTGTGAGGACATTTTCACGTGACCTTTCCAGTGTTATGGTTACTGTATTATTAGAGGTGGCAAAAGTACTCAAATTCTGTGCTTAAGTAGAAGTACAGATACTTGTGAAAGTCGAAGTACTGATTCAACTCATTTACTTAAGTAAGAAAAAAAACAAAACAAAAAAACAGCTCAGACTCTAAAATGTACTTCAAATCATATTTCAGTACAGTAATGAAGTATTTGTACTTGGTAACTTCCCACTATTGTTCATTTTTGATACAGCTCTTGTATTGCAGTGTACTTCGAGTGGGCCTACCTGGCCACCTGAATCTCTCTGGAGCACCACTCGCTCTCCAGATATCTGCGACTGATCACACAGATTGTCTTTCTGCTGGCATAGATGGCCTGTGTGATGTTGTCAATGATGGGCTTCCCTGTAGGGTGATGAAAATTAGCGCAAAAATGACATCTTCTGGAGCAAAGGTGTTACTACAACACGACACTACCTGGCTCAAAGTCTCGGTGGTGCAGGCACAACTTCCAGCCCTGCTCTTCCTCAAGTTTGGGCAGCAGCTCCCTGAAGACCCAGTCCTCGTCGTGCGTGTTGTAAGAGACGAAGGCGTCGTAGAGACACTCAGGCTGCCTGTTCCTGAATTTCCTCTTGTAGAGCAGAGCCAGGAAGAGGTGGTAGGCGTAGGCCAGCTGCCATCGCAGGAAGTGGTAGGTGAAGGCCGCCAGCTGAAAAAGGAGGATGGCGCATGTGGTGGAGATGAAGTAGATGAACTCCACGTCTACCGAGCAGGATCCAACGTCAAGGTCCAGCAGCTTTAAGCCTTTAAGGTGCTGGGGGTAGTTGCATACAAAGTTATAGGCGTCAAACACTTGGGTTTCTGTTTTGTTCAACCACTGGAGGAACCAGGTGTTGTCGCAGTCACATAAGAAACTGTTCCCTTGAAGATCCAAATACACCAGAGCAGGAAGGGCTCCCATTTGTTCCTTTGTGATGACTGAATACTGGTTCCTTCGTGCTTGTAGGAACTCTAGCTTGGTAAGGTTGGCCTCATTTAAGAAATCTAGTGACAGAAGAGAGGTTCTTGAAATGTAGAGGCTTCGGAGATCCTGGATAGGATCAAACAACCTGGGGGAGACATCTGTGAGCTCATTTGAACTGATGTCAAGCTTCTGAAGCCGAGGTGTGTACTTGAACGTGTCTTGGTGCAAGGACGTAAGTTGGACATTCCTGGCATCAAAAATCAGAAGGTTGGTCAAACCTTGCAGGAAGTTGCGAGGCAGCTGGAACCTGCCCCTGCTGTGTTGTCCCGCCATGGCCAAAGTCTCCAGGCGAGAAAGCCGAGAGAACGGCGCCGAGGGCAATGCTGAACTGCTTTTGTACTTGATGCGATTGTCCAATAAACTCAACTTTCTTAAATTAATGAGATCGTTGAACACACCTGCGGTTATGTCGGTCTCTTGGATCTCATTGGATTGCAGCAGGATGTCTGTGAGCATCGTTAGGCCGACAAATGAACCGTTTTCAAGCTTGCAGAGTTGATTTCTCTGCATTGATAAGTTCTGGATAGACCGCAAGCCCTCAAAGTCTCCCTGTCGAATTGCGGTAAGTTTATTCTTATCCAGTTTCAGCTGTCTAAGATTTGGCAAGTATATTTTAAAAGCGCTGTTCAATTCAGTAATTTGGTTTATCTGCAGTTTGAGGACCTCAAGCTTGGTCAGATCCTTGAACACACACTGATTCACAGTCGAGATGGAGTTCTGATCAAGGCCGAGCACTCTGAGGTTGCCGAGGTCCGCAAAGTCTTGACACCCGAGAGAGCTGATGTTGTTGGAGCTCAGGTCCAGTTCCAGAAGTCTCGTCAAATTCCTAACGGCAGGTGGGACCAACGAGAGCCTGTTTTGGCTGAGAGTCAAGCTCTTCAGACCTTGAAGTGCTCTGAAAGAGTCGTTGAACATGTTTTGAATGCAATTGTCAGCTAAATCCAACTTGGTGACGGAGGAGCACAGCCGCAGCAAACGGGAATCGACCTGCCGAAGTGTGTTGCATCTGATTTGCAACTGTGTTAGTGTCGGGATGGTGCAGGACATGTTGAGCAGCTCTCTGAGGTTGCTTTTCATCGCATTCATCCTTAGAGTGCTCAGCGAGAAGTTTAGGCTCTGGAAAAGCCCTCTGGCATCTTTCTGTGCCAAGCGAAGTCCACTGATATCCAGCGTGGTTACCCGGCTGAGTCCCGCCGGCTCATCAATCTTCCATGACAACTTCTGCTTTCTCTGAGAACCGCCGATATTCAGCCAAGTGAGGTTTTGGAAAACATCGGCGCTGATACTGAAGACATCGATGTAATTCTGAGACATGTCAAGGTATGCTAGGCCCACTGTGCTGTTGGTCAGTTCCCAGGACTGGAAAATGGTTAAACCGATTTTCCTGATGAACAGATACTGCAGATTTGGTAAATGTTGTAATGCATAGTGAACCTTTGTCAAGTCCTTCAATTTGTTGAACGACAGGTCCAAGACAGTCAAATTTGTCAGGGGCTGAAAGGAGGAAGGGGCCACAGTTGTAATGTCATTGCTCATTAGTCTTAGCTCGGTCAGGTTGCTCAAACCACCAAAAACATCTCCCAGTTGTGCCAGACGGTTATTATTCAGATTTAACTTTCGGAGCGAGCGCAGGCTGGTAAAGGAACCTTTTTCTATCTGGGAAATGCTGTTGCGTTTTAGGTCTAACTGCAACAGGGCCGTGTAATTGATGAAATCCCCCGCTCGGATCTGAGATATTTTGTTCGCAGCCAAGTCAAAGGTTTTGACCGATGCCGGGATGTCCCCAGGGACAGCTCGTAGTTTGCTGGCCGAACAAATGGCGTTGTCCTTGCTTATTCGACAGTCCTTCAGTGCGAATCCAACGCAACTGTTGAGGGGCCAAGAGAATAAAAAACAAAAGCTAAACAATAAGGGTCGTCTAATTCCGACCACATCATCTTCCATCATGGGAGAATCCAGTCGTAATCTTGGCTCCAAACGTACAATTAAGTCCATTCAGGGAGTGACATACTGTATTGTGAGATTAGGTTTAACAAGTGATCTAAGAATACAAAAATATAAACAAATGCGTTGAGAGAATGACGGCAATGACACGGAGGGTCACAAAATCTTCATACTTACCAAGAAGTTGATGAGTAAAAGGATGTGCTAGTTTATCGTTCATAAATGTTCCAGTGTAAGACAAAGTAAGAAAGGGTTGGAAAGGTTTTTGTTTTGCTGTGAGATTTCTGCTTTCTGTGGAGCAAGTGGGGAAGTGCGAGTGGGCGGCTTCTTAACTTGAAAACGGATCACATGGCCCAAGAGATAATATTGGTCAAGTTTACTTTCACTTTTCAATGTACTGTGCCGTCTAACTTCTATTCTTAAAATTCATTGGACAAATTTTTACCCCTCAAGGGAAAGTTCAACATTGTCAGTATTACATTTACAATCGTTAAAGGATTATTTTATTTCTTCTATATTCATTTATTTTATTACATTTGGCTATAACACATTTGATGTGCAGTATATAATTCATTGGATGATTATAGTTAACAGGCAAAACAATCCCTTCATTCACCACCTCTACAAATTTGAACAATACACAATAAATATCAACATTATTTTCAATATGGAAATTAGAGAGGAATTGTTGTTGCTTAATGAATCAGTATTGAACATTTGTTCAATAATGTAATTTATGCTATAACCGATAGAGGAAAAAGATAAAGTGTACGTTTTCTTTTAATAATAAAAATTAAACATTCATACACATTTGATTCTTTTGCCACATAAAATAGCTGAACCACTGTGATTAAGATTCTTTTGTTGATGTCTCGAATAACTATTGTATGTAATTTGTAAAGATTGAAGATTTGACAGCAGTAAAAATAAAGTAAGAAATAAAGTAAATCATATAAATAATTCAATAGGTAAATAGTAGTATATAATATGAAATAATAATATAATAATAACAGAAAATTAGTATTATGAAGAGTAGTATATATATATATATATATATATTTATATATATATATATATATATATATATACATACACACACACACACACACACACACTGTACATTTTATCTATTATATTATTCAATATAATAGTATTATATATGATTATTTTTTAAATAAAAATATTTACAGTTACAGTTACATTTCAGGCGGGAAAATGTACACTGTTGCAAAATCTGTAATTTTTCTTGCCAGTTATTCCGGAAAACAAATAGAGGAAGTTGTTCTTCATAATACTGGTCTCCATAGCGATTGAAAATATAAAAGGAAGTGCGCACATTTTACTCATATCCAGTACGAAAGTTTGTCTGGCAAGTATGAGAAAATACTGAATGTTAATATTCCACTTTCACTTCCTCAGCTACCATTCAGCGAACATAAATCCCATCCTCGTCAACATGTGGCGCTCAGCGAGCATCAAAAGAATAACTTTTTTTGTGCGACACTTGAACAAGGGCCGTTGAAAGGAGAAAAGAGAAGTACAGCAACAATATACACAGGAAGCCACATGAAATAACCGCATTCATATTCGAATTAGTAACACTTTACTGACAGCATGCATGACATCATTTATCGAAAAACTTATTGTTTATGTTGAGTTGTGCAGTTTTGTGACCCTCACTTTAAGTTAAGAGTCACTGTTTATTGTTATTGATGGCTTCGTGTTAGCATTGGGACAGCACGCAGGGGCTAGTGGTCGGCACGTATCCCTCAAGTTCTGACGTTTGGGGTTTGAATCTCAGCTGCGGGCTCCCTGCTTCCAGTTTGCAAGGGATGAACAGAATAGGGACCGAGCTCTGCCCCAAAGTTGTGTGAAAAAACACGAGGACCTGATAACGCCAAACCCCCACAAATGTTTATGATTGCCTATATTAACAGCTCGATCATTAAATATACCACAAACTAAGTACTCGAAACCCTTTATTCATATCATTTCAAACTTAGCTTACAAAATGACCCTTAAAAATAACTGGCTTACAAATGATTCAATTTAAAAGAAAAAAATGCACTGCAAGTGTACATGTACATGCAGCAAAGACTCCAGTACTTACGACAATAACTCAGACTAAACTGAGCTCCCCCCCTGACAAACAAAGCTTGTCCGTCAGTTAAGATGTAGCACTTCAGCACACTTCCTTGACACGTTCCTTTTTAGACAAGGCTATGGCCTGACTAAATGTAACTCTTTCAGCAAATAACGACGGATCGGTTCTCCCTAAAAATCTGCACACAGGCAAATCCGGAACTACGCAAATATGTGGGGGTTCACTGTATATTCAAGTGAGTGGAGGAGCTTCATTAAACCAAAGTTTTTTTTCTGCCATCTTGTGGCATTTATAGGTAATTAGAAATGTTTTCAAGTGGGCATCAATTGCTTTTTTTTTTCTCTTGGCAGCAGGGGTTCACTGTATCGATCCTTGGCACCAAGATGCCAAGTGAGTGGGGGGATGTCGGTTAATCGCGGGTTAGGGCTTGGTTACTACGTACATTGCACTGCATATGCGCTGTCAGACTTAATTGCTATTATCATTCATGAATCATTATGCGCAAGCATAAAATAGGTCTTGAAAAATACCTTGATGGAGGACCCCGATGGTGAAAGTGGGCGGGGGGAGTTGAGCCACTGAAGCAACTCTCCTCTGCATCCCGGAGGGAGGGAATGGAGGAAGAGGAGGAGGTCAGCTGAGGATTCATTCTGTTTCCCACACAAACCAGCTGAAGGAAAAAAAAGTGGTGGTTCCCTGCCTCACACACACACACACACACACAGATTAAGAACCTCTGGAGGATGACATCTTCTCTCCATCCTATCTGCACCATGGTGCGTAGCCTCATAGTCATAATGTACGTGCGTGTGGAACCACCCACGGGGCGCGTGCACAGCTTAATCAGAGAGAAAGAGTGAGTGAGAGAGAGAGCGAGAGAACGCCTGTGTGTGTGATTTATCAGTCCCACACTTGCATGGTAAGGGAGGGCGCGCACACACCTCCATACACGCCTCATCTGACAGTCTCCCGTTGCCGGGAGCCGAGCAGACGTGCGGGCACGCAGACTCAAGTGAGAGGCGAGCGAGCTCAGGAATGTACCGGAGCATCGCCGGCACCCCGCTGAGCTAACGGGAGCGGGGGTGAGCTGGAGGAGGGTGGGGTGGACGGGAATTACCTGGAGGAGGGAGGGGATTGTGGGCTGGGGGGGGGGGGGGGGGGTCCTTCATTTCTCTTTTTATTTTTGGGGGTGGGGGTGGGGGGGGGAAGCAGGGTGAAGGCACAAAGTTTACCCGATGGCGCTGGTGATGGAGCCGGTCAGCAAGTGGACGGCGAGCCAGGTGGTGGTCTGGATGAAAGGTGGGTGCATGGGAAATAACCTTTTACATCAGTACTGTTCATTGATATAACAACTCTCCACTGCGTGTGTGTGTGTGAGATAAATACTTCATGGACAAGTCATGTTATGCATATTATATACAGCTCTGGATAGGAAAAAGCACTGGACCTTTTCTGGTATTTTGACCATTTGTTATTTCCTGCAAATAAAGACTCTGCAATGACAATATTTGTATTTGTCAATAGTTTATAGGGTTAGAAAAATAAAAAACAAAACAAACACTCATGTTACTCAAACATATATGAACGACAAAATCAGAGAAACAGAATTTCTCAGCTACCCCCACCCACCCAGAGTGTGCAATCGACATGAATCAATATCACATTATTATTATTGTCCATTGTTATACAGTGCCTATCAATTTGTTCAAAGGTGACTAAGCACATTTACATTTACTTTATGTCTTTAATTGATCTCGAGTTTCAATGTGAAATTGAACGATTAGATGCATACATGATGGATATCAACAGATGTTTCATGCACTGTACGTATTGGATGAACGCTATTATATAATTAATTCATCAATGTTACTAAATATCACTGCCAGTAATATTATACTTCTCACTTGGCACTCATTGTTCAAATACTGCCGTTGCAAAATTCGACTATACACCAACAGGTAACAACGCTATCGATCTATCTATCTATCTGATGGTGGTGGGGTCATGATGCCAGCAGTGATTGACAGCAGGAGAAGGCTTGACTTTTTTTTTTTTTTTTTTTTTTCTCCTAGTGTCTTTCCTGAGAGAACAAAGCTGTCTTGACTCACATTTCACAGCAGATGACAGATTGCAGCCGTGCATAATTCAGCCGTCCGCACCCGCAGGCATGCCAACGCCGCAAAACTCAATCTTCACCTTTCATAAAGTGTACCTGTTGCAGCAGACAGGAAAGAACAATGTATGTTAGATTTGTTGGAGAGCTACCTGGACATAACATCACATGCTGTCTATTGCGGGTCTATAAAAGAAATCAATAATATATGTTCAATTAGTTGACAGTGTTAACCCTTAGTAGGTCTTGTTGGATTTTACTTCTTTTAACCCATTCTTTTTGATTTTTTTTTAAACCCTTCAACTTCAAGTTTGTTTGCATAATGTTGCAAAATGTTTATATATTCTCAACATCCTACTATAGTGTACTACCTTTTTTCTTCTTCTTGGATTGAGATTAGCAGTCTTTCTCCAGCCATCGGAGGGGGTGCCCACTTCTTAAATTGAAATGTAATTCTTCTGGATGTTCAGCAGAGGGCAGCGCCACTTCCAAAAATGAAAATCGTGCAACTCATTTTCTACATTGAAGTGGAGTAAGCCATGAAACGCGTCTTTCAGAAACTATATTACACAAAATTGTTCCCTTGCCCAAAAATGGATTAATGGTGTAATGATCGAAAAGGTAAAAAAAAAAAAATATATATATATTTTTTTAAATTCAAGGGTGGAGGATTACCCAAATTGTATGATTCAATCCAGCAAATAACAAGGAATTTAAAAAATGTAGATGACAAAACTTTTGTTGACAAAGGAGAATAAAGTCATATTTTTCCAAAATAAAATTGTGAAAAAGATAGGACTGTATTATTGTTATTTGTAGAAAGCTAAATAGGGAGGAGTCATTGGTTTATTATGTTTGTTTCATTACTGCAGGTATGCACTTTTTAAAAAGGATACCACATAGTCTACTGCAAATTATTTTGCAGACCCCCAAGCTATGGCTTTGCAGAGCCCAGTGGACCCCAGTTTGGAAAAAAAAAAAAAAAAAAAAGACTAATGGTGTTGAATATTGATGGTTTATTGTATAAAAATCAGGTCACGAATGGCTCATTCAGTGACGCGCGAGCAGAAATCGTGACCGAGATTGCCACATTTTCCGCGAGGTTACCGGTTGGTCATGTGCATATGGTGTGTGTTTATTTGTGTGTGCGTGCTTATTTGTGTGTGTGTGTGTGTGTGCCTGGCATGTGGGCGGATGGCGAGTTGTTGGTCTTGGAGCGTCTGTGCTCAACAGCTGACAAGACCAATGGCTGCCCACCCGCCCCGAACACAACACAACAGAAGGCCACCGGCGCGCGGATGTTTGCACACACAAAGCGCGCAACAACACGCGTGTGCCCGGCCTTCATGTGGTATTTGATCCATGTTGGGCCCCTCGGGTGTGTCTGGCAACACTGGGAAACATGATACCATATGTGTGTGCGTGCGTGTTAATGTGCAACATATGCTACAGGCGTCGCGGGGGCCAAAGGGTCCGCATTGTTGATTTGGCGACAGCGCCCACATTACAGCTGCATTGGGAGGGGTTGGAAATGCTCACAAAATAAACCAAGCAGCGAACCATCGCACATTTGCAGTTCGGCATTCCCAAATTTCAATTTTTGTGGGGGGAACCTATCCGCTGTTGTTTGCTGAAAAAAAAAAAAATCACTTCTCGGTTTTTGTCAGGCCAAAGCCATGTCTAATATAAAAATGTTGCTTTGGTACCATCTTGTGGCCAATGAAGTATGTTAAAGTGAGGGGAGGAGCTTCATTTTGTCAGGACATAGCCTTGTCTAATTAGAAAAATCACAACCTTTGTTGATGTGTGCCTTTAAGGGGCGTGGCTGAGTGAGTGATGTCAGGAGCTGGATTAAGTCCTGTTGCCGGTCACCACGCGCTTCATTTAGTGTCAGCGTCTGGGGTATATTTATATTTATAATATATATTTATATATATTTTATTATTTATTTATGTAAAACTTCCTGCTATCACATCCTACTGCCCTCCCAACACATGACAGCAAAACCAGAATAAGCAGGCCCAGATCGGTTGTTGTCCACCTCTTAAACATTCAAGGAGTCACTGCAGGATCCAGTGTGTGTGTGTGTGTGTGTGTGTGTGTGTGTGTGTGTGTGTGTGGGAGTTTGGCTCGCCTGCTCTTGTGAAAAGTGTGCATCTGTGGGAGTCGAGTGCGTGAGTCAGCTATGAATCATGCATTTTTCGGCGGCACTCAAGCACATGCGTGCATGCACAAATAATATTTTCCATCCATCCATTTTCTTTACCGCTTCTCCTCACAAGGGCCCCGGGCTGCTGGAGCCTGTCGCAGGTATCTTCGGGCGGGAGGCGGGGTACAACCTGAACCGGTCGACAGCCAATCGCAGGGCACATAGAAACAAACAACCATTCGCACTCACATTCACACCTATGGGCAATTTAGAGTCCACAATCAACCTACCACGCATGTTTTTGGGATGTTGGAGGAAACCGGAGAGCCCGGAGAAAACCCACTCAGGCACGGGGGGAACATGCAAACTGCACACAGGCGGGGCCGGGATTTGAACCCCGGACCCTTCAACTGTGAGGCAGATGTGCTAACCAGTCGTCCACCGTGCCGGCCAAATCATATTTTCTGTAGCAAAATAAAGTTGTATATGTTGAACCCCCCGCAATATCTTTTGGGTTATTACAGCACAGCTTTTGAGAGGCAGAGACGTATTGTTTTATGCTCTGCTTCTCTGTGTTGTTGGAAGGTTTAGCATTACCCTAATATTTATGCTAATTTCTGTCAGCCTGTCTGTGGTGTTTTGCATTATTTTTTTTAGCATTCCTTAGCCTTTATTTATTTACCCCCTTTGTGTTTGTTGTGAACTTCTTTGTCTATCGTGTTATTTCTTTCTTGCTTTGTACAGCCATTATAACTGACAATTTACGACTAAATTGTACTGAGAGCCGACTTGGGCCCCAATGTGAACGGACAAGAATGGGCAAAAATGAACCTCGCCTTGTGCATCTGAGGTTGATTTCCTCCACTAAACTCCCCTGAGCACTCATTGACAGTAACCTTTGAATGAACACAATTCTGGCTACGACATAGAAGTAAATCTCTACGGGAACCTTTTGTGTGATTGCCGTGCTGCCATTGTATATTTATGTGCGTTCCACTCCGAACGTGGGCATGTGTGCACTCAGCGACGCCGCTCACAATTTGCTTCATCGGTATTCAGGGGCATTCGCGCCGTCGCAATAACCGACGTCGATTACGAGGCCGACTTTGGCCGCGGAGTGCATCTTCGCTCCCCTACTATGCCTTCTGCTTGTGAGCCTCTTTCAGCAGCAGAGTAACACTCTGTGCCCGTGAGAGCCAACATTGTTTTAATCGGCTTCACGTCTACTGGGAGGCGCTATTAACACTCAATAAAACACTCGCTGGGAGTGCATTAAAAATAGCAGCGAAGGTGGCTGGAAAAAAAAAAAAAAAAACACGAGCTACTTTGCTGAACCCTTACCTCCTGTACGGGTCAAATTTGACCTGGTTTGGACAATTACAGCAATCAAAATCCAGTAGTGCCTTGAGAAACGTCTTTAATGACCAAGATCTTAATGCAAAACACTCAAATCATCTTTCCCCATTGAAATGAATGCAGGGTTGATGCAAATTAAATCTGCAGTTTCAGCACCCCCCCAAAAATACAACATTTTTTAACATTTGTTTTAAACAATGAACTCTAAACAGTGAAAGTGTCATGGTCTGTGTTTTGGTTTGGGTTGTGTTTAGTTTTGTCCCATGTTTTCCTGTGTTCCATGTTTGTCGTGTGCTCATTAAGTTGTTGTGTCCACCTGTTCTCGTCTACTTTGTGTCGACCAATCGGCTCTCTCCAGCCACTGGTGTCTTGTCCAGGTGTTCCTCGTCGTCTCGTCAATCTGTTCGTATTTAGTTCCCTGGTTTCTTTCAGTTCTTGTCGGTTCGTTGTCGTTGTCACATGTCTTTGCCATGTCATAGTCGCCAGTTGTCTTTATCGTTGCGGTATGTCATTGTCAGGTGTCATTTTCCCTTTCTGTTCCACGTCTTACTCACAGGTCATAGTTTGTTTCCAGTTTTAGGTATTCGAGTGTTTCTTTGTTACTTTGATTTGATTGGTATCTGTTGTGGGACTTTTATTATTTTGAGACTCCCGCACTCCTGCAATTGGAGTCCACCATGTTCTCGCCTTGCGTTACTCTCCCTCGCCCTAACCACGTACGTGACAGAAAGAATATCATACTTAGGTTATTTTCTTATCTGTCAAATGTCCATAAGGGTGTGTGTGTTACTGTTTGTGTGATATGGTGTGCGTGTGTGTCTGTGTGTGTAAGCGCGTTTGCAATTTAACAGCAGCTTTATGAATTTTCTTCCCCGCTCTTTCCTTCCTTGTCTTTGCATCTGGCTTGGAGGGGTTCTGACAGATGAGTGTGTTATGGAGCTCGGGCTTGGAGCAGCAGGGGAAATCAATGCTTGCTCCTTCACAGAAAGAGTGCGTGCATGCATGCGTGTGTGTTTATGGGCGTGTATGTGCGTACTTGCCGTCCACCGGGCGTGTTTGCTCCGAGGTCAGGGGCTGGATACATTCATTGTTTTGGCAGCGCAGCACAGCAGCTCGGTCAGCAAAGCGTCTCCGCACAACTGCACGCACGCACACGCGCACAATTTGAGAGCGAGGGAGCCTCACAATAGGTCACATAAGAAAACATTTCATTTTCAAGATGTTTGTGAGTGGTACAACAAACTGCAGCTTGACCTTTGTTGTTTTCCGTGAGGCTAAACAAATGTACAGTCGTGCCTTGACTTAAGAGTGCCCCAATTAAAGTTTTTTTCCAACTTTTCCAGTTTTTCTTTTTTTATTTTTTTTGGTTTGGTTTGTGTGTGTTGCGAGCCAAACTTTTACTGACAGATAACTCGTATGAAGTAGGGGGGTGGGGGGGGGGGGACAAAATTGTTGAACAAGACGACTAGCCAAACAGACAAATATAAAATGAAAACACTTGCAGAGAGCATGGAGCAGACACGCACACTAACAGCATTGTAAATGGCCGATCAGAACTGGAGTCAGAGCTCATGATGTCCCTCACTAGTTCAGTCCCTACTAAAAGGCCAAGAAACGAACACTGTACTGTACTTAACTCTGTGTGTGTGCGCGTGTGTGTTGCAGGCTTGGACGACTGCCTGCAGCAGTACGTGTGTGTGTTTGAGCGCGGCGGCGTGTGCGGCGAGAGGCTGCTGCGAATCAGCCACGCCGAGCTGGAGGACCTGGGTGTGTCCCGCATCGGACACCAGGAGCTCATACTGGAGGCCGTCGACCTGCTCTGCGCACTGGTAATGTGTCTGATGCCCGGCTCGGAAAGCCTTTGGCTCAAGGCACACATTTGTTTTTTTTAAAACGGACCTTTGTAGGTCCAAAAAAAAAAGAGAGAGAAAAGAAAAAATTAGTGTGTATAATATGTTAACAAAATTATTTTCATAAAATAATTGATTTTCCTTTTTACAATTCATTTTATTACAATTAATGTATCAATTACTCACTCTCTCTTTCAGCTTAAACAGACATTTAATCAAATAAGTACAGAAAATAAAATGTTATGTAAAATTGTTCATTTGATTAATGTTTTTTATTTAGATAATTTACAATAAATCTAGCGGCACGGTTAGCACATCTGCCTCACAGTTCTGAGGACCGGGGTTCAAATCCCGGCCCCGCCTGTGTGGAGTTTGCATGTTCTCCCCGTGCCTGCGTGGCTTTTCTCTGGGTACTGGGTACTCCCACATCCCAAAAACATGCATGGTAGGTTAATTGAAGACTCTAAATTGCCCGTAGGTGTGAATGGGAGTGTAGGTGGTTGTTTGTTTCTATGTGCCCTGCGATTGGGTGGCGACCGGTTCAGGGGGTACCCCGCCTCCCGCCCGAAGATGGCTTGGATAGGCTCCAGCAGCCCGCGGACCCTTGTGAGGAGAAGTGGAACGGAAGATGAATGAACAATAAATCTATTGTAAATAATTATAATCTATCTAACCAATTACTTAATGAGATAAATGAATAGAAAATAATACAAAAGGAAAGAAGACATTTTAATGAAACCATTTTCAGGAAACTCGCTATGAGGCAGAGGAGGACAGAGCCAAACACCGGCCAGAACGCACACACGAGAACTGGCCCACTATTACACATACACGCATGCAAACACACACACACACACACGCGCGCACACACACACACACACACACACACACACACACACTTGTCGGCGAGATAATGCCAACTCTTACGTGTACACTTGCCGGCAAGACGACAGCACACTTGCTGGAAATATCAGGCCTGCCCTTACACGTGCACTCACAACCCACTGTTAAGCATACACTTGCTGGCGAGATGTTGGTCGTCATGGCAACAGAAGCTGGACTTGTCATTGACCCAGCAGTATATGGACAGGGAAGAAGGCTGGCTCCTTTGCCTAAAAACAGCTAATTTCAGAAAGCTCTTTTTTTTTTTTTTTTTTTTTTTTTTTTTTTTTATAAAATCCTCGGGGTATTTTGATTAAATTAAGACACTTTGGAACCGTTTTATTGTGATAGAAAAATGCATAATGTCTGCTGTAAAATATAGCGTCTAATAACCATCACTGGACAGTTATACCATAAATAAAACGGTGGCTATCTTTGTGCATTAAACAGAATTCCGGCCTGGAGACGGAGAGCGTCAGAACTCTGGCCCACAAGCTGGGTGCCTCGGCCAAAAACCTGCAGAACTTCATTTCGGGTCGGCGTCGCAGCAGCCAATCAGAGAGCAGGACGTCACGGCGGCTCCCCAACGACCTGCTTACCTCCGTGGTCGACCTCATCACTGCTGCCAAGAGCCTGCTAGCGTGGCTCGACAGGTGAGAGTCAGACCGACCTCAGACACCTGTTATACTTTTTACTAATACTTGAAGGATACAGTGAACCCCCATTTATAGCAGTGGATACCAACTCACAATATATATTAGGCCTCCCACACACTTTTTAAAGTACTCCTTAGTAGTATAGTGATAATTCACAGTGGAAGGATAGTACATAGTACATGCTGCTGCCTTTCCCACAGACTGTACAGGTTCAATTCCTGGTCAGTGCCCCACTGCCAGTCACAAGTACGGATAAAAATATGTGGGCTGTCTCAGGAAGAGTACCCAGTGAAAAACACAAAACAAAAAAAAAGCTTTGCCCCCCCCAAAAAAAAAAAAAAAAACAATCATAAGAGGCAGAGAGCGTTCTCGCGTCAAGCTGTTTATTTCTCACCGTCAGTTGGAAATTACTTTCAGAAGAGAATTAAACACTGTATACTTAAGCTAACTTTTGTTAAGAAAATTCCGCTAGCTTAAGGCTATAACATATAAGGCGAAAAAGCCATAGTTGGGCTAATGGGAATTAGCATCAATGGTACGGTCATTATAAACCTTCAAACAACTGCTACTTTGGGACACATGGAGCAGCAACACATTCATACAAACTATTACTGGAGCTAAATAGGGGACCTTCTCTGCCTCTTTTTCTTGCATTTTATTACGCTGCATATCGGCCGCACCACTCTAAAGTCAGACTTGCCTGCAGTAAAAACCCATTAAAAAAAAAAAACGAAAAAACAGATCCCTTGACAATCGAGCAGCACTTACAAAACGGCAAACTCACTATATCGTGGAGTGGAGTTTTTGCCTTTCCCAGTGTGCGTCCAATCAGAGTCACCCTGATACTGTCACTGCAAATCACGCTCTTGCTCAGCAACATGAGGTTAAGATTGATTTAATGCCACCATCTCTTCCTCGTCCTCACTGTCACTTTATTTAATCTTGACTCCACACAACAACAGACACACAAACCAAAGGTCTCCAAATGCCAGACGCCCACTTGTGTCCTCGGGGCCCGACACACACACACACACACACACAACACAAATGGACCGCTCACAGAGAAACACCCACATACTAACACACACACACACACACACACACCCACATCTGCCTGCACTGACACACACTTATGCAAGTGCACAGGCGGCCGCCCACGTGACAAAGATGCAAGTGTAAAACGGCAGCAGGGGGATTGAGAAAAGCGGCTCGCAGCTCTCGATTACCGACACGACTTTAATGTTGCTGCACAGCAGACGCTTTCATACGGCACCAAGGCCTCCGTATCGGTTTGCGAAAGTGGAAGTCAGACAATCAATGAAGGAAGGCAAAAGCTTACTTGACACCTTACTGTATGTGGGCAGGCTCCTCTCCCAGTTAATCATTTCCAGGCTTGTGCGTCATGCCGTCGTCCGGTTGACACACTGTGCACGAGGCAAAAAAAATGGTTGTTGCATCTGTCAGGGAGTGAAAGGAAAAAAAAAAAAAAAAAAAATCACAGTTCATCAATTCTCTCTTTATGTGCACATTAGCGCGCACCTGCCTATGAATTATTAACGGGACGTCACAGTGCGTGGGAGGATTTTCGCTGCTTTTTTACGGGCCGACTCGCTGACGGTCGTCACCGTTAATGCGATTTCAATGGTGCAATACCTCATGTGTTCAAATTGAATTAACTTAGGCGTACAAGCCCCTTCTCGTAAATAAAGCTAGTGAGAATGTGGACTATTGCCATAGCAACCAGACCTGATAGACACCTAACCCATTCATGTAAAATACCCTTACTGGGATCTTAATCTAATGGGATCCAAGGGGACATGCGCTAGCAAGACAAGTGCTGTGTTTTTTTGTTTTTGTTTTTTTTATTTGGGCCTGAATACCAGTCAGTGCAAAATAATCTCTGTGTATATAATGATTATTTCACGAAGGAATCTATTTTTGGGGGGGTGGGGGTGGGGGGGGGTCTCAACATGCCCCAAAACTGAGTTTTGGTGATCCGACGGTTAGCCGACAGGCTGTGTAGCCTTCGGTTCTGAGTGTATATATAGCACGCAACCTCAATAGCGATGACCCACATGGCACACGAGCCGCAGACTTGCCGAATGTGTGAGGGACGGCGGTCCAATGGGAAATTCTGGGTCTCCAGAGCAGTGAAGTGTGTCTCTGCCATTGTTTGAGTGTTTTTATTGTTTCTAACGATGTCACTGTTTGTTTTATTGGTTTTAATTGTTGTTTTAATGTACCACTGCAGTCAGTAGCACACTTTAACTTCTTGAATGTGCTAATTCAAGTGGAGGACACACTGTGACTATGGGCCTTTTTTATTTCATTTTTTGCTGTTTACGGAAACTGCTGGCGTCTAAATCCAGGAGGGAGACGACAAGCAGACAGCGTGCGGCCGATAATTTGTTGCGTTTCAAAGAACAGGACGACCCATTGATCTGCGTCCACCCAGAACTGCGCGTGAGCTTCATTGTTCATCGCGCACCTGAGACTCGTCTCGGAATAGAAATTGGCCTGGAAGGAGCCAATCGGCATTCTCAGATAGCTAGCTGTGGTGATAAAATAACACACATACATTTGGGACAAGCATTGGCGTCGAGTTGATGCCGATTTTTACATGCATTAAATGTCTAAACAGGGGCTCCTTAATTTACGACGGCGTTATGTTCCTACTGTGGTGACTTAGTCAGTGGTGCTCAAGCTTTTTACATTGAGTAGCACCAAGCAGTATTATTGTGAGCCACAGTAACGTTATGTACAGTTTGAACAATGCATTGAACATTTTTGTCACGAATAAATGTTTGAAAAATAAAGGCTTCTAAAAGGCACAAGCAAATGTATTGTACCTTAAAGTTAAATACAACTGAACTGAGGGGGTGGTCTGCACTCTTTTGAGCTTCATGCAAGGTATTAAAAATGTGGATCTTTCTCAGGTACCGAGATATAGTAACCAAAATAGTGCTAATGCTTTCAATGCTCAAAGCTGAGCTATCTTGCGATCTTGAAATGTTAACCACTTTGATACTGGCTACTTTAGACTGTGGGGGTGTACCTAATCAGGTGTCTCGTGAGTGTATGTTGTGCACGTTTTGTCGCGCCCTTTTCTCGTCCCCGTGTGCACATGATCAAACGCAGCGGGAACATTTTGAAGAGCGTTATCTGCTTCTCTGCAGGTCTCCTTTCGCTGCGGTGGCAGACTACTCGGTAACCCGAAATAATGTCATCCAGCTCTGCCTGGAGCTCACCACCATTGTGCAGCAGGTTGGTGAAATCGTTCGTGTGTGTGTGTGTGTGTGTGTGCTGTCAGCTTTTATAGTGTGTTGCTGTTGTGTTTATCAGCCTTTTCTCCCTCACGGGTTGAAAGACGACGAAGTGGTAATGCTGATGGCAGACTTTGCTTATACAAGCTTGGTGAACAAAAAAAACTTGACCTCTGACCCCGCGTGTAAGGGCAGTTGTTTGAGCCAGGTCCACACAAGAGCTTAACTCACAGTTAAATGACAACAACAAATGCATTTGGACAAACTGCTTTTGCTGTTTGTGTGCTTGCAGTGTGTCTTTGGGGATTGATGTGCTTATGAATAAAAGACAAACCTGTCCGTTAGTGCGTTTGCGTGGGACTGTTTTTATTTGCCAGCGCGCAGGTGAAGGGTTCACTAAGGCAAGGCGCAGACGGCATATGCTGGTGTGTTGTCGTCGTGTGGACGCGCGCCACGTTCACATTCTTGAACATTTGTGTGCCCTACAGGACTGTACGGTGTTTGAGACGGAGAATAAAATCTTGCATGTGGTGAGTCTGCCATTCTTGGCCAGCTGTGGCTTGTTTGCTCCAGCTTCACATTTAAGTAAACCCAGAAAATAGAAAAAGTTTTGAAAAGAGAAATCTGCTGATTTAGTGACATGGAAAGATGCCTTTTCTTTCATTTGAAGTGATAAATGCATGTATTTTGCAAAGAAAGAAGATGTGAAAATTGAATATACCTTTCGAGGGTTCGTGCATATCTTCAAGCACTTTCGATATTCATTGGTTTGGTTTCGATAAGAAAATAATACCCACAATTGTAATTTGCTAGATTCATTTAATATTTGTCTAACAAAATGAGACTGCTTGACATGAACAGTTTAAATAATGCCAAAGCATACTCGTTATTAAATCCATATTTAAAATGTCTTTAATGTCAGTTTCATTGTTTTGAGTGCATACTCATTATTATTTCCTTATTTTACTTTGTCACAACACATTTAAAGAGGAACTATGCTGTAAAAAACATTATTCATAAGAGCAGAGGCAGTCAACGAAAGATTAAAAGGGTAACACATTCATGTACATTAAGCACACTTCGCCCTTGGGAAAAAAAAAAGTGATTTAGTCATTGCTGCGAGATACTGTGCATTTTATGATTTCAAGCACTTTATCCAGAATTAAAGCAAAACAAAATTGGAACATTAAGATCCAAGCGTTTTCAAGGCTGTCCGGGCCTTGTATGAATGAACGACATATTGAATCGTCCGGGTTTAAAAGTAGATACAAGATGAAGATTAGGATTGTACATGTAAACACCACAAGAGTCAAACAAAAGTATGCTAGCTTAATGCTAATATATCATATGAAACACCATAAACATGCTAATGGGAATGAGCATCGATGTTATGGCCATTATAACACTTAACGCTAAACAACTGCTACTTTAACAAACAGAACAGCAACACATCCAGATGTTCATGATAACTCCATAACGGGCTAAAGTCTTCTGACCTGTCATTTTGTACGCTTCAGTGCAAGACTCTGTCCGGGGTGTGCGAGCACATCGTGTGCGTGTCGTCGGATCCGCTGGTGTCTCAGTCGACCCACCTGGAGCTGGTCCACCTCACCAACGTCAAAGCCTCCGACGGCCTGGTAACCGTGACAGTTTCTGATGCAGCAATTCAACAAAAAACAATTCGAATGAATTGTTTGCTATACCAGAACAACACAATGTGCTCTATCAATCGGTCGGTCGAAGTGAGCATTATTATCATGAGAAGTCCAAATGGTTGACTCTTTCATCAGGGAATGTACATCAAGTCGACCTACTGACGGTCTTCATGTGATCACGGGGACGACGGAGGGGGTGAGAATCTCTCTGATGCATCAATAAAACAGATAACATCGAACAGCCAATAAATGAATCGAGCAATGTGTGTCTGTGGCCGCGCGCCAGACGTTGAGGGATCTAGTAACCCGTTTCCAAGAATATCGCCGAGCTGACGTCATATTAGGCAGCATAGCGGTGACATCGGAGTGCATGAGTGCCGTTAACGTTCTCGCTCGTGCCAAGCGACGATCCATACTCTCGCCGGTGTCGACTCACACGTTTTTGTCTTTTCTGCGGCTCCTTGCGGGCTTGTAGTCTCCGGCCGACCGCTGTAAGAAGATCCACGCGGGAGATGAAGTCATTCAAGTCAATCACCAGACTGTGGTGAGGTTTTGTGCAACGCACGCACACGTTTGTGTCTGGGGTTGGTGTGGGGAGTCGATGTAAAAAAAAAAAAAAAAAAAAAGTTCAAAAGAATTCGAGAAGCTCATTGTGGGTCTTTACAATGTGGAGAGATGTACACTGAAGAGCCAAAAGGAACCGGGATCCAATACAAAAGCGCTTTCCAAATGGGTGGCTTCAAATAAGAATGACTCGCCTTTGGAGATTATCTGCTTGCATTTTGATTCGCGGTGCCTCAATGTTAATATTTTAACAGTAATGTTGACAAAGTTGAAGAAAATAAAATAACAGTGCATATTTATATGAAAAAAAACCCCAAAATAATTACCCCGAAGAAACAACATAGCATTTAAAGGAGCCTACAAAGGACTGAATTGGGACATGAGGAATAAAGATTAACTGTAAACAAAACATTATTGACTTTGCAAAGGCAGAATTTTTTTTTATTGGATTTCATTCGATCGTGCAGCCAGTGATTATCTAGTCAAACGGAGGGTAGATTATATAAGTAAGTTCTATAGATAGTCTCTCCACCTCCAATCATCAAGCATCACGACTCGCAATTCCGCCTCACGCAAAGCCGCCCCGTGTCTCTCCGCGCCTTCCGCAGGTGGGCTGGCAGCTCCGCAACCTGGTGGGCTCTCTGCGGGCCGACAAGGGCGTGGTGTCCCTGACGCTGAAGAAGCGCCCGCAGAGCACGCTCAGCTCGGCCCCGGCACTGCTCAAGAACATGCGCTGGAAGCCGCTGGCCCTGCAGGTAGGACGCACGCGCGTTCTCTACCTTTTATAGACTTTATTAAAACGGCGCGTTGGCCCACTTTGGTACCGCAGGGGCCTGCACGCGCCTCAGCCAATGTGTGTAATTAGGTCAGAGCGCTGGCTTTGTTTGCCGAATGATTCACACCAGAGGGAATGAGGAGGCCGATGCGCAACCGTCCATTGACATTCCCACTGTTGTCGTGAATTAGCACATGTAAATTCCTAATTAACTCGGATTACACACGCTAACGCAATACCGCTCTCTGTTAGCCGGCTGGTTTTAGTATCCCATCCAAGTATTTCCCAATCCTGAAAAACCAAACAACTAGAACGTAAAAGTTAGGAGCTTGGTCATGGAACAAATTCAACTTGCAAAGTTAAGGAACCACGGTACAGAGTTCCCCCGCTATACTGCGGTTCAGCATTCACGCCCACCGCAATACCGTAGATTTTTTTGTGGAACGTTCCAAGGCACTTTTCAGCCGCCGATTGAAAGCCAGGAGTACAGTAAAACGAACACTATGAGCACAACCACGTAGGAGCTGCTGTTGGCCATCGCGCACACCCAGACACTCAGATGCAGACTCGCCGAAATCACACGTGACGCCACTTTACCAGCCCCTGCTGCGTAAAGGCATTTTTTTTTTATGTGTTCAAATACATTTACAATGAGTTTAAAGCGTGCTTTAATGTGTTTAAATCATGTGGGAGGGGTAAAACTATTTTACTTTTTCAACTCCTTCGAAAGCATATTTATCTTAAATTCATGACTTTGTCCTTGACTACTTGTGGGTTGATTTACACCTTGCCCAACATTGTTTACGTGGCGTTTACAGCAATCTGCAAATCCACCCCATTAAACTGCAGAGCGCCATGTTTTCACTACCCACAAAGGTGATGGCGAGAAACCAGGAATTACGAGCCTGAATAAAACGGTACAGGTTAAGTTAGAATATCAAAATCCAGCCAATTGTGCACCCACAAATGAAAGTTCGAACCCTTGCATCAGAGGTCCTTCAAACATCGTTTTCAGCACTGTGTGATCTTTTTCCAAATATTAACTTTTCGTTTTCCTTTTTCCAGCCAACCAGAAGCCCGGGCAGCAGCTCGGCCACACCATCGGGCACCCCCACCAAGACCTCCGCCCTCCAGGACCTTTACATTCCACCTCCACCCATGGAGCCATACACGCCCAGGTCTGTTAAGGAATAATATTTTGGGTACTGTTTGTTGTTATGCATCATCTTTTAACAGACAATTGCTGTATTGTTTTTTCTCTGACACTTTAAGAGTTCCTAGGTGTCCTAATATAACGTCACTGACATTATTTTATCAGAATACACGAAGGATAAACGAAGTACTTACAACTATTTACAACATCCACTCGATTAATCCTCATCACCCAGGAGTGGCGCTGGATTGATTTAGATTTTTTATAAAGGAAAGCAAGGGGGGATAGAAAAAAAAAAAAAAAGCTTTTGTCATCGTTTTCGGTTCAGGTCAGCAGTTGACGTTGATTTTCACCTATCGCAGCTGGGTCTGGAACGCAACTCCCACAATGAACAAACAAACGATGAGCTGGCGCCTACCAGTGTGGTCGCCTCGGTAACGCGCACTCTAGTATTGTCTTTGTTTTTGTGTTTTTCGTCCGTCTTTGGAGACCTTACACGACTCACTTACACAAGGGGAGACCTGCTAACCATCAAGGAGGCCACTCCGGACTTTCTGTCACCAACTTTCGAAAGTCCGCTCAGTTTTTGCCCCGAGTTACTCACCGGAGCGGCGTCCGCGGTTTTCGGCGCACGGAGGCGGAAGCGGCGCCACAGAGGGAAACGAGCCGGCATTCAGGTGAAACTCCGCAAGAAAGGACACAGATTGGCGTTCCCGTCGATCCACCTCGCGAATGTACGCTCCCTACCCAACAAAATGGACGAGCTTCATCTTCTGTTAAAGACTAGTAAAGACTTCGGACGTTCCGCGGCCATGTGCTTCACGGAGACCTGGCTTTGCGACGCCGTACCCGATGGCGCCGTCACGCTTCCCGGCTTCAACATACATCGAGCGGACCGCGACATGGAATCATCGGGGAAAACGAAGGGCGGCGGGATATGCCTCCATATCAACGAAAAATGTTGTACGGACGTCACGGTGCTCGGCACACACTGCAGCCCGCATTTGGAGTCGCTGTTTTTGAACTGTAAACCATTCTACTCGCCACGTGAGTTTGCATCGTTCATACTGGCTGGAGTCTATATTACGCCTCACGCTAACACGAACGCCGCATTGCTAACGCTCGCCGAACAAGTCAACGAAATTGGAAAAAAAACCACCCGGACTCACCCCTCATTATTCTCGGGGACTTTAACAAAGCTAAACTCAACCACGAACTCCCTAAATACAAGCAGCACATTGACTGTCCTACCAGGGAAAATAATACTTTAGACCACTGCTACACTACGGTAAAAAACGCATACCGTGCTATACCTCGTGCAGCCCTGGGCTCGTCTGATCACTGCTTAATTCACTTAGTACCGACGTACAGGCAAGAACTTAAATGTGCGAAGCCTACAGTGAAAACAGTCAAAAAGTGGACCAATGAAGCCAAGATGGAACTTCAAAGCTGTTTAGACTGCACAGACTGGAGTGTCTTTGAAAATTCAGCCGGCAGCCTGGATGAATATACGGACACTGTCACATCCTATATCAGTTTCTGTGAAGAGGTTTGTGTACCAACAAAATCATTTCGGACATTCAACAACAACAAGCCGTGGTTCACTGCTAAACTTAAGCAGCTCCGCCAAGCTAAGGAGGACGCATATCAGAGCGGGGACAGGGTCCTGTATAATCGAGCTAGAAACCAGCTGACTAAAGAAATTAATATTGCAAAGAGGATCTATGCAGCAAAGTTGGAAAAACAGTTTAGCGCGAACGACCCTAAATCAGTCTGGCATGCATTCCAATCGCTGACTAATTCCAAGCGACGATCCCCCCAAGCTGAGAACAATAGCACACTAGCCAACGACTTGAATACCTTCTACTGCAGATTTGAAAAGGACAGTTTCACACCACACACCCACCCGGCCGCACCCGCGACCACAACCGCACCTCTGACTTCTGCGTTAACCATCCATGAACAGGATGTGAGACGCATCTTCAAACAACAGAAGATTAACAAAGCGGCAGGCCCGGAGCATGTGTCCGCATCCTGCCTCAAAGTCTGCGCGGACCAGCTCGCTCCAGTCTTCACTCAGATCTTCAACAGATCTTTGGAAATATGCAAAGTTCCATTCTGTTTCAAACGCTCCACCATCGTTCCAGTCCCCAAGAAACCTGCAATCTCGGGTCTGAATGACTACAGGCCTGTCGCTTTGACATCTGTGGTCATGAAGTCCTTTGAACGTCTCGTGCTGGACCACCTCAAGAATGTCACAGGTCCCCTGCTGGACCCCCTGCAGTTTGCCTACAAAGCGAACAGGTCTGCGGATGATGCAGTCAACATGGGACTGCACTTCATCCTAGAACACCTCGACAGTGCAGGGACCTACGCGAGGATCCTGTTCGTGGACTTCAGCTCAGCGTTCAACACCATCATCCCTGAACTCCTTTCAACCAAGCTTCTCCAGCTCAGCGTCCCATCTGCCAGTGGATTTACAGCTTTCTGACGGGCAGGTCAGGCTGGGGGAGGCCACCTCATCCACACGCAGCATCAGCACTGGGGCGCCCCAAGGTTGCGTCCTCTCTCCGCTGCTCTTCTCTCTCTACACGAACGACTGCACCTCAGCGAACCCGACTGTCAAGCTCCTGAAGTTTGCAGATGACACCACTATCATCGGCCTCATCGAGGACGGTGACGAGTCTGCATATCGACAGGAAGCGGAGCGGCCAGAGCTGCGGTGCGGCCGACAAAACCTGGAGCTGAACACGCTCAAGACTGTAGAGATGATCGTGGACTTCAGGAGGCATCCTTCGCCACAGCTGCCCCTCACGTTGTCCAGCTGCCTTGTGTCAACCGTCGAGACCTTCAAGTTCCTGGGAATTACAATCTCTCAGGACCTGAAGTGGGCGACCAACATCAACTTCGTCCTCAAAAAGGCCCAGCAGAGGATGTACTTCCTGCGGCTTCTGAGAAAGCACGGCCTGCCACCGGAGCTGCTGAGACAGTTCTACACAGCGGTCATCGAATCGGTCCTGTGTTCTTCCATCACAGTCTGGTTTGGTGCTGCGACAAAAAAGGACAAACTCCGACTGCAACGGACAATCAAAACTGCTGAAAGGATTGTCGGTACCCCCCTACCCACCCTTGAGGACTTGCACGCTGCCAGAACTAAGACAAGGGCGTGCAAAATCCTCTCGGACTGTCTGCACCCCGGTCACCGGCTCTTCCAGCTACTTCCCTCAGGTCGGCGCTACCGATCAACGCGAACTAGAACTAGTAGACATTCCAACAGCTTCTTCCCTCTTGCGATCAACTTCTTAAACACCTAACCTGTCATTCCATTACAACAAGCTGGCAATCTTTTGACTTGAGTTCGTTGTCACATTTCTGTGGGGCCAATTATGTATGACTCGTGCACTCACTGTAGTTGTCTCGCCATGCTGCACTATTTGCATATACTGGCCACTCATGCCAGAGTAGCATCTGCTCCATTTGCAAACTGATTGAGGAGTATCTGTAACATTTGCACAACCAACATTGTCCCAGATGATCGCACTACTCGTCGCTTTATACCGCATACACTCCTTGAAGTCTCAGCGCCCTTTGCACAATGGTCATTGCACCGGACTATTGCAATATTAGTCATTCGAACTGCTCTAAGTGCTAGAGGACTCTGCATCTTTTTGCACAATTGTTTTTTGTCAATGTCTTTATGTCTCCAAAGTGTTCTGTAAATTGACTGTCTGTTGTACTAGAGCGGCTCCAACTACCGGAGACAAATTCCTTGTGTGTTTTGGACATACTTGGCAAATAAAGATGATTCTGATTCTGATGAACGGGGGGGATAAATCTATTTGCAAACTGGAATAGTAAATTATCCATAATGTTTCCTTTCACGCTCTTTTTGCACTGTTGCTGCAGAGACGAGACAGTCACCTTTCCCGGAGACGAGGCATCTCGCGGCCACGGCGGCGTGACCAAGAGATCAGATTCGCCGAACTCGTTCCTGGATCAAGAATCCCGGCGGCGAGAAGAGGACGAGCCAGTTTACTGCACCACGCCAACATATGGTAAGCACTTATGAGTAGTATTGGATCAGGGCAACGAGTTCGTTCTCATTTGTCTGAATCGAGCCACTCGACAAAAACAATCACGAGGCTGAGAACGCAGGATGAGGCTCTCACTGTGAATGGCGGCTGCTTGCAGGCAGGCTCAGGCCCATCTCCATGCCTGTGGAGTGCAACTGGGGGGGCGACTACGAAGACCCCGCCAAGCTTCACCGTGAAAGCCGCAGAGGTGAGTCAGTGTTGGCTCACCTCGTCACGAGGCCTACAAAGGTTCTCGTCCCTCTGTTTTACAGAAAAAAGTTCAAGAAAAAAAAAAAGAAGTGAATTCAGTGGTTTGTTTCTAAATATGTTACACATATTTGACGGTAACTGCTGAAAACATTCAAAGACTGATGGCAGTATTGAATTTTAGAGAGAGAGTGCAATTTCAGTTTTCCAGATTTTTACTCCATGTCACTACTGTTCCTGTCCCCAAACCCCCCCCCGACTTTCAGTATATGATCCGAAGATCTCAATCAATCATGATTTGAACCACAGTTGACATTCACTCTCTAAATCTACGTCTTTTTACATCACGGAAGTTGAAAAAAGCTTATTTTGACAAAGGAAGGAGTAGAACGTACAGATATCCGTTTTCAAATGTGTAAAAGCACAAAGTTGTCAGAAAAACACATTCTCAAGTAAATCAAAGATACCTGAAAAATCTACTTAAGTACAGTAACTAAGTATTTGTACTTTGTTCCTTTCCATCACTGGAGATCTGCGCACGTCTATGTTCTCTAATTCTCTCTGTGATTAGCATAAGCCACAATATGGAAAGAGGGCAAGAGGTGGCTGGCACAAAGGCCCCCCCCCCCAAAAAAAAAAAAAAATCAAAGACAAGCTGCCTGGCTGCATGGGATAAAAATATAATTCATACAAAGAGATAGAGGGATGAGAACAGGATGAGAAGAACTGTCAAGAGAGAAAAAGAGAAAATTCTTCCTGGCCTCCACCTGAATCAGTCACACAGTTGCCATGGCGACGCTGACAGCAGCTCTTGTCGCTTCTCTTGGCTGTCCGCTCGCTGCCTAGCAACCAGGCCACCGCGGGGAGGGACGAGTGGTATCACAGAGGTAGCGAAACCCCAACATCCTCGCCAGTGGCACCTTGGATGAGAACACACACACGCACACACATACACTAGCTCCTTGTCATCTGTCGTTTCACACAGTACTGTATTTAACCCCTATATACCATTTATTTATACACATCTACATCACATTATACACACAATATCACACACACACACACACACAAAAAAGATGATTCTGATTCAGATTTTCCATGCACAATTATTATGTTCCAGTTTAAGAATGTCCTCATAATAATTGACGATATCAAATTATGAACAGAGCTTTTAAAAAACATGAATAAATGGGTGGTTAATCCTTACATCCACCTAAAGCACTTCAACAACTTTAATTTTGAATATAGAAAACTGTAACAGCACAGTGAAATTGTGGTTTGCACGTCTGTCTCACAATTCCGAGGTTTGCGGTTCAAATCTTGGCTCAGACCTTCCTGTGTGGATTTTTCTCTGGGTCCACAATCATGCATGCTAACTTTATTGAAGACTCCAAATTGTCTACAGGTGTAAATGCTCGTCCGTACGTGCTGTGATTGACCTCTCACCTAAAGTCACCTGGGACAGGCTGGATCCAGCCCCCCCAGAAAATATACGGCTGGATGAATCAACGTCCCTGATGAGCCTTAATATGCGGGCCTTCCCCTAATTTGTTGTTGGCTCCGCAGAGACGTCGTTGATGCGTTACGTGGGCCTGACGGGCGGCGGCGGCGGCGGAGCGGAAGAGCGGGCCGTCTCCGACGACTACACCTCCCACACGGCACGCCCGGGCAAGCGGACCAACGAAACGGCCAAACGCACTAAAAGGCGGAGCCACCACAGCCAGAGCCCATCCCACTACATCCTCCAAGCCAATCATAGAGAGTCGCCACCCAGGGACCCCGCCTCCATTTACCACGTAAGATGCTTTTGAGTTTATATGATGATGTGAACTGAAATGAAACGACTAGATCTGTCACATAATAAAAATAATAGACATTTGCATTTTCTTCTGTGGAACCTATCCTTAGCTTTTTACTGAAAATGTTTGGTGAAAATTTCTATTATGTTCTCGGATGCCACAAAATGGTGCCAAAGCCCTGGCTAATAGTAAAGTAGTAATTGGTGTCAAGGAACTATGTTGAATTGATGCATCTCAACGAAGAGACTAACATCTTTGTATGTCAAGGAGGAGCTACGTTTAGCCTGGGTTGTTAGTAGAAGTTACAAGAGTCTTAGCTGCATGTACATGTACATTTTTTTTAAATCCTTTATTTTTAGGGGTAATGTTGTAAGTTTGCAATCATATTAAAGTGTTTTTGGGGGTCATCGTTATATCATTCTAAAAGTGTGGTACACATACCACTAGCAGTACGCAGGCTCCCTCTAGTGGTAGGCGAAGAATCACTGAATTCAATGTTCAAACTGCCTAATTATACTGTGGCTTAAGCTTTTTTTTTTTTAAATAAAATAAAATGTTTATAAACACGACTATTTCAATGTTGGTTATTATGCTGGTACTTGGAGGGCTAAGCCGTTTTTAAATTGGTGCTTGTTTTAAAAAAAGAAATGTAAGAACTACTGGTTTAAACTATTCATGTGGGTGTTTATAAACCTTTTTAGGGGCTGTCAATTACTTTGAGTAATTGGAGTTTACTGTATCTAATTATCACAAAGTGAAAAACGTAATGAAGTCGCTAATAGGAAAGGAGTATTTGGAGTCCTCGTAGTTGCAGTGCATTTTTAAAGCATGAATCCCATGCATGCTCTTCCCAGGCAGAGCAGCATGTGACCTGAGTTAATGCTGAGCAGTGATCTCCGCTCGGCCGACGGTGATCTTATACGTCTTGACGGCGTCTCCTTGAAATGTCTTTTTGCGTGCGCGGCTGCTGCGATGGCAGATGGTGTGCCGGTGGACGTGGGCGGGCCCTTGTCATGAGCCCTGGCAAGCGGCGGGCTGCGAATGGCTAAGCTCCAGGCTCAGATATTTGCACCGCGGTGACGTCGGCGCTATTCTGTTCACTTTCTTAGATCTCAGGGCAGACTCACACTTGGGCCTGTCAAACCATGTCGGATTTGGCTTTGTATTCTGTTTAGTTCTGATGTGTAAGGTGGCAGTTATGACAAATAACTAGCGAGAGGAGTCCATCCATCCATTTCCTGTACCGCTTTATCCTCACAAGGGTCGCGCGCATGCTGGAGCCTACCCCAGCTATCTTCGGGCGAGAGGCGGGGTACACCCCGAACTGGTCGCCAGCCAATCGCAGGGCACATATAAACAAACAACCCTTTGCGCACACATACACACCTACGGGCAATTTAGAGTCTTCAATCACCCTACCATGCATGTTTTTGGGATGTGGGAGGAAACCGGAGTGCCCGGAGAGAACCCAGGCAACATGTAAACTCCACACAGACGAGGCCGGGATTTGAACCCCGGTCCTCAGAACTCTGAGGCCGACATGCTAAGCAGTCGACCACCGTGCTGCACGAGAGGAGTCATTGCGTTAATTATACGATGGTACATTTTGCCTATCCATGACAGAGCGTGGACTCTTTTGACATACTCGTCGTTCTGTTTACTTCTATTCACATCTACACGTTCGAAATAAAACGATTCAATCAATCAATGAATTACTGTCATGTGATCAATCCTCACAAGTTATCCATGACAGCCATCACCTTGCATACAGTAACAGAAAGTGGACTGAACTCGAGTCCATATCAGAGCACTCACACTAAGCAAACGAACTGGACTTTAGGTGTCAAATAGGTTCAAGCTGCGTCAAACACTGCATGCCCTTTTCCTGTCCTTTTCCTTAATCTATGTCTAGAAGTGTGCTCAGATCCATCACGAATTCTCCTCCTGTCTCTCCTATGCGCCGCAACATTTACTCCACAAGATGCTTTGCAGCCAAAAATGTCACTGAGATAATCGACACCCTGACAGCTTGCTTTGCCTGCTCACTCGCTCTCTTCTTCTTCTTTTTCTTCTTCTTCGGCAGACGTATCAACAGCCCTCCTCGCTGCAGTCAAAGACCCGCAAGAAGAATAAAGGTAAGCCGGGAAGGGCCTTGTTGGCTTTTTCTCTTCAGTGAAGCCCGAGAGAAGAGACAGCTTTTACAGTTTATTTGGGCATTAATTATAAGGAGTCTAGTGAAATATCGAGCAGACTATGCGGCGTCTGTGCAGATCTTTGTTGATGTTAACGCAGCCCGAGCTAAATGAACAACCCTGCCTGCGAGTTAATGTTTCACAGCAGATGCCTGCATCGCGATGAATGTTAAAATGAAGTTAAAATCCACAAATCTTCATAGCCTTTAAACAGACAACAGATGTAAACGTGTAAATGAAAGGCAATAAATTGATGGGGAAATATTGCAGATTTAACTACACTTTTATACCATGAGCGAGAGTGGTCAGTACCACAATAATAAACATACTACATCAGTGCTTCCTTACCTTTAAACACCCAAGGCTCATATTTTACACTAGAACAATCTCATGGTACACCACCAAACCAAATATATAATTATTATGTTGTAAGAATGACGACATGAGGAACACAGGTTAATTGTACTTTCTGCCATCTACTGGAAGAGCATTTAATTGTTCTGATGTCACGATAAGTCGCTGACATAGATAGAAAAACAAATACGCATAATTTGTCGTGAATGCATGGACCAATTAAGAGAAATTGATGAACCAGTGGTGGGGAATCACTGTTTGAATAAATCTGTGATTGTGTCGATGAAAACTGCATTCTGGGCAAAGGCAGAATTGTTTATATAAGGCTTGTATCGGTTCTATAGATCTTGAACTCTTATTAGCAGGTAATCGCAATGTAGGTCCTTGAAAATGGTCAATGTAGGATTGTAGGGTAGAACAGTGCTGTGTTTAACCTTCTGTGGGTGGCCTGCCTAATTAACCCATCTCCTCATACCAACACGATGCATGATACAAAGCATCCATTAACAATATACAGAATAGTATTACATGACATTCGCCACGCACGTCATGCTGCAATAATTAATGACCTTCAACATTCATAACACAATTTGTCTGAAAAACATACGAATTTCAGCAAAAGCAATAGCATAAACCACGAACAGACAAAATAAATATGTATGATACCCACCACAAGTGACAATTAATTACAGACGCCATCTTTCTTTCTTTGACTCGTGTTGAGATTATCTGCGAGTTCTTTCGTTTTGCAATGCAAATTCGCACACATTCACATTTTAATACACAACAGTTCAGTTCCTTGAAAAGAGGTTGGCAAGGTATGCACGACCAAGAAATATATGTTTTTCCTTTCTCGGCTCCTTGAGCCGTCACCTTATCGTGGTGGAGGGGTTTGTGTGTCCCAATGATCCTAGGAGCTAAGTTGTCTGGGGCTTTATGCCCCTGGCGGGGTCACCCATGGCAAACAGGTCCGAGGTGAGGGACCAGACAAAGCACAGCTCCAAAAACCCCTATGACGAGTACAATAAATGGATTCAGGTTTCCCTTGCCCGGACGCGGGTCACCGGGGCCCCCCTCTGAAGCCAGGCCCGGCGGTGGGGCTCGAAGGTGAGCGCCTGGTGGCCGGGCCTACACCCATGGGGCCCGGCCGGGCACAGCCCAAAAGGGTAACGTGGGTCCCCCTTCCCATGGGCTCACCACCTGTGGGAGGGGCCACAGGGGTCGGGTGCAGTGCGAGCTGGGTGGTGGCCGAAGGCGGGGACCTTGGCGATCCGACAGAAGCTGGCTCTAGAGACGTGGAATGTCACCTCTCTGGCAGGGAAGGAACCCTAGCTGGTGTGTGAGGTCGAGAAATTCCGACTAGATATAGTCGGACTCGCCTCCACGCACAGCTTGGGCTCTGGTACCAGTCCTCTCGAGAGGGATTGGACTCTCTTCCACTCTGGAGTTGCCCACAGTGAGAGGCGCCGAGCAGGTGTGGGTTTACTTATTGCTCCCCGGCTCGGTGCCTGTACGTTGGGGTTCTCCCCGGTGGACGAGAGGGAAGCCTCCATCCGCCTTCGGGTGGGGGGATGGGTCCTGACTGTTGTTTTTGCCTTTGCACCAAACAGCAGTTCAGAGTACCCACCCTTTTTGGAGTCCTTGGAGGGGGTGCTGGAGAGCGCTCCCGCTGGGGACTCCATCGTTCTGCTGGGGGACTTCAATGCTCACGTGGGCAATGACAGTGTGACCTGGAAGGGCGTGATTGGGAGGAACGCCGCCCCCCCCCCCCCCCCCCCCCCCCCCCGATCAGAACCAGAGCGGTATTCTGTTATTCGACTTCTGTGCTCATCACGGATTGTCCATAACGAACACCATGTTCAAGCATAAGGGTGTCCACACGTGCACTTGGCACCAGGACACCCTAGGTCGCAGTTCGATGATCGACTTTGTGGTCATGTCATCGGACTTGCGGCCGCATGTCTTGGACACTCGGGTAGAGGGGCGGAGCTGTCAACTGATCACCACCTGTTGGTGAGTTGGCTCCGATGGTGGGGGAAGATGCCGGTCCGACGTGGCAGGCCCAAACGTATTGTGAGGGTCTGCTGGGAACGTCTGGCGGAATCCCCTGTCAGAAGGAGTTTCAACTCCCACCTCGGACAGAACTTTGTTCATGTTCCGGGGAAGGCGGGGGATATCGAGTCCGAGTGGACCATGTTCCGCGCCTCCATTGCTGAGGCGGCTGACCGGAGCTGTGGCCGTAAGGTGGTTGGTGCCTGTCGTGGCGGCAATCCCCGAACCCGCTGGTGGATACCAACGGTGAGGGATGCCGTCAAGCTGAAGAAGGAGTCCTATCGGGCCTTTTTGGCATGTGGGACTCCTGAGGCAGCTGATGGGTACCAGCTGGCCAAGCGGAATGCAGCTTTGGTGGTCGCTGAAGCAGAAACTCTGGCATGGGAGGAGTTCGGTGAGGCCATGGAGAAAGACTTCCGGACGGCTTCGAGGAAATTCTGGTCCACCATCCGGCGTCTCAGGAGGGGGAAGCAGTGCACCATCCACACTGTGTATAGTGTGGATGGGGCGCTGCTGACCTCGACTCGGGACGTTGTGAGCCGGTGGGGAGAATACTTCGAAGACCTCCTCAATTCCACCGACACGCCTTCCCATGAGGGAGCAGAGTCTGGGTTCTCTGAGGCGCGCTCTCCTATCTCTGGGGTTGAGGTCACCGAGGTGATTAAAAAGCTCCTCGGTGGCAATACCCTGGGGGTGGAAGAGCCTCAAGGCTCTGGATGTTGTAGGGCTGTCCTGGTTGACTCGCCTCCTTAACATTGCGTGGACATCGGGGACAGTGCCTCTGGATTGGCAGACTGGGGTGGTGGTCCCCCTTTATAAGGGGGACCGAAGGGTGTGTTCCAACTACAGGGGGATCACACTCCTCAGCCTCCCTGGTAAGGTCTATTGAGGGGTGCTGGAGAGGAGGGTCCGTCGGGAAGTCGAATCTCAGATTCAGGAGGAGCAGTGTGGTTTTCGTCCTGGCCGTGGAACAGTGGACCAGCTCTACACCCTTGGCATGGTCCTCGAGGGTGCATGGGAGTTCGCCCAACCAGTCTACATGTGTTTTGTGGACTTGGAGAAGGCATTCGACCGTGTCCTTCGGGGGGTCCTATGGGGGGTGCTTCGGGAGTATGGGGTACCGAACCCCCTGATATGGGCTGTTTGGTCCCAGTATGACCGGAGTCAGAGTTTGGTCCGCATATCCGGCAGTAAGTCGGACTCGTTTCCGGTGAGGGTTGGACTCCGCCAAGGCTGCCCTTGGTCACCGATTCTGTTCATAACTTTTATGGACAGAATTTATAGGCGCAGCCGAGGTATGGAGGTGGTTTGGTGGCCTCATTATTGCATCTCTGCTTTTTGCTGACGATGTGGTTTTGTTGGCTTTATCAAGCCGTGACCTCCAACTCTCACTGGAGCAGTTCGCAGCAGAGTGTGAGGCGGCTGGGATGAGAATCAGGGCCTCCAAATCTGAGACCATGGTCCTCAGTAGGAAAAGGGTGGCGTGCCCTCTCCAGGTCTGGGATGAGATCCTGCCCCAAGTGGAGGAGTTCAAGTATCTTGGGGTCATGTTCACGAGTGAGGGAAGAATGGAACGGGAGATCGACAGGCGGATCGGTGCACCGTCTGCAGTGATGCGGACTTTGTATCGGTCCGTTGTGGTAAAGAAGGAGCTAAGCCGAAAGGCGAAGCTCTCGATTTACTGGTCGATCTACGTTCCTACCCTCACCTATGGTCACGAGCTGTGGGTCGTGACCGAAAGAACAAGATCCAGGATACAAGCGGCCGAAATGAGTTTCCTCCGCAGGGTGTCAGAGCTCTCCCTCAGAGATAGGGTGAGAAGGATCTCAGAGTAGAGTCGCTGCTCCTTCACATCAAGAGGAGCCAGATGAGGTGGCTGGGGCATCTGATTCGGATGTCTCCCGGACACCTCCCCGGTGAGGTGTTCCGGGCACGTCCCACCGAGAGGAGACCCTGGGGACGACCCAGGACACGCTGGAGAGAGCGTGTCCTGGGTTCGGCTGGCCTGGGAACGCCTCTGGATCCCCCCGTAAGAGCTGGATGAAATGGTTGGGGAGAGGGAAGTCTTGGGCGTCCCTGCTAAAGCTACTGCCCCCACAACCCAACCCGGATAAGCGGTAGAAAATGGATGGATGGTTCTCCCACCCCCGAATTTTTGGGCTCAAATCTGATTTGGCTAAAAGCACTGCCATAAGAAGATAATTCAGGAAGTAGCGCAGCCAAAAACTCAACCAGAGCGGCAAATGATGATATAGAAAAAGTTTATTGTGTAATAATGAAGGAAACAATGTAATTCTGTGTTTAAGACAGCATATACAGCATTTCCGCTCACATTCGCTCCATCTAAACCTTGGGTTTGGAAGGAAAGACGTTAGCAGTTTCGCTAACTTCGCTAACCGGTCGGTCTTGACTGAGGGAACGCCTCCCACAAGTAAGCGCGGTAGAGTATTTATCAGAACAGTACCACATCATATTTTGTAACATTTGCCATTCTTTATCCAAGATTTATTATGTTCATTTTTTAAAATTAAATCTACCCCTTCAGAACTGTTTGATGTGTAATTTTCATCAGTGATTCTACCTGTTTTATTCTTGTTAACGTGTTGACTGTTTATACATTGGCTGTATGATTGTTATGATAAGTCCTATAGAAATACAATTTACTCTTGTAACCTTTTGCGATAAGCATGTTTTTTTTCTGGTCCCGCCGGCCTTTGGGTTCTTTTCGCCATCTGCTCTGAAGCTCCATCTGCATATTTGGGCAGAGGCTGTGTTTGTTTACAACACTGGGACGAAAGCTTTGAAATGAACACGATCATGCAATGTCTCAACCTTCCTTCCTCTAAGTAGGCAATGAAGTATTTATTTTCTGTGATCACAAGCTGGTGCACATAACATGCATTGAAAAAGATGATGTTCTGCAACTATAATAACAAACATGTCGTTAAAAATAATAGAACAAACTGAAGCATTATCGTCTGTGTGAAGCGCTTGTTCTTCCGTTGTTGAAACCCAATAGCTTTTGCACCTACTGTTGTGGCCCTTGAGTGCACTTTATGCTGAATAAACGCATTACAAGCTAGTTATTTTTGCCTATTTTCAGCAACCGTGCGATTTGCTCTTTGCACCGAAATAAATGGAATATAATGGACCTGTGACCCGTGCAGGCCCTAATGAGAAGCCTGCTGTGAAAAATGTTTCTCAAATCTTGCAGCAGCAGAAAAGCATTTTCCCCCCCCCCTCCATATATGAAACTCCCCTTCGCTTACTGCAGTGCAGTGGTTTTGTCAAACCCGGAGGCTGAACTGCTGCCGGCCAGCATTTGTACATTTAACAAGGACATTTCTGCTCTCTAGTGTTTGAAATTGCAAATTATCTTGTTAAAACAAGCCAGATGATATGCATCATCTGCAGAGGTGGCAAAAGTACTCACATGCTGTACTTAAGTGGAAGTACAAATAGGAAGTTGAAAAAAGAAAGTGTTGTGGAGACATCTGTTTTCAAATGTAGGTATTGAAAGTTAAAAAGACAGAAAGTCAGAAGAAGACTCGAATAAAGTATTTTTCTTATGTTTCTGCACTTCAGTAGATGTTTTTACTTTCCACCACTGACCATCTGTAACCCTCACAAGCAGAATTTTCCCGTGTTGTTCAGGGCGAAGTTTGGCCGGCCTGAGTCGCCGGCGCGTTTCCTGCAAGGCGCTGGGCCGTGGCGACTGCGAGGGCTGGTTGTGGCGCAAGAGAGATGCCAAGGGTTACTTTTCTCATAAATGGAAGAAGTACTGGTTTGTTCTGAAGGACAACTGCCTGTACTGGTACATCAACGAAGAGGTATTACTGCGTTATTATCACTATGGGGCGTTTGCTGCAGCTTAATGGGAGCGGTGCAGGTTGTTTGAAAAGCGCTCCGAGGCACTGTAGGCACACCTTTTGCTCAAATGTCACACTTGGGATGTGTCCTGAAAAGTCTGCAGCAAGTTTAGAACTGTGATGAAAAAAAAAATAAGACAAAAAAAAAGGTGGGATTTTGTGTGCGTGTATATTTGAGGTTTGTGGTCTCCCCGTCATCTCATTAGGAATCATCTCTTGTGTACAGGATGAGAAAGCGGAGGGCTTTGTCAGTCTTCCAGAATTTAAAATCGATCGTGCCAGTGAATGCCGAAAGAAGTAGTAAGTGAACAACAAAGGAATTTATGTAAATGTGTACATTTGTGTGTGTCTCACGGTGCATATTGTAAATGTTCCGTCCAGCGCATTCAAAGCCTGCCACCCCAAGGTCAAGAGCTTCTTCTTTGCGGCCGACGGCGTGGACGACATGAACAGGTACGCTTCAAAATCTGCCGCAAATGACGTCTTTGTCGATAATGCCATGAATGGACCGTTTCACCACGGTGGCACACATTCTCCTTGGTGGCAAAATCCAAAGCTTTCTGCAGTGGCACCGCTAGTACACAAACTCTTCCTTGTCATTTGACCAATCTGGGTGTTTGCAAAATAACGCTAAATGGCTTGAATGATGCTTTTAGCCTTAGTAGTTTGCGTTCGTCAAAAAGAAGATTGCCTTCCAGCGAGACAGACCGCCGGCCGTAAATTTAATTTCAACAGTTAGATTGATTCCAAAATAGACGTGCTAGAAATTCCAAGTTAACAACGATCATTGAGGGACTTGGCTGCTTCAGTGACTTTTCTGTTTCTCGGATTAATGGCACAGACGTACTTTTTTTTTTTGACACTGAAAGGAATATCATATCAGTTCAGGTCAATGGTAGTCAATCCCATTTCTGGCGCCTGGAAGTATCATGTGGCTGTTGTTTACAAACATGATAAAATATGTCATCTACTGGTTGTGTGTTTTCAACTTCAACACTTTTCTCCCTCTGACCTGTCAGATGGCTGAGTCGACTCAACATGGCTGCTGTGGGCTACGCAGAGCGAGAAAGGCTTCGCCAAGAGCAGGGTGAGTCTGCATTCATAAAGGGATGCGGTACATTATCCTCACTTTCTGAGGGCTGCGCTCTATTATTAATCTATACTAACACAGGAGTGAAGTGCTAACTAAAGAATGCAATTTTGAGTCTTCAATTAACCTGACATTATTGTTTTTGGAATGTGCGGAAAACAATCCCCGTAAGCGCCGAGAGGAAGGAGATTCAAACCTCCGAAAACACGTTAACCACGAGTCCACTGTGCTGCCCACAAGAAATCATTTTCATATTCACAGTGATCCCTTCAGTTATCAGCGCAGCCACAAGATGGCAGGAGGTGCAACACTTTCACTTTCCCTTCACTTTTCATTTGAATGCGGAGCAATTAAAAACACACCCGAACAATTTCAAAAGGTTTTCAAGGCCTTTCATTGAATTGCGACCTGAAAGTCCAATTGCACACCTGCATTGTGGCGCCGTCGAACAGGATGTGTCTGGGTTTCCTGCAGATTACTGGAGCGAGAGCGAGCACGAGGATGACGCCACCTCCAGCCCCAAACAGGACAGCCCCCCGCCTCCATACGATACCTACCCGCGGCCCCCGTCGGTGAGTCACACTGCCGGACGAAACGACATTTCGACGAACATCATCAGTCTTTTTTTTTTTTTTTTTTTTTTTTGTAAAAAATCTGACAGCTGATAATAAAGACATTTTCAAGAAAATCAACTTCAGGGAACTATTTATTTATTCGAATTTGCAGTTCTTTATCTTTATAAGAGATGCTGCTGACCCTGGGAACTCTTTTCACTTTTCTGTTTTGTTTGAACTTTAAAACAAAGATAAGTGAAAGATTAACATTTCAGTTGTATTGAAATTTTGGAAAACTTTATTTACTCTCGCAAACTTTAGGGAGCTATTTATTTGATGTAACTTTATAAGGCATGTTACTGAGTCTGGGAGCTCCTTGAACTTTGTGTTCGAATTTTATTGTATATTTATTGTCTATTGTATAAGACAACAAAAACGTGACCATGTTGCAAATCTGAAAAGCTGTATAATAAACATATTTTTCAAGACATTTAAATGAAGTTAAGTGTTGGAGTTTGTATTAGTCAAGATTTTGACGCCAATGTTTTCCCTTTTATGCAAATGAATATCGACTTCAAGTATCCGCCTCCTTGACCACTAATAATCGGGATCGGTATGCACCCTGAAAAAAAACCTCAGTCTGTCTCTAACTACAAACCAATCTCTTTCTAGATGAGCGCTTACTTGGAAGGCCGGACGACGCGACTGTCTTCCACCGAGACGTCCCGTTCCCGCTCGTCCCAGGAGGACTTCCTTTGCGGCGAGTCTTCCGCCGCGGCCGCCGAGCCGCAGTACCACCCCGGACCTTTGGGGGGCGGCACCGTTCACAGCGGCAGGAGGCTGGGTGGCAGCAACAGCAGCGACGTGCCGTACAGATGTGACCCTGTGGAGGTATGACGAGTAAAAGTCATTTCATCTTTTAATTGCTGTAACTATTTGCTTTTAGGCTGAGATGTCATATTTTTACACTAGTGTGACACTTCAATGGATTTGCCCTAATTCGCAATAATTACACTCATTCCACTGGCATCACAATTACTTTTATGTATTGTAATTTCTATGCTGTAGATCATTTCAAAATGTTTATCAACAATTGTAAATGATCTCCCTTCATGGAAGGGTTTGGTCTTTCGCACCCGTAAGCAAGTGTGACGCCGTGCTGAGAAGGTCTATAAATCACGAGATTCCAGCTTGAATACATTTATGGACAAGATTTTAACTCTCAAACTTGAGGCTTGATTGGACCGTTCCCCACAGTACCGCTCCAGTCCCGCAGGAGGAAGCAGCGAGACCGGCTCCCCTGGCCGGTCGTCCTCGTCTCAGAGACGCTCCTGGCAGGACTTGATCGAGACGCCGCTGACGGAAGCCGGACTGCACTACCTTCAGACGGGACCGCTCGGTAACGGCAGATCATTTCTGTTTTTTCACTTCATATAAGCAGTTTTGCCTTTTGTTTCACAATTTGAAACAGTTCTCCGGCATTTTCGTGAAAGCAGAGTACCACTTTTGGTTTGTTTTGCCCAGCCTAACTGCGGTTATTATGTAGGTTATCCCCACTGCTACATTACAATTCGACAAAATTCACGACAGCTCCCTCACAGACACATTTTCAGAAATAGGCAGATCAAAAACATTGACTTGATGATTAAATTTCACAGGCACTATTTGTATACAAAGTCATTTACAAGTTACATTTTCCATAAAATGTCCCCTTTAAAAAGGAATCTGATATCTTTCTTTTTTCAGAGGACGCCGTCTTCGCCGAGCCGAGTCTGGCCGTCTCGACGCCGATGTCGGCAGGGGCTGTTTACACGCTCCCCGCGCCGAGGAATGTACCGTTGCCCGTGGCGATGCAGAGGCTGATTCCTATGGCAACGCAAGGAGGGAAACCCCGCAGCTTCACGCTGCCACGTGACGGCAACCTACACATGATGCTGGCGCCGCCCGCCAGGGAGGAGCAGCACACACACAGCAGTAAGTGTGACACACGCACGCGTTAGCACACAGCAAGATGTTTGATAACGTGGGCGCCTGCTTGGTAGGTGAAAATTGCCAATGCTGTTTGTGCCCTCAGGTGGCAGCGAGGGAGCGTCACTGGGCGACCTGTTCCGCGCATGCGAGCAGAGCGGCGTGTGTCCGCTCGGCCGGGAGTCCGAGGTCAAAGGTCAGTCCGAGTTCAGGCAGTCCTTCCTGCGGCGGACTGCCGACCCGCAGCTCAACGACCGTCTGCACCGTCTCCGCATCCTGAGCTCCACGGTGAAGGTTGGCGCGCGCGCCGCTGCACACACAAGACGACAATGCGTCCATTTTGATTTAAGATTAAGCGACATTTGGGATAAAACAGAATACTGTACAAAATGAATGCCACTTGAAGTAAAGAGTTGGCAAAATATAGCCCGCTACACTCCCTTCTTTACTCTGGCCGACTGAGCCTTTACATGATCAGTAAATTTAAAAAAATAATAATAATAATTAAAACATTTATTGAATATATTTTTAAAAAGCAATTTTTGTGAAAAAAGGCAACAATGTTGAATGCAAAGAATATTACAGGTCTTATTTTGTTTTTTTAATTTAAAATTTACAATTAATAAAAATATAGTTAAGAAATCATTATTTTTAGCATTGATTATACTTTAGTCACAATTTTCTTTGCACATTGTTAAAAAAAAAATAGTACCATGCCTGATAAAAGGTGAATAATATACAGATTAGTATTCAACCCACTTTGTAAATATGAAACATTTAACATAAATACAAACCTACAGTAGTTTGCAATGATTAGCAAGGCAATTACACAAGAAATCACGAATTCATTGTTTATTAAAAGTGGCCATCTATTGGGAGTCCAAATAAATGACAGATTTATATTGTATGCGGTGCAGTCACATACACAATATTGCCGTTACGCTATATCGTCTATTCTTCAAGGCAATTCAGTTGCATCCCGAAATGAGAATTTCAAGTGATTCATTTTGCTGTGCTCGGGTGTCCTTTTTCAAAATGACCATTTTCACCGGCCAGCTGTCTTGAAGACCGACAAGATGTGCTCGCATTTAATGGTGTGTCATGAAAGTCTGTCTGGTTATCTTGAGTAGCGTTGCTGTCTCAGTGTGTGTCGCCAGTCCTGGCCTTGGTGCTCGATCTTGTGCTCATGTTGGCGCCGTTGATGCTTTTGTGTCTGGGTTGAAGCAGCTTTGCTCGTTGGTCTTGTGGCTTAAGGATGTGTGTGTGGCTTTTGGCTGTGGTTGGGACGTTGGGGAGGGCTCCATGTTTCGCCCCTGTTTGGTGTCTCCGCTTAAAGGGAATACAGTGGTACCTTGAATTACGAGCGCCCCAAATAACGAGATTTTCCATTTTTCGAGCCGTCGGCGGGTTGATTTTGATTTTTTTTTTATTTTTTTTTGGCGATAATTTGACTTGCCACCAGATGGCGACAGCAAACTCCACAGCATCTGGCTACTAGCACGTCACGTGCTTACCTCGCTTTGAAAGTAGAGGTATCGGTTTTGTTTTGTGTTTGCATTTTCTGTTCTTTATAATTTATTAAAATTATAATCATAGGTCCTAAAAAAAAGTTTGTGCTGATGGATAGTGTCTAATAAATTAAAGCTTGAAATCATAAAAAAAACACGAGCGAGGTGTGCGTGTAGTCAACTTGACAAAGCAGTACAAGCGTAGTCCGGTACGTAAACAGACAGGGTTAATAAAGGCTATAACGTCAACCAAGGACGTTCAAATGTATTATGTTATTACTTTATGATTTGATACCGGACGATACTACAGTGCTGTTTTTCTTTGTTAAAAAACAGGTTGTTGGTGTTTTTTGGGGGTCTAGAACGGATTAATGGCATATGGGCATGGTCTCAGAACGAATTAAGCTCATGTGTCAAGGTGCCGCTGTAGACTGAGTTTGGGGAGGTCCGCTCCGGTGAATTATTTGTATTTTTGTTCGACTTTACGCCGATCTGATCGGTGCGATCGGTATCGGTCGATAATTAGCATTTTAGGCGGATCGTGTGCGTTGTTGAGGCATCCGCTTATACAGTATGCTCCAGTTGCCGTGGAAACAGGAAAGGCCTTTAAGTACAAATGCAACTGTACAAGAAAACTCAGCACAATCTGACTTTAATTGAAACAGTTCTCGATCAATAACGTTCCACTCCAGATGAGCAGAGCGCATCAGAGTTCTTGTGATGAGATATTAGAAATAAGGCTTTCGTCTGCTTTTTCGAGTCGCCCAGAATGTAATGGCTCCTCCCTCCAGGAAATGTATAGTTATCACTCCAGAAATCCGCATGGTTCTTGCTCCGACAGCGCAATACTCCCTTAAAGGAGACCCATTACAGTCGGGATTCTTTTCACAATTGAAGTGAGGGGGCCGACTTTGTCTCATGCAAGTGAGCCACTGTATTCCCTGGCCCATATACCTCTGGGCCAATGGAAAACCCTCAACCCAACCCTGTTACCATGGCGACCAAGGGTTGATGTAGGGTGTTGGGACTTTTCAGAGAGCCCGCTGTATGAGGGCGGGGGGGAAGCGAGCACCCATGAAGACATGAATAAAAGCCTTTTCAGTTGTGGAGGTAACACTTCCTACACTTAATTACTGCACTGTAAAAATGCAAAACCTTGTCTAGTGAATTTATATTAGTTCTCGTGAAAACATCTTACTGTACCTTTTTTAAGACAGTTTTCACTTTTTTCTAAATTTTCAGCAAAACAAAAACCACTTGGTTTCAGATACAAGATCTTTTTTTTAAAGAATTTTATCAAGTCAATTCATGGCAAATGTATTCATTTATTTTAGGGACAAAAGGTCTTTTTTTTTTTTTTTTTTTTTTTTCCCCCAGTTTTGAGTGTCACTTTTTCCAGTGCGTGCACATCTTTGGATGTGGCGTGTGCAGCGGACACATTGCCAAACACATTCCACCATGCCAACAAACCTCGATATAGCCACCTTCGCATATTAACCTCGGCACGACAGTGTTTCACACAGTGTAGTCAGTCTGAAATTGGAACATCTTCACCCAGCGTAGCCTCCAAGTCATGGACGGAGAAACTTTGTGGGGGCAGTTATTTGATAAATTAGTCCCACTTGTTGAGATGGGCTCGCTCACCGTCACCTTTTCAGAAACCGGCAGCTCTCAAAAGATTTACTTGCGTCATGATTGGTGCGCGGACCGCTCCAGAGACTCTTTTTACACAAGCTATTAAAAAGTACATTTCATGTCCCCTTTAAATGTCTGAAGTATTTCATAGGTCACTGACAAGATGCACTGATCCAGGGTTGGATTGTGTTCAAAAGGAATACAGATTTTTGAGCCAACGCTACAAACAGACATCCTCAAACTTTGTGTATGGCCCTGCAGTGTCTGTCTTGCTTAACGTGTGTCTTCGTTTTAAACGTGAAGCGCTTCGTAAGAACGCTCAAAAATAAATAAAGTGATTCCGCTGTGTTTGTGCGTAGGACAGAGAGGGGGAGCTAGCGCTGATTGACAGGTTGTTGGCCCACCCCCAGCTGTCGTCCGCAGAGTTCCAGGAGTGGAAGCGAGCTTATCAGGAACTCTTCTCGCAGACGCCAAACGAGGCCGACGAGGCCCGAACCCGAACCAGAGCCCGAGCCAGGGCCACCCTTGACCCCCTCGCTCTCCCACACGCACTCTTATATTGAGACACACGTCTGATGCGCACACACACACACACACACACACACACGCAAAAGTGAGGTCATCCAGCAGAAGAATGGCCGTCACGGAGCGTTTGCTTAGCAGGAAGTGATGTCGTGAGGCTGCCAGCTGGCCCTGAGATGAGTGACAGACCTGAATGTCATCGTTTCTGCACAAGTTGAAAAGAGGAACAACTCACCTTTTAGAGTCGTGTATCATTTGTTCTTTTCATATGAAATTTTATAGGTCCCATAGTTTGGCTATTTAGACCTCCATAGAGTGACTCTCTAATATGGACATAAAAGTGTCCATTTCATTTTAAAAAACATCTTGTTTTTGACATACGAGTATCCAGAAAAGCCCCCTCTGACAGCTACTTTTCTTTGACCCGGTTTTGTGTCAGCTTTGTCCATATTTGGCTAAGACCGCCCCCTTTCCATGATTGGTTGTGAGAGCACGCGCGTTTGTTACGCCGACAGCGCTGGCTCGGGAGCGGAGAGGTAGGCGGAGATCTTCGCCAGTGGCATAGATAAGCTCGAGAAATTCCATTGAGCCGATTTCAGGCCTCTCGGCAGAAAAACATCTGGGGCTCAGGAATGTGTGGACCATTTTAATTCTCATTTCACATGTTCACTGAGGCACCATAGAGACAATGTAACAGCCCAAATACTAGAAAAAGTCAGTTTGGTCAAATATGGCACCTTTAAAACCCTCCCAAGTATTTGTAATTTGTGAATTCACCTATTCTCTGATGTTTTTGTTCTTCAACCTATCCTCCATTATTTAGTGAAAAACTCACCTCTTCACTCTTATTTTGCTTAGGCCAAAGCCTATGTCTACTATGGAATCTTGGTGCCAAGGAACTGCAGCTCTGGCTGGAAAAAAAAGTCCCCCAAAACACTGGAGCTTTTTTTTTGATATTTGGACCATTTTTTATTTACTGCAAATGAATGCTTTCAATAACAGTATTTGTATTTGGAATTTATATGTCAGTAGTTTACAGATTTGTTTATACAATTGTCAATTTACTCAGACGTAAAGAGTCAAATCTGAGAAACTGATCATTTTGAATTTGTTTTTCCAGAACATGAATGAATGAATTTGTTTTTCCAGAACATGATGTTGAAGTGAGGAGAGGAGCTTCATTTAGACAGGTGACAGACCTATCTCATAGGAAAGTAGTGCTTTGTCGCCACCTTGTTCCACTTATAGGCATTTCTAAACTCTTTTGGGCCAGCATAAATTACTTGCACGATTTAAATAAAATGTCAATTTTAAGCTCTGATCAAAAATACAACATAAAAAAACGGAATTTGAATATTTAATGGGTTGGTTTTACACAGTGCCTGCCAATAGACTTTCCAGATCCTCAGCAGAATTGGATTTGGGGCCTGTTTATGTGTTGAATGTGTTAAAAAGTCCTCTAGATTTGTTGGGGTCCGAACAAATAAAATAATTCGTCGCTTTTGATTTTTGCTTGTCAATTGCAAATGGAAAGAATGAATGATGCACAGATTTTTTTTTTGAAAGTTTTTTTAGCTGGTGTTTTCTTCATTCGAGGTGTGGAAACTCCAGAGGGAGTGGTTTACGCTGTACAGGGTGTCCTTTAAGTCTGGACACGAAATGCATCTTTTCAACAACATTTGATTCACTTGTAATACTAACAAAGAAACCCCTTCAGTAGCTGTGCAACATTTGTGATGCAAAGTGCGGTTGCGCTGTGCAAGAGCCACTCCAACCCGATGCAATAGCTCCACATTGTCATCCATTTCAAGACATTTGCTCTATACGTCCAATCGAGTGGGGCCGCGGCAGCGATTTTCATTGAGTGCACCTTTTCCTTTAGTATAGACTCCAGAAAAAGAAGTCAATATTTACATATTGTGGAGCTATATAGTTAATTGTTTTTCCTTGTAGTCCAGACTTTAGGGACACCCTGTAGAATCTTTACACATAGTAAACAGTGACAGTGTGTGCTATTAATTGCAAAGGAGAGTGTATCCTATCCCTTATTTTTCCTGGATGAATGTCTTAGCCGTCCTTTGTATATGTATAAATAGCATCAATGTTATGTAATGCAAAATGCAATTGTACTCTCACCAGCCAGAACATTAGGCACACCGACACAATCTTATGACATCAAACAGTAGAGCTGTCTGCCAAAGAAACAAAGGTAGTGTATTAATTGTTTATAAATGTACTATGTTGCCGTAGTTTATAACAACAGTGCATCATGCCCTTTCTATATTATCTACAGTATATCTGCAGCTCTTGTATATTGAATCTCAGGTGTGCCTAATGATCTGACTGTTGGGTTTTCTACGGCGCACGCAAGCACAAAGTTCCACACCGACACGTAGAGACTGTGACAGGAAGAACGCAAAGCTGAGCTTGGACGCTCGCTCCATGCCGCCATTGCTTGTAGTGATTAGTAGCATGTCCTTGCTGTAAATACACCCAATATTATTTATTATTATTATAGAGTTTTATGTTAAAAAGCACTAGATGCAGTCAATTTATTGTGTCTTGGCTGGTGTACTCTATCTTTTTTTTTTTTTTTTTTTTTTTTTTTTTTTGAGTGTCAAGATTGTTTAATGCTCAAGCTATAAATTATGATTTAAAAAATCCATTATTTATGCGCACATTCTGTTGGAAGACACGGGCGATCAATAAAGTTTGGATGAGGATCTGCAATACTTGTTTTGTTTGTGTTCATGCAAGGAAAAACAATGAGTACAGTTAGTTTGCAAGTATTTGCACTGGTTTTTGCAAAAAAGTTGTTGAGTTTAGTACTCAGAGGGCAACTCAAAACAATCAATGAGTCGTGATCTTCATTGTTCTATATCCTGCACAACCTTGGTTTTTTTTTTTTTGGTTTGTTTTTTACAACACTGCAGCCTCAACCTGCTGCCAGAGGTCATAGTGAAACTAAAAGTAAAAAAATACATTACTTCTATGCTGAAGTTTAATCAATAATCGGTACTTAAATGCCCTTCACGAACAAATTCAGCCGGCGTTTCCCTCATGACCTTTCTCCTCCGTTGACGTCCGCTTCCTGATAAATGTCCTCACCTTGTCTTTAAATATACCCACTGCCTCTCGGCCCAGCTTAAACTGGGCATCCGCTGTGCGATTGTAGAAATGTTGGATTTCAAATTGTAACCCACACCATGACTTAACCACCCGCATGGGTAAGTCAAAGCTCACAATTGAAGCACTTTCCTTTTGTGTCTGTGCTGTTCCACTCCAGTCCTGTGGGTGGCGGCCGTGCACATTTCTAGCTCTTTGTCAACTGAGAAAAAAAAATACATTTTCAAAACATCTGTTGACTCTGAATTTGGGTAATCTAGTTGTAACTCGTATCTCTGAGACCATCGTTGGGGCAGGCATTATAACTGCACAATAAATCCTGTCCAAAAATAGGCCTACAGTGAGTGACTTACGCGGGGTTACACATACCGATTTTTTACATCTTTACTGATTCTTGAAATGTGAGAGGTCTGTTGTAGTATCAAGACTGCCCTGTGAGGGGCAGCACAGTTCCACAGTGCAACCAGGCTGCTGGGAAATACAAAGAAGGAAGAGAAGTAATAAAAGAAAACCTTGAAGAAGCTAGGCAAATAGTTAGCTACACGGGAGGCAAATTCTTCTCCTTGACATTCTTCTCGTCGTGAATGACTTGTGAGGCACATTACCACGACACCAATTGCTCCTCTATTTGTGTCTGGCAGTAGAACTGGTTTCAGGTCGCTTCCTGATTGGCTGTCGTTCCGTTTCACTTCACAATGACCAAGTCCGTCGCTCGACCAACTCGGGGTTGACCACTCGCACAAGGTTTTGCTGTCAAATACTGAACAGGTTTGGTATTTACGGCTGTCGGCCCTGACCGTTTTCTGAGCAGATTTGGGAGGAAACGTGATAATTCTTAAAAAAAAATCTAAAATCTTAACGTGATAATTGCTCAGGATAATCTTTTCGAGACATCTGATAATCAGGCCTTTGCTGACTTTGATCGGAACGAGGGTAATGCTCAGATTTGCCTCGATATTTGGTAGGTGTAGAAATCACTGTTAACATGCCCCACACGACAGGATAGTCTTTTAGAGACACCTAATAGTGATGCCTTTTCTGACTTTGATCAGAAGGGTAGGGAAAGTGCTCAAATCCAGTTGATTATCGGTATGTGTTTGTGGCCTTCTTCGGCCACCTCAAAATCAGGGTAAAACAGTCTACATTTGCACAGTTTATTCCCAGCTACAGTAGCTTCATTCCGGACTGAGACAACAAACCAACAGGAGCTTAGTTCACCTAGCCAGCTCCTAATATTAGCATCAAAATGTGCATAAAATATCACAGAACCAGCTGTTTAATCAGGCACCGGCAGTAACGTGCACTCTGTTCCCGTGAGGGGTCTCGGTAGCTGACAGATCTCCCTCCACTGGTCTTTCTTGGGTTCGTACTCCAGCACGCTCTTCAGCACCACCTCCTGCCCGTCGCTCCACTTCCTCCCACCGAACACCAGGACGCTCCCAGTTGGCATCGCCGCCATCCCGTAGCTGAACGAGGCTGTGATCAGCGGCCTGAGGCGCGTCCAGTGGTCCGCTCCCGGGTCGTAGCGCTCGATATCGGAGAAGGGCTCGTACATTCCCAGGAGGGCGTAGATGTAACCGTGGACGCTCGCCATGCGATGTCCGAACCTCCCGATGGACATGGGCGCTGCGTTCTTCCAGAGTCTTCCCACGTGGTCCCAGCACAAAACTTCCCTTCTGCTTTGGCTCTGGCCCGGGATCAAGTGGGCGCCGCTGTTGTCCGAGAGACCACCCGACACATAGATGTTCTGCTCGAGCATGGCGCAAGCGTGGCCGTGGAGCGGCCCGGGCATGGGTGCTCCCCTCCTCCACGCCCCTGCCTCCAAGTCGTAAAACTCCACGGAAGCCAGCGTGGCGGCGGGTGCGTTGCTGTCGGCGGGTGTTTTTTGCCCCCCGATGGCGTAGATGCTGTCATCGGTGGCGCAGCAGGTGAACTTGGTCCTCCTCTGCAGCATGGACTCCACCTGCTGCCAACACTCGAAGCGCGGGTCGTACCTCCACACCTGGTTTGAGGTTTCCGTAACGACCGGCTTCCTGTCCGCCTCGCTCACCACTTCCCCACCCACCACGAAGAGGAAACCACCCAAGGAGCACACGCAGTGATTTCTCAGTCTCAGGGGCAGGCAGGAAGTCAGGGGTGCAAAGGTCCTGGTTTTCAGGTTAAACGTCAGCACCTGCTGCTCCGGACAATCCGGACTCGAGCAACCGCCGACCAGTAGTACGCGATTGGTTGCCCTGAGCGTAGACTGCTTGTTCTGCCGGATTGGCCTTGCCGAACCTGTTCTGTGGTACTCCAGTGCTCTCGTCACCTGGCTCCTTATCAGAGGTGTGCCCATGGCTTTGATGGCGTGGCTGAGGCGTGCGAGATCCACGGGAGCGACCAAGCCGAAGCGCAGGCGGCTTAGCAGCAGGTTGGATTGGAGCAGTGGGAGGGGCCCGTTCTCACCCAACCAATCCAGCGCTAGCTTGACCAGCTCCACCTCCTTGACCGTCGGAATTTCTTTGGCCTCCAACACCACCATCAGCGATTGGATGTTCAAGCCCAGAAGATCGTCCCGTCTTTCCCGCAGCAGAGTGGCCATCTCTCTGGCGATGGTGAAGTTGGCGGCCTCCAACACGTCAGAAAGTGCGTGGCGTTCTGCTAAGTTAGCATAGCAGCAGCAGTTCTCCGTGCTGAGGTTGTCCGTGATGTAGCGTTCGCATATGGAAACGGCCGTGTCCACTTGCAGGTACCTCGCCGCTTCCAGAACATCAGGAAGTGTTCTGACGCACACCCTGAGCCAGCCGGAGTACAGGAAGTCCAAGACGACGTCTAAGCCTACAGGTGTTAGCGCCGGGAGCTTGACGCAGCACGCTAATCTCTCCGCTGTGGCCTCCCCGAAGAGAGCCCAAAAATAATCACTGGAGCTGGCCAGGAGGGCCCGGTGGCACGGGAAGGAGGCGCCGTCGGTCTCCAGCACCACGTCGCACATCCTCCCGGCCGAGCGCAGACGCTGAAATCGGGCGAGCAGCCCTGTCCTGTGGGACGAGCTGTAGAGGATAGAGTAGCTATCCATCCCACCAAAAAAAAAACAAAAAACAATCAATCCTTCCGTATTATTGTCTTCTTCTGATGGTAGCGGGATGCATACCAAATAGTCAGTGAAAGGTCAGCTGATGACTACCTCAAAAACAGATCCGCTCAACCACCTCCTGTCTGATTTGTGATGTTCTGAATGTGATCCTGTGCTTTTTGTCTGCTGCCCTTTGGTCTACTGCCCGGGCTGGGAGTATCACCCAAATAACACACACACACACACACACACACACACACACACACATTCACAGAGGCAGCCTGGCAGGGTTTAGTGTCTATCCCCGTGGATGAACTCATTGGTAAATACAGTTGCCCGTCTTGAGTCCAAGGGCGCCGTGGCCAAGGCACTCATCTGTGCTCTCATCGCCATGGTGACAGGAATAGAAACCACTGACATGGTCGGACTCTGGCTCGGCTCGAAACAGGCATGAAACATTTTTCCTATTTGCCAAGATGTCGCGAGTGTCGAGACAAGGAGGTGGACAAGGGATGCAAAGCCCTTGCGCTAATTTTGGCACAGCGGTAGAGTTCCTTGATCGGGTTTCAGTGTGTTTATGGGCGTTTGATTAATGGGGAGCTCATTAAAGCCGTGTGTGTTTTTGCTACTGTCCGCCTGATGCGTAGTCATACACAACACAAGTCATCTGCATTCAAACTTGGTCTCGTGGCGCACTTACAAGCTCTCCAGCCTTCTCTGCCATTTACATTTGTCTGTGATTTATGATTATTGTCTCTGAATAGATGCATGCCGCCTGCACAGATGAGTGTGTGTGTGTGTGTGCGCGCTTTTGCCCACATTCTAAAGTGTGTGATTTCATTGCACTTGAGCATGGAAACAAACATCACGCCTCTTTGCATCACGTTTCTTTTGTTCCCACACAAAGTCAGATCGTCCCGTGTGGATGTTATCATTGCACTCTGACCTGATGGAGGCTAAACTTAGATACAGCTGCTCTGCATTGCTCCCTCTCTATATATTTGTGTCTGTGTGTGTCTGTGTGGCATGTGAAGCGATGATGGATAGAGTGCTTCTAAGAGAGGTACAGATGGATGGGCCTTAAACACGGTGGATTTGTAGGTTTAGGATGAGCAACATACAACAATGTACACTAACGAGATAGAAAACAAGAGCTCAATTTAAATTTCTGCCTTTGTTCAAGGACTTTTTGATACAACAACGCCGTGATACATTCACTTGCAAGTTTTTTTTGTTTGTTTTTTTTGGTTTTTTTAGTTATGAGTCGTCATGTGGTCACTTGTTTTGCTTTGTGGTGTTCGCCAAAATTTGACTTGGTGAGCTTCAGATGCGTCGCCACGACAAGTGAAGTAAAAAAAAAAGTGGGGGGGAAAACGGCGATGCACTTTCAGCTTTTTTTTTTTTTAAATGGGAGAAACAGTTAACACACACAAATACAAAATGAAACCACTCACAAGGGGCCATGGGGTGAAATAAAAAACAAGTGGAATTTTGGGGGGACTGGACAGATTAATGACATTTTGATGCATTTTATTGGGGGAAAATGATTTCATACACAAGTAAATTAAGTTATGTCACAGAACAAATAAACTTGTAAGTCAAGGTAACACTTTATGTTTCCTATTGTGATTGTAGTTTGCAGATGAGAACTTTTCCGAGTGGCTAATACAATGACTTGATTTGATTGCCATTGGACTAAGTTGATTTATTGCCCCTCCAGATGACAACAACACAAAAATAACACAAAAGTCGAAAAGTTTGGCCTCAAAGACGGCCATTTACAGATAAAATGTTGACGGCTGCTGAATAGTTTGGAAGACCGGAAGAATAAAATGTCTTTGTGGTTCATCTTCACCCATTTAAAAGGCTCAAAAACTTGAGTTCGTCTCTGCGTTTGAAAGGCATCACATCGTTGTCTAAATTATAAATTAGAGCAAAAAACTACTTCAAAAGAAGCAGATTTTTGCTGTGTGACCCTCGACTGAAAGTTTGTTGATGCTGTGATGTGATTGTAGTTCTTCTAGCGTCGCCATGGTGATCAGAAAGTGTCCATCATCCTCTCTTGCAACCCGGACGCCCAGTCCTAAAAGACTAACAAACAAACAAACAAACAAATAGAGAGAATCAGTTTTGGTCCTTTTTTTTTTTGTGTTTTTTTTTTGTTTTTAATTGAGCAACATGTTTACTGATCCTGGTGTTTCTAAAACTCCGCTGACCTTATTTAGTTTCACGAGAGGGCCAAAACACGCACTTAAATGTGACACACACACTTTTATAAGGTATAAATAGCGCCTGACTCAGCCCCGCCTGCCCACACTATCAAGTTAACAGCCCACACTGCCCCCGTGTGGAACTGAACGTTACTGCCGCATGTGATGGCATCACAGGAACTTTTTAGCTTCATATTAAATCCCTTACTTACATGCTGTTTTGGGTCCAATTTGACCCGTTTAGAAATTTGAAATGTCTCAAATGTCATTGTTTCAAAGTGAAATTTGATGACTAAATGTTTTAAAATGTCATGCTTTTGTACATGTGTCACAAAGGTTGTGTACACTAAGACGATTGGATTCGTGTCTTCTAAAAAAACAAAAAAACAAACACAACATTTTTGATTTGCGAGTGTGTTAAATGCAGGAAAATGTTTTGGAACTGTGAAAAAATATATATGGGACAATGGTAACAGTGTTCAAGAGGGAGCTTGAAGCCACATTTGCAGAAACATGCAACTGTTTGTATTGAGTTGTCTTGAAACGGTGAAAGAGTAAAGCAGCATAAGAATGAACATACAAAAACAGGATATCACAGTTTGATGCTTTGATAGTTGACGTTTTTATCCAGAAAATTAGTGTTGTAAAACACTTAAAAAAAAAAAAAAAAAAAAAAAAAAAAAAAAAAAACATCCATCCCCTTTTCTGTAAAATTTTGATGAAGAATTATCTATTGATGAATATCTGACAGGCTATTAAATCATTTTGAAAGTATCATAGTTCATAATTTTGATACAGTGGTTCAACATACTCCATGTGCATGGAAAATGAACCGTATGCAAGTGGTCATTAAACGAGGCTCGGTCCTCGCAGCGACCTTGATTGATGGCGCATAATTGATTGGATTGGAGGCTCTGGCGTCACGTGATCACCTTTTGCTATTCCTTGGTGACCCATCGTAGTTCGCTCTTGACGTTCTGCAGTTCCGAGAGGTTGACGGCCGGGCCCGGCAGCTTGACGGCGCCCGGCAACGTCTTTTTGTCCTCCTGCGGCGTGTGTGCGCCGTCGCTCGGCTGCTCCATCGGCGAGGGTGCCTGGGGGAGCAATGTAATCGGATTACATCGGGATGGATGGATTACATTTAGGATTGTTAGGCCTCGCGGTGGAGGTCAGATCCAAGTAGCGTTTGTGCGTACGCTGCATCACATTGTCTCACCTCGTGTGTGTCTCCCGTCTCCTCTCTCCTCCTCGCAGGATGTCCCGCCCCCGGACGCAAAGCTCCCATCGGGATGTTCAGATTAGCCTGACGGACAGCGAGAACAAGCCATTAAGAAACAGAGGTGTGTGTGTGTCCACAAACTCCTTTGCCTCGACCCACAATCCTCCAGTGTTGCCCCTAAAAGGAGCTTGTGTATGAAAACACACAAACATGATGAGTGTGTCCCATTTGCACATGTGTGTACACAGTGTACATTGTGAAAAGTGTGTGTTGCTGTGCGTGTGTGGGTTGACTCACGTGGATTTTTGTTATTGTTCTCTGCTAGTTTGAGTCGAATGGAAGAATGTTCCAGACAGAAAGAGTCCATCCGCAGCATGTTTGCTTAAATCAATTCCACGTGCCGTTAACGATCATCGCCTAACATTCTGCCGGGTGCAACCAAAGAGTAACGGAGTATAAATGTAATTCATGAATGATACTGTTTTGGTTAAAAAGGACACGAAAATGGCTCTTTGTGTCTGTAGTGAAGGCAAACTACATTGGGTGTTAAGGGTTGCTATTGGCAACAGGTTTTTCAGATGATGTCAGTCAGCTACAGCAAATGGTTTGAAGTCATCTTAACGTGTTATTGTGATGTCATTTAAAGTTACATTTAAGTGTTTTGGTAAACATGAAGTTTTTATGAACTCATGAAAATTTGTTTCTGCTTCAAGGAAAACACACGCTTTTTTTCCACACCCTATTGTCTTGCTGAAATTAGCCTGATTTGAGGGGGCTGCCCTGCCAGCGTGGACTCTGTTTTCCCTCATGGAGGCAGCACTTCGTTACCAATCCGCCGAATGACACTTGTCATTTAGTGTGCCGATCCATGTATGCGGCGCATGAAACTGACACATCGGCAAACACAAATACCCTTCCTGCCCCATCGACAATGTGTTGACATCGCCGCGCAATCAAATTTGTGCATCCAACAAATTGCAATGCAGCTCTGCTTACAGTGTGATCCAGCTTTTGCTCGAAAGTGGCAGTTCTTCTTCCAGCCTAGCTTCCAAGTCATGGGTGGGAAAACTCATTGTGGGCATGGTTATTATGTGAATTCGTCCAACCACTATCAATATACAAACCTTGTGAGAAATCCAAACAGGCATTTGCAAATTCACATATTCTATTTTTTTTTTTTTTAACCCATCCTCTATTATTCCCTGGAAAATCTCACCTATTTGCTGTTTTTGTGCACAGGCCAAAGCATTGCTTTGCTGGGATCTTGGTGCCAAAAACGATGTTGAAGTGAATCGAGGAGCTTCACTGAGACAAAAGCTGTGCTTTGCCGCCATCTTGTGGCATCTATAGGCAGTTATAAACCTATTGGGCTGGGTGTCAATTATTCGCAGGGCTAATAATGACAATAATAATAAAAATAATAACTTTATTGACATAGCACCTGTCAAAACAGTTACAACAGGGGTGTTATTACCATTGCACAACAAATTGAAGGATAACTAGTTTTGAAATCAGAAGACAAGGAAAATAGTTTAAGTATTGTTTAAGTTACTGTAGAAGAAGGGTTTAGAAACAGAAAAATGCGATATCTCAACATTATCGTTTATTATTGTGACAATTTGGAATTTGGGTACAGATTTTAGCAAAAATCATGAAAGTTGACGAGCATGATTTGCTTTCGTGGGCCACGTAAAATGATGTGGCGGGCCACATCTGGCCCCCGGGCCTTGAGTTTGACACCCATGCGTTACAAGGTCCTTCACAGTAAAATCACTCAACGAACAAAAAACTATTGAACATTTTATTCAAACATGATCAAACAGAAGAGTAGAAGTTAGTAAATAGGTGATAAAAAAGGGAAATAAAATGGAATCAAATCAACAGTGTTAAGAAAAGGCCTAACAATAAAAGTGAATCTTAACAAGAGCTCCCAGAACACACAAATAACGTGGGTTCAACGTATTCCATAATATATCGCCTTGAAACCTTTTGTTTGAGAATGAAATTCTGTATTTTAAACATGTTTAAGTGTTTGTATAAGTTGTGCAAACCACTATCACGGAACTCTATGAAAATTTCCTTTTTTATTATGATCATGATTATTATTAGTGTATTTATGTTTTATGATATCACTGTGATGCTGTTCGTCTGAGGGCCGAGAGGAAAAAGTCACCGACTCATGGTTAGGCAACCAAAGGAGCACAACGACGCGAAGCGGGGCCACAAGCCATGACGAGCCATCCAAACACGTAGTCGACAAGGCGCCGCCATACACGCTCTGCCTCGCTGAAACGCTGCTGCACTACAACTCCAAAAGCCTCGTTGCTACTCATGTGCTGTGTGTGGAAGTGTACTTGCCTTCACCAATAAACACTTAAATGTGCACACACGGCCTCTTTGCTTTGACTACAGAGATTTTGCTCGTAGCCTGTTAGCCTAGCCGCTGTCAGGAAACAAATTAAAGCTGAAGGCCAAGTTGCCCATCTGATCCAGAAGGTGGCGCTCTGGTGAGAAAAAGCGAGACGTTTTTCATTGTGCTGTCGTTTTCCTAGCTAGCGAGCTAGAGAGTTATACGAGGTATTGATCCTATCAGGGAAATGAAGTGTCTTAACTCAACTAATATTTGTATTGGGCTTTAAGGCATGAACACAAAATCGGCCTAGCAACAAGTCATGAGGTCAACCATGTGGTGATCAGAAAACACTATTTTGATGGAATGTTTGATGAATAGATATACTTTATTAATTATGTGAGAGGTAATTTATGCTAATATTTTTATTTTGATTGTGTGAGGGCACGAGCATTAAGTCTGCCTAGCAACAGCTGATGAGGTCCTGGACATACAGTGTATACATATATACATACACCATATATGTGTGTGCATATATATTACATTATGTAATACACTATAATAAATGTACTATTTTTTATTTGCAAGTTTACAGTAGTTTTTTTTTTTTTTTTTTTTCTGATACTCAATCAGTGTTTTCCCACACAAACACAAAAGCTTGACAATGTTTTTTAAAATCTTATTGTGGCCACAATTCCTACTTTTAAGGTACAGTGGAACCTTGGTTTAGAAATGTCATTCTTTGCATGACTGGATTTGCGAAGCGAAACATTTGCAAATTAAGGTCACGTTTCCCTTTGAAATGAACAGGAATGCAATTAATCCGGTCCAGCCTCAGAACAAAGTTATATTTACTTTTTTTTATTGGTGTGTGGTTCAAAAAAAAAATCTGTACGCCATAAAATGAAGTGAAAACATTCTTCATAATGAAGAAACGCCTTCGCCTTTTTATGTACAGTACTGTTTACGCTCATTGATACAGCTCGCCCAAAATGACCGTTAACATTGCACAACGCAATGTATCTTACGGATTGCATTGTGGGATGTAGCCTGAGCCTTTCGCACATCCACGCCAAGACTGCTCACAAACCGACAATAGCGTGTGAACCAAGGTCTTTTTTCTTCAAGAATGTAGTGCATAAACCGAAGTGTTTGGAAACCGGCTCATTCGTAAACAAAAGTTCCACTGTCCATACGTACACACGCTCCAGCAAGCAGTTTTTTTGTTTTTTGTTTTACCTGCAGGGCCTTGACGTTGGATGAAGGTTTTGACATAATCGCCGCTAACCTGAAGGCAGCAGAGAGACAACACAGACGTTTAGCTTATGTGACAGTGCTGCGTCTGCTCTGCTTCCACGGGCTTTCTCCGTCCCGGGATAGCGTTTCAGTTGCCTAGCGACCCCTCACAGAGCGGCAGGTATGGAGGAACTGCCGAGTGCATCATTGATGAGAGGCAGGGGCACAATGAAAGAGTTTAGTTTCAGCAGACTTTAGCCCAGAGAAGTGGGGCACACCCTGGACTGCTCGTCATGCAATCACGGGGCACACATATGCATAGTTTATTCTTCCATGAAGCGAATATGCATGTTTTGGAATGCATACAAACTCCACACAGGAAGGCCTGAGCTGAGATTCGAACCCAAACTTCTTGATTGAAGACGTGCTAACCACTGGCGCACATTCCTTCACAAAACTTGTCTGAACTTCAAACCACAATTGTTTTATTTGAACTCATTTGTATGAAACAATGTATGTGGACTAAAGTATTGAGGCACACCTCTTAATCAATAAATTAATCAATCAGAGGTTTTATTAAAGCTGTTAGTTGTCCCTGAATTGTAATAATAATAATAAAAAAAGACATTTTGGACAATTGTATGCTTTCAACATTGTGGGAACTGTTTAGCGAACTTCCTTTTCTGTTCCCAGTGCACAAAGCAAGGGCCAAAAAAAGGCACGCTTGGATGACTGGTGTGAAAGAACACGCACGCACACCCAAAATCTTGTCCAAAGTCTTCCCAAAGGAGCGGAAGCTTTCACAGCTGCAAAAGGGCGAGCAACTCTTAACTTATCACTTCCTGTAGCTGTCCCAATACTTTTGTCCACATCTCAGGCATGCAGCACATTTTAAAAAGTACTTATTTTAGCTTCTACTTTACATGAGGACTTATACAACATTAGGAAGACCTGCACAAACAAGCAAATATGATTGATTGTGTCCATTGAAAGTGACTCTTAATAACTTCAAGTAGTATGTATCAGTGCATTAACATAAATGCATCATTTACAATTAAGGGTCCTTATCAGGTGCATAAATAAAGTAAAAAAAAATTTAAAAAAAAGCATATATTCATTACATATATAAAACACTTTTTGCCACATTTCTTGCTATAATTCAATAGACATTGTGCTGCTCCTGTGGGAAGTATCACACAGACATACGGATATACACGTAGCCGATCAAGATTCCTGAGTAAGCTGCAGTAATATGTGTTGTTCTTCGCAGAGGATAAAGAATATATGCCTGTGACCATCATTATATTATGTCTTCGTTTGTTGCGCTACCGTTTGTGTTCGAATATCCGTCGTTGCAAGGGTTAGAAAGCGGATGCTATTCATTAGACTGTCTATGGCCATTAGCATTGTTTGTTAGCATTACGCTACAACGGACTTTGCTCTGGCAAAAGCTATGTGGGTGTTTTAACATGTAATTGGCTTTTACAATATATCGTATGACAGTAAATGGCAAAAAGGAAAAATGAATGGCAATAGAACTTCAAAGCAAAACAAATGGTCAAACGATAACAGAACACAGGGGAAACAAGGATTTTTTTATTCTGAATCTGAAAAAGTAGGATTTTACGCCTAGCTTTTGCAGGTGTGCCTAATAAAGTTTCCAGTTTAGTGTCCCTCAATCATCGGCCTTTTTTCATCCACTTCCTGTCTCACTCCCTCTCTCACACACACAGACGCGCGCACACACACACACACACGCGCATCAGCTGGCCGGCCCAAGTGGCGTGTAATCGTAGAAGCTTCCATGGCCTATTTAGCTTATCAAGATGTGGCTTTTGGGGGTGTTTCCAGGGTGCTGTTTGTGCGACAACAATACACACCCATCACACGCTCTGCTGCCCTTGACGTGACACACACGCGTACATGTGAGAATGGCAGCTGACCTCTGCAGACATTCAAACAATCCCCATGAAAACCTTGAAAGGAGTTGCCTCCCAAATGAAACGAGTTTATTTCCAAAGCATCAAAGAACGTGAAGACATGCCACTGATGTCACACAAGTCAACACAAACTAGACACAACGTACCTGCCGACGACACCAAAGTTGTATTGACCGACGGCCGACTGTAAGAGTTGACTCTTAACTTCGCATCTCTTCCCCTCTCTCTCTCTCTCTCTCTCTCTCTCTCTCTCTCTCTCTCTCTCTCTCTCTCTCTCTCTCTCTCTCTCTCTCTCTCTTTCTCTCTCTCTCTCTTGCTCTCTCTCTCTCCACCTCCTCTCTCTTCCCTCCTGCCTCTAAGTGGTGGCAGGATTCCTCTCATATCTGGGATTTGTTCTCACTATAAATAGAAGAGTGATACACAGAAGGGACCTGCTTTCCATCCACGCGCACACACTCGAAGACCGATCATCGCACAGTCAAATAGCAGCACGCTCTTGTATTTGAACTTCGTCTTTGAGGTTTGTGAGCCCCAAAGAGTGCAAACTGTTCTTGTGAATGAGCGACAACAAGTGCCATACCAGAGTCCATTGACAAAAAAATTATGATTTCAGCTTGGACCCCGTGGAAACACAAGCTAGGATGCTCTTTAGCTTCAAATGGCACTGACCTATTTCTGCAAGGACACACGCTTCTGTATCTGCTCACACACACACACACACACACACACACACACACACACACACACACACACACATACATGTGTAATGCTGATCCAGCCATCCATGGTGCAAAGTGTGTGGATGGTGTGTGTGTGTGTCCTCTTACCTTCCTGGATGCTCTGCTCTCTCTAAGGTCCTCTTCGGCTACCTGACCTGTTTCCACCCGTTTCGACTGGCTGAGAGGGACGCGAAGCTCCTCCTCCAGTTCCAGTGTTGGAAAGGAAGAATGACTTCTGAGCATGTTTGCGTGCACGACTGGGCTCTTCTTATGCACCTTTATTAACCTTTTGTGACGTCCAGCCACGTCACACATATTGTTCACTTATAACATATGTGCACCCAAAAAAAAAAAAAAGAAAGTTGAATGGTGCAACTCAATTCATGGAGAATGCCAGCATGGGAATGAAAGGTAGAGAATTTGCATCTCTGCATAGTTTTGTATTTTTATTTTGCAACTAAAGTATGTCAACCTTAGATAAGAGTTACACAGAGTTTTGTGCTCAACGGCCACCTTTAATTTTTTAATGGGTAGATGGGCCAGGTCATTCATAGAGTTCTTAAAAAAAAGAGTGAATGTGTAAAAGAAACTAATCCAGCAATAGTTTACTTAAATAAATAAAACATTGAATTATATACAATACATCAGTTAAACCATTATTTAATGAGCTAAATGGATAATACAAATATATAAAACCCCAATTCCAATGAAGTTGGGACATTGCGTTAAACATAAATAAAAACAGAATACAATTATTTGCAAATCATGTTCAATTTATATTTAATTGAATACACTACAAAGACAAGATATTAAATGTTCGAATTGATCCATCCATCCATTTTCTGAGCCGCTTCTCCTCACGCGGGTCGCGAGCGTGCTGGAGCCCATCCCAGCTGTCATCGGGCAGGAGGCGGGGTACACCCTGAACTGGTTACCAGCCAATCGCAGGGCACATACAAACAAACAACCATTCGCACTCGCATTCACATCTACGGGCAATTGAGAGAGATGCATGTTTTTGGGATTTGGGAGGAAACCGGAGTGCCCGGAGAAAACCCACGCAGGCACGGGGGAGAACATGCAAACTCCACACAGGCGGGGCCAGGATTTGAACCCCGGTCCTCAGAACTATGAGGCTGACGCTCCAACCATTCGGATGTTCGAATTGATCAAATTTATTGTTTTTAGTAAATAATCATGAACTTAGAATTTTATGGCTGCAACACGAAAAAAAAAAAAAGCTATGACAGGTGGCAAAAAAGACTGCGAAAGTTGAGGAATGATCATCAAACACCTGTTTGGAACATCCCACAGGTGAACAGGCTCATTGGGAACAGGTGGGTGCCATGATTGCGTAGAAAAGGAGCTTCCCTGAATTGCTCAGTCATTCACAAGCAAAGATGGGGCGAGGTTCACCTCTTTGTGAACAAGTGTGTGAGAAAATAGTCCAACAGTTTCAGGACAATGTTCCTTAACGTACAATTTAGGGATTTCATCATCAAAAGGTTCAGAGAATCTGGAGAAATCACTGCATATAAGCGGCAAGGCCGAAAACCAACATTGAATGCCCGTGACCTTCGATCCCTCAGGCGGCACTGCATCAAAAACCGACATCAATGTGTAAAGGATATCACCGCATGGGCTCAGGAACACTTCAGAAAACCAATGTCAGTAAATACAGTTCGGCACTACATCCGTAAGTACAACTTAAAACTATACTATGCAAAGCAAAAGCCATTTATCAACAACACCCAGAAACGCCGCCGGCTTCGCTGGGCCCGATCTCACCTAAGATGGACTGATGCAAAGTGGAAAAGTGTTCTGCGGTCCGACAAGTCCACATTTCAAATTGTTTTTGGAAATTGTGGACGTCGTATCCTCCGTGCCAAAGGGGAAAAGAACCGGACTGTTATGGACGCAAAGTTCAAAAGCCAGCATCTGTGATGGTATGGGGCTGTGTTAGTGCCAATGGCATGGGTAACTTACACATCTGTGAAGGCACCATTAATGCTGAAAGGTACATACAGGTTTTGGAGAAACATATGCTGCCATCCAAGCAACGTCTTTTTCACGAACGCCCATGCTTATTGGAGCAAGACAATGCCAAACCACATTCTGCACGTGTTACAACAGTGTGACTTCGTAGTAAAAGAGTGTGGATACTAGACTGGGCTGCCTGCAGTCCAGACCTGTCTCCCATTGAAAATGTGTGTCGCATTATGAAGCGTAAAATACGACAACGGAGACCCCAGACTGTTGAACAGCTGAAGCTGTACATCAAGCAAGAATGGGAAAGAATTCCACCTACAAGGGTTCAACAATTAGTGTTCTCAGTTCCCAAACGTTTATTGAATGTTTTTAAAAGAAAAGGTGATGTAACACAGTGGTAAACATGACCCTGTCCCAGCTTTTTTGGAACGTGTTGCAGCCATAAAATTCCAAGTTAATGATTATTTGCTAAAAACAATCAAGTTGATCAGTTTGAATATGAAATGGCTTGTCTTTGTAGTGTATTAAATTAAATATAGGTTGAACATGATTTGCAAGTCATTGTATTCTGTTTTTATTTATGTTTAACACAACGTCCCCACTTTATTGTAATTGGGCTTGGAAATACATTTGAATTTACACATTTTAGAAAAACAACCCAGCTAAATTAATGTGACACATATTGCAGTATATTTTAATCTTGATCATGTAAATGCTTGGTGTGGGCATTATGAAAGGATGGAGCGGGCTGTATGTGGCCTGCTGTAAATAAAAATAAATGTATAACATAACAACTAGCATAACAAAGTAATAAGAATGTGAATCCATACTGTATATTAACGTATAGACTCCATCACAACACTCTTATTTATTTATGTATTCATTTATTCATTTATGTTTATGTTGTAAACTTGTGTCAATAACTCTTCCCTTCTCCCGCTTGCATAGATAAAGTTTTCTGGATCTAAACTTGCTGGTCATACTTTGCCCACCCCTGCTTTAGTTATTAAACCTTAGTTATTAAATTATGTTATCACAATCAATATATTTACAATATTTAAAACACATTAAAAAAGCAACTAAAAGCAATATTGATTTTGTTTCCTCGCAATTGGTTGTGGGTGCAGTTCTGCACTTCAACTCTCGATGGCAGCAGTAAACGGTTCACCTGCAATCTCATTTTTAACGAAGAAGAAAAACAGTGACGTCACGCAGCCCGGAAGTGTGTTCCAGCTGTGATTATTTTTCGTTTCTTGACACTGACCGACAGACAAAAGAGGCTGCCTGCATTTGGCACCAGTGTTACAATGGAGCGCCTTTGACTTTTTCTCTCGCTGGTTCGGCGGTGGGCGGGTGGCCGGAGACTCATGGCGACGGCGGAGTGCGGTTGATTGTGTCCTCGCGCCCGGAGCGGATGCACCATGATCCCCGTGTCCCTGCTGGTGTGCGTGCTGGCCGGCTGGTGCGCCGTGTACCTCGCAGACACGCTGCTACGGGTAAAAACAGCAACAACCCAAATCAATAAAATAAAAAAAGACGTTTATGTTTCGCTGTTAAATAGGCTGTGGACTTAATTGTCATCTTTCTATGACTCAGAATCTGTTCATGTCCATATATATTGATTTTTTATTTATTATTATTTTTTTTTTAATTTGGTCTTTTTGTCAGATACCCTCGAGAAATGTCATTACCGCCACAATGGCATATTGATTAAAATTGATTAATCTTGCGATGGTAATGACATTTCAAGGTTTTTCGCTAACTGTGCTGTGCTTAGTAGAGTTATCTTACATTCTTCAGCTAGCTGGTCCTGTACAACATTTTATATGATTATCAAGTTTTTACGAGAAAATATACATATTAATACTACATGATGTCACTTAAGGGTACAAATGAGGAAAAAACGTACTCTTCCAGTTCTCAAAATGTCTGACTTCTCTCTACCCTAGCATGTGCTTGAGTGACAAGACGAAATGACACAGGGAATTCAGGAATCAGATTTTGAATAAACTTGATTGATCTGAAAATGGTCAATGTGGCGCTAATGACAGCAACTTTAAGGGACAGACATATTTTAGTAAAAATATAAGACAGAATTTGAAACGTTTTGTATATATGATGAGAAATCATGAATTCTATCCTATTTTAAGGATTTTATGGTCAAAGTTACACCATTTTATCATTTGTTTCGTAGAATGATAGAGTTTCATATATCCAAACCTTGTGCTAGGGATAGGGTGAAAACTGTAAAATACCATCATAAAACCACTAAAAAATGTCAAAATATACTAATATTAACATGAAATTTTAGACAACACTTATAATTAGGCACGCCCACTGCTGGTTATTGAAAAAATCTATTTAAGTATATATATATATATATATATATATGTATATTTTGAAATTGTTCATAAAGGACACAAAAAGGCCCGTAATCAAATAAACACCCATATATAATAGTCATTCTGGTACTCATGCATTTGTAAGCAAAGTAAAGAATATACATACGTTGACATGTACTTCAATAAAATATTTATACAATACCCGTTTTGATAACTTGGCACGAATGAAAAAAACAAAACAAAAAAAACCCCTAAAAACCCCGAGGTAGAAAATGTTTTGACGAGGGGTAGAAAGTAGAAAGTACAGATATGTTTTTTGGCGCAGTCAACGTTGAATGTCATTAGGGGGGAAAAAAATTATTCTCAAGTATACATACATGCATGATAAATCTACTTAAGGACTGTAATGAAGTATTTGTACTTTGTTACTTACCACAACTGCCTACTTTCTACTTCTTACTCTTCCTATACTCATACTTCTTTCCGCTTGTAAACAGTACGTCACAATGACATAATACTTAATTGTACTGCTAAATTGTCGTTAATCTGCGTCCTGACACATTTCCGGTTCAGAAAAAGGAAATGAGGCGGTCACAAATGGCCAGCATAGAGCCCAGAGACTTAATATTGTACATACTGTATGCAAACTCAAAATTGAAATTGTCTTGCAGTCGTCGCCGACGCATCGGATCGGCTACGAGTCGTGGCTGGCCAGGCGAGGGCTGATGCTGTCCCCGTTCCACGTCAGGTGGCAGACGACCATTTTCAACCGGCTCTTTGCGTACTGCGCCCGCATCCACCCGCGGGCGCTCTACCTCTGGTGAGGAGGGAGCGATGTGTTGCTTTGGCTGGGAAAAGTGTGGGAAGTCGTCAACTCGCATCGGCGCCAAGAGGGGCGGTGACCCAGCGCATCCAGCGGATGCCGCAACATTACTGCCGCCCACAGGAGGACTGTGGTGCAACAATATTGTGGAGCTGCTGGAATATTTCTGTTTAGGATTGTTTGGTTTAGGTCCACATGTTGAAAACTCCTCCCAGCCCCCAAAATCTCCCGATGTCTGCTCCAGGTTCAGCAGCGGCCTGGTTTTCGGCGTGGTGGCCATGCTGGCGTCGGTGGTGCTGCTGGTGAAGACGCTGCAGCAGACCCTCGCTCAGATGACCACGGACAATCCGCACATCGGAGCCCAGCAGGCTCTGCAGGTGGTGGTACGTATCCTGGGAGATGTTTTCAATTGGGTAAAATGAAAAGCATCATATATTTCGGTGAAACGGAATGCTCGCTTGACATAATTCCGCAAAATCAAGGGCATTGTGGACAAACAATAACTGTCCTAATCCCACAGATTTGCAATTAATGTCACCATTTTTCTGGACAATTTGAGATTTGCTCTGACAGACAAATAAGAGTTTGTTGTTTTTTATTCTTCAGGTTCCTGGTGTCAACCTACCTACTAGTCATCTGGCATACTTCTTCCTCGCCCTGCTGCTCAGTGGCGTCATACATGAGCTGGGCCACGCGGTGGCAGCACTGAGGTAAAAGCGCTCAGCCGGATCGGTTGCCATGCCAACGAGTTGGAAAAAAAAAACGCATGCTGGAATATGTCTGTCGATACTCTGTCATCTAGGTTATGGTAGATCCACTAAAGTTGAATCGAGGCTTGGACCTTTCTTGCTTGTTGAACTTGTTGTTCCGTGTTTAATGCAAAAGGCTTCTTGAAAAATACAAAAATAATCAAACGTAAATATATTGGGGGAAAAAAACAAGAAGTTTATTCCCATTGCAATCTTGCAACTTTGAAAATTCCCAGAATTTTGCCACGCTAGCGACTGGTTGGTATACAGGACGGTCGTTCACCAGGCACGCCTGGCAACTGTGACCCAATTGCGACACACTCGCGAGAGAAATTAAATATAGAGACTCCACGCCTAAAAATGTACAACAGAAGAAGCCTTTCGGATTAAAGGTGAAACGTCTTCAACAAGAAAATAGCGTCCAGTTGCCTCAATAGCATCTTTTGCGACCACGTTTGAAGGCAGCGTGCGTGTGCCCACAGGGAGCAGGTGCGCGTCAACGGCTTCGGCATGTTCGTGTTCGTGGTGTACCCTGGCGCCTTTGTGGACCTCTTCACCACGCACCTCAACATCGTGTCGCCCGCCCAGCAGCTGCGCATCTTCTGTGCCGGTGAGGGCCCACGTCGGCACTTCCACCAAATCATCCCAGCCTGCAATTAAACAGATTAATTGGAGGATTATTGGAGATGAACTGGTTCAACATGCACGACTTCCCCACCCTACTAACTTGAGTGTGACGGCAAACTGAAGCATTTCTAGCCTCCTAAAAGCGATACTTTTGATCTTGTAAAATTGTTTTACTCAAATGTACAGTGATAACTACCTTTACTTGTATTGCAAATCAATTGATTAATGGTATTTCAATTCATTTCAATCGGGAAAGTTGCGCACCAGCGATTCTAATGAGGACTGTACCTGATGTTGTGACCGCAAGAGGGCAGCAGAGAGCAGCCCCTCCCCCGCTGTGTTTGTTTCTCCTCAGTGGTCACAGCTGAGGTTTTCCCAGCATGTTTCTCACAATTGGACACCTTTATGATTTCGTCCCGTGGTGTAAAGTGATGCAATTTTAATGCTTTGTACATGTGCTCCACATTCTCTTGCTTTCCCCCCCCTCTGCCATAAGCAGCTGCGTTGATCCCAAAGGAAAGAAAAAAAGAAATAACGTCTTTTCCGAGAGCTCGTGAGCTGTTTTCATTTTGTGGTAAAAGTCCGGCAATATTATTAATGGTTGTGACGGGCAATTCCGGAAAAACCTCAGCCGGGTCCGTTTGGCGCGTTTACATAATCAAGAGCCCTGTAATGCCGCTTTCATTCATTAAGCCCTTTTCCCCTAAAATTGGGTAATTCAAATATGTTGTAGCTATTAATTATTTTCATGAATTGGTTAGTCAATTTAGTTTAAATAAGAAAATTAATGTTAGCACAACCAACAGTGTTACAAATGTATTCAATGTTAGTATTTTGTTAAATATGGTTTATGAATTAGAATTAAATTATTCATAATATAATTACAAATTGTGGTTATTATTCACATGCTCAGAAGTCATGAAATATTTGTTGTATTCATTTGGGCATTTTTACATAAATCTTCGTTGAGTGCATTGAATTAATGTATTAATTTTATTGAAATGTTTACTCATGACATTAAATATTTGGTTAATTTATTAATTTTTAAAAATGTAAATTTGAGAAAAATCAGCAATTTTTCACTTTTGTAATTTAAATTTTTTTTTTTAAAATTCTATTTAGTGTGGTTAATTCAAATGAAATTAATAATCAGTACTTAATTACAAATTATGATTTCTGTGGCATTAATTTAGGAGTTTTTTGTACTGAATTCGGTTTGTAAAATGTATTATAAATATATTTGACTTAATAATAAAAAAAGCAAATAAAATAAAATCAACAATTTCATTTTGTCTTCAACTTATTTTATGAAATATGGTGAATTCTAATTAATTTATCTCAAAGATACAAATGACATTTTTTTTTACTTATTATAGTATTATCAAAAGAAACGATTTTACATTCATATGTTGACTTTGTTGTGTTTAAAATAAACAAATAACTATGGCCTGCCCGGAATTTCTGCTTCATTATCATGAAGAAGTGACAAGTGAGATTGTTTTTGTGTTTTCTCTCATCAGGCGTGTGGCACAATTTTGTGTTGTGCGTGGCGGCGTTGGCGTTCCTCTTCCTGTTGCCGCTCTTCCTTTTCCCGCTGTACTCCAGCGGCGCGGGGGCGCTGGTCACTGAGGTGGCGCAGGTCGGTGCAGCCTGGCATTAAAACCACAAAAGTAAGTTTTCAAAGCCATTATTTAATTTTGTATTTTTTTTTGGGGTAATGTTTGTGCGCGTCAGGGTTCGGCGGCCGACTGGCCCCGGGGCCTCTCAGCGGGGGACATCGTGACGGCGCTGGAGGAGTGTCCCGTCGCGGGGGTGGAGGACTGGAACAGCTGCCTGTCTCAACTCTCTCACACGCCACAGACGGGATACTGCGTGCCCGCCGCCAGCCTGCAGCCCAGTTGGGCCCACGGGCGAGGTTGGCGTGTGTTCGTCACATTCAATTGTTTTTCTTTTTATAGTTCAGCCAGCCAACGAACATTTCAGAAATGGAACAATCAGTCTTTTTTTTATTTTTTATTTTTTTTGGGGGGGGGAAATATCATGAGTGCATTTCCATTTTTGTCCCTCGCAATGCGTTTCAGCGTTCAAGCGGCTGGATGGGACGCTGGACTGCTGCAGCAACAACAGCCTGACGGACCTCTGCTTCTCCTACATCAAGCCACACACTGCTGACAGAGAGGTCTGCCAGCAGTGCATATATTTGTTTGGGTCAATTACTGTTGACACTCACGAATTGCTGTCTGCAGTACGCCTGCATGCCGGTGCGCAAAATGGTGACGGGCAGCCGGGTGTGCCGCGGCGACCACGACTGCAACGCTGACGCCGGCCTCGCCGTCTGCGTCACGCCCTCCCTGCAGAACCAGACCCGCTTCATCCGGGTGGCGCATCCGCCCGGCACCCACATGCTGTTCGTGGGCTACCCGCCGCATCTCCAGCACGCCGGTACCAAGATTCGTGTGGTGTTTACTGACAAATTTAGTGGTCTGGTGAAGCTTAACCGGATAGGCACCAGAAATGAACAATTTTCAACTTGGCCGCAATCCTGACAAACAGATAAACAACCTTCCACTTGGTCTAATGGCTTTTTGTTTATTTTTAATTCATTAAAATCTGTTGTTTACTGATAAATTAGGGTTCCTATTTTAGCCAGACCTACACCAAAAATTGTTTTTACTTTGAGCACTCCTTAACTGTGGCATAGCAACACTTACATCGAAACTTAAACACATCAACAACCTTCATGTTGCTCTAACGGTTGATGTTTTTTTTTTAATGTATTTATTTACTGAGAAATTAAGGGCCCCCTGTAGCTTAACCAGATCTGCATGAGAAATTAAGTTTATTTATTTATTTATTTATTTTTTTAATACCACAAAAGCACATGTATGTTTTTTTTTTTCCCCTTCTTAGTGAGTCTGACCAACTTCGTGCCTCGCTTTGGTTTTCTCCACTTGGACCTGCCCGTCTTCTTGGAGACATTCTGCAAGTATCCTTTTCTGAAGCTGTTGACCTTTTCATAATGTTTGTAAGCAATAGGCCCCAGGGTACTTTCGAGTGGCAGAAAAATGATTGACTAGTGCTTACCTGAACTAAAAATGATGACAAAAATGTGTTTGTGCCGTCCGATATACCCCAAAAAGTGTGCCCAAGCACTAAGGTGGAATAGACGTCAAATACTTGGGAACAAATCTTTTGTGGTTGGGAAGTCCTTATCCCCCTGCCTCCCAGGTACGTGTTTTCCCTCTCTGGCGCCTTGGCGGTGGTCAACTCGGTGCCGTGCTTCGCTCTGGACGGCCAGTGGATGCTCAACGCCTTGCTGGAGGCCACTCTGGCCGGCGTGGTGGCGGATCGGCAGAAGCGAGAGCTGATGGGTTTCTTCCTGCTTCTGGCCGGCAGTTCCCTGCTGGCCGCCAACGTGGCGCTGGGCTTGTGGATGGTGACGGCACGGTAACACAACAAAAGGCAAATTGTGCTTGGAGACGCTTGCCTGTGGACTGGTGAACTGTGAAGAGACTACATTACCCAGCAGTCCCCAGGTTTGCCTTTTAAGATGTCGCTCAGCCGCACGGGACAAAAACGAAGCGTTCTTGCATCGAAAATGCACTCGGCATTTTTTTTTACATCTGGTTGAATGATGTGAACAAACAATCATGTTCAATGACGATGACTTGCTAATTTATAGTTGTTTTTTTATGTGCACTAAGGAGCTTGATAGTGGCTGGGTTTTTTTTTTTTTTTTTTTTTTTTGGAACATGGAAAAAAGTGTGGCTACATGCTTTTCATTGGACACCATTTATTATTTTTTGTGTACAAACTCCTGTCGCCAAGTATGTGAAATGAATCTTCAAAATTGTGAAACATCAAGTTGTTTTCACTGCTTTTAAACGCCGTGGGTGTTTTCACTGAAGGTGTGGAACCACGTCCTGCTGAAAAAACGATCTTCGTCTTGCATTTTATTTATGCTGACACGAGTATTTTCCGACATTAGAGCTGCAAAAATACGTCCGTTTAAAGTGGCTGGAATGTATCCCACCGGGTTGGCGTGGGGATTTTCCATGCGGTGACGATGAAGCACTCTAAAGCAGCCACACAAATACGACGCCTCTGTCCAAGGACTCGGCCTCCTTTGCGTCTTTCTCTGACTGACAGGCGCACACTCACGGCTGACAACGAGGCACTCTAAAGTGTGACTGGGCCACACGTCCTTCAAATAATTCGGACAACTGAAAGGGTGAAAAAGAGTAATGCTATATCTCCACATTTAAATCCTACATTGTTCTCAGAAGTGATCTTTAAACATGTTTAATGTATTTAGAAACAATCAATAAAATTAGAAACAAATCTCTGAATTCACTCTTCTGCGTCTTAAAATGCAACGTCAAATTCTGTTTAAGACAAAATCTCGTCAGATGAAGTTATCATTTGTGTTACTGATGTGGTAAATGTATTTCATCTTTCATAACTGCCAGCGAAAAGATTGGTGACATTTCAGTCCCTGGATTGACTCCACAAGTGGAAAAAAGCCTTTGCGGCAGTCGGCACCCATTGACTTCTCCGTCTGAGTCTTTCACTGTGTTGTTGATGAAATCCTGACATGAAGTGCTGTCGTTCTTTTCAAATTGACTCGTGGTAACGAGGTTGAGACTCTCAGGTTTGTTTCTGGGTGTGTGTTTTAATGTTACATCTATAAATATTTGTGCGTCCTCCTGTCGACAGGTTTAAAAATGCTCTCTGAGACGTAATCGAGGAAATGAGTGGAGAAGGACGCCGGGGGGGATCCTGGTGTTTGCGTTGGGATAACATTACAAGGCCGAGTCCCTCCCGCTCTTTGTGCATGTGGATTTCTACGTGCGTTTTTGCTTATCTCGCCCTAACGACAGCCTGCGGTGTGTTTGGCCAAACGGGAGGAGAAGACAAATGAGGTGTTGATGGAGCTTCCCAATTCTCAAGGTCTGCACCCAAAATCTTTCAAATGTTTGTTTGGCTGTTTTACAATTGCCTTGGTTCGCTTTTCCCGGGCAACTTCGTGCTACAGTCTGTGTCTTTTCAGCTTTGTATTTTCTCATGACCGTGTTGTTGATTATATGAGAAGGACTCGCTTATTCAAACTTGTAGGGAGTAGTTTGTAATGGGCAGAGCGGAAAAATATAAATTGATTGATTGATTCTAATATATTTATTAGAATCAAACAAAAATATAAGATTAAATATGAGAAAAATGCTACTACAAAAAAGCAAAATGATACATTAGTTGACAAGTATGAAAGGATTTGACAAAAATACAAAAAGGAAAAAAATACAATGTTGGACGAGCAATTTATATAGAAAATACACAAAAAATATTACAAAATAATACACACATTAGATGACAGAAACAAAAATATTTGACTAAATTAAAAATTGGACCAAAAATATTAGGGGACAATAAAATACACAAAATATACAACAAAAAAAAACCATACAATATTTTGTAATATAATTTTCTTTTAGGAACTACAAAAGTATTAGACAATGGCACAAAATAAAAAAAGAAAAGAAAATGTTCAGTAAAAAATACAAAAATATAAGGAGAAAATACAAAATAATTTTCAAAGAATATTTGGAAAAAATAAAAATAGATTAGATTCGAAATACAAAATATTTGAAAAACACATTAAGAAAAATGTGAATAAATATTGGCTAGAAAATGTAAGATGATTTAAAAGAAAAAATTCGAGATGAAAAACTAAAAAGAAGAGCTGCACTTTATCACCGGCCCGTTTCATCTTCACATTTTCCCGAGCATTTTGGGTAATTCCAAATTGTACGTCCTCTGGTGGCGTCGACCACCAAATCAATGAATGAACATGAAAAGACTTTGACATAAGCGCTACTCCATCCATCCATGTTCTTTACCGCTTATCCTCACACGGGTCGCGGGCTGCTGGAGCCTATCCCAGCTATCTTGAGGCGGGGTACACCCTGAACCACCAGCCAACCGCAGGACACACAGAAACAACCAACCATTCGCACTCACATTCACATTTACGAGCAATCTTTGGGATGTGGAAGGAAACCGGAGTGCCCGGAGAAAAGCCACGCAGGCACGGGGTGAACATGCAAACTCCACACAGGCGGGGTCGGGGATTGAACCCCGATCCCCAGAACTGTGAGGCAGATGTGCTAACCAGTCGCCCACCGTGCCGGCTTAAGCACTACTCATCAAATGTAATTTATGACTTTGGGAGGAAGTCAGCTCATTGGAAGCAGTCATTCATCAAGCAAGCCTTTCTTCATATGATGTGATCTTGATAAGCCATGACAACATCAAGAGTGCCGCCGCGCTCATTCTTGACGACGAAGGGATGTTTTTAGATGCACGCAAAGGAAGTCGAGAAAAGGACTGCGGCCGACGCCCCAAACCCTAATGAGCACATGTCGAAACGGTTCTTCCCCGCGGCGGCATGAGGAGCTGGAGGGGGGCACCGGGTGGGCCAATCACAGGAACCTTTGCCTTGTTTTCGGCTGGCTTTAGCATGACAGTCAAATGTGTGCCGGGCGCCGTCGTCATCAGATTAATTAAACTGTCTGTCTGTGTGTGAAATCCCATCAACGTGTCATCTGATGATTGTCTCCAGATGAGACAATGATGAGTCCATCTTTACATGGGGGGGGGGGGGGGGGAGCATTGGAGTAAAAAAGAAAAATATTTGCTAGAAGTGGAAGCGTGTAGGAAAAAATACAAACATTTGAGGGGGGGAAAAACCTGAAATCTTAGAAAACAAATCTTTGGGAAAAAATACAGAAATGTTGGAAGAAACAAATATTTGGAGAAATTCTAAATATTAGAAAATTACAAACATTTTAGATAAACTAATTTTGGAAAAAAACACCAAAATATGAAAAAAATAGGAATAGAAACTATTAAGTATCTAATAATATAAACATTATTTTAACAGAAAATAAACATAAGGGAAACCTACATAATGAGAAAATCATTTGAAAAGTAGAAAAATGTTGGGGAAAAAATAGAAACGTTTGAAAAAAAACTACAGTTATCGAAAAAAGAAAAATCAAATAGTTTGGGAAAAATATTTTTAAAAACTACTTCAGGAAAATGAAAAACTATAGAAAATACAAACATACTTGATGGAAACATTTTAAAATATAGAAAAAATATCAGGGAAAAGGTATCGGAAAAAACAAATGTTTTTTGCAAAATTTGAAATAATGCAGAAAAATACTCGACAAATAATTGCCAAGTGTGGAAATGTTAGGGGATGGGGGGGGAATAAATGGAAACATCTGAAAATATTAGAAAAGAAATACTTGACAAAAATGTTAGGGAAGAATAGATAAATATGTAAAATAAGAGAATAATAGATGATATAAAAATATTTGGAAACTACTGGAAAATACTAAAATTGCACAAATACAAAACAAAAGTACACAATTATTTGATAAATATGAGGTAAATATACAAAAGTATTAGAGGAAAAAAAACAAATACATTTTGGGTTGCGGGTGGGGCAAAAATAAGAATACTGTGTCGCTGTCCCCTGGGGAGTCTGTCACCATGTTTCATATCACCGCAGCGTCATATGAAACTTCATCTGTGCTGGCGGAGTCCGCTGGGGACGATCATCAGCTGACACCTTCACTACAACACACACACACACACACACACACGGTGATCAATTCATCTAATGATGCTGGAGCCTGTGACACTTTGGACTGTCACACGAAACCGAGAAAACAACACGAGTGAGATGAGATGCACTTCACACGTGAATTTTAGTGGCAGCTTCTGGTTTTGTTCCGTGCACACTAACTTTAATAGAAGGCCTCTGCTCATCGACACACACACACACACACACACACACGCACGTGTGCACACACACTTGCACACAGACACACACGCACACTGACACATTGAGAGGGAGGAGTGACTCCGGGTGGGGCTTGAAGAGGCCGCCTGAACTTGGAGGAGCTGCAGAGTGATACTGTATAGCTGACCAGAAGGTAAGAAGCAGTCACTCACCATCCTTCTGTCATATTTCAGCCTATTTCTAATCTTAATATTGGTTTCTCTTCAGATTGCACATGTTTGTAAGTAATCGTGTTTAAGTCATGGAAGCAGAGCATTTAAGCGGCGGCGACGGCGGGGTCAAACCCGAGCGGGGCAACAGCCGGCGCTACAGGACTGCGTTGATTGTGTGTGCGTGTCTCTGCGGTGCTTTGCTGCTTGCGCTCATAGTGGGTGAGTACACGCGCGCGCGCGCACACGCACGCTGGCTCTCATGCTGCATTATAATTTGCGAGGAATTCAAAGTGTACAGAGAAGAGTACTGCATGCAGACTAAATAAGGTCCTCGCTCGTGTCAGACTATTTCTGGTTGATATAAGGTTTCCAACGCCCACGTGCGACATGCACTCCGGCCTCTCCCGCCGTTACTCGCCTCGGGGAGGCCTCTCGGCGCGGGGGAAAACATGCAAAAGCGACTATTTGAGTGGAATATTGGGAAGTGCATAAAAATGGAAGAAAAACAAAACAGAAAACAGGCAGCACGGTGAGGGCTGTCTCGCAGTCCGGAGGTTCTGGGTTCAAATCTCAGCTCCCACATTCCAAAAACATGCGTCTACCTCATTTAGGACGAAATTGTCCGTTTGTGCGTGTGAGTGGTTGTGAGGACATGCGGTATAGAAAATTGATTGATGGATTCCAAAACGAGATCGGGTGTCAAACTCGTTTTTGTCACGGGCCACATTGTACTTACAAGTCACTCACAAAATTCACCGCTTTTGCGTGAATGCCAATGCTAGAAATAAATATACAAATTAGCCAGGATATTTACTATAGTAAAATAGAAAGAAAAGGGCATCAATGTGTCTTTGTTCAGCACAGTTTACATGTTCAAATGGAGTAGAGCGACATTAGAAAACTTGACTTATATCATGTTAATAATACAATTGTGGGTTATTCATATAATGTATGCCAAACGAAATCGAGCTTACTCAAATGTATCTAACTATTTTCACTTGTTATTGCTGAAAAACGCATCCAGACTTTCAAGCTTGAGGTGTCATAATGACCGAGGGACCGACCAATCATATCAATTTGGGGAAAAATAGGACCTTGACCATATTTGGTCACACGGGGGTTTCCGCCCGACAGCGCCGATATGTAAGTGTTACATGATATATTTTCGTATGGTTGCGTCTTGGGGAGGAACCAAATGTCCAATTTTAGCTGCCAAAGTATAGAAGTCTTGTTTATCCTTTTGCGGGCCACATCGGGAAGTTGCTGTTGTCCTACATGCGCCACTGTGATGACATTTCTATGAGCCAATTGAGTAACAGTCACATAATGTCGAACAATTTCGGTTGTATTATCGATTTAGTAACATTTAAATGCACATGTTCTGCTCGAGTGTGTGTGTTAGGCATTCTTTGTGGCGGCGCTGATGTGTAATTCCGTGATGCGGTGCGTTCACCCACCCACTCGCCCACTAACGCGTAGCCTCTCATGTCTCACCATGCGTGTGACCGCACACAAGAATGCCAAGTGCTCTATTTTTTATTTTTTTTTTTCATTTCTTGTTTTCAAGCCAGCGTCTCTTCCTGTACAACAATTGCGGTCGAAGTTGGTCAGCGACATTTTCCCAAACTGGATTTTATTACATTTTTTTATACATAAGATATTTTTAATTAATATCCGCTTCGTTTCATTTTATTTTTTTATTTTTATTTTTTATTTTATTTTTTTAAACCAAGAGGTGGCAGTACAGTACCAAGCAGTGTGAAGTCAAACTTCAAAACAAGTGGATGACATTCAACAAGTTTTCATATTGCAATCCAGGGAGGCAGTCAAAAATGACACATGAGGATTCAGTGATGCAACCAAACAATGTCTCGCTTGTGTGCTTTTGGCTTCTTTATGGGCTGTAAAACACAAAATAATTTTGTTAATGAAAAATCGTCCCAAAGAGACGCTTGCCCTGAGGCGCTTCCCGCTTTACAGTTGAATCACTTTGGACATTAGGTACACCTGCGCGTTTTTCTAGCCATCAATTTTCTCGAGCGTTTGTCCTCGTTCGGTTATGGACAGCAGAGTTTTGGCAAGAGAAGTGGGGTCCACCCAGGAGTGCTCACAGCCAATAGCAAGGCGCGTATGGACAAACAAGCATTCGTATTCACACCTATGGACAATTTAGTCTTACATTTTTCTCCCCCTCAGTCTCCCAAAGAAGTAAACAGCAGGAATTCTGTCTGACTCCCGAGTGCATTGAGGCGGGTGAGAGCAACAACTTTTTTAAAATAAGTTTTTGGGGACTTCATTGTGCAAGACAAGCAAAAGTAAGGATGATCTCTCTCTCTCTCTCTCTCTCTCTCTCTCTCTCTCTCTCTCTCTCTCTCGTGTAGCTGGAGCTATTCTGAGTAAAATGGACAACTCGGTAGACCCCTGCGACGACTTCTACACGTTCGCCTGCGGCGGTTGGCTGGAGAACAATCCCATTCCCGAAGACTCGTCCTCATACGGGATCTACCCGTGGCTTCGCCAGCAGGTGGACATGCGACTCAAAGGTACCAAGTAGTTTATTTAGGTTTTTTGTTTTGTTTTTGTTTTTTCACAAAAACATCAATTGCACATAATATTTGTCTCTCAGAATTACTAGAAATGCCCACTGAACCCGACGAGCTGGAGGCAGTGACCAAGGCCAAGATCCTCTACCGCTCCTGCATGAACGAGAGTGAGTTACGCTCAAAAGCAGACGTGGAAAGACCGCAAGTACGCTCAACAGAACTTGGTATTGCCATTCAAAGCCTTTGCAGTGACAAATATTAGGGCAGTTTTGAAAAATAGAGCATTGCAAAAGATACAAACAGACAAAAATTCCAAATAATAGGGAACATAAAAATATTAAGACAAAATAGAAAATATTAGAAACAAATAAATATTATGGCAATAATATTCGTTTGAAAATAAAAGTACACAAAGGTACACAAATATGAGGGGATAAAAATGGATAATATTAGAAAATAATACAATTATACAGAAGAAATATATATTTTTAAAAATGGCAAATATTCAATCAATCAATCAAAAATATTATATACAAATATAAAAATAGAAGTAAACACACACACAGGGAGAAATACAATATTAGGAAATATAAAAACAAACAGAAATTACAGAAATATTAGAAAACAAGTCAAAAATATCAGGAAAAAATAACTCTTAGTTGAAAAATAGAAAATTAGAAAAAGTACACAAATGTCAGGAAAAAAACTAGAAAATATACACAAACATTTAATGAAAAGAAATATGAATAAAAAACACATAAATACACAAATGTTAGGACAAAATACAAACATTAGATGAAAATAATAACATCTCAGTATTCATTGTCTAAACTATTTTAATGGTAAATTGGCAGCAAGAACTCACATTGCGCTGGTTTATGCATTATTCACTGAGATATTAAGTAAATATTTTGTGGAAAAATTGCCTCAAAGTTAGCAAAAATGAACAGAGCCACTAACTTTGATGTATGTGTATGTCCTTGGCAGGCACCTCTTGTGTTCCTACGGCTTTTTATTCCTTCCCCTATTTTTCCTCGCACGTGGTGTCCAGGTTTACTGGAGGAGGTGGACGCCCAGCCCGTGCTGAGGACGCTCCAGCAGCCCGAGTTCCGCTGGCCCGTGTTGGGCGACGGCCTCGGCGGCGATTTCCGCTGGTCCGAGCAGGACTGGAGCCTCCTGAGGACTCTGTCCCACATGAGAAACCAGCACAGCAAGAGCGTCCTTATCCGAATCTACGTCTCCCCTGACGACAAGAACTCCTCCAAATACGTCATCAAGGTGTGTCGATTGGAACTGTAATTTAGAGTGAAACTGGACAAAAAGTTGATTTGAGTTGATTGCTTCCAGCAGCACAAGAGTATTTACAAGCTCTATACACAAAAAGGGAACTCTAAACAAACGTGGTGGACATTCTGCACTGAAAATGATCACATTTTGACATTGTATTTTGATGTAACTGTGGAACATTTGTGTACAAAAAATAAGTGCACACATTTTTGTGCTACTAAATTCGCACAAATAATAATACTGGGAATGTCACAGTGTTGCTGCTTTTTGACAAAACTGAATTTTACTTAATTTTAGTAATTTTCACAAAGTTTGTGAAATATTTTCTTCATATTTGTAATGATGACATACCAGTATTGAATTACATTTAATTATATATGACCTTCACTGATTGGCTGGGAGAAATCGCATTGTTTCGATGTATGCGTCACGACTCACCTGCGATATTAAGGAACTAGTTTGGAAATAAATGCTTCAAAGTTAACAAAAAAGACCAAATGTTGCCACAAAAGAAGACATTTTGCCATAATTGTGAAACATTTCAGGTTAGGCACTTTCTGTCATTAGTTAAAAAACGAAGCTTATCAAGTTACGTGCATTAGTTTTTGTACAAAATCGTACTAAAATCGCACAACAAATTGTGATTTAGGTAATTTAAAGGTCATTTTCATGACACTATAGAGACATCGAAACCCCCCAAAATCAAAAGTGATTGCAATCATTTTCATCACAAACTGGAGAGCAGTTCAGGGTGACCCCGCCTCTCGCCCAAAGTCAGCCGAGATAGGCTCCAGTACGCCCGCCACCCGCGTGAGGAGAAGCGCGGCGGAAAATGGACGCACGGACTATTAGACTGGTATTTGTGTTACACAGGTGCATTCTGGGATATTTTCCTTCACCCAGATGAAAAAAGCAACCATGTGCCCTCACACGCGTGATATCTGATGGAGATGGACTGTCCATGTTTTTTTTTTTTTTTTTTTTTTTTTTTATATTTACGCTCCAGTGAATACAAACACAAACATGGTCCCCAGACATTAAGGCGTGTTATCTTTTTTCTTTTTTTTTAACGCAGCTGGACCAGGCCTCCTTGTCTCTGCCGTCGAGGGAAGACTACATCACGAACACCTCTGCTGCACAGACGGTGAAAAAAGAAAAATCGGCCTACTTGAACAGCTGAACTTTATTCTGGGTTAATCAGAGGCGCTAGTCTCATTTGATATCAGAAAAACCTGGCATTTAAACTGGGGTGTGTAGACTTTTTATATCCACAGGCAGCCTTTATGTGTGTGCGTGTGTGTGTGTGATTGCAGTACCGTGCGGCCTTGTTGAGCTTGATGGTGGACACGGCCGTCATGCTGGGCGCTCCCCAGAAAGCAGCACGGGTCCAGATGGAGAAAGCGCTCGACTTTGAGACCAAACTGGCTCACGTAAAGACCGCGTTTGTGAATGAAGAAATCAAACGTGGACCGGACAGGACATGTACACTTTCTTTTGTTTGTTTTCATTGTTCCTCATGCAGATCCTGATTCCCTTTGAGAACCGCACCAGTGAGAACATGTACAACAGATACACGCTGTCCCGACTGCAACGCCAATTACCACAGGTACATGTATTCACTGTATTGTGTTATATTTCACTTGAGTTTTTAACTTCTCCGCAAAGGTTATGGTGCCTTTTCCGGAAATGACTTTCTTCATATGCCTATTTGGCTTAAACGGCTTTGAAGTATAGCTCCACCTGTGGCTTTGCCTTGACAGCCTGAAAATATTTTTTGGGGTAGTACAGCATAATAATAGATTTTTTGTCAACACCAAAATGTGTTGTTTCGGACATAATTTGATTTTACATTATTGTGTAAAAGTATATGATTTCAGGCCCCTTTTCCACAAATGTTTCGGGGAATTTTCCTGTTATAGATGCTGATCTTTTTCCCCAATGTATTTTTATTTTTGTCTCTATCGTTAGCCTAATAGCATAAAAGAAAGAGGGGGAGAAAAAAAAAATAATAATAATTCAAAAACAATTCAAGTCCAGTTGCCTCGATTCAACTTTTGCAGATTACCATGATCTGGATGACTGACAATCTACAAAGACATAAAGAAAAAAAACAAAATTTTTAGACAGCATGTTTCTCTTTTTTATGGCTATTTAGACAGTGAATTAAAGTTGCCTTGGGCAATTAGGCGATTGAGCTAATGAAATAATTTTTTTTTTAAATAAATATCCTTAGAAAGATCAAGAGACCCCTGCAAAGTTATCAGTTCCTCTGCTTTTGCTATATCGGTATTTGTTTGGGTAAAATGAACATTTGTGTTTTATTGTATAGACTACTGATAACAACTTCCAAATACAAGTATTGCCATTTGGAACATTTATTTGCAGAAAATGATTCCCCCCTGTAAATACCATAAAATGTACAGGGTATTTATTTATTTTTTTGTCTCATTTCCCCCCCCCCCCCAAGAGCTGTACATGCGTTTAGTGTCGTTTTCTGAAAAGGTTTGAAGTTAACCTTTAATAGTCATACAGTGGGAAAATTTGCCAATGGGAAAACGTCCTCCTAATTGGTGGAAGTGGCTTTAAGGGTCGTGGTTTTCGCTTTAACTTTTGCATCGTTATCTTCCGTCTGAGTCAGTTGTGATCTTCTTCCTGTAACGCAGTTGGACTGGTTGTTCTTCATCAAGACGGCGGTGGAGTCCGACAGCGACCCGTCTCGCGTCGTCTCCCCCTCGGAAGCCATCATCGTACGAGCGCCGCAGTATTTCCGGGACCTCGTCAAGCTCATCGACGCCACAGACCCGAGGTGCGCGGGCTCCTGGCCCTCATTATCACCAATTTCGCTGACTAATGAGGTTGCATGTAGCCGCGTAATTAATGTCTCTCTTCCTGCAGGACCGTAGCCAACTACGTACAGTGGAGAGCAGTTTTTTCCAAGCTCACCACCCTCAGCCGCCGCTTCCTCTACAGATATCTCGATTATGCGAGGGTCACTTGTGTTATTATACTGATACGTGATAAGCACACACCATAAATTCAGTAATCGTAATAATTGTAAGCTCACTTTGTGTCCGGCAGGTAACCACGGGAGCCACATCTCTGACGCCTCGTTGGGACAAGTGCATCAACTACATCGAGAATTCTCTGGTTTACGCCACAGGCCGCCTCTTTGTCGACACCTACTTCCAGGAGGACAAGAAACACATGGTGTGTGTGTGTGTGTGTGTGTGTGTGTGTGTGTGTGTGTGTCGTATTTTGTCTCGCCACCTTGAATAAGTGAATGTGAATCTAGTATTTTCCAGGAAGTATCTTTCTAAGGATGTATGAAGACGTACAAGGTAGTTTTTGCTTGTGAGTTGGTACTATTTGTAAGGACGTGTCCTTTTGAGGACATGAAGCATGTATCCTTATCAGGATGGAACCTTGTGAAGATGTTCACTTGCGAGGTTGTACCTTTTGTAAGGGCGCACTTGTTTTTTTACTTTTGAGGACATATTGTGAGATCTTTCGGAGGTTGCGTGCCATCTTTGTGATATTATTTGCTTGTCTGTGAACCTTTTGAGGACATATCCTTGTGAAGATGTTCACTTCCCTTTGAGGACATTTGTTGCTTGAGTGTGCTTCCAAGTCCTTTTTTGTGACATTTCTTATAAGAACGTATCCTTCTAAGGTTGCATCTTTGTGACATGTCCAGTGCAAAAAAATAAATAAAGTATGCTTGTGTAAGTGTGTATTAGTGACATTTTCGTCAAAGGGCGCATGTTTTTAAGGTTGTGTCCTTAGCCTTAGTGCGGGATTCTCCTTGATATCATTTATTCGTGGCTGTGGGAGTGAAATGGTGTCCTTTATGCACGATGGGTTGTCCCACAAGGCCCAAAAGCTATTATTCTACAAGTCCGTTTTGGTCCAAGTTGAAGCTAAGAACTCCTCTCCTCAGATGGACGAGGTGATTGACGGCGTTCGCTGGGCGTTCGTTGACATGCTGCGGAAGGAGAACGATTGGATGGACGAGGCGACCAAGACGAGAGCCATGGAAAAGGTGACATTCTTTGTTATGATCGTTATTTCTTCATTTTTTGGGACGTTTTAAAGTCACGTTGTCGTCCCTCAGACTCACGGCGTCTTGGCCAAAGTGGGCTACCCCGAGTTCATTCGCAATGACACCTACCTCAACGACGACTTGAAGGAGGTTGGTTGGTAATGGGTCGCTCCCTTCCTGGTGGGAATCGCCGTCATTGCTGTGGTGATTGGAAATGATCCTCCGAATCCACGTTTTCAGCTGGACTTCGACGAGACCGACTACTACGGGAACGTGCTGCAGACGCTGAAGTTCATCGCTCAGTCCGACGTGACCTGGCTTCGAAAGACAGTCCCGCGCACAGAGTGAGCGCATCACTTCCTGTGTAGACTGAAGCCTGTGGCCATTTGTGGCCAAGAAGTCTTTTTGGCTGTGAACAAGGCCTTGGAGTTATCATGTGTTTGTTTTTTGGTTTTTTTGTGTTCCAGGTGGTTCACCAACCCCACCACAGTCAACGCCTTCTACAGCTCCTCCACCAACCAGATCAGTAAGATTAAATTCGTCTTGTATCATTCGACGATAGGCCGTAATTATCAGCCGATTGAAGCATCTCTGGGTTATTTTTTTATTTATTTTTGCTTTCCATTGTGATAGAAGAGAGAGTACACCACCCAAAATGTATATTTCCCTCGTAGGATTCCCTGCTGGTGAGCTCCAAAAACCTTTCTTTTGGGGGAAAGAGTATCCAAGGTGAGATTCTGTGTTCACACTGGCTCTTTTAGAACATTTAAACTGTCGATCCAAGTCCTCAACACTGTACAGATAATTGTCCTCAATCTCATCTCTGGTCCAACATGCGTCGGCCACGAGAGGTCATCTGTGGACCAGCTTGACCAAGCCGTCCGCTTGTCGTCTTGCAGGTCGTTGAGTTACGGCGCCATCGGCGTGATCGTCGGACACGAGCTGACGCACGGATTCGACAATAACGGTAAACACTGTAATTAGTGATAATCATCACGAGTTTGAATTAGCAACTTTTTTTCCCTCTTTGCCATAACAGGAAGAAAGTACGATAAGGACGGCAACCTGGACCAGTGGTGGAGCAACGCCTCGGTGACGGCCTTCACAGACAAGACTCAGTGTATGGTGGAGCAGTACGACGACTACTTCTGGGAGGAGGCGGGACTAAACGTAAGAAGCCAACACATGCCGAATGGTTATTTCAACACAAACGGTGTAGCGCCACCATGTATGTAGACAGACAATTTAACAATACTCACTGCAAAAAAATTACTAATGGTAGCAGAAACTGTGGTGACAGTTGTCTGCGTGCAGATCCGTGGTAAGAGGACGCTAGCAGAGAACATCGCAGACAACGGTGGAATGAGACAAGCGTTCAGGGTACGATCACGTCAGCGCGGGTGTCACGGATGAGGCGGGTCCGATTGTTGTTTTTCACGCCAGGCGTACCGGCGCTGGGTGGATGAGAGCCGAGGCGGCGTGGAGGAGCCGCTCCTGCCCGGCGTGGGGCTCGACAACAACCAGCTCTTCTTCCTGAGCTACTCGCACGTAAGGACGCGCACGCGCCAGCTGGGGGCACCGCGTCGGGTCTGATGTGCTCGTTTGCTGCGCTCGCAGGTCCGCTGCAACTCGTACAGAGCCGAGGCCGCCAGGGACCAGATACAGAGTGGTGTGCACAGTCCACCGAAGTACAGGTGAGGACACGCTTACGTGAACTTTAGCTCGATTACCGTATAAATGAAGCTCCTCAACTCACTTCAACATAGTTCCTGGCCACCAACATGGCGCAAGATGGTGGAAAAGCACATTTATCTAAATGAAGCGCCCCGGCTCACTTAAACATACAGTAGTTTTCCTCTACCTGCATAGAGGCAAAGTGCTACTTTTGTCTAAATTTGCGAATGCTGGCGTTCACTGTATGGTGATTGGAGCGAGGTTCCTCAGAGGGCTCAAGTCAGCGCATCAATAACTTCCATGGTTGACTTTCACAATAACGACGAGTGTATTTTGTGGTGCTGTTTTCTGTATTTGAACCTGACGGCAGTTATCCCCGAGCCTCAGATTCTGCCGTCCACCGTCAATATGAAAAAAAAGCAAAGCGTTGCAAAGAAATCCGTCTCGTTGGTTCCCCCTGCAGGGTGATCGGAGCAATGAGTAACTTCCCCGAGTTCAGCGAGGCTTTCGGCTGCCCCGACTCGTCCGTCATGAACAGAGGCGCACGCTCCTGCCGGGTGTGGTGACCTTTCAACACGGCGGAGTTACCAATTTTTACGTGGAAACGGCGGTTTGTTCAGGGGCACGGGTTTGTACGAGCAGAACTTTCGAGAGACTTTATATTGTTATTATTATTATTATTATTATTATTATTCATCCATGCGGTTTTCGAACCTCTTATCCTCACTATTATTGTTTTTTAACTGTGACAAGATTATATCAATGAAGCTTTGGATGATGGGTTTTTGTGTGTGTGTATAAACTGCTTTATATTTCACAGCTACAACAAGATGAACAATACATTTTTTTATTTTTTTTCATTAAATCATCATAATAATCACTTTTTTCATATACATTTTTCTTGTTTTTGGTCAACAAGGGTTAAAATGGCAAAGTGATTTCTACTACCAAATTTGAGAAGAAATCTAATGAATGATGACATTTATTAAATGCGTTATATTGATATGTCATTATTATAAATGTATAATAATTACTCATTTGAAATTATTCCGAAAGTACAACAGTCTTATTCAAAATAATATATGTACTTTTATTACTATAAATGCGATACTGTATTATATTTAACACTTACCTAGATTTGCATTGCAATGGCAATAATAATTGGGGGTTAAAATCTTAAAATTTCCAAAGTTATTTATTTAGAATTTGAAATGATAAAAATAAATGAGGTTTTGAAACTAATATTTTATGCTGATAGTTATTTCACTGGTCGATGATATTACAATGATGCTGTCGTCCAGATATTGCCACGGCAACTGTCTCAGCAGCCTTTTCACGTGAAACTCAAGTAGGAGCAGATTTAACACATTTGATGAATTATTGCATCCATATCCTGAAGTCATTAATATTGTAAAGGGGGCAAAGTAACAAAGTTCTGCCTAGCAACAGGTTGCCATGCGAACGTAACCAAGTGAAATACTTTTTAGTTTCCATTTCTTTCACCCTCTGTTTGTTTTTGTGAATCACGTCAGGTTGTTTACGAACACACACAGCGGCATTGGCTCACTTTGATGGAGGCCAACAGTTGCCATGGCAACGGACTGCGCAGTCGCTCTTATCAGGGCCATCCCGAATGTGATCGTGTCTTGAGTGGCAGGAGGGTGGGGGGCCGCCGTGAATGACACGTATCCGTGGCAACCCTGCCGGGCCTTGCACTAATTAGAAAAAACAAGCCGTGTGTGTGTGTGAGTCAGTGTTTGTGTACATGCGAAGGACGGCAATTGGTGTCGAAAGCAATTGTTGCAGTTGTTGTCACCGATGATGCACAAAATAAATGTGAATGCGTGAAGGCGCAGCGGCTGTCTGAAATGCGCAGATGAATGAACCCGATCAGAACCCGAGCGGTGTTCTGTTATTGGACTAATGTAGTCATCACGGATTGTCCATAACGAACACCATGTTCAAGCGTAAGGGTGTCCACACGTGCACTTGGCACCAGGGACACCCGAGGTCGCAGTTCGATGATCGACTTTGTGGTCGTGTCATCGGACTTGCGGCCGCATGTCTTGGACACTCGGGTGAAGAGAGGGGCGGAGCTGTCAACTGATCACCACCTGGTGGTGCGTTGGCTCCGATGGTGGGGGAAGATGCCGGTCCGACGTGGCAGGCCCAAACGTATTGTGAGGGTCTGCTGGGAACGTCTGGCGGAATCCCCTGTCAGAAGGAGTTTCAACTCCCACACAATAATGTGCAATACTTACGTATCATTTAAAAATCCATACCTTCGTATCCTTAGCCTCGAGCCAATTAAAAGCACTGATGTGATAAAATTGTGATGTATCACGTGATACTAATATATATAGATATATAGATAGATATATGTGTGATAGGCTCCAGCACGCCCGCGACCCTAGTGAGGAGAAGTGGCTCAGAAAATGGATGGATATATGTGTATAGATTTTTTTTTTTTTTTTTTTTTTTTTTTAAACTGTCGGAAAAGGAGAAACGGGATGTTTAAAAAAAAAAAAAAAAAAAAAAAAAAAAGGTACGTGAAGATTCTGCCTCCTAATAAAGAGACGGTAAGTCACAAGAGAGAGAATGACTGCATTATAATTTAGGTTAGCCACCGATAAGAAAACGATTCCACGAGAATCTAAAGTGAAAAAGCTCACAGCACCTGGTATTCCCAGGCGGTCTCCCATCCAAGTACGAACCAGGCCCGCCCCTGGGCCTGCTTAGTACTTCCAGCTCCTTCCCCCAGGTAAGTGCTTGTTAAATATATTTTAGAAGTTATGATTTATTTGCTTAGCTTGCATTACTATGGACGATTTTTAGAAAGGAAGATGTCTCGCCTTCAAGAAGATGACTCGGCATCATCCGATGGAAGGGCGCCTTGACCAAGGACGTGATCGGATGTGGTCGGGGACGTGACAGATGTTGGTCCAATGTTTTGTGTTGTGTCTTGCTGCTTATGTCTTGTAAAACCCTCCTATTTTCCAATAAATGCAGGAGCGACGGGAGAGATTGTTTCGAGCGTGTTGAGAGGCTGTAAACTGAACGATCTCCCATGCGGCCTCCTCATGAGAAAAAGAAACCAGCGTCTTCATTCCTTTTGTGTCTATTTTTTTATAATGTTGGGTAAAATAAATCCAACAGAATACCAGGTGCTGTAAGCTTTTTCACTTTAGATTCTCGTGGAATCGTTTTCTTATCGGTGGTTGACATAAATTATAATGCAGTCATTCACTCTCTTATGACTTACCGTCTCTTAATTAGGAGACAGAATCTTCACGTACCTTTTTTAAACATCCCGTTTCTCCTTTTTCGACAGTAAAACTAAAATAAAATCTATACACCCATATATATATATATATATATTAGTATCACGTGATACGTCACAATTTTATCACATCAGTGCTTTTAATTGGCTCGAGGCTAAGGATACAAAGGTATGGATTTTTAAATGATTCGTAATTATTGCACATTATTGTGTGGACCTCAAAGTTCGCATCATCCACACACAAAAAATCCAAAATAGACCAGCCAACAATTGGAGAATAAAGATGACGCCATCCGCTCGAGATATTTTTCAGCGAAATATGATATTTTTAAAATATAAAATGTTGCTTTTCACTCTCCCATGTGGCTTACGGCCATACTACCTTCACCTAGTGTCAAGCACACGTTAATGAACCTGACCGCATCAACAATGCCAGCTGGCGAGGCGGTTTGCTTGTCCTGCTAACGGATAGCATGAGGGCAACAGTTTCAGTCGTGTGGTGGTGGTTGTGTTCGCCAAACACGCGTAAGGTCCCTGTTTGGAAACAAGGCTGATGGGCTTTTTTGTTTTCCCGCAAAGAAGAGCCCCACCAAAAGCTAAAGAGCACATGAACTCAACTCTCCATCTTTCCTCACACCCCGAGAGAAACCTTGTTCTGTTCGACTGATCGACTTTGATTCTCAATAAATATCCATGAAAATACTCAGAAACCACAGCTGCAGCTAAAAAAGTACACTGTGACAAAATAAAACTATTCCGGTATAAAAGAGATACAGATCCTCCTTTCTGCTTGACCTAACAGCTGGACAGGACAAAAAAAAGAAGAAAAAAATCAAAAGAAAAGGTTGTTGTACCTGGTATGTATTTATATATTACTTGATTACAGCTCTCTGTTGTTACTTACCGTGAACCAAGTTCGGCATTGCATAACGCACAATCACTAACCACATGTGATTCTAATTCACTGATTGACCAACGGTGTTTTTTTTCTGTCAGAGGAGACATGCAAAAAAAAAAAAAGCGGAAAGGCCCCCGAGACACCTAAATGAGAGAGAGGAACGAGGCGGAGTAAAGACGTTGCTTGGCAGGAGGGTCCCAGAAATGGTGACAGTACTTTGTGGTCCTGTTTTTTCGTGACCCTTTTGTGTCCCTGATACGAACAACTGGAAATATGGGATCAGGGGTCGAGGAAGGCAGAACCACAGAGGAGGTCCCAGAGGCGGCAGCAGCAGGCCCGTCAGGGTTCCACAGAAGAAGTTAGTCATGCACAAAAGACACTCACTCTCACTCACTCTGTACCTCTCAAAGGTACATATATGTTGTTGACCAATACCGGCCACTCATGCCAGAGTAGCATCTGCTCCATTTGCACACTGATTGAGGAGTATCTGCAACATCACAATCAACATTGTCCCAGATTATCGCACTACTCACTTTGAACTGCACTACTCACTTTGAAATCGTCACTTTGAACTGCATACACTCCTTAAAGTCTCGGCGCCCTTTGCACAATGGTCATTGCACCGGACGATTGCAATATTAGTCTTTTGAACTGCTCTAAGTGATAGAGGACTCTGCCTCTTTTTTGCACAATTGTCCAATTTGTTTTTTTTTTTTAATGTACCGGCATTACCAGCTAACTAGCAACCGTGGCCCAATGGTTAAGATCATCGCCTGCCACCGTGGGGGACATAGGTTCAAGACCCCGACTGGACCATCCGCCAACATCCCCTGGACTCACGGCTGTGGTGTCCTTGAGCAAGACACTGATACCCCGAAATGCTCCCTGGGCGCTTCAGCTGCCCCCTGCTCCAGTGTGTTCCACTAACATGTGTATGTGTTCACTGTGATGAGTTAAATGCAGAGAACAAATTTTGTGTGCATGCATGCATGCATGTTCATGACAATAAAAGGTGATTCTTCTTCTTCTTATTATTGCTCACTGACTGTTTTTTGTCAATGTCTTTATGTCTCAAAAGTGTTCTCTGTCAATTGACTGTCTATTGTCGTTACTAGAGCGGCTCCAACTACCGGAGACAAATTCCTTGTGTGTTTTTTGGACATACTTGGCAAATAAAGATGATTCTGATTCTGATGCGTGTGGTGTGGGTGAAAAACGGCGGGCAGGATTGAATTTATTTCTGTAATTCATGTAAAGCGCTTTGAGACATGAATGAAAAGCACTGTATAGTTTGATTTATAATAATAAACTGTCACTTTTGTCACAGATGAGATACATCCGTGAGGTTGGGGGTGGGGCACGTGGCGGAGAAGCTTCTCCTCACCCTCGTGAGGAGAAGCGGCTCAGAAAATGGATGTTACATCATCCTCTTCTCGATTTATTTTTAAAACGAAAAGACAGTTAACACATATGGACACAAAATTGTGCCAATTGAGTTCCAAATATTTGCCCAAGGCCAGCCCGATTTTGACATGTGGCCTCAAATATGTCTCCCATCCACATCACATTTAGAAGGTAAAAATGACATCCATCCATCCATCCATTTTCTGAGCCGCTTCTCCTCAATAGGGTCACGGGCGTGCTGGAGCCTATCCCAGCTGTCATCGGGCAGGAGGCGGGGTACACCCTGAACTGGTTGCCAGCCAATCGCAGGGCATATACAAACAAACAACCATTCACACTCAAGGGCAATTTAGAGTCTCCAATTAATGCATGTTTTTGGGATGTGGGAGGAATCCCAAAAAGTGGAAATGCCTCATCTGCCACAAAGACATGCTGCTGGGGTCCTCAGTTGTCAGCTCCTGGTAACGGCAGTTACTTTTGGAGGGTGCCACAGCGCAGCGCTTTACCCAAGGCTGAGTTGACCAGAATCCCTCCATCACTTGTCTGTCTGTAGCGCCCGACATCAAGCACTCAGAAACTATAAGTAGCATCCACAACTCTCAAGAGAACCAACGAGAATGTTCCTTTGTCGTTGAGGAACTGGGATCCAGAGCTTTTGAGGACCACATGCTTCCCATCCAGTGCTACATAGCAGAGAGGAAAATCCCACAACTCCTCGAATCTCTCCGATTTTCCTCCACTCCTCTGTGCTGGGCTCAGCTATGAACTCCCCCGTGGCAGTCCCGAATGGCTGCTGCCACATCAGGGACTATCAGGAAACCGGGCACTCCGGTTTCCTCCCACATCCCAAAAACATGCATGGTAGGTTAATTGACAGCTATGAATGTGAGTGCGAATGGTTGTTTGTTTGTATGTGCCCTGCAATTGGCTAGCAACCAGTTCAGGGTGTGCCCCGCCTCCTGCCCGAAGATAGCTGGGATAGGCTCCAGCATGCCCTAGTGAGGAGAAGCGGCTCAGAAAATGGATGGATGGATGGGATGGATATACACACACAAACACACTAGGTCTGTATCCATACACCAAGTTAACGATTCGGTACATATCACAGTTTCTGACGGTTTCGATACACAATTTTTGGGATGATTATTAGAGATTTTTAAAAAATATATGTCTTTATACAGAATACTTAGATAAATTGTTATAATATATACATACATATTATAAATATCATCCATCCATTTTCTGAGCCGCTTCTCCTCACTTGGGTGGCGGGCGTGCTGGAGCCTATCCCAGCTGTCATCGGGCAGGAGGCGGGGTACGCCCTGAACTAGTCGCCAGCCAATCGCAGGGCACATACAAACAAACAACCATTCGCACTCACAGTCACACCTACGGGCAATTTAGAGTCTCCAATTAATGCATGTTTTTTGGGATGTGGGAGGAAACCGGAGTGCCCGGAGAAAACCCACACAGGCACCAGGAGTACATGCAAACTCCACACAGGCGGGGCCGGGGATTGAACCCGGGTCCTCAGAACCGTGAGGCTGACGCCCTAACCTGTCAGCCACCATGCCGCCACATGGACAACAATTAAGTATAAATGAACAGCAAAGAGCAGTGGTTCTCTGTTGAATGGTGCGGGTTCGCTCGAGTGGTACCTGAAAAAAATCCCAATTAAATATTCAAACTGCGTATTGTCACAGCGGTTTCAACTTTTCTTAAACACAGTTCAGTTCTTCTGTTAAGCGCAGCGCGCACACACACACACACACACACATTCTGTACAATTACAGGTATTATTTTCATGTCTATTTGGTCCAAATAAGATGCATGCAGTTTGGATGGTGCGGCTGCATGGGACACGGCCTGTGCCCATGCAAACTGTTTTTATTAAAGGTATGTACGGGTTTTTTTCCCGCAACTGTACTCATTGTTCAGCTTCAAACATGCATTCTGACCTAATATGTATTTTTTTAACTATTGCAGGATGAAGTCAGTCAAATTCGCAATCTGGAGAGAAGCCGAGTAGTCGTCGATCTACAAATCGGCGCTTTCTGAGTTCACTCACCTGAGTGCCCGTTTGAATGCGTTTGACAATGAACAGCACCGAGCATGCTGAAATAAATGTGAGTTCATAAATGACTACATTGGTAGTATGTAGTATGGCCGAAAAGTAGGGATGTCCCAGGGAAAACCACCTAATTTTAGCATTACCACAACCATATTATTGACACACATTTTAAACGATTGCACAAGTGTACTACCACTATATAAAAGTATCTTTTATGATTATGCACACTATTTTGCAATGGGTTTGCTTGCAAAACAAACCAATTTACCTGTTTAAAATTATAGTCCCAAACAGAGAATGGATAAATCATTACTCACCCAATTACTACACTTCATTTTAATAATAGTTTGTTTTCCTATCTTTGAAGGAGTCTGGGCTTTTAACTTTTGCACATATCTTTACATGTCTGCACTCCAAACAGGGTTTGGAGGGTAACTGTTACTTTAAAGATAGATGGGCAGAGAGATGGATAGATTTGCTTGCTAATGAATAGATAAATAGACGGACGGACGCATAGTTAGCTAACCTTTGCATATAACTGTTTGTTATAAAAAGTGAAATGAAAACACGAGACAAATTAAGTAGAAAATCTTTGCAGTTCGGGGTAAACAGAGACTTTTACTGCCCACATCAGCAAGTGCATGGATGATGTCACCACCACGAAGTCCATCACTGTCCGTGCTAATCAGAAGCCATGGCTGTTGGGGGAGGTCTACAGACTACTGAAGGTCCGCAACACGGCTTTTAGATCTGGGAATGAGGAGGGCCTGAGGACAGCCAGGGCCAATTTGTCCCGTGGCATCAAGGAGGCCAAGAGGGACTACTCCAGGAAGATCGCCCACCGCTTTAGTGACAGCAGTGACACCAGGAGTCTGTGGCGTGGTATTCAGACCATTACGGACTATAAACCCACACCACAGACCTGCGACGGCTCCACCACCCTGCCAAATGAGCTAAATGACTTCTTTGCTCACTTTGAGGCACACAACAGCACTCCTGCACGCAAGACTCCCCCCCGTCCTGGTGACCGAGTGCTGACCCTGACCTGGGACAGCGTGAAAAGATCTCTCGACAGGATCAACACACGAAAAGCCCCGGGCCCAGATAACATACATGGTCGTGTTCTGAGGGACTGTGAAGCTGAACTCACAGATGTCTTCACAGACATTTTTAACACCTCCTTGAATCAGGCTGTTGTCCCCACGTGCTTCTAAAGCCCCCACCATCATCTCCCTCCTGCCTCAATGACGACCGTCCGGTGGCTCTCACTCCCATCCTGATGAAGTGCTTCAAGCGGCTAATCATGCACCACATCTTGTCTTCCACCCCCCCAACCCCTCAACTCCTTGGACCCCTTCCTCACCTGCAAAGTCCTCCGCATCGCGGCGGATGCCACCCATCCATCACACAGCCTCTTCAACCTGCTGCCATCAGGCAGGAGACTGCGGAGTCTCCGGCCCAGGACGAGCCGACTCAGTTTTATTCATAAGGCCTCTCAGGAATCTGAACTCTCTGCCCTGCTCTGCCCCCTCAACCTCTTCTGTCCTTTGCCCACCTGAACTCTGACACCCCACAAACATGCACATGCACGCACCGATTACCGTTCGCAGCCGATTTCCCAGATCGGGTCCCGACATATGTCGGGAACGACAAAACTTCTTGTAGTGTGACATAAGCCACGACAAACGATTTGGCCCGATGACGCCAATGAAGTCTGGCAAATTGGATATTTTTTGGGGATATCTTCCGTGCAGTGTGACATATCAACAACAACTCTCAGACAGCACAACTTGATGGAGACCAGTAGGATTGCGTATTGTGACCGGCGCATCGCCTCCCTCACTTGCCGTTGTCAACATACTTGCGCGCCGTTGTTAACATTTATTCTCACGCACAAACCAATGTTTACTGAAGCTTTAGGGCATGATTCCACGGAACGCCGGCATGTTTACGTCCAACTGTATGTGCTTGCGCTTGCTAGGGTACATAACATTTTGTTGCCTGCTTGCGAGCCGTATTGTATGGAAAGTACATGAACATAGCTCAAGCAATACTTCAATGAACCTTCTCTCCCGAGCACCAGTGACGAACAGGTTTTTCCACATTTTGTCCCTCCACAGTCAACGCGGCGCATTGTTGTTGTCGTCACCATCGTAACGAGTGTGTCTTGTCGCGTTGACCGGTGACACATTTTCTGCTTCCACCTCAGGGGAGCTAATATAGTGTTTGATTTGACAAGATAGAGCCCAGTGATGGTAAAAGACGGGATAGGGTGCTATCGGAATAAATGTCGAGTAGTGTTGCCACTGTCTGCCCCAGAAACGGCAAGGTTTGATGGCAGTAGTCTGACATAGTGTAATCGGTAAGGACCAAATGTGTCTTGTCGCCTGATCCAGCCATGACAACCCGAACAGCCCTGTTGCACATCCCAACTTCAATGACTAGAGAGCAGAGTGGCGCAGCGGAAGCGTGCTGGGCCCATAACCCAGAGGTCGATGGATCGAAACCATCCTCTGCTATCTGGAGCTCCTTCTCTGTTATCATATGTCTGCTCATAGGATGTTGTGGAACTGCTATCATTTAACGTCTTACTCTTTGTGAGAAATATTGTGCAATTAAGACGAGTCAACTCATTGGCTGAGGCCCACGGGAAGTGACCCTTTCCTCAATTCACTTCGTACTGACAAAAAAAATGTGTCCTTTATTCATTGTTCTGTCAATTTAAAATCACTGAGTCAGTACCCATAAAGGTGGCACGACAGTTCAGCGTGAAAGACAAAGGTAATGACATTAAGGCAAACACTTTCAGGGGAGAAAATATTTTATGGCGACAAGCAAACAGTCCAAACAGAACGGCAAACAGCTCGACCTTTTTGTGGCGAATTGTCCCAAACGCCTTGTGCGCCAATGAAAAAATAGTAAGACATGAACTATCTTGACAAGGAAACGGCAGTGGTGGTATTTGAACCCACGCCTCCTGAGAGACTGGAGCCTAAATCGAACATCTTGGACCGCTTGGCCACACGACCTGAAAACCCTATCTTTGTAAGTGGAATAGTTTGGCAAACGTAAGCCCGACCGGGAATGATGGTGTGGGATCCCCAAGTAATAGAGGGACGGCGGAGTCTGACAAAGTCCGGGTGGATGGCGGAGTCCTGTACGTACTTAAATTCCGTGTTTAATAAACCTTGTGTAATACTAGTCACTGGCAAAGTAAAAGAGGGACGGCGGAGTCCGACAAATTCCGCGAGGACGGCGGAATACTGTACGTACTTAAATTCCGTGTTTCCGTGTTTTCGTGTGTTTGCAAAAATTTTACTAGTATCGTGTGAATGTGTAAAAGTATGAATCTATAGACAGGATTGAAAGTGACAACTGGGTTTGGAAGCAAATGCAAGAATCCTCCGCCCCGTGTGGGTAGAAGCTTGAGGATGACCAAAACCCAGACATTCATTGTCACCCTGTCATTTTGAATAAAGTCAGTATTTAGGTCACTCTAGGTGCAAATAAACTGACTTCCAAATTCACAAAATGGGAAAAAATAACAGTAAAACGGATCCAAAAGAACGCCCAACATCTAAAGATTGGAAATATGTTCAACTCCAAAACCCTTCCAAAATAAAACATTTAAACACGTGGATAACCAAATACGGTTTCGCTGGCCAGCTAAATTCGCAAAAATTAGTTCAACTTCGAAACAAAATAAAGTGTCGACACAAAAATAATATATCGCAAATAGAAAAAGAGGGATATGACGACTTACTCTTCTGGCAAAACATGGCGTCTAAAAGAGAAAAAAAAAAAAGAACACAAATTTAATTGAATTGGAACTATTTTGGTCAATAGGACCTGGACTAATGAGGATGTGAAAAAGGCCGTAGCCGGCATCACACCCTACAAAGTAGACATTGTCCAGTTTGTTGAGGAAATGGAAAATGTTAGACAGTCCTATCATTTAAATGGAACAGAAACTCAACAAATTTGGATGACTGCAATGGGGCCTGATTGGCACCTTTGCCGAGGAGATTGGGACCCAAAACACCACGGTGTTGTAATGCCACATAATGACAGAGAATTACAACATCGAGTTTGGGCTTTAATAGAAAGAACCACAGCTAGGTTTTGCAAAAGGTCAAATTTCACGGAAATTAGTCGGGTGAAACAAAAAGACGAGGAACCTTTTGAAGAGTATAGGGTTAGAATGGCCGCTTGTTTTAAAGCAAACAGAGGCTTGAATGGGCCCTTATTAACAACAGTTAAAAAATGCTTTACATGCGAATTCGAAAGAACACATGTTGGATTTATCTGACCCAACATTATAATGAATAGACACAAAAGGAATGAAGACGCTGGTCTCTTTTTCTCATGAGGAGGGCGCATGGGAGATTGTTCAGATTACAGCCTCTCAACACGCTCGAAACAATCTCTCCCGTCGCCCCTGCATTTATTGGAAAATAGGGAGGTTTCTAAGTTTACAAGACACAACACACTAAGGGGAGGGTTTCAAGGTGAAAACATGGCACCAACACCTGCCACGTCCCGGCCACGTCCTTCTCTCTGATGATTCCTGCTGAGTCATCTTCTTGAAGGCGAGACATCTTTCTTTCTAAAAATTGTCCATAATACTCATGCAAGCTAAGCAAATAAATGATAACTTCTACAATATATCCAACATTTCCCTCCTGTTTATCATGTATTTGCACAAATTCTCATATCATCTTACAGTCACTTCATTTCGATTTTTAACTGTAGAATCATTTTTATGAAACAAATACATATACACTCAGAGTAAACTTGTCATACATGAATGTTGTAGTTTAAACATCGTAATCATCTGAATCAGGAAACAAATCAGTTGAAGCAAAATCGTCATCATCATCATTATCTTTATCATCAAACAGTAATGGATACATCAGCTCCATACGGTTCTCCATGGGGGTTATGGCTGTGGTGATTAATTTACTGATTAATGCCCGAATGCATGGGATACAACAACATCCACAAAATGTCAGAATGGCTGCAAAAACAGCAATTGAAATCAATATTGGTGAAATTAGGGTTTTATATTTACCAAAAACGTCCATCCAGCTCTCCCACAAGGAGTGTTGACTGAGGGTCCGTAGATCATCGATGGCTCTGGTCAAGCTGCCATCTGAAGCAGTATTGTTTGTTCTCCAAACATACCGCAAACTCCTCCCTCTCTTGCGAGGAGCATGTCGACAGCTATGCGGTTTTGGAATGTTCTTGAACTGCACGTGCACAGCTTCCAACCCACTCCGAGTCCAATTTCCTAATCTCTGTACATTGAAGTGGATATAGTTTATCCCATCAACATTTTTATTAATCGTACACCACCAGCATATGAAAGACTCAAATCCTCCTGCAACTTGGTCAGCTAATTTGCATTGATTAGGAACCCCACGAGGAACACCTATGGTGTTGATGTATGTTTTATGTTGGATAGTTTTGCCTCGGTCAGGATAAATCTCTTTTTTGTCTATGTTCTAGATTGGACAAAAACATTGGTGCCCTTTCCATTAAATCTTGAACAGGCATAGGGTATACTGACACATGCAATATCAAAGTGATAATAGCGCACAATCCAGATTTATCTTTAGGTAATCTATCAAACAGTCTATCATCTCCGGACCACCACCAGGTGTCGCTCCGTGATACTGGCATAAATTTTGGTCCGACTTTTAAGGTTACTTTACACTGTGTGTCGTTCAGTGGTCCTAATGTTTTGCCTTTGCTAATCATGTTTATACAAGTGAAATTATTTGGTGCTACTAAAGTAGAAAACATCGGTTTGTGTTTATCTGCTTCTGTTACGGGATATGTAGGATCCCATGATTTACACCTCTCCGTTGGTACAGTAGCGTTCATTCATGGAATAAAACAATCTTGTGATAATTGTGCCGGAACTATGCGCAGCAAAGGCCTGGGACCCATGCAAACCGCACAATCTTTTCTCGCTACATTTGCTGCTTGTTCCACCAATAGTAACCAATTGTTATTTTGTCCTGAAACTCCTGTGACAACAAGGAACCAATCATCAGTAGTTATGTTGTTAACCATTAAAATTTGTCCACCTTTCTTTGAAGTTTTCAATGGGCATTTCTGGTTTAACACGGTTCCCATAACACAATGCTACTTGGAAGTGGGGATCTTTTCTGTCAGAATATGCCCACAAGCTCATCATCAAACACACTGAGTGACTTGATTTGTATTTCAATATTAAACTATGGGCCGTTTTGCTGAGGTTAAACTTCTTTCTATGTTCTTTTGCTGTTTTTTGTGACCAACTGGACCAATCATAACCTGTTTCACCAATGAGGTGTTCCCATCCAAAGCCTATAGGTGCATAGCAGTCATATCCAAATCCCCAATTCTGCCCATTCTCTTGAGCATCATTGGTGAGAGCCGCATATGGAATTATGATTAAAGCAGTTTGATTTTGGGGGGCACAAAATATTAAACCGTTTTGCCGCATTTGGAGGCCATGCCCACAGTTCTGATCATCAGCTGTACTCCTTTTGATACGAGTTAACGATTCCATTTTTTTTAATTATTGGGTTTGTCATATTGGTCCAGTTGGTAGGTGATTTTCTATCTAAAAAATTGGTTGTATCATTTCGGGTGGGACGTCCCATGTACCGCATACACAAAACCAACACCATAGTAGCCAAAGTTGCTACGTAACAACTTATCGAATCTCGTAAGCAACGTGGGTGTGCCTTTCTGCTGAGTTCTCACTGAAAGGGTTGGTGTCTTTTTTCTTCACTGACCAGCAGCAAGCGTTTTCAGAATCTACACATCTGCTCCCGCTCCGTTATCAGACTTTTGCTCACCTTCCCTATTTGAGTACTCAGCTGAAATGACTCTTTTACAGTGTGTTAAATGAACCCACGCATTTCTTTCTGCTATTTTTATTGTCCCATTCATTCTTTCCACTAGACCTACACTCTGAGGGGTGGTAAGCACAATGGTTTTTCAAATTGATGTGGAACATGGTTCCTATTTGATTGATTATTTGATTTACAAAATGAGTCCCATTATTGCTGTAAATGGTTTCAAGTATGCCATATCTTGGAATGATATCTTTACATAGTGCTTTTGCCACCGTCAGAGCATCAGGTGATTTTGTTGGGGATAATTCAATCCATTTAGAAAATGCATGTATGATAGCCAAACAGTACTTCTTTCCTTCACTTTGACTTAATTCTGTGTAATCCATGTGAATGCGTTGGAAGGGGTATGTAGGTAGTGGAAATTTACCTCTAGTAGGTCGCAATTGCCCTTGCGGATTATGTCGTGCACAGATCATGTATGCTCTACAATAATTCTTTAAATATAAATTGAAACCATAGGTTGTAAAGTGTCGGTGTATCTGTGCCACCATCCCTCCAGTTGTGACATGTGACACGGCATGGCTCAATATAGCAGCCCATTTGAATAGGTTTTTTGTTTTGTTTTTGTTTTTTTCTCTCTGTGCTAATGTAAATTTCATTTTGTAGTTTTGCACTTTGTTTTTCCCAATAATTGCGCTCTTGTTGTGGAATACTCATATTGGCTATCAGTATAGATTGTACCATCTTTATTTAGCATTAGTTTACATGCCTCGATTAATGCTACTAATTCAGCAGTTTGTTCGGCCAATTCCTGACAATCATGCTGCGTGCCTTCATCAGGTAAGGGTATTAGCGTGGCTGGATTTAAGGTTGTGCATCGCTCAACAGTCAAATGTGGTTGTGACAGGAAGATGGCCATGCAAGATAAATGTCTTGCAGGTGATAAAAACGCTATATTCATTTGCAATAGGAGAGCAGACACTGTATGTGGGACCTTAAGAGTTAATGGATGAAATAACACAATTGTGGAACTGCTCTTCCACTGCCATCAAGGCTGCCACAACTGCTCTGACACAATGCAGTAATGCACACGTCACGCTGTCCAATTTAGTCGAAAAATAAGCCCATGGTTTTAGCTTATCACCGTATTGTTGTGTAAGTACGGAGGTCATGTAATAGTTTTTACAATCTACCATTTGAATGAATGTTTTATCATTAAATTTGGAAGGCCAAAGCGCAGCACTGGACACCAAGTGTCGTTTAATGTCACAGAAGGTCTTTTCTGCCTCTGTACTCCATTAATCAGGTGATGTCATTTTAAGGTTGGCTTCATACATTAATTTTGGCAATGGTGCAACAATTTCTGCATAGTTTGGAATCCATGCTCTACAATAATTTGTCAGACCTAAAAATGATTATTATATGTTTCTTTGTCTGTGGTTTAGGATTTTTTAAGACTATAGCTTTCCTGTCTTCTAACATAGTCCTTCCTCCTACACTTAAATCATGGCCGAGATATTTGACTTGTCTTTTACATCATTGCAATTTATTTTTGTTAACTTTATGTCCCTCTTCTGCTAGATGATGCAGTAAGGCCAATGAATCTTTGCATGTCTCTCCATCTGGAGATGCCAGAAGACATGCGTGTTGTCATAACTTGTGAATAAATGGTTGGACCTTCACAGTAACCTTGCGGTAATCTAGTAAATGTATATTTTTTGCCCTCAAATGTAAATGCAAACCAAAATTGACTGTTCTTCTCTATTGGTACAGAAAAGAATGCATTACTTATGTCCACAACTGTCAACACAGTAGCGTCTGGTCTTAATGAATTTAACAATGTGTGTGGATCTGGTACGCATGCTGCTCTCTGTATTACTGCAGTATTTACTGCCTGTAGGTCTCCAACCCACTGAAGGTGGGTTGGGGAGTTACATGGTGATTCTGGACACTCCACTATAACTCCTGCCTTAATTAGTGCTTCAATTACTGGTTTGATTCCTTCATGTGCATCTGGTTTTAATGGATATTGACGTGTCCTTTGTACTGGTAAAGCCCCTTTAATGAGGCCGACATCAAATGGTCCTGTGGACCATAATTTTTGGGGAACTTTTTTAATATTTCTTCATCAATTTCAGTGAGGATCATTTGGTCTAATCAAACAGGATGCATGTGTTTCCCTTCATCACCCTGTATCGTCCAAAACATCGCCTTCCTAATTAGACCAGTTGACGCACTGTATTCCGGTTTGTTTTCTATTTGCTGCCAATCATTTGTATCTTGTCCTTGTTTTACTAATGTTCCCATATGTTTCCACTGTGACTCATAATCTTTGCACAATGAAATATGTGGGACACTAATTGTATTTTTATACAGTTCCTTTAATTTGTCTGGTAAAATAATTCCTGCCGCGACCTTTGCTTCATTGTCTGAGTACAGATAATCTCCAGTAATTTTATCAGGTGTCGCATGTCGTAACTTGTTTTCATATCCTGGGTCTGGCCCTGGTGTGTTTTTGTACCGCAGAGTTATATGCAGCTAATCACCTCCTTTATTATCTTCTACTTCCGTGATAAGCTGCAAGGCTGCAGACAACAGGGCATTTTCCCATGTTTTAACGGTGGTTTGTCTGAGATATCGATTGTGTAACAGAATGTGATTTCTCTGCTTTCCAGTGTCACATAGAGGTCCTCTCTTTTTAATTCATGTTTTCGTTTCACAACAATATTTCCATTTGATGATGGAATGAGTACAAGTCCTAGTTGGAATAAGCCATCTCTTCCCAACAAATTCACAGGGCACTCCGGGACTTCGAAAATGGGCATTCTACAAGTTCTCCCCTGTGGGTCTCTAATCCACACAGGCTCAAGTTCCATGGCAAAAGTAATTTGCCCATTTACAGATCTAACTATTGCCTTATGTCCCGATAGTTTGGAACCTGGAATCTTTTCCCGATATGCAGTCCTACATGCTCCTGTATCGCAAAGAAATTTCATTTCTTTCCCATTTACTGACAAGGTTATTTCAGGTTTTCAGTGTCCAAACTCAGAATGTCCTGTAAATTGAAATCCACTTCCTCATTCTCTTTAATGATGACACAAGAGGATTTGTTGAGTGAGGAAGCAGGCTGGCTTAGTCATGCGGTAGTTTGTCCGTCCATCCATCCATCCATTTTCTGAGCCGCTTCACCTCACTAGGGTCGCGGGCGTGCTGGAGCCTATCCCAGCTGTCATCGGGCAGGAGGCGGGGTACATCCTGAACTGGTTGCCAGCCAATCGCAGGGCACATAGGAACAAACAACCATTCGCACTCACAGTCACAGTCACAGTCATGCCTACGGGCAATTTAGAGTCTCCAATTAATGCATGTTTTTGGGATGTGGGAGGAAACCGGAGTGCCCGGAGAAAACGCATGCAGGCACGGGGAGAACATGCAAATTCCACACAGGCGGGGCCGGGGATTGAACCCCGCTCCTCAGAACTATGAGGCTGACGCTCTAACCAGTCAGTTTGTCCGTATTCTCTTTTATTTTATATAATTTGATTCCTGCAACGCGGTTATTTTTTTGTGTATTTAACCAACCATTAAAGCCGTGTTCAGTTATCCCTGTCTCTAAATATTAAATTTTATCAGGATCCTGTTTTTTTTTTTTTTCTTTTTTTTCAAATTTAATTTAATGAACTTCCAATCTTTACACTGCAGTGTACCCCTGTTTTTTATTTTACTACTTCCTTTCCCCATTTGAAAGTGTAATACTACCTTGGGTAGTCTACAACACTGTTTCTTTTCAGTAGGACGGTGATTCAAATTTACTTTCTGTGGTAATTCTCACTTCAACTCTTTCGAGTGGACTTCTTCGTCGCACAATTCACGCACTCTTTAATCCTTTTTCCCAAAAAAATTCGAATTTAACTCACCAAAGTCGTCTTCAATCCTGTGAATTGTCGTCAACCTTCAGATCCCAGTTGAGGAGAACGAAGACCAGTCCCGGAAAGGGTCTCAATTTCTTTTTCTCATGAGGAAGGGCGTATGGGAGATTGTTCAGATTACAGCCTCTCAACACGCGCCTGTATTTATTTGAAATAGGGAGGTTTCTAAGTTTACAAGACATAACGTACTAAGCTCCAAGACATAACGCACAAAGGGTAGGGTTTCAAGGTGAAGACATGGGACCAACACCTGCCACGTCCCGGCAACGTCCTTCTCTCTGATGATTCCTGCTGAGTCATCTTCTTGAAGGCGAGACATGTTCCTTGATCAAAATCGTCCATAATACTAATGCAAGCTAAGCGAATAAATGATAACTTCTACAATATATTTAACAGTCACACAACAAGTTTTGTCACTATACTTCCCGTTCGGTCGGGCTTACATTTATAAAAAAATTCCCTGTCCAAAATTGGGGTTTGCAGGTAGTGTGGCTGAGCGGTCCAAGGTGCTGGATTTAAGCTCCAGACTTTCAGGAAGCGTGGGTTCAAATCCCGCCACTTCCTTTTCAATATCGTGAATATCCTACTATTTTGTCATTGGCTCCGACAAGGCGTTTAGGACAATACATATTTTTGGCCACAAAAAAGTCAAGCTCTTTGCCGTTCTGTTTGGACTGTTTGCTTGTCGCCGTAAAATATTAGCTCCCCTGAAAGTGTTTGCCTTAATGTCATTACTTTTGTATTTCACGCTGCACTGTAGTGCCAACTTTATGGGTACTTACTCAGTGATTTTACATTGACAGAACAGTGAATAAAGGATGATTTTATTTTTCAGTAAAAAGTGAATTGAGGAAAGAGTCTTTACCTGTGGACCTCAGCCAATGAGTTGACAAGTCTTAATTGCATAATATTTCTCACTCAAGATGTTACATGACAGCAGTTAAACAATGGCAGAGGATGGTTTCGATCCATCGACCTCTGGTTTATGAGTCCAGCACGCTTTCGCTGCGCCACTCTGCTCTCTTGTCATTGTAGTTTGTATGTACTCTTTTACCGTCTGACAAATATCAGGCAGCCGCCAGCAACAGGGCTGTTCCGGTTGTCTCATGGCTGGATCCGGTTACAAGACACATTTGGTCTTTCCCGATTCACGATGGCGCCTTCCAGTGTGGTCACCTCGGTTATGCACTCTCTCGTTTTGTTTTTGTTTTTGTGTTTTTCGTTCGTCTTTGGAGACATTACACGACTCACTTACACAAGGGGAGACTTTCTAACCATCAAGGAGGCTACTCTGGACTTTCTTTCATCAACTTTCGGAAATGTGCTCAGTTTTTTCCCCGAGTTACTCACCGGAGCGACGGCCGCGGTCTTCAGCACATGGAGGCGGAGGCGACGCCACAGAGGGAAGCGAGCCGGCATCCAAGTGAAACTCCGCATAAGAGGATACAGATTGGCGTTCCCGACAATCCACCTCGCGAATGTACGCTCCCTACCCAACAAAATGGACGAGCTTCATCTCCTGATAAAGACCAGTAAAGACTTCGGACGTTCCCACGCCATGTGCTTTACGGAAACAGAACTTTGGTAATGTTCCGGGGGAGGCGGGGGACATCGAGTCCGAGTGGACCATGTTCCGCGCCTCCATTGCTGAGGCGGCCGACCGGAGCTGTGGCCGTAAGGTTGTTGGTGCCTGTCGTGGCGGCAATCCCCGAACTCGTTGGTGGACACCAACGGTGAGGGATGCCGTCAAGCTGAAGAAGGAGTCCTAACAGGCCTTTTTGGCCTGTGGGACTCCTGAGGCAGCTGATAGGTACCGGCTGGCCAAGCGGAATGCAGCTTTGGTGGTCGCTGAAGCAAAAACTCGGGCATGGGAGGAGTTCGGTGAGGCCATGGAGAAAGACTTCCGGATGGCTTCGAGGAAATTCTGGTCCACCATCCGACGTCTCAGGAGGGGAAAGCAGTGCACAATCAACACTGTGTATAGTGGGGATGGGGCTCTGCTGACCTCGACTCGGGACGTTGTGAGCCGGTGGGGAGAATATACTTCAAAGACCTCCTCAATTCCACCGACACGCCTTCCCATGAGGGAGCAGAGTCTGGGTTCTCTGAGGCGGGCTCTCCTATCTCTGGGGTTGAGGTCACCGAGGTGGTTAAAAAGTTCCTCGGTGGCAAGGCCCCGGGGGTAGAAGAGATTCGCCCGGAGTTCCTCAAGGCTCTGGATGTTGGAGGGCTGTCCTGGATGACACGCCTCTGCAACATCGCGTGGACATCGGGGACAGTGCCTCTGGATTGGCAGACTGGGGTGGTGGACCCCCTTTTTAAGAAGGGGGACCGAAGGGTGTGTTCCAACTACAGGGGGATCACACTCCTCAGCCTCCTTGGTAAGGTCTATTCAGGGGTGCTGGAGAGGAGGGCCCGTCGGGAAGTTGAATCCCAGATTCAGGAGGAGCAGTGTGGTTTTCGTCCTGGCCGTGGAACAGTGGACCAGCTCTACACCCTTGGCAGGGTCCTCGAGGGTGCATGGGAGTTCGCTCAACCAGTCTACATGTGTTTTGTGGACTTGGAGAAGGCGTTCGACCGTGTCCCTCGGGTGGTCCTGTGGGGGGTGCTTCGGGAGTATGGGGTACCGAACCCCCTGATACTGACTGTTCGGTCTCGATACGACCGGAGTCAGAGTTTGGTCCGCATATCCGGCAGTAAGTCGGACTCGTTTCCGGTGAGGGTTGGACTCCGCCAAGGCTGCCCTTTGTCGCCGATTCTGTTCAGAACTTTTATGGACAGAATTTCTAGGCCGAGGCGTAGAGGGGGTCCGGTTTGGTGGCCTCAGTATTGCATCTCTGCTTTTTGTAGATGATGTGGTTCTGTTGGCTTCATCAAGCCGTGACCTCCAACTCTCATTGGAGCAGTTTGCAGCCGAGTGTGAAGCGGCTGGGATGAGAATCTGCACCTCCAAATCTGAGACCATGGTCCTCAGTCGGAAAAGGGTGGCGTGCCCTCTCCAGGTCGGGGATAAGATCCTGCCCCAAGTGGAGGAGTTCAAGTATCTTGGGGTCTTGTTCACGAGTGAGGGTAGAATGGAACGGGAGATCGACAGGCGGATCGGCGCAGCGTCTGCAGTGATGCGGACTTTGTATCGATCCGTTGTGGTAAAGAAGGAGCTAAGCCGAAAAGGCGAAGCTCTCGATTTACCGGTCAATCTACGTTCCTACCCTCACCTATGGTCACGAGCTGTGGGTCGTGACCGAAAGAACGAGATCCCGGATACAAGCGGCCGAAATGAGTTTCCTCCGCAAGGTGTCCGGGCTCTCCCTTAGAGAGAGGGTGAGAAGCTCGGTCATCCGGGAGGATCTCAGAGTAGAGTCGTTCCTACTCCACATCGAGTGGAGCCAGATGAGGTGGCTGGGGCATCTGATTCGGATGCCTCCCGGACGCCTCCCTGGTGAGGTGTTCCTGGGCACGTCCCACCGGGAGGAGACCCCGGGGACGACCCAGGACACGCTGGAGAGACTACATCCTTTGGCTGGCCTGGGAACGGGCCGGCCGGCCAAAGGATGAAGTGGCTGGGGAAAGGGAAGTCTGGGCATCCCTGCTAAAGCTACTGCCCCCGCGACCCGACCTCGGATAAGCGGTAGAAGATGGATGGATGGTGAGCAGTTTTTGTCAAATTGTACATAAAGATGACAATTTATGTCTGCTTCTCCTGGTCTGTAATCAAATCTTGTCGTGCAGGCCCCGGCCTGACCTCAGCCTCCATCCGGGCCCCGCGAGCGTTCTGTTCTGTGCGTCCAGATGTCATTTAGAAATGATGGACGCTCAGTACCCGGGCACCAAGCAAAGATGCAGTCAGGCTAGTAATATTGCCATATTGCCATTCACACATCCAAACCGCCAAATGTCTTCATTTAAGGCCCAAATCCATTTGTTCGAACCCGATTCCACATTCCATTTGCTTCATATCAATCACATCCAAACATGCGGTTGACATCTTTGGACTGCTTCAGAGACTGATGACGACAAAAATAACACATGAGTGAGGGAAATAGACGTGAAGGCACTCTTGATTAATGAATGGGCTTCAGCCAAACGTATGGATGAGGAACTGCTCAGTCCCGTAATGCAAGTCTTAAATAATGGAGGAAACACATCAGCCACATCACGCGGGCAGAAAATAGCTTAGCAGGAAGGCTTACACGCACACGTTTCTGTTAGCCATAAATCTGGTAGCCTGCACACTCATTACGACTTCAGTTATCACAAAAGGTCCCCGAGGCCCAGATGGCTTTCATTTCCTCTCCTGCGCTTCCTTCCGTCCTTCCCTCCTTCCTTCCTTCCTTCCTTCCTGCCTCAGGAGACGCTCACTCACTCGTTGGCGCTCCCGTCCTCGCCTGACTGCTAGCGGCTAATAAATGCTAATTGGGGTTTAATTGGATAATGGATAGCAAGGTAAACAATCACGTGGATGTCCACTATTCACTCTGTCATTGTCACTGCTTTTTAAAAAAATAGTTATTATTCTACTGAAGAGCCTCCCAAGCATTCAAAGAGTTAAGAAGTCCGACAAAGATGTTTAGATCATTGTGAAAACATCACTTAAGCAGCATACACATACCAATAATCGGGCCCAACCTCGCGATCAGTCAGCAAAGGACTGATTAATGAATGTTTGTCAAGCTCAATACACGCATAGCGATAATCATGCCGAATTTGAGCCTTTTTAAACTCTTACGATGAAAGTTAAACAAAACAACAAAAAAAGCCCAATTATCGGATAACTCCAAAGTGGAGTACACACATCGTGATAATGTGGCCAAGTTTGAGCATTTATTTTTCACTCTTTCGAACATAGTGAGCTAAGGTTTGATTATTGAATGTATCTAAAGCGGGGCACACACATATTGATAATCGGGACAAATTTGAGCATTTTGTCCCTCTTTCAAACAAAGTCAACAAAGGTCCGATTATCTAATGTCTCCAAAGCGGAGAACACCCATACCGACAATCGGGCTGAATGTGAGCCTTTTTCTACTCTTACAATCAAAGTAAAAAGGGGCCTGATTATCGGATGTCTCTAAAGCAGATTATACATATACCAATAATCAGGACAAACAAAGTGAGCAAAGACCCAATAATCAGGTGCCTTAAAATAGTAGTATACTCATACTGATAATCTGGGCAAATTTGGCCATTTTTAAAATACTTTTATCAAAGTAAGTAAAGGCTCGATTATCAGATGTTTCAGTAGTGTAGTACTGATAATCAGGCTGAATTCTAGCGTTTTTACACGCTTTTGATAAAAGCAACCCGATTAACGGGTTACACACACAATGATAACGCGTCCAAATTTGAGCATTTTTTTTTTTTTTTTTTGCGTTTTCGATCAAAGGCCCGATTATCAGATGTGGCCGCATACCGATCATTTTCCCACTCATTTGCGATCCAGTGACAAACTAGCAGACAAAGTCAACCTGGAAGTGCTTGCTTGAGAGCTTTTAATTTGAAATAGTCACTCTGTGCTGCCCACTGACAATGAGTTGACTTTTCTTTTTTTCCTTTCTTCTAAATGACTCCTTGGTAATCACGTGTTTGATGATGTATAAATTGTGATATTTTCGCCAGTGACACTTCCGGTGTCCAATGAGGCGCTCTTATTTTGACATCTTGGTTCCCACAACCGTCATGCCTGAATGGCGCACGCACGAACGCAGCCTACTAAACGGCACCTCGGCGCCGGGCTGGGCTGAGTCGAGAGTCGGCGAGCGCAGACTCCGGAGCTCGGCCTCAGCGGAGGGGCACGGTCCGTTCGAACACACCGGAAGACGCAGCCGGTCTGTGGCGTCTTGAGCGGGGATGCTCACTGCAGCATCAGGTAGGAGGAATGGATGGTGGCTGTTGAATGGACACGCCGCACACTCATGTCTCTCTCGCTCTCTCTTTTTTTTATTGGAAGGTTTTTACGGCGGATGAGAGGAGGACTTTAGACCGAGACCACCCCCACCCCTCCCTGCGCCGCTCTTGGCTTCCCCTCATTGCAGATGCAGAGAAGCGGGGCGTGCTTCGCCGATGCGCCCGGCCGCCCCTGATGCTCCTCGGCGCCGCCTCGGGGCTTTTCGCTCGCTGGGAGAGGCTGGAGCGGCCGCCGCCGCCGCCGCGGGAGCCTCCCGCTCGGCCGCGCGCCGCCATGCTACGCCGAGCGTTGCACGCCGGCCTGAGCGGCGGCTTCCGCGCACTCGGCCGCTTCGTGGCCAGCCAGCCGGTGTTGTTCGCCTCGGCGCCGGTGCTGCTCGCCGTGCTGCTGGGCGCCAGCTTCAGCCGCTACCGCGTGGAGGAGGACGTGCAGAGCCTGCTGGCGCCCAAGCACAGCCTGGCCAAGATCGAGGGCAACCTGGTGGACAGCCTCTTCCCCATCAACCACTCCAAGCACGCTCTCTACTCGGACCTGCAGACGCCCGGACGCTACGGCCGCGTCATCGTCACCGCCCGGCGGGGGAGCGTGCTGGAGCCGCCGCATCTGGACACCGTGCTCAAGGTAAGCGGCGCCGCTTCCGCTTCTCGCCGTTATTTGGCAACAATACAGCGCAGTCGCTGGGGAAAATGGAAAGAAAAGAACAAGCGGGCAAGCAGACGGTTTCAGACCATTTTGGTGTTAGTCATTCAAAAACATTAGATCCTTAAAAGGAGAAAAGAACACACATTTAGCTAGCAGAAAAAGTTTCATCCTTTGTATTTTGTTAACGTTAAAACAGTTCAATTTGACCCACTGACTGTTTAGTCATTAAAAAAACTCTCTTTTTGAATATACATTGTCAAAAGACCGCATTTTTTTTTCAAATGTATTTTCTCAAAGTTTGTATTTTATACGACAGGTCAATTTGACCCGCAACATAACAGTCGTGTTGATTAATTGAGCAAATGTATTTTTGGAATAAATAAAATCATTTAAAAATATATTGAATTAAAAGAAGGCAATGGCAAAAATAAGTCCAATTGAAGTTTCTTCCATTTAATTTTAAGACGGTCACTGTTACTCTTTGCATGTTAAGTCAATAAAAGGAGACAAACATTTTTAGACATAGATGATTGAAAGAATGAAAATAGCGCAAACAAGGCTGGCAGAATAAGTTTTATCTTCTTTTTTAGCATTTGAAAAATATATATTGTACAATCTTGGAAGAAAATGAGCACTCTTATAAACAGTTAATGTCATCTTTGCCAATTACAGGTCCCTTCCATTTACAGTCACTCACAAGAATATTAGCTGCACCTCTATCAATTTCAATACCAATTTCTGTACCACTTCTCCTCACGCGGGTCGCGGGCGTGCCGGAGCCTATCCCAGCTATCTTCGGGCGGGAGGCGGTGTGCACCCTGAACTGGTCGCCGGCCAATCACAGGACACATAGAAACAAACAACCATTCGCACTTACATTCACACCTAAGAGCAATTCAGAGTGTCCAATCAACCTACCACGCATGTTTTTGGGATGTGGAAGGAAACCGGAGTGCCTGGAGAACACCCATCCAGGCACGGGGAGAACATGCAAACTCCACACCGGCGGGGCCGGGATTGGAACCCCGGTCCTCAGAACTGTGAGGCAGATGTGCTAACCAGTTCCCACCGTGCCGCTCATTTCAATACCAAAGTATCCAAAAATGTTACAAGATAAAATGAATGAGTTTATGACTGAAAGCAGGTGCTCTCTCAGTATGAGCCACAGCATATAAATGCGTGCAAACCCACACACGTTAAACGAGGCTTCTAAAAAATACAAATAAAAATAGATTTTTTCAAAACTACAGCAAACTCCCACGTATTTTTGGCTCGCTATTAATACTCAACTTTTTTTTCCCCTGTGGAACTAATCCCCTAAAACTCTTTTCTAGTGCTCCTTCTGTGATGCCATAAGATGGCGCCATAGGGCTGATTAGCAGGAAAGTAGTACAATGAACTCTCACTGTTCGTAGAAGATGAGGACCTGCCACGAAGACTTCAAATCTGCCAGTCATTGACACGCCCCTCAAAAGGTTCCAATGCCACAAGAAGGCGGCAAAGCACTAACTTTATCTAAATGAAGCGCCTCAACATGCTTATATGGCACCAAGATGTCGGCAAAACACTACTTTTTTGCAAATGAAGGTCCTCAACATAGTTCCTTGGGACCAAGATGCCACAAGATAGCAACAAAACCCTTCCTCTGTTTAAATGAAGCTAATCAACTCACTTCAACATAGTTCCTTGGCATCAAGACGGTTGCAAAGCACTACTTTTGCCTAAATGAACCTCCTCAATTTACTTCAACTTACCTCCTTGGCACCAAGATGTAACAGGCGACAAATCGCTACTCATGTCTTGATGAAGCGCCACAATCCATTCAAACATAGTTTCGTGCCTACCAAGGTGCCACAAGGTGGTGGAAAAGCACTATTTATGTCTAAATGAAGCACTTCGACTCAATTCAAGCTAGTTCCTTGGCATTAAAATGCTACAAGTTGCAAAGTTTGCGTTTTGATGGCTTGCAATGCAAAAAAATTTGTAAGTTGGGGAACACGTAAGTCAAGGCACGCATGTGTAAAGGCTTTTTTGCGATTTCAGCTGCACAGGCTCATCTACCGGATGCAGGTGACGGTGCCCCCGAGCGGCCCGAACAGCTTCAACTACTCCTTCTCGCACCTGTGTCTCCCTGACGACAAGAACGCGTGTATCGTGGACGACATCATCCGCGCCATGGAGGACATCCGGTCGGCCCGGGCCGCCAACCGCTCGGCGCCCGTCCTGCGCTACCCCATCACGCAGCTGGCGGACGGGCGCCGGGCCTACGTCGGCCACCAGCTGGGCGGCGTGCAAAGCTGGGCCCCCGACGGCGGGACGCGGGGGCCGCGGGGCGAGGGTGTTCGCTCGGCGCGGGCGGTCCAGCTGACCTACTACCTGCAGGCGCGCGGCGGCCTCATGGAGGGCGTGGCCGGCCAATGGGAGAAGGCCTTCTACAGCCGGCTGCGGGAGTTTGCGGCGCTCCACCCTCAGCTGGGCTTCTACCCGGCCACGTCGTCGTCCCTCAGGACCGACTTCCAGCTGTCCTCTGTGCTGGCGCGACGCCCCCTGTTGGCCGGCTTGGGGCTGTGCGGCGCACTGGCCGTCCTGTGCTGCTCCATGCGGGACTGCGTCCGCTCCAAGCCGTGGTTGGGCGCGCTGGCCTTGCTGTCCGTCACGCTGGCGGGGCTGACGGCGGCGGGCATTCTCAACCTGAGCGGCTCCACCTACAACTCCACCTACCTGGGCATACCTTTTGTCATGCTGGGTGAGTCCGACGTTATGAATCGTTCATCATCTATCGCTGTGCTCTTCGTGTTTTCAAATTTGTCTAAAAAATGACAAATGCCCCAATTTAAGTTTTTCAAGTTGCCATTCACACTTTTTTTTCCAAATATAAAACTTTGAAAGATTGAAACATTATATATTCAACCAAAGCACATAACTTTGTCTTACGAAATGCATAACAAAACCAAAACAAAGTTGGCCTCTATTGCGGTAGTTATAAACCTTTAAAATCTGATATTAGAACACGAGCGGTGCAGCAACACACGTAGAGAGACGATATAAAAATACTCGCAGGCATATATTCTTTATCCTCTGTGTAAAATGACTAATATGACGTCAGCTTAGTTGTGACAGTCTTCGTTTCATCATCAAATCAATGTTTATTTTCTGTATCTATGTTATACTGCCCCTGGTGGCCAAGGTGCACACACTAGAAGGAGCAACACAATATCGACTCAATTAAAGCAAAAATGTGTCAAATACTGTTGATTTACATTCTATTTATGTATGTTACTGTATTTTTTTATTCTGGATGAAAGAGAAATTCTGGAAGGAGCTCGACGAAGTAGTTCTGAGCATCCCAGACAGAGACAGAATCGTAATTGGTGCCGATTGTAATGGACATGTTGGTGAAGGTAATAGGGGTGATGAAGAAGTGATGGGTAAGTACGGCATCCAGGAAAGGAACTTGGAGGGACAGATGGTGGTAGACTTTGCAACAAGGATGCAAATGGCTGTTGTTAACACTTTTTTCCAGAAGAGGCACGAACATAGGGTGACCTACAAGAGCGGAGGTAGAAGCACGCAGGCGGATTACATTTTGTGCAGACGATGTAATCTGAAGGAGGTTACCAAATGTAAAGTACTGGTACGGGAGAGTGTGGCGAGACAGCATAAAATGGTGTGTAAGATGACTCTGGTGGTGGGGAGGAAGATTAGGAAGACAAAGGCAGAGAAGAGAACCATGTGGTGGAAGCTGAGACAGGACGAGTGTTGTGCAGCTTTTCGGGAAGAGGTGAGACAGGCTCTCGGTGGACGGGAGGAGCTTCCAGAAGACTGGACCACTGCAGCCAAGGTGATCAGAGAGGCAGGCAGGAGAGTACTTGGTGTATCTTCTGGCAGGAAAGGAGAGAAGGAGACTTGGTGGTGGAACCTCACAGTACAGGAAATCATACAAGGAAAAAGGTTAGCTAAGAAGAAGTGGGACACTGAGAGGACCGAGGAGAGGCGAAAGGAATACATTGAGATGCGACACAGGGCAAAGGCCAAACAAGAGGAATATGATGACATGTATGTCAGGTTGGACACTAAAGAAGGAGAAAAGGATCTATACAGGCTGACCAGACAGAGGGATAGAGATGGGAAGGATGTGCAGCAGGTTCGGGTGATTAAGGATAGAGATGGAAATATGTTGATTGGTGCCAGCTGTGTGCTAGCTAGATGGAAAGATTACTTCGAGGAGTTGACGAATGAGGAAAATGAGAGAGAAGGGAGAGTAGAAGAGGCAAGTGTGGTGGACCAGGAAGTGGGAATGATTAATAAGTGGGAAGTTAGAAAGGCATTAAAGAGGATGAAATATGGAAAGGCAGTTGGTCCTGATGACATTCCTGTGGAGGTATGGAAGCATCTAGGAGAGGTGGCTGTGGAGTTTTTGACCAGCTTGTTCGATAGAATTCTAGTGCGTGAGAAGATGCCTGAGGAATGGAGGAAAAGCGTACTGGTGCCCATTTTTAAGAACAAAGGTGATGTGCAGAGCTGTGGCAAATATAGAGGAATAAAGCTGATGAGCCACACAATGAAGTTATGGGAAAGAGTCGTGGAGGCTTAGACTCAGGACAGAAGTGAGTATTTGCGAGCAACAGTATGGTTTCATGCCTAGAAAGAGTACCACAGATGCATTATTTGCCTTGAGGATGTTGATGGGAAAAGTACAGAGAAGGTCAGAAGGAGCTACATTGTGTCTTTGTAGATCTGGAGAAAGCCTATGACAGAGTACCCAGAGAGGAACTGTGGTACTGCATGCGGAAGTCTGGAGTGGCAGAGAAGTATGTTAGAATAATACAGGACATGTACGAGGGCAGCAGAACAGCCGTGAGGTGTGCTGTAGGTGTGACAGACAAATTTAAGGTGGAGGTGGGACTGCCTCAGGGATCAGCCCTGAGCCCCTTCCTGTTTGCAGTGGTGACGGATAGGCTGACAGATGAGGTTAGACTGGAATCCCCGTGGACCATGATGTTTGCAGATGACATTGTGATCTGCAGTGAAAGAAGGGAGCAGCTGGAAGAACAGTTAGAAAGATGGAGGCATGCACTGGAAAGCAGAGGAATGAAGATTAGCCGAAGTAAAACAGAATATATGTGCATGAGTGAGAGGGGTGGTGGGGGAAGAGTGAGGCTACAGGGAGAAGAGATAGCAAGGGTGGAGGACTTTAAATACTTGGGGTCAACCGTCAAGAGCAATGGTGAGTGTGATCAGGAAGTGAAGAAACGGGTCCAAGCAGGTTGGAACGGGTGGAGGAAGGTGTCAGGTGTGTTATGTGACAGAAGAGTCTCTGCTAGGATGAAGGGCAAAGTTTATAAAACCGTGGTGAGGCCAGCCATGATGTATGGATTAGAGACAGTGGCACTGAAGAGACAACAGGAAGCAGAGCTGGAGGTGGCGGAAATGAAGATGTTGAGGTTCGCTCTCGGAGTGACCGGGTTGGATAAAATTAGAAATGAGCTCATCAGAGGGACAGCCAAGGGTCGATGTTTTGGAGACAAAGTTAGAGGGAGCAGACTTCAATGGTTTGGACACGTCCAGAGGAGAAATAGTGAGTATATTGGTAGAAGGATGATGAGGATGGAGTTGCCAGGCAAGAGAGCTCGAGGAAGACCAAAGAGAAGGTTGATGGATGTCGTGAGAGAAGACATGATGGCAGTTGGTGTTCGAGAGGAGGATGCAGGAGATAGGCTTACATGGAAAAGGATGACGCGCTGTGGCGACCCCTAACGGGACAAGCCGAAAGGAAAAGAAGAAGAAGAAGACTGTATTTTTTTACACTGTACAATATTGTTCTACAGCACTATTTTTTCTTTATTTAAAAGCACTACAAACATTTGTTTGTGTTTTTTTGGGGGGGCTGGAACATATTAATGGCATTCATTTCAATAAGGAAAGTTGATTTGAAAGTGATCGAAGTTACAGTCGTGGTCACGGAACAAATTAAAGCTTAAACTCTATTTCCTTTTAAAATTAAGAATTTGACAACATTTCCTTGCTCCACAAAAAAAAATTATCAATTCATTGAAAAGGACTGTGAAAGTTCTGAACTTTTGCTTCCGTGCGAGTATCATTGTCTATGTTGCTAAAAGTTGACTTGCGGTCCTGAAGTGCACCGCTCGGTCTGCAGAGATCAAGATTAGATGTGGAACCGCCTACGTTCTTAGCAACGTTTCGTCGATTTGCTTGAAAATCGACCGTTTTCCCGTCTTTCAGCACCCTGCCAATTGTCAGCTGTTATTTGTCGAGTTGCTGACAGCAACAAAAACATGACCTGCACGCTGCAGAAATTGCTGTCAAAGAACACGAACAAAGATACTACGCCTCAGGAGGTGAACACTCCCATTGATTTCCACCCCGGCCCCCAAGTTTCACACAGAGCTTGTGGTGACTGCCTGCTGCATCTGATCCTTCCCTCCAGGAGCGGATGAGGGGGGGGCGGCGCTCATCATTTCCACATGAGTGACAAGTGTTAGCCTGTGACCTTGACTCGCTGGAGTGATGCAGTTGACGTCACGTTTTGTGGCTGACCAAACAAAGTCTCCATCGAAAAGAAAAATCTTGCAGTGAAACAAATTAGTCCACCGAGCAGTAAGAAGCTGACTCAACAGAGAAAAAAAATGTCATTTGATGGAAACATAGCAAAATTCCACAATGCTAAAAAAGCAAATCAAATCAAATGTCAGACAGAGATTGTCACAACTTCATTTGTGCCTCAGCTTGAGGATTTGTTTGCTCGTCTGCGTAATTGTCACCCAAAGAGTCGGCTCGCTAGTTCCCATCCGAGGTGTGACGCGCCTCGTCGTGTCGCGGTCACCCAAATGAGCTTTATTATATATGGCTGGCGCCATGGCAACCAGAGAGGAGGCCGGAAACCGAGGTGTGCCCGATGAGGCGCCGCCGCTGCAATATGATCGTAAAATATGTTTATTACTGTTGCGCTTGTAGTTGTGCTGCATCATTGACAAAATATTCAAAACCTTCGAGGGGCACTCAAAACGTAATGAGCCCAATTTTCCAAATCAGTCTTTTTTTTTTTTTTTTTTTTTTTTTTTTTGCAGGTCACGGACTGTTCGGCTCCTTCGAAATGCTGTCGTCCTGGCGCCGTACGCGTGAGGACCAGCACGTAAAGGAGCGCGTGGCGAGCGTCTTCGAGGACGTCATGCTGCGCTTCTCGGGCTCCACGGCGCTCCACCTGTTGACTTTGGGCCTGGCCGCCTCGCCCCTCACCAACATGGAGGCGGTCCGCCTCTTCTGTCGCGCCGCAGCGCTGGCCGTGGCCGTCAGCTACGCCTACGTGCTGTCCTTCTACAGCTCCTGCCTGGTCTTCACCGGCTACCTGGAGACGGGCTACAGGCACGGCTGCTTTTGCCGACGAGTGCCCAAACAGGAGCGGCTGGAATCCAAGCCGGCCTGGTACCGATGCCTGATGTACACCCGCTACCAGGACGAGGCGCAGACCACCACGGGGACGCCCCACGCGCCTCGCCCGGCCGAACTGGCGCACACGCGCACTTACGTCCGCCCACACGCGGCCGCCGACCACCTGACGAGCGTGCCCGGCCACGCCAATGCCTCGGACTCCCGTCCCCAGGACTCGCACCTTCTGCTGGGCTGCGTGAGGCGTTGCTACGGAGACTGGATCACCAATACCTATGTCAAGCCCTTTGTGGTGCTGCTCTACCTGGTCTACATCTCCTTTGGACTCATGGGCTTCCTGCAGGTAAGACGCTTGTTGCTGCAAAATAATTGACTCGATCTGATGTAGAGATTTTCTCAATGACGTAACGCGTACTTCCAGTTAAAAGACCCCTTAACATGTCATTTGACCAAGATGGAGAGATTGAGAAAACAGACAAAATGGCTTGAATGATGATTTCAGTATTCTTCTCTGTTGCTGTAACTTGAATGTGACGTGAAGATGTTAAATTGCTCGAAACGGCGATGGAACGCTGGCCATAATTTGCATTCCGACAGGTAAGTTGATTAAAAAATGCCAATTCAGAAATAGTTAACGTGATTGTTGAGGGACTGGTTAATTGGGTACAACCTGGACTGGTCACTAGTCAGTCATAGGGCACATATAGACAAACAACCATTTACATTCTCACCTAGACAATTTGGAGTCTTAAATTAGCTTTGGAGAAATGTGGGAGGGAACCGGACGACCGGAAGAAAACCGACACAAACACGGTGAGAACATGCAAAGTCCGCACAGGAAAGCCGAGATTCAAACCCAGAAACTCAGTGACACGTGGGAACCGCTCGTCCACTGTTCGTCCACGCTTTAATATTCTTATAAACAAATGATTGTGTTGAGTGTGTAGACGCTGGTGGCTGACAAGACAACGCATTCACCGGGAATCAGTCTTGTAGCTGACATCAAAAATATCTCTCGCGTGTTGAGCATATCTTGCTTTTGCGAATCCGTTCATGCTCCCGGGGTTCACGGTCCTCCATGTCGCTGCGCAATCAGTTTTTTTTCGACTTAAGCGCTCCATCAGTCAATCAAGATCTCAATTGCAAGTACAGACAATTAGTAGGTGTTTTCAAATGTAATCCATCCATCCATTTTCAACACCGCTTATCGTGGTTAGGGTCGCAGGAGCCTATCCCAGCTGACTTCGGGCGAAAGGCGGACTACACCCTGAACTGGTCGCCAGTCAGTCGCAGGGTACATATAGACACAGACAACCATTCGCACTCACATTCACACCGTCACTGAGTGGGAACTATACGCTGCCTGCACCAAAGTCAGGCGAGTGTACCATTACACCATCAGTGGCGTTTTCAAATGTAAGGAGTGAAATTAAAAAGTTGTTTGAGAAAGAAATACTCAAATAAGTACAGGTAAGTGCAAAATCCACTTCGCACCGCCGGTAGTAACACGCATTGTGCCATCGACAGGTGGCCCAGGGCTCGGACCCCAGCGGCCTGGTCGCCATGGACACGGCCACGGTGTCGTACACCCGCGCCCAGCAGCGCTACTTCAGCTCCTACTCGCCCGTCATCGGTTTCTACATCTACGAGAGCGCCCCCTACTGGAACGCCTCGGTGCAGCGTGATCTGCTAGAGTACGCCAAAGGCTTCCAGCGCATCAGCTGGCTGGAGGCCTACCTGGCCTACCTGTCCGAGCGCAACCGCTCCACCAGCTTGCCTCGGGACAACTTCACCCGCACTCTCCGCCTGGACTTCCTGCGCGAGCCTCAGTTCGCCCACTTCGCCGACGACATCATCTTCGCCGAGCGGGGCCCCGGCGAGGAGCCCGACGTGGCGGCTTCGCGCATCTTCCTGGTGGCCAAGACCACGGAGAACAAGCGCGAGGAGATGTCGGTGCTGCTGGACACGCTGCGCCGCCTGTCGCTCACCTCCCGCGTGCGCTTCCTCATCTTCAATCCGTCCTTCGTGTACCTGGACCGCTACGCCGCCGCCGTCAGCTCGCCGCTGCGTCACTCGCTCCTGGCCGTCCTCTTCCTGTTGGGTCTGTCCTCCCTGGCCGTGGTGGAGCCCTTAGTGTCCGTGTGGCTGGGGCTCACCCTGCTCTCGGTGCAGTTCGGCGTCCTGGGATTCATGACCCTGTGGGGCGTGGAACTGGACTGCGTGTCGGTGTTGTGTCTGATCCTGGCGTTGGGCCACGCCGCCGACTGCAGCGCGCCGCTCCTGTCCGGCTTCGCAGCCGGCCGGGGTGACAGCAGGACCCGCTGGGTGAGGGTGGCGCTGGAGCGGCACGGCGTACCCTCGCTGCAGGCCTTCCTGTGCTACGGCGCCGCCCTAGCGCCCGTGGGCTCGGTGCGCTCCAACCTGACGCGCACGCTCTTCCGCTGCCTGGCGCTGACGGCCGGGTGCTCCGCCTTGCACGCGCTGGCCTTCCTGCCCACCCTGCTCACCTTCCTGCCGCCGTCCAAGAGCCGAGCCCGCCGGCCCGACGGCGGGGACGACCCCCGGCAGGAGGTTGAGTGCGTGGAGATGAACGACGGCACTCGAGTGGTCGACCAAATCACGACGGTCTGACCACGGGGGTACGGAAAGAAGTTTTAGAGCATTTATTCCATCGCCTCGAGATCCATCTTAAGAGCCAAGGACTAGTACATTCTTTGTCCTCACTAGTAAGACAATTAAGCGTACTAGTAGGATGTCTGTGTAGGTTCTCAGTCATCCAGGTGATGGTCATCCAGGCGATGGTAATCCACTGAGCGTGAATCAATTTTTGGTTGCAGGCGTTTCGACCGCTGCACAGACGTATGGCGCAACATCGGCGGGCGGCTTCTTTGGGTCCTGAATCAGAAGGGACATTCATTCGAGGCCAAATTCTGGGTAGGGACGAGCGCTAGGCGTAAAAGAAGCCATCTACTGTATGTCAAACTCGAAAAGGCGTCACCGCTCGTCTGCCTCTAAACAACGTCCTGACATCTCTCATTCAACGGGAAGACTGGCCCAAACGAGCTGACGAGCGATCGACCGATTGGTATGCAGAACAGTCGTTTCACCTACTACATCCGGCAAAAAGAACAAAATCGACTCCACACGTTAAATAAATACTACTACTATGGGGAAACTACAAAGAACAATGATGTAAACAATAAACACGTAATTCCTGCCCAGCATGCCTGGTGGGGTTTTGTCAATAAATAGTTGGGGCAAAAGGAGGGGGTCTCACACAGGGCGCCATTTAAGACGGGACAGCCACTGGTCGCTAGTGACATGCAGTCGTCCTACTAGTGAGGACAAGGAGTGTACTAGTACATGGACCATGACCTGGATCTCAAGAAAATGGAACAAATGCTCAGTGTTTTCGGTGTCGGACTCTCCAACCCGCTGGTTGCCATGGAGACTGCCGTGTGGGAACATTCACTGGGAGGTGAGCGCGTGGTGGGAAAAACGGAGAGAAAAAAGGTTCAGCAAATGCACATTTTATCACGGAGGAGGAGTGAGGAGCGAGATGTAGCGTTTCCATGGCAACGGGCTCGTTGCGCCGCAGCCCAAAACGACCGAAGAGCCGATCTCGGGCTTTCGGGTGCACTAAAACGGATGTTGCCAAATGTTTGCACAGCACGCGAAGTGGACAAAAGTACTGGGACACACCTCATCATCAATCAGTCAGTCAACTCATAAGAGCCCGTTATCTTAATTGATCATCATTTATTCAGTGCACGCTGACCTCACAAATGGACACAAAATTGTTGTAGCACGAGTTTTCACTTCCTGCGGGTGTCCTGATACTTTTGTCCTTACGGCGTGCTCATCAGTGACCACACGAGGAGGCCGTCGTCTGTATTTCTACGCCAATGCTGGACAAATAAAGCCACAGTGGTTCAAACACACTGGACTTGTTGGTAGTTGTGATGTGACTCCACAACAACAGTCGTCCATTTTCTGTAGCCCATGACCTCATGAACTCATTCACTGGCGTGGGCGTTTCTATTGGTCAACTGGAAGCCGAACTCACTGACGAATATATTTGTCAAGTACATTTATCAAGCGGTAAGCAGGGAAGACGGTCTTGCCCAGATTGTCTGTGAAATCCAAGCTTCCACGGGACTGTAATGACGAACGGACGCCAGCAGATGGCGGCGTTGCATCGCTTTGGATTTCAGATCGGCACCACTTTTGAGTAGAAGATAAAGATTAGGAAGTGAATCTTGGCTCGTCACGTCGATTATGAGGGAGACAAATGCTATGGACGACGTTAGGCCCCTCACGCTCCAACAGAGTATGTAGATGTAGGGTATAAACAGAATATGTGTCGCGGTATACAATAGAAAGGTTGTGTTGCGATTATGAGAAAAGGTGACACAGTTCACCGAGTGAATGTTAAACAGCATGTAAAAAAGCCACTGACCTTCAACTCGCTCACGGCGCACTTTGTTCGCTTGCTGCCAAATGAGAGTTTTACAGTGTCGAGGTCCAATTTGTGAACGTATCACACCAAGGATCCTTAAGTAAACGCTGCTTTAAAAACGCTTTTGTTTTGGTGCTTAATGTCAAAATCTGCTCAGTACATCTGTTCAAGTGGGATTCAGACAATCCCCACATCCTGAAAAATCCCAAACTATTTGCCACCTTTAACAGATAGTTGTGATATAGTCAACTATAAGATCAAGTATATGAAAACCAACATATAATGTGGTATATGCGCATTCGGCAAAACAGGTCGAAGCACTTCCGCCTCGCTCGACCGTGACAAAACCCTGTAGGACATTGAAACTTTTCCTTTCTGCTTGTCCCGTTTTAGCGTTTCATAAACTAAAGTTGTAGGAATGTGTGACATTGCATCCTTGCATTTTTCAGCATGCGGCCATCATTTGGGACTAAAATGAAAAACTCTTTTTTTTTTTCTTCCCCCCCAATTTCACACCCACGTGTTGTTGTATCACATGGACGTGCCGCACTTGTGATCTGATTCTGATGAGTTTCCTCCTCAGTGGAAGTGAACAGAGGCCGCCTGACACCTGAGCTGTCGGTGCGGTCTTCACTGCCCCTTGGTGTTCACTTGCGACACTACAACCAGTCCGCAGGAGCCCTGGGGATGTTTTCGTCTGCTTGAGTTTTCAGCTGTCATGGTGATACCATTCCTCAAATTCACCGCCACACCTGTGCGTGTGTGGGAGTGTTTTGGGAACATTTACCTCACCGGAATCCATTTCACAATCAATCCTAAGAAGCAATATTGTTCTTTTGTCCACAATTTGGCACAGTACTCATATTCCACATACTTGTTGTGTTTCAAGACACACACGCACACACACACACAAATGTGCGCACAGTGAGACGGGTCAAATGAAGGCTAATACTCAGTCCAGGAACCGTCTGGGCCCCGCATCCTGTAGCAGCAGCTGTTGCCCTCCAGTCGTTCTGGGAACGCAGACGGATGGACAGAGACATGGGGAGATTGACTAAATAACAGATTGTGTAAGGAAGGAAGGATGGGAAATCGGGGGGTGATAGAGAGACTAGGGGAGGATGTCAGTTGGACTGATGGATGGATGGATGACTGCATTTGTGAAGGGAAGATGTGTGGATAAATGGAAGGATGATGAAGTGTCAGATGGGCTGATGGATTGATGGATGTACTGATGGAGAGATGATGGATGGATGAAAGAATAGGATGGGATGCATGAATCGATTGCTAAACAGATGGATGTATGGCGGGATAGATTGGATGGTGAAAGAGGACAAAGACAGAAAGAGGATGGATAGATGGATGGATGTAAACAGACAAGAAGGGTGGGATGGAGGAAGAAGGCATATAGGGCAGATGGATGGATGATAGAGGGACAGTCTGCTCAGCTGATGGATGGATGAAGGGATGGAGGGATGACAAGTTGATGCTTCTCCAGATGGAAAACGAAGATCAGCTGAAAGTCTTTGACAATTGCCGCAACGGACGAACAACGCGGCCCGACGAACGGACGGACGAACGTTGGATGGAAAGACATCCTCGCCCCCTCCTCCGCGTGGGCGTGTCCTCGCCGAGTCTGTCATTTCCTGAGCACACGAACGCACCGCTGCAAAGTGAGTGAGACGCGCTTGTTTTTATTGTTGAGCACAATTCACAGCAACTCAGTCCACACCGAAAAAGAGGTCGAAGAAGGAGATGAAGGAGAATAACGACGAGATGTTTGCATGGTGAGACCTGTCTTCCAACCTCGGAACAATTCAAAATGGACCCAAAGAATCGGAAAAACATCAGGTAATAAATCTATTTCAATGTCTCTTCTGTTGATTGTCTCTTATATGAGGAATGCGAGGTTAAGGTGAACCTACAAATAAAGTCAATTCTCATACACATCATCAAACATGTCGTGACATGGTGTAAATATGAGCCGATGCGAGTTTGACATGCGATATGCAGCGCATAAAAGCGATGGGAACAAAAGCCGAGCCTGCCCCCCGCCCGAGGTCCGGCACGTCGTCCGGGGTTGAAGGCGTTTCGGCCCCCGTGGAGACACAAAAATGTTGTCTTTTATTTATATCGACACATTTTAGCGACGTTCACAATCGCAACACGTTGACAAATGTATTGGGGCGCTCCAGTCTGCCATTTTCCAGCCTCCGACTGGAAAATGTTATGAGAAATGTCGATGTTCTCGTCACTGTCAGCAAGGCCTAAACACTATCCAAAGCACAGATCTACATTTACAAACACAATTTTAATATTTGCTCCATGAAACTGTATCAATTTAGAACCAACAGTCTATTTTCGCTTCATTTCGTTGCATTTCTCTTGGCGGTAGTGAACGCACGTATATTTCCGAAATTACCTTCAGCTTGCTTCGGCACCATTTTGTGTCATCTTGGTGTCAAGGAAGTGAGTTGAGGAGTTTCATTTACACATGAAAAGTGCTTTACCACCAGCTTGTGGCCTCTCTAGGCAATTGCAAACTTCATTTATTGTTTCGTGTGGATTTTCTCTATTCGCTGTATGAGTATGTTAGATTTCTTGTCCAATCAGATTTCAGCCTCATGCGTTGCCACGTCAATGTAATCTGCCCGAGGTCATTCGTGCTGATCCATGTAACTTCACCCATATCAGCAACAGGACCGTTTCTTGAACCAATCAGATTTCACATTCGCCTGAATCATCTTGCTGCCACTCGACGACATCGGAAAATTTGTGACACCAAACCTGTAGCGAACCGCACACATGAATACATTTACTCATCATCTCTGGTGAGTATGATGTGTTTTTGATTTGTTATGCTTTTGTTATCTTATTGGATAAATATGAATTGTGAATTTTTTTGCGTTTTTGTTCAGCATGGGTGCTTTGTCTAATTGCGATGTGATAGTGGTGGTATTAAGATGACGACTTTAGAAGAAGGCCTCCCGTCCCCTCTCATTCTGATGATGCGGCCTGTCCCAATACTTTTGTCCACGTGTGTATCCAGGACTACGAGGAGTGAGAGCGCCTTCCTCCAAGTCCTCTGGCTTTTCTATTTGGGAGCTTCTCCACTCACAGGTACGAATTCCCCATTCCCACCAAATCCGGTTCCGGTGCTAATCCAGTTCTGGTGCTGGGGCCAGTTCCCTGTTAGCTTTGCTTCCCCACTAGCACCGGTTTTGCAGGCCCAGAACTGGTTCTTCCTTGAAAGTGGGCGACTGAAATAGGAACCGCTTAACTGAACAGATCTTTTTATTAGACCGTTATTTTTGCAGTGCAGTTTGGGCGCAAGCAGTGATTTAGCACCGGAACCACGTTGGTGGGAATTTAGCTTTAGAGACCGCAACCAGAATACGAGTAAGACAACCGAATTGCTCCACCTGCCCCCCCCCCCCCCCCCCCCCCCCCGTCCTCTTTTGAAGCATTTGGTTACTTCCTGGGGGACACCAAGGCGGTGCTGCACGGCTGTGAGGACCACTGGAGCCTGCAGCAGAGCGCCTCCGTGCCCTTGCTGTTCCAGATGAGCGTGTGCCTGGACGTGCGAGTGCTTGCGCCCGGGGCCTGGGTGGCCTTCTCCTACAGCTCGGTCCACGACCCCAGGCCCGAGCTGGGCCTGGAGGGGGACGAGGGGGCGCTGTACGGGTGGCTGCTGGGGGTCCGCCACCGCTTCCCTGTCAGTCTGGCGCCGGCTCGGTGGCACAGGGTGTGCCTGAGGAGAGACGTGCCCGGAAACTCCTTCAGTCTGGAGGTCAGAAGACAACCGCTTTATGAACGCCATCGCACACGGGACGTGTCCGGGAGACGTTTTTATCGCTCCGCCACATATTTATAATAATACAACTGAAAATAGGGATGCTTACAAGAAAAACATCAATGCAGAAAAATATTACACTTTTTTTTTTTTTTTAAAGTGAAAAAAGTTCAATGTTACAAGATATTGTATGTTTTAAATATGAAAAATAAGTTTGATGAAATGTTTTACCAGATTTCTTTTTTAAATTTAAAATGGCAAAATATTAGATTTTTACAAACTATGGAACTGTTTTTCTTTTATTTTTTGGAGAAATGAAAAGAGACAAGTTGTTGAATGTTAAGATATATCACATTTTTTAAATGAAAAATAAAAATATAAAAGTACATTTGGAATGTTACAAACTATCCCATTTTGTATTTTAAATCATTTTAAAATGTATTTGTCACACCATTTTTTTTAAAATTTAAAAAGATAAAATATTTGATTGTTAAAAGATCACAAAACTTTTTCAAGAAAAATAAAAACATAAATATACATTTGGAATGTTACAAGATATCACAATAATACTACTAAAGTTGCCTCAGGCTGAGATGTTTTATTTCCACAATTGAATAGTTGAGCATACGTTGACCACACGAGTAGCCGCATGTTCAGCCTGTTCGTAATATATCTCGTCAGTGATGGAACATTGTGATTTCCTCGGGATGTTGTTGAATTAATCATTTGAAAAAGTGTCACATATGGATATTTGTCTGTTTTCTACTTTGTTAAATCGTTGTTGCTAATTATTGTGAGAAATTGTCGTGGCGCTGGCCAGCTAAGGTCGCGACCTGTCTGTTTCAGCTGGCCGGACGGCTGGTGGCCAAGTGGACGGTGATCGCCCGGGCCGTGACGCCCTCGGGCTCGCTGTGGCTGGGGTGCCGGCCTCGGCGGCGAGCGGCCGGCGCGGCCACGGCGGGCCGGGTGGAGGTGTACATGTTCCGCGTGTGGGCCGACCTGGGCCGCCATGGCCCCTGCGAGGACGGCACCGTGATCGGCTGGAACGCTCGCTTCTGGGGCGTGACCAGCCCCAGGGCTCGGCAGACGGACCGCGACCTCTCGTGTGGTGAATATTGCCGCTGTTTTTACGATTCATTATTGATGGCTTGAGTAAGTTCTCAAATATTAACAAGCACATTTGTTGTTTTTAGCTCAAACAACTGAATTTGAAAGCTATTTTGCCACTCCACCTGGTGAGTAATTTATAATACCTAATTTGTCTTTGAGCAGCATGAACCTTTTGCATTGCCGGACACCTGGTAACGTAAAGCTCGAATAAGACAACATGTATGATCAACGTTGTCTCAAATTGCCAACTTGTCAGCTATGTTTGATTTATTCGATTGGATTTATTGCTTTCAGTTTCGACGTCTGCCGACATCCGCCATCAACATGAGCCTCCGTCATGTCACAGTGACACCTAGTGGCCACGGGGAAAACACTTCACTCAGCTCGCCAAATCCATCGGCGACGACATCTCCCGGTGCCGAATCGGTAGGCGACGTGGCGACGTCATTGGACGTCACTGGCTCCACCTCCACCATCACCACCGGCGCTCCAACTTTAGCCCCGCCCACTGGCCACAACCCGGCCGGTCACATCTCAAGTAGCACGCGGACACCTCCCGCAAGGTCACACAAATCCAATCACACAACAACTGGCTCGTTACCACCATCTGCTAACAATGCACTTGAGAACAATGTGACTGCAGTAAGTTCACTGAAACCCTTCATCGAAGACACGTCACCATCCGACCGAACTACAACATCCGCTACATCTGACTCCAACGTAACGACACACTACAAAGGATTTACACATCTTACAAGTGACACAAGAGTGTCCGACAGAACTCAAACATTACGACCGTCTGCTAACAACACCCTTGACAACAAAGTTACTGTAGGAAGTGCGATAACAGACTACAGCCTAATGACGGCGTCCTCCACATCTGACTACAATGTAACGACACACAAATCTTTTACACATCTCTTACGCAACGTCACAACTGACCTGTTACGACCGTTTGCTAACCACACACTGGAGTACAATGTAACTAAAGTGAGCGCAATAAGAGCCCTCATTGAACACGCGTCAAAATACAACCCAAGTACACCTTCCCTGACATCACTTCACAATGGAACTACACACTACAAAACAACCACAAATGACACAACAGTGCACAACATAACAACGTCTGACTTGCTACTACCATTTGCTAACAGCACACTTGAGTACAATGTAAGCCCAGTAACGCCGGACATCAAAGACACGTCACCGTACAACCTGACTGCACCTTCCACGACATCAATCCACAATGTAACTACACACAAATCTTTTACACATCTTCCAAATGACGCAGCAATGTACAATACGACAACTGACAGATTATTACCATCGGCCAACAACACACTTGAGTACAAAGTAACTACAATAACACCCTTCATCAAAGACACATCACCATACAGCCTCAGTAAGTCCTCCACATCACTCGACAAAGTAACTACACACAAAGTGATGAAAAACGACACAACAGAGTACAACATCACAGCAACCAGCACAACACTCACTGACACAAAAGAGCTCAATGTGACTCCACTAAGTACAGTAACACCCCTCGTCAAAGACACGCCAGGAAACAGCCTAACGACACCTTCGGCTACATCCAGTGACAATGTTTTTACACGCAAAGTATTTCCAAATAACACAACAGTGTACAACGTTAGAGCAGCCGGCACATCAACACCCGCTGACAATCGCACAACGTACCTCCTTGAAAATACAATACGTACGATAACGCCCCTCATCAAAGACACGGCACGAAACAGCCTAACGACACCTTCGGCTACATCCGTTGACAATAAAAGCACACACAAAACATTTACACGTCTTGTAAGTGACGCAACTTTAGACAACGTCACGGCGTCGCGCAATGAAAGTGCGATATTACCTCTCATCAAAGACACGTCACAAAACAATTTCACTCCAGCGTCCGCTCAATCAGTCAACAATGTAACAACACACTACAACACGTTTTCACCCGCGGCCGATCTCACGATGCAGAACAATGAAACTACAGACACCGTCCTCGTAAAAAGCACGCCGACATTTACGACAACAACTCCCGATGACGACGTACGCGCCAACCATTACGCCACCGCCACCGACAGCTACACCGAGCGTGACATCTCCACAGCTGCACGAAACCCAACGGGGCGCGTAAGCGTCGCCGCGCGTCACAACGCGACCGCTGCCGACAAAAACAAACATCCCAGTTGGTACAACGCGACGACATCCGGCGACGTAACACCACCGACAGACCGCACCTCCACTGAACTCGCAAGTGAAGCGCTTGACCAGATAACATCCAACAATCGCGACGACGCGTCCACGGCATCCGCACGCAATCATCCCCAACACCGAGTGGATTTAAGTACAACAGCTGGAATCTCCAGCAAACCTTTAGCTCGAGCTTCTACCACCGTGACCGCAACTACAACGGAGGCGCGTCAAAGTCAAGGTAATAACGCCAGTCCAGAAGTTTCCTCGACTGCTAAGAATTACTACTAAACAGCTTAAACCTGAGTGTACATCAGTGGCGGGTGATGCATTTGGTACCTTCAGAGGGGGCTCGATCCACCTCTTAACACCGCCGCGATCGCAATTTTAGAAGCCATCAATACTACAAAAAAAGAGCAATATAACGGCACACAACTGCCAAAGACATCATCTGGAGCAATTCACCATCAATGGACAAAAAAGTGAAACATCCACATTCAGTACTGGCGAAAATCCACAAAGAGAGAATAGACCTTCACCACTGGTGTACATTCAGTTAGCCTTTAAGTAAAATCTTAAAGCACGAACACAACAATTAAACACCCCAAACTCCCCTCAAGCAATCGGAATGACTTCCACGTCGTCTTCGGGCACGAAGACGAATCTGGAGCAGCAAGCGGACAAACTTGTGGAAGAAACCCGAAGTGCATCTCAGCTCAACTCCTCACAGGTCAAAGTCAAGTCCAACCAGATGAGCGTTGGACTCCGCTGGAAGATTTTGCATCGCGGAATTCACGATTTGGCTATTGATTGGCGGCGTTCCGTGTCGGATGCGGCAGGTGGCGCAGCTGGTGGCCGAGCTGGAGAAGCTTCTGGACGCTCCCGGCGTGTCTCAAGCGTTGGCCGAGAAAGTCGTCCGCATCGTCAGCAACCTGATGGACGCCGAGCCCCTCGCCCTCGCTGCGTCCGCCGACAGGTCAAGGTCACGCCAATACTCCACGCGGGTTCCTCGACATTACACTTGAATTACTTGCGCGGCCACGCATCAACTTTCCCCGTCGAAATGAACGCAAATGATAATTATCCGTTCCGGCCCCCTATTTGTAGCATTTTTTTTTTTTTTAATTAAGAAAAATAACATTTCATTGATTGCACTCTATACAAACATTGAGTATAATAACATCATAAAATACAATGCAAACAGTTTTCACAACAATTTTTTCCACTTTTTCTAAAATAAAGAAGAAAACGTTCAACTGAATGAGTTAAACTAAAGAAAAATCTCTTCCCACAGAAGGTAAAGAATTAAACAGTTTTGCAAAAGCGGTTTCACTTCACTTTAACAGAATGTAAAAAATTTAAATGTTTTATTCCACTTCAACAAAATGTAAAGAAAAAATGTTTTTTTCACTGCTCTAAATTTAACCTTTGACGTTTTTGCCATGCTCACTCCTATTTTTCTGTATGTTTTCTGTCAAGCTTTAATTGCATCAATTATCATTCACTTGTTCTTCACAGCACTCACTTTTTAAGACCCATTTTTAGAAAAAAGAAATTTGGCAAAAACCTGCTCAAAAAAAAAAAAAAGAAAAGAAAAGGAAAATGTGAGTGCAAAAACACAGATACTGTGACGTGACTGATGTGAACTGACAGCACCAATCCTGAAGAGAAGATCCACGTTGAATTGAAAGCGGTGTTTTGTTCAGGATCGTCGGCGCCGTGGAGGACTTGGGCCTCAAGCTGCTCGTAAGCGACGCCTCTGCGGTCCTCTCGTCCCGCTCGCTGGTTCTGGCCGTGCGCAAAGTGGACGGACGCGACTTTCCAGAGATGTCGGTCGACATCTTCAACACCGACGATGTTCAGGTAGCGAGACTGTTGCGTCGTTTATGAGACCGGCAACAAAACATTCCTGGGTTTTTGTTGTTTTTGTGCGTTTGCGCAGATGAACGGGTCCAGGAAGTCCGAGTCCACCGTGGCTTCCGTGTACCTGCCGTCCTCCATCACGGAGACCTTGAGCGGGGATGAGCACAAGCAGGTCGACAGGGTCCAGTTCACCTTCTACAGCAAACCCGTCCTCTTCCAGGTGCTTCCGGTCAGCACTCTTTAACTCGTTCGCTGCCACGGAATATTTGAAATCTGACCGTTTCCTGCCAACGACGGATATATCCGTCAAGTACGTTTTTCAACAGGTAGGTGTGGAAGAGGGTCTCGCCCAGCTCGTCTGTGAAATTCAAGCTTCTGCATAACTGCAATAACAAAAAGTGCCTTTAGATGATGGCGTTGCATCGCTTTGGATTTGAGATCAGCACAGTTTTGGATTCGAAGATAAAGATTAGGCGGTGACAATGAAGATTGGCTGTTTTGGTTCCATGACCGCCGCTGTTGTTTTTAATAAATATTATTTATAGTCTGCTGTGGTTACATGAATGGTTTTAATCTAAATACTCACAACATGTTGCTAATATTTGGCTGAAATTAACCTAAAATGCACCATGACCTTTACAGGTGAGCTTAAGTTGACCGTTTTTGTCGCGTATTTCCGTTTTGTTCCAGGACAACACGTTGAACATTCAGACGGTGGTGAGTCCGGTGCTGGCGTGCAGCGTCAGCAACGTGTCCGTCAGCAACCTGAGCGACAACATTCAGTTCACCATCGGAAACCGCCGACCCGCACAGGTCAGTCCGCACGAACACGACCGCCAAACGCATTCAACGTAAATTGTTCTCTTAACTTTTGCGAACTAAACATCGCAGAGTGACTACGAGGCTGTTTGCGCCTTTTGGGACGTCGCCAGGAACGGTGAGCTCGTCCGTTCTCCGAATAGACGCAGATGGAGTCTTAGCTGGCACGGTGAGGAATTTTATTGGTGATTTTCAGACGGCTCAGGTGGCTGGAGCTCGGCCGGCTGCTTCGCGGTGAGCGCCACGTCTTGGGCCACGACGTGCGCCTGCAACCATCTCACCGCCTTCGCGATACTGCTGGTCAGCGCTTGACGTCCCGTCACATTTTTGCGTAGGGTGCAGGAACCAAAAGATTGAGTCAAATTGCATTGAAATATGTTTTTGTTGAAGCAAAACACATTTTATTATTTTTAGTTGGCTTCAACCTAACAAAAAGCTAGTCAGAATTACAACAAAAATGCTAAGGAAGTTAGCGTCTTCTTTGGGGTCATCCAAAAAAGGAAGATGATGTCAACGTCCAGGTAAAACAGTGTCCCCTAGGGGTTTGGAGTTTGGGTTAACAAAAAAAAAAGTTAACTTTAAAAAATAAAATGAAACAAAATACAATTGTTGGACAGGTGAGGAACCAAGAGACATCCGGAATATGAAATAAATGAACAAATAAATAAATAGGGTACATTAATGATAAGCATAAATAATAATAAAGCATAAATAAATCATAATAATCAGTAACTATAGAACACATAAATATATGAATAAAAATAGATAAATATATCAATAGACATAAATGTATGAATAAAAACAAATATATTAATAAAAATAAATACATATTTTCGATAGAAATACACAAATAAATAAATATGAATTACAAATCTGTAGAACAAAATGACAATTACAAATGTAACCTTAATTCATTGAATTGTGCAGATGTGTGGTTTCTCCATTTTACTGTTTGCGTGGCTCCAAAGGTCCTGCGACATTGTCGTATTAATTGTGCACGTGATCCAAAACAGGATCTGTCCAGAGGCGGGATAAATGACCCGCGCCAGGCCCAAATTCTCACCTTCATCACTTACATCGGCTGCGGCGTTTCGGCAATTTTTCTGGCTGCCACCTTGTTGACGTACCTTTCATTTGCGTAAGACTCGTTAATCAGACGTAATTACTGTTTTTTTCCACTGTTGTTCACATATTTGTTTGGTCCTTCAACACGTGCAGGAAGTTGCTGCGTGACGTTCCGGCCAAGATCCTGGTGCAGCTGTGCTCGTCCCTGCTGCTCCTCGACCTGGCGTACCTGCTGGACGGCTGGCTGGCGCAGTACCCGGCCCGCGGGCTTTGCATCGGCGCCGCCTTCTTCCTGCACTACTTCCTGCTCACCTCCTTCACGTGGGCGGGGCTGGAGGCCCTGCACATGTACCTGAGCATCGTGCGGGTCTTTACGCCGTACCTCAGCAGATACATGCTCAAGTTCTCGCTCATTGGCTGGGGTCAGCACCCGAATTGTCCAAAATGTCGCAGTCCTCCTCGAAGATGTTTTTCACGGTCGTGTGGTTCGCCGGCAGGGGTTCCGGTCGTGGTCGTGGTCGCGGTGATCTCGGCGGACAAAGACAATTACGGTCTGGTCACGTATGGACGCGACCCGGATGCCGCCTCAGGTGACTTGTAAGTAACGACAACACTTTGATGTGACAAGATTCTGTACACGCTATGGACAAAAGTATTGGGACAGACCTCTCAATCAATCAATTCATTCATCAATCAGGGGTTCTCAAACTTGCTACACCAAGTCGCGGCTTTAAAACTACCAACATTGAATTACGCGCTTAGCGTACGTTTAATAATATTTGATATTATCGCAAGCTACTGAAATGTTATGCACATTATTTTATATTAATACTACACTTAAATATGAGAAAATGACCAGAAAATGTTATTTCACATAAGATTAAAAATGGTACCAAAATAAATGTTTGAAAACAAACAGTTGTAATAGATTGAATGCAATGTATGGTAATTAAAAGTTGAATACAACTGAACTGTACTGTACTAAAAAAAAAAAAAAAGTTTAAACCACTGTCACAGTCTGCGCGTTTGAACAGTTAATTCAGTAATTCTTTGCGTACCACTAGAGGGAGCCCATATTTGCGGTTTGACATTCGCAAATTTTTAAATATATATTCACAGATTTTTGGGGGAACCGATCCGCCGTTATTTGCTGAAAAACTCCCGGTTTTCTTTTTTGCGCTGAGGCTAAAGCCCTGTCTAATATAAAAAGATTGATTTGGTGCCAAGCAACTACGTTGAACTGATGGGAGGAGTTTGGTTTGGCCAACACATTGCCTTGTCTATGCCGCCATATTGTGTTATCTATAGGAAATGACAAATCTTTTTGGATGACTGTCAATTACATGCAGATTTTCATCATCAATCAAAAATTCCAATACAGACCGGTCTTTTCTTTTTGCAGCTGCTGGGTGCGCAGCGACGCGGCCTTCTACGGCGGCGTGGTGGCCTACTTCCTGCTGATCTTCGCCTCGTGCCTGCTGGTCTTCGGCGTGGTTATGGCGCAGCTGCGGCGCATCAAGCGCCAGAACCCGCACAACCAGTCGCCGCATCGGGGCGCGGCGGCCGACCTGTGCAGCGTGGCCGGCCTGCTGGCGCTGCTCGGCCTGGCTTGGGGCTTCGCGCTGTTTGCCTGGGGGCCGCTCCACTTGCCCTTTGTCTACCTCTTCACCGTTTTGAACTCTCTGCAAGGTCAGTACAACAGATGGTACTTTTTTTTGTCCAACTTGATAACCAAAGGTAACAAAAGTACTCTCACGCTGTACTTCAGTAAAACTACAGATACTGGTGTGTGTGTGGGGGGGGGGGGGGGACTGGTAGATGTACTGGTTTGACTCCTTCACTTAAAGAAAGTAAAAACATCCAGACTCTGAAATGTACACAAGCAAAGATTGAAAATGAATTTCAAACAATAAAGAATGAACCCAGAAACCAATCGCGAAAATGCGCGACCAAACGGTTTCAAATTGCCTATAGATGTCACAAGGTGGCAGCAAAGCACTACTTTGATCTAAATTAAGCTCCTCAACCCACTTCAACATCGATACTTGGCATCAAGGGGCCTCAGAATAGCAGTGGTAGTATATCGCTCTATTTATCTATCGCTCTGAACTTTCTATTTCCTGTTTTTTGAAAATCATATTTGGACGAAGTGAGGAGAAGAAATGACAGATATATGGATTTAAATGTTGGGAAAAAAGGTAAACAGAAATATAAATACTTCAGTACAGATACCTAAAAAATCTACTTCTATAGAGTAAGTAAGTATTTGTACTAAGTTACTTCCCACCCCTGTCCCTGCGTGTTTCCTGAAATCCATTTGAATTTCTTCCACAGGTTTCTTTGTCTTTGTGTTCCACTGCGCCTGCAAGGAAAACGTCCGCAGGCAGTGGAGAACCTTCCTGTGCTGCGGGCGTCTGCGATTGGCTGAAAACTCAGGTGATTTCACACACTAAGTCATGTTTTGGGGGAGAGAAAAAAACAAGTTAACGGCCGAGATTGTGGCAGAATGGAGTCGGACGGCCGCTCGGGAGAAGAGGAAGTTGTCGGTGACCGCGTCGGTCGCGTCGGCTCGCCAGCTGGCCTCTCGGAGCTCCTCCGTGGGCAGCGGCAGCACCGCCAGTGGCGGTACGTACACCGCGTACAATACACTACGCGTCCGCCGATCTATATGATAAGATAAGAACTGGACCAAAAATGGAAGTGAAAAATAGGAATCCACATCCTCACCAAACTATCCTGCTGCAGATATTGATATTATTTTCTTTATCAAGAATATGTCATAAATATCAGTTTATTGTGTACCTAATGAGTTGGCCAGTGAGTTTATAATTGCCTTTAGATGCCCCAAGAGGGTGGCAATGCCCTATTTATTGTTGGGCTAAATGAAGCTCCTCAACTCACTTCAACACAGTTCCTTGACACCAAGATGCCACAGGACACCGGCAAAGCCTTGCTTTTATCAAAACGAAGCTCCTCAACTCACTTCAACATAGTTCCTTGGCACCAAGATGGTGGCAAAGCGCTGCTTTTGTCGAAGCGAAGCACCTAAACATAGTTCCTCGGCATCAAAACTCCACAAGATGGCGCGGAAGTTGAGTTGTTTAGTGAACATAGGTTCTAAAAAAAAAAAAAAAAAAAAAGAATCAGTAAATTTGTTAATACACGTAGCGTTGCGCACGATGTAATGTCTTTTTCGTTTTCGTTTTCCCCCAAGGTTCGGTGTTCGCAGACAGCGGCCTGTCCGAGGGCTCGAGCGGCGACGTGGTCCTCAACGAGCTCTACAGACAGACGGTCACCTTTTGAGGCCACGCGCTTTTCACTTCACTACTCGGGATTGTGTACATTTACATGTCACTAGTTGTTATTCTCCTACCCCAAAGCCCAAATTAGACGAGTTTTCCTGTTGCCACAAAGTTTGTCGTCCTGTTTTTAGGCAGCAAAAATGTGTAAATTGAGGCATCATGCAATTCTAAGGAGATGCACATATAAAACATTCATATTTACATTGATGTGGTTTAGTTTATCGTCTGTTTATTATTAAATATCAATTATTAGTTAGCGAAAGACAGACCCTGTCAATGACGGAGGAAGTATGTCACCGTCTCATTGTTATTATTATTATTAATTAAGAAATGTATTGATTTACAGAAATTATTGCTAAATAATATCAAAATGTTTTCTTGTAATATGTTTTATTATTGGTAATAACGTGTTTTATTACGTGGTAATAATAATAATACATTATTTTAAAATATTTGTTATTATAGTACACATTGTTATTTTTCATAATGATGGTAATAGTTTAATGTTAATGCATATTCATTAAACAAACATCGGCCGTCGCACCGGAATAGTTTGGCGGACCGGAATAATTGCGGGTCCTCTTCTCCGCAGTTCTATATATTTCCACTAGATGGCAGTGTAAGACTTTTTTGGGTTGCAGTCTAAGTGGTTGAATAAGTGAGTTAAAAAAAAAAAAAGGAACTAAAGAGCATCATCAGCATTGTGTCACTGAGCACTGAAGACATGCTTCCTTCCATTCAGCCCTCAACCCATAAAGCATTTGTGTCACATTTTTCATTTAGCGGACGTTAAAGTTCATAGTGAAAATATGGAATCAGCGTTTCATCCGGGTCACACGAAAGTTCATTTCCCGCCTCGGGGAAGTGTCACTACGGCGGCCAGCTTTCACTCTGCTGCGACTTTCTCATCCGGCCAGATATAATCAAAATTAAAAACAGAAGATATTTGATCAAGAACGCAGTGGCAGTTGCCATGGTGACAATAAAAACAGTCATTAATCCAACCTGTGTGTCATGGCTTCTTAAAAGGTTAATTTGCGCACGTCCTTTTTTGGGCCTCTCGTTATTAATGCTGACAACACGTAAAGCGAGAATTGTATTACTCTTACTCTCAGACGTATTTATACTTTGTACTTACACAATGACATAATTAAATAGAATATAAAGAAATGAAACTGTTTTTGCCACATTTTCTTCTTTCTATGGACATTGTGCTTGTGCTCTTTCTGGTGTGCTCACCTTGGCCACCTGAGGGCAGTATAACGCAGACGCACGGAAATTTAGGAGACGGTCTTTTTAGCTCCTCAGTTAGCAACAGCGTTATCAGTCGTTCTTTGCAGAGGATAAAGAACATATGCCTTCACAAACACATAAGTTGTGGCACTTCTTTATCAAGGCGCCACTGTACCTGGGAAATCTTCTTAAATAGCCAAGTATCGGTACTCTGTTGCTTCCAACCACCGGTCCGGACGTCAGCAGGCATAAAACAAAGTCGAGCGATGGGATCGATGGCGCAATCGAACGCTGATCGACTGAGTCAGCAGGAGACTCGCTGGAGGGCAAAGGCAACCTTTTAACTTTGCCTCGTGACATCGTGACGTGACTTCTTCACCCCAATTACCCTGGAGTTCATAAATTAGCCCAATATAGAATATTTATTGGAGCTAAAGTATAGTTTAGTGTAAATTGTAGTTCAGTTTTGTTCAATTTGCTTAGCTTTTTTTCAAATGCTATTTATTGCCAACCAGAGATTTGGTCTCTCGACTTAGATTTTTATTATTGAAGTCTTTGCACATTTCTGTAGAACTGAATTCTCTTTGGGAGCAATTGGACACACTGCAAAATGTTAAAAACAATGGCAAGTTTAAGAACGACTCATTCATTTTTCAATGTTGTTCTTCAATTCAGTTAGCGGTCAGAAAGAAACAAATATTACATAAATAGCAGTAACAAATGTTTTTTTATCATTTTGAGGAAAAGGAGCAGCGCGGGCCCGTTCCAGTCGTCCACGAGGGAAACAATTCTTCGTCTCAGCTCGCGTGCCGTCGGGGAGGGAGAGAAACCGGCAATTAAAACGGCATCAATGCTACGCGCGGACACAGAGCGAAAAGCACGTCGATGAGCTGTCGGCAGGCACGTTGCAGCTCTGCAAACGCACGATGAGGCTTTTTTTTGGCACGTCGTCTCGTTCGACGCGACCAAATCGGACGTCCTCGGGCTCGGATTTTCTGGCGGATGTCGAGCGCCCGTCCTCTCTACGGGAAATCCGCGCTCGGGGGCGCATGAATAGGCCGAGACGGAATTGGCGTTCTCGCGCAGATGAGAGACGAGCTCGCCATAGGAGCGATGGATGCGCCGACCTTCCCCGCGCGTAAGGTCACGCGGGGGTCAGGCTAAGCGCAGGCGGGCGCACGTGCCGAATCGCCGATGTCGGGCTTGGAAAGAGTCCACTTGCAGAAGTCTTCTGCTGATACTCAACTTCACTGGTAGCACGAAATGGGATTAAACTGAGCAGGAAACATTCTGGGGGAGGACACACTTTCGCTAACCCAGAAAAAAAAAAAGCCACATTTTCATGTTATTAACTGTTAAATGACATTTTACAATCAAATTCCCAAAAGATATTCCACACCATACATGTACTCGAACATTCTACATTTTCTGACTGATTCGAGCCTTTCCAAGTTTCAAATTGTTCAGCTCATTTGGGACACATGGGGAACTATTTATTACATTTGCCAAATTCCCAAGTTTTCACGGTAAAGTCCGCAAAATAAGAGCGATCATCCACATGTATCTCCTTCCACATGACTTGACTGATTCAAACAAATCCAACTACAAAGTCTTCAGCTCATCCGGGATGATTTTCCACATTCCAATCGTTCCCATATTGCCCACATTCCACACTTTTCACAAAAAGGAAAAGAAAAATCGCAAATGAAGACACAGTTTGAATGTTCGCCTCCTCCTCCCACGTTTCTTGACCAATTCATACCATACCGATTTCAAAATGCACAGCTTATTGGTACTGTACTGTATGTATCACATTCCCCAAATTCCCCCATTTTCACAATCAATTCTTCAACAAAGCAATATTTCACATGTTATGCATTATTCATCTTGGGAACGAGTTACCAAGGTGCACAAATGTCCACATTACACGCTCTACATTTCAATTAACTCCAGCGTCAGCTCTTCACCGTTCACATGCAAATTTGACACACATTTTTATTCTCTAGTTCTGCATTAATACTCAGCTATTCTTTACTGGAATACGAATTCATTAAAACCCACGTGCGATGAGATCAAACACTGAATTTTACCAAACCTTCGATCTCTCACAGAAACCACTAAAATGACTCATCGTCTACCCGCAGCAGCGTTAGCTTAGCTTTAGCTTCAGGTGAAGCTTTGACGGACAGTGAAGTTGACGCAGCAACACGGTGGATGAAGTGGTTATCTCGTCTGGCTCGCAGTCAGGCGATCTGGGTTGTCCAACTTCTTCCCACATAGCGAAAAACAAGCGAGTTGCCTCAGCTGGGAAAGGCCCCACTTAGCTTCATAGAAAACGGATGGCGAGTATTTGGCCAGCTGGAAACTGCGGCACCTAGCACCTCCAGATTTCAGCCGGACTCCACCTCCCGTTTGGTGAAACGCGCGACCTAACACAGGAGGAAGGGTCCACGGGGATCGGACGGGATCCGGTGCTCCAAGTCCTCCTGGGACTCGTTAGACGAAAACACTCCCTAAGAGTAGAAGTACTGTACAGCTTCAACTCCTTTTACTGGACTAATTTGTACTCTGTAAAGTAAAAATAAATGTTGGAAATTTGACACACCACAGAGAGTGTTGTTAATAACCCTGACAAATATTAATCCCACGTCGCGACAACGAGGCGCTCTAGAGTGGCCACACCAGCAGGAAGTTTCTGTCCACGCGCCGTCTGTAACGTCAGACTTTTCTGAGGCATCTGCTGTCAAGTTGGACTTTTAGAAAAAAAAATAAAAAATCCAAACTCCTCGTTCTTCTATCTTTCACTACGTGACATGCGCGTGCTCACGGTTGACAACGAGGCACTCTGAAGCGTAGTGTGCTGAACAGCTGCTTTTTGAAAATCCTCCAGAAAGGCTTTCAAATGGCCAGACGAGCTCTCGCATCGCTTCTAATCGTGTTTCACGTTCCACATTTCCGCACGTCTGCCAATTTGGGGAGGAGAAGAGACTATTGTAACAGCGATGGCGAGCTGGAGAAACATGAAAGCGTTCTCGAATGTGTCGCAGGACGACTCGGCCCGATTTCTGCTGACAGCCACGAGTGCGTCAATCAGCACAATAGGAACGGACGTGTACGATTGCACGCATTCACGATTGCACGCTTGCGTTCATCAGAGCGAGGCGGCGCGCTACAATTTGCACTTGAGTGTGATGACATGCAAAAGAAGGGATGGTCGCAGGGGGGGAAAAAAAAGAAAAAAAAATGCACTGTCAAGTGGAAGACTGATGGCGCTTACGTGACGGCAGTCAGCCATTAAACTTTTTTTTTTTTTTTTCTCAAGAGATAAATGACTGTGTATGAATGTGTAATCATGATGTCATGATAATTTAGGGCCAAGACATTTTTAAAGATAGGGATTCAGAGTCTCTCCTTTACTTTTTTCCTTTAGTTATTTGTATTACTAAGAGATCAATATTTTTTAAATTTGGATTGAAACACTCATTTTGATCATTATTATACTATTTATTCATATTTATAAAGGGTATCTTTTTCCTTTAATGACTATACTTTTAGAATCTCTGAATTAAAAGTATTTTTTTTTTACTGGCGACCCGACGGGCGAGGTCCTCGGCGCTTTGCCGGAACCGCGTTCCCGCTCGATGTCACCCACCGGAGGGGGCGCCGCACCACTCGGGTGAGTTGCCAACAAAAAAACAACGCGGATGAAAGCTGGAGCGTATCCTGCCAATAGAAAGCGTCACATTTTCCCCAAATTCCAGGGGGCGCTATTGGGCCGATATTTTGGAGACATGCCTGTGACCGCTACCAAATTTCCGTTTTCTCCGGAATGAGCACACCTGCCGAGTTTGGTGAGTGTTGCCCTCAAAATGTTGACAATCACGACAAACAAACGCATCTCCTGGAGATCCGGCAGTTCCACTTCTGCACAGTTGTTCCCAAACACTACGTCGTCTCATCTTCACAAGATGACCGGCCTTTCTAAAAATAGCTCCTGTGTGAGCTTTTTTCAGACTTGCTTCCCATGTTCAAGTCGATCGGAGTGTTCGTCAATGTTTTGTTGCGAGAACAAAACAACAAGGCCGCAGGTGTCAAAATGTGGTGACAATTCTTTACCGGCTTTTTCACGTTCAGAATGAGGATTCGGACGGCACGGCATCAGATTGTTATCGTGCGCCGGCGGCCGGACGTGACAAATGCGCAGAGGACAGCGGAACGTTCAATAACTGCTTAACGGCTGCGACTTGAAGCAGCGGGAACTCTGATATGGACGGTGAAGGCTTTGTTGGGCCCAGTTGAGACGATGAAGCGCCGTCGGGACGGCTCGCTCGCTGCTCCGCCGCTTCACCTCATTAGCCAGTATGAGAATCAATACGGCCTCAATTGGTTCAAACTCACATAAAGTGCTGATTCAGTCACGTTAGCGCATTTCAACTTTATTTGCTCTTTGGAATAAAACTCATTTTGTCATAAAATGTACAAATGCAACTACGCTTTGAGCAGTTACGCCATGCTTATTTTTTTTTTTTTTTTGTTGTTGTCCTGTGGACATTTGTTGTTGATGTTCGCAACATTTTTGTGCTTTTTCAAGAATGCCGCAAGATTTTTCCAAAGCTTCGACTAATAGGAAAGTAGTAATCGGTGTCAAGGAAGTACGTTGAAGTGATACATCTCGACGGTTCGAAGATCTTTGTGTGTCTGCGGGGAGCTAAGTTTAGCCTGGGTTGTTAGCGGAAGTGATGGAGCGTCAGCCACGCGTAAATGTTGTTGTGGTGCTGAGTGGCTTTTACAAATTTCAACTAAAAGCGTTTCCATGCCTCTGACTGAAATGATTCCAATTATTATTATTGTGAAATATTACATTCTATTACTCATTCCCAGCCCCTCTGAAGCACCGCAGGAGATCGAGTGAAGTCGCTTTTCTTCTCTATTTCAAGCGGATTCAAACGAGATGCGCTAATCTCGGAATTTCAACAGCGAGAGCTGTGAAATCAGTCGACGGGGTGATTAATTGGCCGCTGAAATGTAAATTGCGGCGTCGCGCCCGCGTCGTTCAGATTTGATTCTTTGTTAAGTTGGACGTGAACGCCGAAATGCTGTAAATGTTGCAAATGGTGACAAATGTTGTTCTCTGTCGATGGATAACAGTAAACAAAAGAGAACAAGAGAGTTTCTTTGTATAGTCTTTTATTCATCATCTTTTTTATATATAAATGTTTGAACTCATCAAAGAAAACACGAGTGAAAACCAAGCGAACCTCACAATCAGTCTTACTTGTGACATCATTAAGGAAGTAAGATTAAACAGGATTGACCAAATATGGTCGTTGATACGACACGATTAATGATTATCCCAATCAGATCCCAAATGTTGAAATATAAACCGCGTCATGCTCATTTGTGCTTGTGCAAAAACTAACTAAAAGACTAAGAGGCCATCGTAGTGCTTAACAAACGTACATGACCACCAGCCAATGTTAGCTTAATGTCACAGCGGCCATCATTGGCAACTACTAAAAGCATTTTATATGTTTCTTTACTACAGAAACCAGCATATAGAAGTTCTTTATCTCAAATATTTGTAATGCTAAATGGTGAACCCTGGATGCCAGAAAAGTTTGTCATTGCCTATAGATGCCACAAGATGGCAGCAAAGCACTTTCGTTTCCATGACACAAGGCTATGGCCTGACTTAATGAAGCTCCTCCCCTCACCTCAACAGAGTTCCTCGGCATCAATATTTTGTAATAGATATGAACTTTTTCTTGCGTACAAAAACATCGGCGAGGCTCCCCAAGGAGACAAATTCATGAATGCCGAACTGTGACTACGAACGACTCAGTGTGTTATTTTTAGCGCATTTTTATGACTCGATTAAAAGGTGTCACACTCTGCTAAAATGTGGATGAATTCAATGAGAAAATTCAGATTTGTGTTGGAAACGGAAATGCGGAGAGCATCTGTAAAATGGAAGCGCTCGATAATGCTGGCGGCTTCCTGCTCTTCACGGCAGGCGCTTTCATCAATTCGTTTCGCGGCACAGGGATGACGTCGGAACAATCTGATCGGACGCTCGGTCGTGATATTATCTCGCCCGTTGCAATCAGGTGGCGCATTTTACTGAGGACAACTTTCTTTTTTTGGAGACATGACAACGGGAATGCTTGAAGCTCAGCATGAAGTGACGCCAGGAAAAGCGCTATCCCTCGAAGAGGAAAGCACTTCCCCGCCCGGGAATATGAACCGGGTACACAAAATCCATGATGATGATCTCCTTTGAGATCTTAGGTTTCACGCGCGAGCGCTCTTTTTGGGCAATTTGGCAAAGAGCAGGTTTGAAGCGTAATGGACGCTGGCCCGTGCTCACGCGTTGCCCTCCGGGCGCGAAACCGGCCGTCCCGCTCACAATGACAGCTTCTCAAAGCGGGCCAGGCTTTTTCTTCTTTTTGATGTCATTACGCATTTCGGCTACAAGCGGGAAAGGACGAAACGCTCCGAAGAGAACCTGCGAGAGCTGTAACGCGGGTCCCAACCCCCTCAAACCAGTCTGACTTTGCCACATGAAATTTGGCAGCCATTTCTATCATGAGTAGACCCACCCAAAAATCTACGGAATTTAGCATTTTATTTCCAGTTCTTGGAAGACGGATTTTTGCCAGCTCCCAAAGCCACTTCCACTTAAGCAACAGGAAATTTGCTAGACCCACGAAAAAAGTCTGAGTCAGCAATATTAGGGCCTTTTCGCCCAATACCAGGGGTCCATGGAAGACAAACTCGTCGTAGAGCTTTTGTCCAAGCGTATACGAGACAAGTCATTTGAGCATTTGTTAAAATGTGTGGCAGCAAAATGTGATGAATCGCAATCAAACATGAACACCAGCAGATTGGAATTAGGAGCTATTCCAAGAAACGTAAGATTTGAGTCAGAGGAAGCGGGTGGAAGTGGTCGTGCGGCTCCAAATCAGGCGCGTTTGATGGAAAGCGTCTGTCTGCGTCTTCCACTCAGGCCGACTACTCTTTACATAGCGTCTTCTAGAACGCCTTCAAAAAAAGCTAAATTACTCATCGCTGCTGCTGTTGCAGCCTGAGGAGAATAAAAGAGAATACAAGTTGAGTTGCTTGCATAAAAATATGATCCCAAAATATCTCCTTCTCGGCATTCAGCCTTTGACCCGCCGGGTATTTGCACTTCAATGGGATCAAGGGGCTGCCAGTCCTGCCCGCAAGTTGATGGACCAACGTCTTCATATCTTGTCTCTAAATTCTCCATCAAGTGCTACAATGTTCATGCATTAATACATAACAACATTTGCATGAGAGGCGGTGCAGGTTTCAGAATGTGTTTATATTTCATACAAAGCAGAGATTCAATTACAATCTCTTGAACCCAAACCCTATCGAAAGGCTTTTTGATGTCAAAATCGCACATCGGTCACGATCGGAGCCGTCCAAAGTTGTACAATGAGTCACTAAAGTGGACACCTATTCCAAAGTTGCTTTCTTCAATGTGCCATGTCAAAAATGTGCAACAGTCACTCCAGTCGACAGCAAACGTTGCAAATCTGTCACGGCAGTGGCCAACTATTCGAAAGTTGTTCTTCTTCTATGTTCCTGAACCTCGATATCGTATTGCACATCACTCACTTTAGTGTGCCGCTAAAAAAAAGTTTGTTTCTTCGAGACGTTGGAACCTTGTGAGTTCTAATCCACACATTTCCCTGCAGGTCCAATCCAACGCGAGTTCCTTTTTTTGGTGTGTTCCCAGTGCACGAAGCAAAGTGCATAAAGGCGTAAAAACAAGCCTCTCCCGACTCAATACTTTTGCCCATGTGGTCAAAAAATAAAGAAAATTAAAAAAATAAAGATAATTCCTGCAGTCCACATTCTTAAGAATTGTCACGTGCAGTTCGACTTGTCGTGCGGCAGGTAAATCCGCCCCCCACTCATCAGAACCAGAGAGGGGTCCTTGACATTATCCTCATAAAGTCATCTTCATCAAAGCTGTGCGAAACGTGCGACCTTTGTGGCGTAATCCCCTCGCGGCCGCCGCTTTTTGCAAATTACCAAACATTGTTCTCCTCCGCGGAAAATACGTTTTGTCTTACCTCTCCCCAACACGCTGAAACGAAACAATACGAGTGTGGCCTCGCGCGTTTGCAAATGATCGTTCCCTTGGCGATTATCGACGAAAGACGACACCGAAGAGTGGACTAATTCGAGGCGATGCCGTAATCCCGCGACCTGGCCGACTGCGCCAGAAAATGTTCGAGGGACCTCCCTTTACTCGGCCGCTGACGACATCTACGCGACTCGCAAAAACATTTCGGGATGAACTAAAGAATGCACTCGATCCTTTGCAGGTGAACTTTGTCGGACCTTTCCGAAACTTTTGAATGGAACTCTTTTTGTCTTGAACAAGGAGCTGAAGAGCAAAAGTCACACCGAGTGTTTTATCCATGAATGGACCAATGCATTAAAAATGTTGAGAAGCAAACATCTCCATTTTTAATGAATTTAGTAAAATGAGGTTTTTCTTTGTGGTTTCCATATCAAAGCTAAGCATTTTTCATTTGAGGTATTCTAATTATGCAGGTATATAAAGTTAGCAATTTAAAAAAAATCCTAAATAAATAAAAACTTTTTTTTTTTTTTTTAAAGTCTTTCCAAGACGTCTTTGGTGTCATTTCATTGCAAAACCAGAAAACTCCAGGAAAATATCCATTTTTTTCCAAAATAGACTTGGTCATCCTTGGAAATGTTGATATTTAGTGACGGAGATGTGTCACCAAGTTTTCATCTTGGCCTCAATACGTCCGCTACACGCACACCCTGTTCCTGATATTCAGTTTGTTTGAGCCCTGATACATAAAAGCCGTTTTGTGCGCTTGTGTTGTTTTTGTTTTGTACGCCATATTCAAGACTTTCCCGTCCCGTGAATATTATTCCATTTGATAATTTTCTCTGGGCTGCCAGAATCTCATCTCTCTCTTGTCATTTTGCACACAGCCTGGGAATATTTTACAAAAGCACAAAAGCAAGTCTTTTTGGTGGGGAAGGGAAGGAATGAGAAAAGGCCATTTGTGCTATCAAACCTCTCTTTTCATAAGTAGCTTTTTTGTAAAAGTGAAAGTAGGACAGATTTTGAGCTTTTCTTCCCCGCCGACGTGGTTGTCAGGCAGTTGTTATTTAAGCAGCTGAACAATTGAGGAGCATTTCTGAAACATCTCAGCAGAAGCGTCATCTTCCAGAACCTTTTTTTTTTTTGTACACTTTTTACAGCGCTTGACCAAGCTGCTCATCATCAAATCGTCCAAGTACCACACGGCTGAATTATAGCCTTTTTGTAAACATAGATGAAATATTCTCAGAATTAGACACTCTGATCCTTCCATCTATCACGTTCAACTCATGCTGATTTTGACTAATGTGGTCACCCTGGTAACCACTATGTGAGGCAGCCCCCGCCCACGCGGTTGTTTAATTTAACCCATCGATTAATGGGGTGTGTTTGCGAACGCCATCCATCAAAAAATGACAGCGTTGCTCATCACTATCACAACGTACTGAGCTGCTAAAGCGGCGTGAAAGGAGATAGCGCCGCCAAAGGGGTTTTGGCGAGGTGGGGGCGGGTTGTAAGGGCTTTCAAGATTGGGATGATAAAAGGCCACTGTGATAGAGAAGAAGTGTTACGTGTCGTTTTATATGGCGACAAGGTCACTCGGAGGGCTCCATAAAATTAATGTCGGATGTTTTTTTTTTTTTTTTTTTTTTTCAGCTCTTTGTCATCAAACGTCCTTCCTGGAAAAGTGCAAAAAAAAAAAATAAATGAAAAGATTCACTGAGCTGCCACAGTGACGCGTCGCAATTGTGTTCGAAAGCTCATGAAGGCTTTCCATCCAGCAAGGTTACAACGAGCTCCCCAAACAAAAAGGCGACAACCTTCACACTGGCATGTTGTGCACTTGATGCTTTTTCACAAATGTGTTGTTCACAAATCACCTTGACTCTTCGAGGAAGCTCGAAAATCTTGAGAGAAATTACTTTTTGCTTGTCAAAGATGAACTTTAGTTCACGTGGGTCTGCGAAGTTAACACTGTAGCGACCGTGCCAGGCCACTAGTTGGCGATCATTGATTGCCAGGGGCTTGAACAACGCTGGGAACTGAACAAGCTAATTTAAATAAATGGTGCAAATCTTCAATATGATTGTACAATTAACATGCTTCCTAATTTGGGATTTGGTTTAAATTATTAAGAATTTGTAGCTAGCATTAAATATATAATTTACTCATGAGTTTTGTCTTCTTCAACAGCTGTATGATAACGATGAGGATTTTTCTGTTTTTCCTTTTTAATCAGGAAATATAGCAGTCTACAAAATTGTACTTTATGAAAAATAATAAAATAATTAAATAGAATGTGTTTGTGTCCAAATATCCTTCGCGTAACGTTATAATCGATGCTAACAGTTAGCATATCAATGGCATTTTCCATTTTATGCTAGCATTAAGCCAGCAGGAGCCGTTCTTAAGGCAACATAGTATGGTTGTTTTAAATACGCAACGTGTAATTGTCTTTGTTTCATGTTTCGTTTGACAGTCAAAAGTCTCTTTTTGATTCAAAGTTCACTTTTTGCAAAAACTGCTTCTTATTGTGAGTGACTTGATTTGAGTTTGAGTTTGTGCTCGCTCACCAGTCAAACAAAGACAAAACTTATCGGCCGAATGACATCTGATTTCTCAAACTATTTAATTGCAGTCTGACAAATTAAAGTCAGCCATCTCGTGTCCTTATATGGACAAAGGAAGCGTTTACTAATCATAGCTGTCCTATGAAATTTTGTGGAAAAACAACTGAAATTAACACCCCCCCCCCACACACACACATACACACCAAATTTAGTCCAGCATCAAGTTATTTCATATGGATATATGAATTGGATTTTAGTTCATTTTTCATTTTAAGTATATCTAGTAGCAAATAAAGCTCGTTGTTTTTATAGTCTTCCTCCGGGCAAAAACTCCATGAGATTTTCCTCCTTTTTTGAAATTCTTCCTGACATTTCTGTTGTTGTCGTGTTCCAAGCTTGCCTTTTTCCGCCTTTTCTGACACACCACATGTAAATTCAAGTGTGGCTGAGACTAAGAATATCACTTTCTCAAGGGAGAGTGGAAATGAAGAGTACGTTGCACATTTATAGTTGGATGCTTTACTTGCATTCTGCTTGATGTGATTGTTTCTGTGTGTACAAAGCCCAGAAAACAGACAATAGCAACCAGCAACCAATTGATTAGCGTTTGCGTTTTCCTTTCTGGACACGCTTCAAACGTCTTCTTTGGAGACGGAGGAAGCGTGACAGCCTGCAGAAAGATCCATCACGTTCCTCTTGTGGGGGCGTCAGGCCGTCAAGCTGACATCTCGTTTGTGGGAATATCTCGCAAAAGTATCACGAGAAGGCCGTGACCTGTTGGGAAATGTCACCTGACACACCGATATCGTTGTTGCTTGTCTAGAGCTTGGGAAAAGTAGGATGATTGATGAAAATAAGCAAAAAGTCTTAAAATTGGCTAAGATGCTCTCTTTTTTCCTGCAATGGGACTATTCGAGGGTCAAAAAGCGCATTTCATTGCCAGCCCCTGTTAGCCCAGTTGCCATGACGACAAGGCATAATGCCTTTATAGCGCTTAAACCTCAGCGCAACTAAATAGCACGTCTCAAAGGGGCCGCAGACTAAAGCAAAATGCACTGGATGGACACAAGATTAGGTACACCTGCACAATCTAATGCTGTTTGGTGACTTTAAAGAGTCAAAATATTAGGCGCAGCCCTCAGTGTGATATAATACAAAACATGAATAAACGTTCAGTATTGTTCCAGCTAATTTGGTTGAAAAAAAATGCAAGGTGGACACAAATAGCCAGCACACAGCCCGGAGTGAAATTCCCTCTTGACAGCGTCAATGCAAGTCTACTGAAGTGTCAGCTCAGCGTTCTGATGAAAGGCCATCTGCCCTGGCGCTTTTCCTTCAAGGGACTCCAGCGTTTGACCAGCTATCGTTATAGTTTACCCGCCGTCTTTGTGGGTTTTAAAGTGCCTGACGAAGTTACATGTGCTCGGTGTTGTCTCTTTGAATTGCAAAGCACTACTTTTGTTGAAATGAAACTCCTCAACTCACTTCCACATAGTTTCTTGCCACCAAAATGGTGCCAAAGCGCTACTGTTGTCAAAATGAAGATCCTCAACTCACTTCAACATACGTCTGCTTCATCAAGATGGCGACGAAGCACTACTTTTGCCTAATTAAGCTATTCAGCACATTTTAACATAGGGAAAGTGCTACTTTTGTCTAAATGAAGCTCCTGAAGTTACTCCAACATAGGTCTTTGGCACCAAGATAGCAGAAGATGGGACAAAGTGCTACTTTTGTCTAAATGAAGCTTCTCAACTCACTTCAACATAGTTTCTTTGCGCCAAGATGCCCCATGAAACCGACAAAGTGCTACTGTTGTCAAAATGAAGAGCCACAACTCACCTCCATGTAGTTCCTTGGCACCAAGTTTCCACAAGTTGGCAGCAAATCGCTCTTTTGTCTAAGTGAAACTCCTCAACTCCGGGAATTCACTGTTAATAATAATAACAATATATATGTAATATCCTTTGGATGGCACTTATAGGCCATTCAACTACACTTAATTGTTATTTTGATTCATATACAGTGAATGATCAATTTTAAGTATGCAGTGGTTGTTATTTATATGAAATTGCTAATGATCCCGGTTGGTTTTATTCGGTCTTCGATCGACCCACCCACCCCCACCCCCACCCCAACCTCTCAGGATCTTCAAATCAAACGTCTCATTTGCATACGCGATGGTAAAGACGGGCCCCGGGGCCCCGCCGCCGCCGCCGCCGCCCGTGTCCGCTCGCCTCCCACGGACGCCGCTTCCCGACATTCATTTAGCGGGATTTCATACGGATCACATTTGCACCCAGCGCCGGCGCTGAAATAGATCCGTTTAAGATGAGGATTTCCTGGCAGGACATTATTACAACTCTCGGAAGTCGTCCATTATACAGTTAACAATGACACGTTTGGCAGATGGCAGATTAATCCTGGCCGCGCGGCCGTTGGCTGTTTGATGCGCCGACAATTGAAGATAACGGGAAGCACGTGGCAGACGGGCACGCGTGGCGTCGGGATTCGACCCGCAGCCAAACTAATCTGCAAATCTATAAAGCGACCTTTTGCTCATCTGAGCGCCTTTCGACGTCAAAATCACAGAGTGGAAACTCGCGCTTTGCTTGTCGACTGCTGACAAATTTTCACCCTGATCCATCTACTGACAAAAAAAAAAATGTAAAATGAAGTTTGCTCCTTTTCTATTACTCATTTATTAATGTATCAAAGGTGAAAATACCTTGTGGGCGGGGGGCATGTTTTTTTTAAACATACGTATGTGCATGTGTGTACATTCCCACGTCTAATGATGATTTGAATCACGGCGACGTGCAGCTTTCTTCGACTCCACTTTGAGCAGAAGCTCAAAGTTTGAAGATGAGGCAGACGCATCAAAAGGCTCCTTTGATAAGACGAAGATGCTATCGGGGGGCTCCACATTGAGATGATCCCCGTGAAGCATTATTATGCAGAAATCCATTTTGTGCTCCCAGCCAGGCAGGAAGAAGCAAATTAAAATGCAGCAGCCAGCCGCGCCCGTAAAGCAAAAGGTTAGAAAATCAAGATAATCTCTGTCATGTCGCCCCACCACCCCCCAATGGATTTTACCTAATGACATTTCCAACTTTTCAGAGATCAAGAAAATCACTCCTCAATATCTTTTGTTTGTTTGTTTTTGTTTATGGGAGGGCTGTTCGCCGTTTGATTTTCAAAAGCAAGCATTCACAGTGAGCACATTTGGGTTATTAAAAACATCATCCTGTCCCGTGGGAGGAAATGTTGCAGAACTGAAAAAAGAAGCCACAGCAAACTGAAGACATCACGAGGACAAAAATGTATTGGGACACACTCAAAATTGTTGCCCCCTTTGCAGCTAGAAAGGTGTCTGTCTGGATTTTTGTGTTCTTCCACACCAAACTCCTCCAAGCAAGCCAATTCTGGACACCCTCGAAATAGACAGTCTATTTCGAGGGTGGGAGAAAAATCAAAGCGTGCTTCATTCTTTAATCTGGCCTAGTCAGCATTTACTTTATCAAGAGTTCTGTAATATTTTGATTTGTTCCCGTAAAATTGGTTCATCAAAATGGGTGTACAGCGAACCCGCGCTATTGGTGGGGGATGAGGACAGAGCCCTGCTGCACATAGCGAGTTTACCAATGCCGAACCGCAAATGTGTAGGGGCCCGTTTAACAAATGATCATTCATATAGCTCATTAAATGGTTGGTTAATTAATTAAATCCTAAGATAAGCAGTATTGGTCAAGGATAAACTACATTAAAAATACATATTTATGTCATTAAATATGTTTGTATTCTAATTAAACTAATGTAAATATATATTAATTATTATTTGCAATTAAAATAAGCTATTTTACATAAATTGCGTGTACATTTATTTGATACTTTGTTTTTTTTATATATCATCTACGAATGTTGCGGCCCATCTGCCAGTATGAAAAATCAAATGTGGCACAAAGGTTTGCTCACCCTTGATCTATTTGAATGTTTTCTTTAAATTTTATTTTTTTTATTGTCTCTTAATGAAATGCTGCTCTCATTGTTCATTTTTCCTCACGTGGGAATACGATTTTGCAATCAGTGAGGCTGTAATGAAGATGTCCCCATACACACACAGCAGCCACGGGCAAACCAGCTTCTGTAAGTCAGCACTTGTGCCTAATGGGCTGCGCAAAAACACACACGACACTAAACGTCGTCGTACATTCTTGGCGTGTCTTGAGACGAGACTTAAAGCCTGAACAGTGAGTCCCCGACTATTGTGAGGGATACGTTCCAGAGCCACCCCCAACAGATGAAAATATGGGATGTCGAGAGAGCACTAAAAACGTTTCCAAATTTCGAAATACTGTTATTCCTCCTTAAATAGTTTAAACACATTTAAACACTTTAAAACACACTTCAACTTATGAAAAGCCCTGTCTAATATATAAGCATTTTTGGCGCCATCTTGTGGCATCTTGGTGACAAGGAACTGTGTTGAAGTGAGGGGAAGAGCTTCATTTCGTCAGGCCGCTGTCCAATAGGAAAGTAGTGCTTTGCCGCCATCTTGTGGCATCTACTGTGTACAGGCAATTAGGAACCTTTTTATTGTGGGGGCATCGATTGTGGATTTTTGCTATTTGCGGCAGGGTTCGGTCGCCGCTGTATTTCTTAAGAGGAAAAGCGTGCTTGCTTCAAGCTGGTTACTTGTCACTCCCAGTTAAAGTTTGCCCTAAAAATGACACTTACAACAAAAGGGAATTAAACATTGTATATTTTAACACCAAAAGGTGTAACCAAACCATGTAATTTCCCCCAGTGAATGTCCGCTAATGCTAACATGTAAGGCAAACGGCCTAGACGGGCTAAGAAAAATTAGCATTGGTGGTATTACGGTAATTCTAAATGTTCAAACAATTGCTACTTACAATGTATACAACAATACTCACAGGCATATGCTCTCTGCTTTTTGGGAGTGTCACTATCACTGGAGCGTAGTTGGGGACCTTCTCTGCCTCTTCTTGCTCTCAATAATGCTGCATCGCTTCCATTAGGCTTCAGCGCTGCACTGCATTTTGTGGGTTCACTGTACCGAAGGTCAGAGTTCACGCTCAAGGAGGCGGGGGGCGAGTCGGGCGTCCTCGCCTGCCAGAATGCAAACGAGCGGACTGACGGATGTTCTGCGGGTCGCCGCCGTCGCGATCGTCAACGGGTGGATTGCGTCTGCGAACGCCGACGGTCAAGGTTCGCCTGAAGGCGCCCCGACCGTGGAAGTTAATGGCCTCCGTCGTACGTGCGTCAGCCAGGCGCTACTAGTAAAAATACACCGGCAGGCCCAATGCATACATTCTGCATTGTCAGAGGAGAGGAAGGGACAATTATATCTGCTATATTAATCGAGTGCAACTGAAGTACATGATTTAATTAAGTCCTTTTTTTTTTTTGCCCAATGTGCAGCAATCTGTCGTTTATCGCATGTTAACATGCAAATTTCAATTCAACAGCCGTCAATGGCAGTGAATGAGTTTCAAGTAATTCTACTCGTGTGCAGAAAGATCATACGGTAGTGGAAAACACATCACTCAAAAGACAGTGGGCCCCAGTTGTTCTACTACAGAAGTGCACCCTAACTGTTCTACTAGTGTGCAGAGATGTCATACAGTAGTGGAAGAAAGTAGTGGGAAACATCACTAGTAAGACACAGTCGTTCCAAAAGTGCACTCTAGTCTTTATACTAGTGCACCCTTGTCATTCTACTGGTGCGCCAACTACTAGTCGTTTTAATAGCGTACTGTACGGTCATACTCGTGAGGACACCAGCGTACTAGTACAAGGACAATTCAGCGCACTAGTAGGATATGGGAAATATGCTCCAGCGGTTTTTCCGAGTTGACAGTCTCCCTCCCCGAGAGTTGACATGCTCTGCGCATGCGCAATTGCACCGCTCTCGCTCGCGCGCACGCACGCACGCAAGCGCGGTGCGCACTGGCAGCGAACGGGCGGTCCGCTCAGCGCAAACTGACTCCACAGCAAACATTTGAATATTAGCGATTAATAATTAAAAAAAAAAAAAAAAAAAAAAAAAAAAACGAGCGAGCGAGCAGACTCGAACAATCCGCCGCCTTTGACTCTCAACTTTGGTTCGTTTTGGACAAGTTGGCAGCATGAACCAAACCGCGGGAGCCACAAACGCCTATCGGAGATGCTCCAAGGCAGGAAAGGTTGGAACTTTTCAACGCTTTTTTGGACCTGCATGCTTTGGGTTGCTGCAGATTTACGCACGCGTGTGTGCACGTGTGAGAGGGGATAAAATGGGTGGGGGGGGGGGGGGGGGGGTGAGACTGCGGGAAAAAGAAGCTGGAGAATGTGAAGGGGAAAAAACGAGTCTGCGGGTGCATGTGTGTGCGTGTGTGTGCGTGCTCTGTCAACACGCACGATCAATGCAAGTGCATCCCACGTTCACGCGCAATTAATTGCACACGTTTATTATTTTTGTCCTGCTTCCTCTGTTTCTAATATTTTGACTTGCGATGACGAGCTTTGTTAGGGGTTACCTAATGAAGTGGCCGTTGAGTGCAAAAATGTGGGTAATGTGGGGGTTGTAAATACATTTTTAGGGGGGATATGGGGATGAAGATTTTGATGGTGTGGCATACGTTTCATTGCTTGTTGTGCAATGAAAGCATGGAAAGTGTGGTTTTTGAACCCTTTTACCAGAAGTGTGGGTGTTGAAATACCCCCATTCTCACATGTTCAACAAAAGTGTGGGTGTTGAAAGCTTTCACCAGGAAACGTGTTGACGTTGAAGCAACCACATCCTCCGTCGGTGCCAAGAAAAGTGTGGGTGTTGAACCATTTCACCGGGAAATATGTGGGCGCTGATGCAGCCACATCACCCGCAGGTTCGACAAATGGTGTCGTGTTGAAACCTTTTACACTAGAAAATATGTGGGTGATGAAGCACCCGCACCCACCACAGGTGCAACAAAATATTTTACCCACATCTAAAAGCAACAAACCCACATCCCTTGCAGGTGTGACAAAAAGTGTGGATTTTTTTTTGAAACCTTTACCTAGGTTTCGGTGTTGAAACATCCACATTTCCCACGGGTGCGACGAAAAGTGCGGGTGTTGAATACTTTCACAGGGAAAACCCACTGCGGGTGTTACAAAAGTTTGGAATTTAACTCTTTCACTCGGAAATATGTGGGTGTTAAAACCTTTCACCAGGAAAAGTGTGGGTGTTTATATTTGGGGCTGTGATAAACTGAAAGCAATGGTAATGATCATAGAACTAACAAATGAAAAATAGCACCTGTAGTAGCACTCCGCGCCACAGGGGGCAATATTGAGCTATAGAGGTCTAGCTCAAAAGTTGTTTGTTGTTATTTAAGATGTTTTTTTATGTTGGTAAAACAGACCTCTGGGAGTACGCTGCCCCCTGTTGGATTGGAGTACACCTTACAGGACATACTTGCAGTTTTATTTGAAGGGTAAATGTAAAATTCTCATTTTGTGAGTCTCCGTTTGTACCTTTGTGTGTGTGTTGGAATTGCAGGCCGCCTCCACGCAGGCGCAGCCGTTCTCGCCGGCGGGCCGGTTGCGAGCCGGTTGAAAGGCTGACGACGCTTTGATGAGGCGTCATTCTGTCTCGGCGGAGCTTTGTCTATTTGCGGACGCGTTGACAAAACGCCCACGGGGGACGCTCGATTCCCGCTCGGACTTGAAAGGCGTTCCCGTCCGCTCCTCTTCGAGCGTGCGCCTGACCAGCTTTAGAAACACTGCGTGTGGGTGTGGAAAGCTTTAACAGGGACAAGTGGGGCGTTTCACACTTGCGGCCCCCGCCTACGGGTGTGACGTGTTGTTTGAGCGTTGACACCTTTCACCTTGAAAAGTGTGGCACAAGGCCCACATCCTCCTCCGGAGCGACGAAAAGTGTGGGTGAGGTTCCACTTCCTGTTTCCAAAGTGCTTCTGGGTAATGTAGTCTTTGTAGGCCTTGCGGGTTGCCGTGCTAGCTGACGTTTCAGTGCCTAATTTCCCTTATTTATTCAGCAGCTTGTATTTGTTCTTTGTGGCTTAATTTCGTCACACAAAATAGGTTAGTCTAATTTGTGTTATTAAAAATACGAATATAAAGTATTGTTGGCGCAGGATACCCAAAGGGAAATAAAAATATGTATTTTTTTGTATCATTCTATTTAAAATGTATGTTCCATTTTGTTTTGACACTGTGCTATACAGAAAATAGATTAAAAAAATAGTGGTTGTACTTGATTTGGCCACTAGATAGCAGTGTAACACTACTGGTTGGGCATGAGAAATGCAATCTATTTACAATAATACCTTTTCTTTTTTTTACAGTCCTGTGTGGTTAATGCAGGGGGGAGGAGGGGGCAGGGTGTCACTATACATTTTAATAACATGAAATATTTTTTTTTTTTGCAAGATGAATAATTATATCGATGCAAAAATAGTGCTATCATTATGTATTCCTTTTTCTTCATATAATCTTTCACTGCCCCTTGAGGGTAAATTAGGTTATTGTAAGCTTCTTTTGTGTCATTTTTTTTCCTTCTTCTTTTTCATATTTCACATCTTATTTTCCTCCTTTATTGAGTTGCGTCGGCCCTTGACAACTTTCCGGTCCCGCGTGTGCGTTCCAAATCCTAATGATCTTGCATTTTGGATTATTATTTCCACCCTTTCATTCTCACTCATCCTTTCATCCGCTGAAATGTGATCACAGCAATCTTCAAAGTTCTCCTTCCTTCCTCACAAGAACAAAAAAGTTTGTGTGTTTTGAGTTGACTAATCTGTGGGGAGAAAAACATGCAATTCCAGGTATGAGTCCAGGTGTTACTCCAGGCATTGTTCTGGGTGTTATTCCAGTTGCTATTTATTCCATGTGTTATTCTGGGTATTATCTCAGGCGTCAATCCTGGTGTTATTCCAGGCAATGGTCCTGGAATTATTCCAGTTTGTATTCTGTGTGATATTCCTGGGTTTATTCATGACTAAGACCTTCCAAGCATGACGTTAGGCATGATTCTGGGAATTATTCCGGGTGCTATGCCAGGTCTTATTCTGGGTGTCATTCCAGGTGTTACACCAGGCATGATTCTGGTGTTATTCCTGATGTTATTCGTTCACGGTGTTAGTCCAGGCATGATTTCAGACATAAATCCAGGTGTTATTCCAGGTATCATGATAGGTGTTTTTCAGGGTCTAATTCCACATATTATTCCAGGTGTAAAATCAGTCCATTTATTCAGGTATTGTTCCAAGCATTAGTCCGAATCTTTTTCCGGCGTTATTGCTGGGATTATTCCAGGTGTTATTCTGGGCCTTATTCCGGGTGTTATTCCGGTAGCAAAAGTGCCAAACGGCAATTTGAAGGCCGAGGCACACGGTTCAGCGCAGCCTGGTTAATTAGCAGCCAGCCAGCAGCCCGCACGACCAAAATGCGGCAAGTATCGATCGATCGGCCGGCGCTCTCGTTACGCTGCGGGACTTTATAATGCGCGGACGCTTATCACTTCAGCACCCGCGCAGGACTTGATGCAAATCGGCATCGATCGCCTCCCCCGCCGCAGTCTGATGTAACGGCGGCTCGACGTTTATCTCAATCGCGGCACGGTTTTCCCAGCTGCCAGCCGTCTGTCGCTAATTATCGGAATCGTCAGCATCGTCGTTGTCTTAATCGTAACAGGTTCTCCACCCACACTGTTCCCAGCGAACTCTTTTAACAGCCTCACTTTCCGTCGCACCCACAGGTGATGGTTTCAAAGAACACTTTTATATTTGTATATTGAAAGACGGCGTGTGTGTGTGTGTGTGTGTGTGTGTGTGTGTGTGTGTGTCGCACGCAGTGGCGCTGGCGTCTACGTGGCGTGGCGTCGGTCAGATATGAAGAGGAACGTTATCTTCACCGAATCGATCTCCTCCGTTCTCGTGGCTTCTTACCGCTCTTGTTGTCGTCCGTATTTGTTGTTCGGCGTTCTCTGGCGAGCGGATAAACAGCTCCATCTGCAATATTTATAGCGCCGTAAACCGTATAGACGTGCAAATCAAGTTTTTACGGCTCAGGCGGAATTATTCATCTTTTATTGAGTCTGAAAAACAAATTCTTCAAGCAGATATCGAGCTGGGAAAAGAAAACACTGCAGATAAGAAAGTTATTTGAATGTGTCTGTTACATTTCCACCTGTGTCATCATCATGATGCTTCCAAGTCGATTTTTTTCTTCTTCATCGGATTTGTTCAAGCGTTCGAGACCTGTGTGTCGCACGAGGCCAAACGTTGCTATTCGTCTTGGCTCAGGTTCACGTGGAGGGGGGAGTGAAAATCAATGCGTGCCTTGTTCTGACATGGGCCGATAATCCCCCAAAGACTGACGACTTTTGCACGAGAGGTGACAGGCACTTCGTAGTCTAGAATTTGAACTTCAGCTATGTTTATATGATATCCTTCACTGTTTGGAACGACGGTAACGTGGTAAAGCAGTTTTGGCAGATACAATTCTTTGAAAAAGCTGTTCATTGCCACTCCCGCTTGAAGTTGGCTGTCTAACCAAATATGAAACAGAGACTTACAACTTGTGGATTTTAAATAACTGCTATAGCTTCAACTTTCATTCTGATAGCTTAAGGCTGATGCTAATTAACATTTATGTTGCAGTACTATAACCCTTTAAGCAACGGAACATGGTTGAACTTTGCAGCATCACATGTACAAACACAATATAACAGCACTCAGCCATATATTCTTTATCTTCCGCATAGAACGACGACTAGTATTAGTTCGGTACTGATGAGCTGCGAGGAGTTTAGACACCTCATTTGCATACACGCAATTCAAAAGTCTGTAAGTAGCAAGAATACATTATGGAAGTGTGTCTTTTTGACTGCCAAAGCAAAAATCTCAATAATAATATTAATAAGAAGAATAAGAAGAAGAATCTCTGCAGTGTTGTTGGATGCGCACATGTACTCTTGACAAACTCTTCAGTCAAATACTTTTGGGGTTGTTTACCCTCAAAGATACACATGTAGACGTAACATGAACCGTTGGCATTGGTGAACAAAAACACATCTTTGCCATTTCTTGCTAATGTGTGATATTGATATTAGCTGGCTGATAGTTACTGATTGCTTGATTGTTTCGCTGCTTGTGTGCTTTGTTGTTTTCCCCACCACACAACCTTGCGTCCTGTGCCGCAAGTCCCCCTCTCGCTCATTATTACCTGCTTTTGTTCTTTAAAAGTATTAAAAAAAAAAAATATTCGTGTGGTGATATGAGAGTGTCAGCAGGGAGTTTTATAGCTCATCTTGTTAGCGCCTGTGGTGATAATTACAAAGGAAGCGTTTGGCAGAAACCCTCGCTGACAATAACTTTAAACATTCTATCCTGGATTGGATTGTGTTTCTTTTTTTTTTTCTTAATATGCAGGAATGACTGTTTTTGGGTAGTGTGTGCGCCCCCTAGTGGTGTGGATGATATTTTACTGTAGTTACAGTGGGTCCTTGACTTACAAGCAGTGTTGGGAAGATGACTTTGGAAATGTTACAATTACAAGTTACCCTGCTGGAAATGTAGAAGTGGTGTAATAATTTCAATTACTTTGTAAAATATTTTGGTGATTTTTAGAGGGCTGGAACATATTAACAACATTTTTCAATTCATTTCAATGGGAAACTAACTGCGCTACATTTCATTTCTACCAAACACGCAGGCAATTTTCTGGATTTATTGCAAACACATACTTTGCGTTGTGTGTGTGTGTGTCCTCGGCAGGCGACACGTGTTGAGTTGACAAATGACGGCGCTCTCAACTGTATGTGTTCACGGCACAGAACGTAAACGACATGTTCGTCTTAAAATTAAATATTGATGTTTCCCACAGACAAAAGTCTCGAAGAAATCTGATGCAGCTGCAGCAGTTTCCAAAGCTTCATGAAGATGTTAAAGCTGAGATGTTACTGAGTTCATTTCCACCATAAAGCAGAATACAAATGAGCGTTATTTGGCTCAAAGGCAGCTTTTTCTATACAGCTTTCATTAGATTGTGCACATGTACCTAATTGGAGGGTACGGTACATATAAAGTATATCGAAAATTGTTTATTTGACATTTTTGAAATTGCATTATTTACAATAAATTAACTAATTATTAAGATAAAAATAAATCTACTGTATAAATATCTTTTACTAACTTACAATAAAGAAAATACCCAATTATTTTACAAAAGGAATTTTAAAACATTAAATGTGTACAAACATAATTTAGATAATTTATTTTCTTTTATTCAAATGTCATAATTTAACCAAATATTTTTCCAAATGTGTATAAATGTTTTAATGTACTATTTTAATTGTCACTATTTAATGAGAAATGTTTTTTTTATTGAACCGATTTAACATTCAATAAAACAATAATAATGATTAAAACTTAGCATGAAGCAAAATTAGATACTGTTTTAATAATTTTGTCGTGGTCGTATCCTCCTCATTCAGGCATTTTCTACACTTTTCCCGCCATTAATTTGCATGTGAACGGAGATCTCTCGCCCGCATTCCGACGCTGCTGATTGATGGCGGCGCTATTGGCCCACAAAGCACCGTGGGTGATGCGATACGCCGCCGCCGCCGCCGCTATCAGACGCCGAAGAATATTCCCGTACTTCATCTCCCCAAATGTGCGTTCGCAGAAGAGACATCGGGGCGGAGCGCGGCGTGAAAATGAAAGATTTGAAAGGCGCAGATGTTCCCGAGAGGACGACACGCGTCACGTTTTCCGATCCTCCGGTGACGCGCGATGGGTAAAATTGACGGCGATACGACAGTTGAATGAAGTTAACTGGAAAATTATAGCATCGTGTGCATTCATTAAAAAATAAAAATAAAAAATGGCGAGCCGACAGAGACTTTAGCAGTTAGCATTTTAGTGTCGTTGAACTAGCATGGTTGTGCGAGCTTTTGATGTCATTATGAACATGCGTCTACTTTATGTTGAAGACTTTTTCACATTTATTTGCAGATATTCATTTCATCTTTACAGGGTGGGTCAAAAGAAGGCACACTTTTGAAATGAACTTTTTTTTACAGGTACCTTGAATATTGGCAAATCATTTGGGTCAACAAAGAAAGTGAATTCAAAAGCAGTAATTGACAGGTACAAAATGAAGAAAGGAGGAAAGATGCAAAATAAAAAGTGGGTCGGAAGGAGGAACGAAGGAAAAAAAAACATGTCCGAGGTGAAAGTGGGATGCGACAGTTAGCTGACTAGCTACCTAGCCCGCTAACTCAACCACTGAGTGTCTATTATTTTGTTGCTAAACGTTTCCTTTTGTCTCATTTGTGATTGTGTTGCGAGCGGTTTCAAAGCTTCCCCAGATGTCCCGCAGGCCTTCATGGGAATTAAAGCCAAGGAATCGCCGGCAAAGGAGCGTCAGCACGAGCGAGCCGGCGAACGTGCGGCCGATTCCAGTCAACTTTAAAGCTTGCTAGCGTTATGTCATCGTTTAACTGTCTGTTGACGCCACGCTCAGACCTCAACGTCAAATGTTGAGCGGCGAGGAGCCCGCCGACTACGGCGACCAGTGCGGCCGGCGCCAGCCTTCAGGGATCTTATTAAACGCTGCGTCTTTTCTCATTAGCCAGCCAGCAAAAATGTTTTGCTTTCCCACGCGAGCTCGGTGACAGTGATTAAAAGCGCCATCCCGTTTACGTCACGCTTATCTAATTGGGCGCGTGTCCTGGCCGAAATGTCGTTCGTACCGATTGCAACCGTGAGGAAGTCTTCCTCCTGCAATCATCACAGTTACACGTAAAAAAAAACCATCAAATACAAGTGGTTTTACAACGTATTAGGCATTGAAAAAGTGCATCAGTCACTACAGTGGGCAGCTTTCAAAAAAATTGGTTGTTGTACATGCAAGATGATAAAGTTGTGCATCAATCATTGCAGAGTCCAGCTATTCAAAAGCTGATTTAGATCCGTAGCCTTGTAAATTGTGCATCAGTCACTGCAGTGGACAGCTGTTCAAAAGCGTTTTTCTTCTGTTGTGTGGGACGACACACTCGCACCCACTGTAGCAACTCGACATCGCCGCTCAAGTTTACAGAGGTGACTTTGGAATGGCGGTCCGCTGTAGTGACTGATGCACAAATTTGACATTCGGCGTATAGAAGAAAGCCACTTTTGAATGTCTTTGTTCTTTTTCTTGAGCTTTTGCATGTCGTTGTTATCTGAAATGTGCAGTCGTAGGTTAAAGCCTGCGAACCCGGCCAAGTTCCTGACAAACGCCTGCTGTTCCAGCCAACTGTTTCATTAAAATTCACACCCAGGGGTAAAGATAAGTTCACTCCGGGTGGAGAATAATGACACTAACTGCTCCGTCTTGCCTGGGAAATGATACCCTGAGATTGTTACTTGAATGGCCTCCTCAAAAGTACACGCAGAGTTCCCCACTATATCGCTGATATTTAAGCGATTTGTTTTGGTAGATTTTCACTTTCACTTATTTTTTTAATGTACAGTACACAACAGGACAGTAACTCAACTGAACATCTCTGGTAAAGTAAACATGGTTAGCTAGTTGAATATAACCTACCACTGCCAGTTCGAAGCAATTGTAATCCATAACAGGTGGTTAGGATAGAAGGAGGTTGAAATTGGTCGCTGGTGCGCTTTCAGTCATTTTATTTTACACACCGGAATAAAGTACATGAATCAGAAACGCGTTCTTAGCACATCTGCAGCTAGCCTCAACTGTCACCGTCACTGTACAGCGCAGCGGCTAATGCTATTGCCAGGAAATAGCCGGCAAATAAGTACATTGTCATACATTCACTTCCAAGGCAATAGAGTAAACCTCCCTTTTAAAGGCATCCACACATCCACAGTTCGTATAGTATGGAATGAGTGAATTGCGACCCCAAGTGGACAAAATTAATACCTGCACCTCACATGAGAAAAATGTTTGCTGGTGATGAAGTGTATGCATGAAACTTTAAAATATATATAAATAATACCATAAATACTCGGTCGCTACTTTGCGGATTTCGACAAAAACACAGTGAGAACTCTCTCTCGCAGCAGCTGCTGTTGGCCACAGCTCACGTCCGGTCTCTCCCACGCAGACTTGCCGACGTCACTTGGCGTCCCACCACGCCATTCAAAGTGCATTTACATACACACAAACACCACGATATGTACAGAATTTCTATATATTTTATGCCTGAACATTTTTTGGCGTGTTCAAATACATTTACAAGGTGTCAGGTCCGAATCCGAGGCGCTGTCCTCACAGAAAAGCCTGCCAAAGTTGATTGTTAGTGACCAAACTCGGCAATTTTCTAACTAACTGCATGAGGTAGCGACAGCGCTAATAGACCCCCTGCATGGAAGCTGCGAGAGGAACGCGCACGAGCAGACTTTTTGATTTTATTTCCCCCCTGCTGCCAAATTCATTAGAGGTGGTAACGATCTGTCCTCGGCGACGGTTCGGGGCGGCCAAGGTCAGCCCAAACAAACGAGGGAGACGTGTGTCCGGCATTTTACTTTCCGAAGCAAGATAGCGTGTGTGGGCGTGTGTGTCTGTAGGATAAATTATGAATGCATAACATTCTAGGTGTCTAAAGCATTATATACATGTAATGCATTATTATTATTATTATTATTATTATTATTGTTATAGAATTAGTGCAATTTCTCCTCTCGGCAGTTTTTCACAATTAAAAAAAAAACTGTTGACTGCACGTTCAGTCACACAGTGGTACACAAAAATGTACTTGTGCTATTATTAACGCAATCACTCCTTTGACAGTTATTCACGATGACTGGCATCTTGCACAACCGAGATAAACAGAAACACTCGAAATAATGCAATAGAGCGGGGCCAATCTGCAGCGTTTTCCCCCTTCTTGGAAAAAGAATTCCCTCGGGCTGTGATTGAAGGAGCGCACCGTGTGAGAAGATGTCGTGTGGCGTAATCAAGCTGATCATGAAAACATCGATTGGTGCCGCGAAGGCCTCGGTGGAGTTTATTTGTGCTGGGCGATTGCGTCACTTCTTGGAAGTGCCGCTTTCTCCTTGGGTGATTGGGAGCCACTCAATCCTGTTTGGAGCATCTCAATGGCAAAAAAAATAACAATACAAACTCTCCAAGTAACAAAGAAAGCAATAGAACACAATCAGAATATCTCTCAAGATAATGTTTTCTAGAAAGATCCAAAATGTGGATTCATGTCAGAAGGAGTGGACTTTCAATTTTCTCGTATTTTAATCAACTTTTACCCCAAGAAACAATGGAAATAGATTAGTTAGTTCCAGGAGCCAAAGTTTCCTACCTACAGTGGATATTAAAAGCCTACACACCCCTCTTCAAATGCCAGTTTTTTTTTTTTTTTTTATGATATGAAAACCCTTTATTGCTCAGTGACTGTTTTTTGTCAATGTCTTTATGTCTCAAAAGTGTTCTCTGTCAATTGACTGTCTGTTGTGGTACTAGAGCGGCTCCAACTACCGGAGACAAATTCCTTGTGTGTTTTTTGGACATACTTGGCAAATAAAGATGATTCTGATTCTGATGAAAAAATAAGATGGAACAGGTGCTTTAGACAAGCTGGAAGGAATTATAACAGCAGTCACTCTAAGCACAAAACCTTCCACCTTCAGTGAGAAAACAAAATGAAAGTCAGGAAAAGCCTACTAGAACATCTGCACTTTATTTGGGATGAAGCACTTTGGTGGCAGGTGTGTGTTGACTCCCATTTAACATAATGTGGAAGGTGATGGGTTAATTGCAAACAGCCACATCCCACTTATAAGAGGGTGTGCACACGTGTGCAACCACAATATTTCACTTGTTTAGTTTATTAGATTTTCTTGATTAATGATTTTAAAAAGTATTTCAATTGGGTTGTAGAGATTATACGTCACGTTTATGGTGGAAAAGTTTTTTTTTTTTTTACCTTTTTTTTGTTGGCATTTGAACAGATTTCCACTTGCCTACAGATTTGCTGATTGCCTATAGCAGCCTGTTCTGCTAAATTTCCATTCCAGTGCCCAGATAGTTTATGAAAAATGTTTCGACGCATTCTGGCCTAATTTGCCAGGGGGCCTCTCACGTGTTTTTGCCGATTTTCGCAGGCGTGCCCGAAGCTCGCCCGCCGCAGCTCGCAGGCCGCTCGGCCGCTTTCCTGCCCGCTGAGCCTGCCACCTCTCCCCTCTCCACAGAAGACAGACGCTTCTCCTTTGGTATAAAAACAAAACGTCTTTAGCGTTGACGCAAGCTGAGCGCTATGAGCGCTTTTCATGGCTCCGCCGCGGCCGGTAACAAGTTCAACAGCGGTCCAGCTGGAGTCGCGTGGCCCCCGCCAGCTTGTTTTCACACTCTTATTCACAGTAATTAATACCGACCCCCCCTTCTTCCTCGCTGAGTGGGATTTATGTGAGACGTGTACTTGCTCACTTCTTCTTCTACTTCTTCTTCTTCTCCTTCTCCTTCTTCTCCAGCGTCGCACCATCACGGCCTTTAATGCACTGTCTAAATTCAGACTTTGAGAGTTATTGATTTATAGAGCGAGCAGAGCTGAAGTGATGGCTGGGGTGGGGGTGGGGGGGGGGGTCGTTGGGGGGAGAGTAAGGTGAGGGTTGGTGTGTGTTTTTTTTTTTTTTTTTATTCTCAAGGCTGCTAACAAAGAATAAAGTGCTTCATATTTCAACCGCAAACACAAAATGGCGTCTATTAATACGGCGGTCGATGGCGGAGCGTCCAACATGGCAATGAAAGGTAATTAGTGTCCAATTGGTCCACTGAATTTTGAAGCTTTGAGGCTCAGCTGAATTGTGTCGACGCTGACAGACGAGCTTATGCAATCACGCTGTTGTGCCTCATGAAATAAATGTCTTTATATTGTGTGGATGAGGAGAAAACAAACAAACAAAAACAAAATCATACCTAGCTTATATACTAATTTTCTGATTTCTGTGGGGAACCTTTGCTCCGTTATTTGGCGAAACACTCACCCATTCAGTTTTTTTCGTGCTAAGGACAAAGCCACTACTGTAAAAATATTGCTATTGCGCCATCTTGTGACATCTCGGTGCCAAGGCACTCTGTTGGAGTGCTGGGAGGAGCTTCATTCAGTCAGGCCGCAGCCTTGTCTAATAGAAAAAGCTGCTTTGCTGCCATCTTTTGGCATTTACAGACAATTAAGAACTCTTTTTTTTTTTTTTTTTTTTTTTTTTTACTCACATATTTTCACTATTCACAGCAGGGTTTAATCCCTAACCTGCATGAATATCGGGGTTCACTCTATACAGTATTTATAGTATATTATCAATAAATATTCTGCAATATGTTTTTCAATTAAAACAACTCACAAACAACTTTTAAAAGACACAGTAGAACAAATGTGTTTCAGCCGTCATGTTTGTTGTTTTCAAATGTTTAAGCGAAATATTTGTGTCCACTTAAGGAAATACTTTATGTTCAGTACTTGCGAATGGAAAAATAGCTTTCACGTTAATGGACATTTTTGTTGCAATGAAATCACACTGTTACTGTTTTATATCATTGTTCCACGAGTAGTTAAGTGCTTGACAGATTCAAAATTGTCTCTTCTAGGACTTGTGCTATTATTTTACATTTTAATTTTAATTAAATTATTTTAAATTCAATTTTAAATAACATCGTAGCATATACTGTTCGTGTCTAATCCGATTACTGCTACTCTCATTTGATTTAAATGCTGCTGAAAGCCACGAAGGGGACATAATTGCATGTTATATGGGGAATGCTATGATATTGTGTGTGAAACATTTCATTTGCTTTTATTTAATATGTTTGGCTCAATTTCTGAAGTATTACATTTGTATAAAATATATTTTTTTAAAAATGTCCATCAAATCAGATAAAAAAATACATAAAATATGCAATAATAAATAATGTCAATGAAATAATAAATAATCAGTAAATAAAATCAATCAAAACATGTTTAAAAAATTAAAAAGTACTGTAAAAATCATAACTATAATTTTTTATTCAATTAAAAAGATTGCACTCATTATGGAGTGAATACAATTATATATAATATACACAAAAATACACTTAATATAATAAATACACAACTGCAAATAATTCAAAATGCAATCAAATAAGATAAAGTGAGATGCAATCAAATCAAATGAAATGAAATTGCGGTGTGTGAACGTATTGGTCCAGATTTGCATCTGTTTGGGCTTGCGCTGCTCATTTTTTGCAAAAACATGTCTGCAACCCAGCGTGCACGCGCAGAGACTCCCTCGCTCTCCCCCGCTCGCGCTCGTCACTAAATCACGTCGGTTGATCTGCCTCCGCGCACACGCGCACAGGAGCGCGCGGCTGCACGTCCCAACTGCACGCGCACGCGCGCCGACGAGCACGCCGAGCCCTCGCCCCGCGTCGTTCCGCGAGTGCCAGCCAGCTGCGCACGCCGAGGAGCCAGCCAGCATGAAGGAGCGCAACCTGATCGAGACGGCCAAGATGCAAGGCAACGTGCTGGTGAGCTGCTCGGTGCGTGCGCGTGCGTGCGCGCGCGCGTGGAGAAACAAACCCTGAATCGAAATGGAGCGTTTGGCGCTCAAAGCGTCCATCATCAGGCGTGCGCGTGCCGTGAGTGGGGATTGTGTCAGTTGACGCCCTTTCCCGCTGGGTGCGAATCCCACGCCAAGAAAGTTTGCTCCTCTTTTACGAGGTCTTCATTTAGCTAGGGCACCTTTTGGTGATGTTCTCCAGCTTCAATTGTCTCGTGGCACCCGTGCACATATTGCATCTTTCAATTTTTGATTTGGAGGAATATTACAGTTCGGTGCGGCTCGGAGAGCCTCGGGCGACTGTAAACTTCCTTCATGGCTGCTGCGATTTGCACATTTTTTTTCATCATTTCAAATCACCGAGTTGTGAAGTTGACATCACGGATTTCCCTTCTTTTTTTTTTTTGTTTTCTTTTTTTTTTTGCAATGACTAACAAGTGTGCTGCCTAAACGGGTCGCGCTGAAATTCCAGGAGCAAGCACGCACAGTATTGTGGGACGATGATGAAGCAATGATAATGTCTTGATGATGCAGTAATTGACTCAGCGACAATAATGCAGGACTGGAGTGTGTGCTTCCCGAGGCTACGGCAAAGTCAGTGCATCGATTAGTGGCTCATTTACTTTGGATTTTCTTATGTGAGCTTTCCCCTCATGGTTATTGTGAATAATATACAGAACACATCACTCATATGATGGTGTGATACACTTAATTTTCACAAATGCTGAAGTCTGATTCTTCATTCTAATGGACTAAATAAACATTCAAGGAGACATTTAATCATATTGAGAGTGAAAAGTACATGCAAAACATCACAAAATATCATTTAAATACAGTTATGCCTGCCAAGATTCTTTGATCTTGTTTGTGATATATTTTGCAAATGGGCATATTCCTCAGAATTATTCGTGCATCAAATGGACGATAGGCCAAGCGAATACTCGATAGCCAGTGTTTTAGCAATGTGCTTGTGTTATGTTACCCCATCGATAAACACACAAAAAACCTCGGTTCGCCAAGAAAACAGAACCACAAACGTGAATATCATATTGTAACCCTACTAAACTGAGACAAATTTGACCACCTCAAAGTGTATACAATGTTTCATGTCCACATATACAACTTATAAAGTGCGCCCCCGTTTTTCGCGGGGGATACGTTCCAGACCCGATTGATGGAAATAAGTGATATTGGGAGACCATAGAAAGAACATTTATTTAAGTTTTTTACAATAGTTTTCCTCATTCAACTCACTTTAAAGACATTTACACAAAACACACTTAAACTAATTAAGTGCTTGTATTCACCGTAGCTGTCAAGAAAAGGGAAACGATCATATAACAGCACTTTGAGGAAACAAAAAGAAGACTCTCATGCTCCTACAATACTCCAAACGAGAGCCAAAGTGTGCTGGCTTCAAGCTGTTATTTTTAAGTTGATTAAAGTTGACACATACCACAAAAAAACGAAACCGTGTATATTTAAACACCAAAGTATTCATCCAACGGGAGTCCGCTAGCTTAATGGTAACATGTAATGCAAAACGCCATAGACAGGCTAACTTAAATTAGCGTAGATGTCAGGGTAATTATAAACCTTCAAACAAGTGCTCATTAAACACACATGGAGCTGTAATACGTACAAAGCATTAAAGGGTACACACAAGTACACTGTGTATTCTCTCTAGTCTGTGCGAAGGACGACTATTACTGGAGCTTTGTAGGGGACCTTATCTGACCCTTCCCATTGCTCTTAATTACACTGCAAGTTTACCTGCAGACCACAGTACTGCCTGGCATGTTGTGCCATAACATGCTACTACACTGAAGCCGTGCAACTCTCGCGCGTAAAAACCAGTCCAAAATGATGACGGAAAAATGTGCGACATAGCAAAACCGCTGTGTTCCCCGCTTCTCTGTGCACGGACTCTTTGCTGTGTCCAAAGATGAAGACAAAAAACGTGACTGTCGTGTAATTACGCTCATTTGCGGGGACTATTTCCCCGGCAGTTTCCCTCAGAGGAATATAAACCAAGCTCCTGAGAAGCATTTAGCCGTCACTGCTAATGCACCTGTGGGCCCCCGCAGCCCCCCCGCACCCCACCATCATCCCCTCTAATGGCTTTAATTTCTAAATGGACTCCTGACACCTGTCGTCCCTCGGTGACGTCTGGCCCGAAGGCACGCCGCAGGCCCGGCTTTTCGCGTGTTACGCATTGTTTCCGTTACGCATTATGGACGCCTTTCTACAGCCGACTTTTTCTCGATTCGGCGCCGCCGTTGGCCGTGAGTGATGCGAGCCCTCTGGAGATTTAGCAGGCGACAACGCTGCCGGGCAATCGCGCGCCCCGGCAATCCTTTTGGAGTTTGACAGATTTATTAGAGCCGGTGAGCGCCCTCTTCGTGCGACGGGTCCGCGATAAAGTGTTGTTTGGGGAACAATAACAAGGAGGGTGGTCGCGGCCCGCGGACGAGGCGCCCGCCGTATGTGTCGGCGTCCGTCGGGGGTTGTTTTCGCGACGACTTGAAAATGAGAACAGAAAACATCCCGAGGTGTCGTGCCGCGGTCTGGAATTGAGAAGCCCGCCGAGGTAATGGCAGCAAAGATGCTATCGGGGGCGGCGATGTGCACCGCGCAGGGCCAGCGAGTGGGCGGTCTGGATTTTTATGTCTGACTTGGGTTGAACTCAACAACGCCGATCGTGTCTCCTGATTAGATAAGACTAAGACGATTGCACAACAGGCTGCTGCGCAAACCGTCGGTGATTTATTGATCGATTTATTTTGTATCGTGTGGGATTTGACGTCGCAGAATTGAACACGATCCATCATGCTCAGCTTCCCATTTGGTCACTTTTCCCATCGGAAATAATGGAACTACTTTCGGTACTGTCGTAAAAGTGGATCGAAGATAGTACGTATCTCGTAGGTAGGTCGGTCGGTGGGTAGTTAGGTACTGTTATTGAATAGGTTGGTCGATAGTTAGGTACTGTAAATAGATAGTTACAGTAGGTTGATTAGTTGCTCGGTCAGCGTGGAAACCAGTTACTGTAGATAGGTGGGTAAGTAAGTCAGTCAGTAATGAGGTAGTTAGGTACTGTGAATAGGTAAGTTGCTCATTTGGTAGTTAGGTCAGTCGGTAGTTATTTACAATGCATCCGAGAGTGACAGCTGGGATAGGCTCCAGCACGCCCGCGACCCTAGTGAGGAGAAGCGGCTCAGAAAATGGATGGATGGATGGAAAAAAAGTGTGTCAAAATAAACATTTACACATCTCACTCTAAATCCTGAGCCTTCCTTATTAAGTGAGTCATGTATTTACTATTCTGTTATTTTCATTCTTTATCTGAATCCATGATTGCGTATGACTTTCTCCTTCTTTCTAACCTTGACCAAAGACACTTAGCTCAAGAAGGAGGCGACAACTGCTTTTCCAATCTACAGCTAATAAATTCCCATTAAAGGCAGCGGCTTGTCAGCAGGGCCGCCGTGTTGTTTAAATGAAACAAACGACTCCGGGCAGGTTTAGCGGCCGGAGCCGGAGCTCACCTTCGACGCGTGATTGCGGCCCGCCCGCCGTCACCTGCGTACGTGCCCGTTTGTTACCGCTCGCGCTTGCTGATGATGCGCCTCTCAGCACCTCTTACGGTACTTATTGCGTGTCCGTGCATTTCACGGGCACGTCAACGCGTGTGCGGGACGCCGTCCGTCATGTCGTCACGCGATAGTGGAGGGTCTCAATTCATTGTTAGAGTCTCTCTACCAGTCGGGGGTTTGGAGGCCTCACCGCCCCGGGTCTCTCGGTGTGGGACGTGTCCTGTCTGCCGGGCTGCTCTCGGGTGGACGCCTGGGCCTGATCCCGCCCCTCGATTGATCGAGGGGCGGGATCAACAGCAATTACAGGACACTTCTTTCAGTCTTTGTGTATGTAAAACGGTATCAATTCACTTGCATGTATCCACAGGCACACACCCTTTACTGCAGCAAATCGCTTGTGTATCCCCTCACTTATACTCTCGTCCTGTACACTTTTATAATTTACATAATGAATACCACCACACTTCAGTTGTACAGCCGGGTTCACGACCCTGGTCCTGCATGCTTCTTCTCCTGTCCTTGTCCTGTTCTATCTTGTCCTGTCCTTCCCTCACAGGGTGTAGCACGACAGCCCCATGCAACACTCATATTTAACGTTTCATTGTTGTAGATAATGTAATGATTTACTTCTCTCATCCTTCTTACAATTAGTGCTTTTTCTTTTGTCTGTGTTTCTTTCTCCCTTCTAGAAACTTTGTTCTGTTCGACTGATCAACTCTGATTCTCAATAAACCTCAATTATAATACCACAGCGAAACCTTAAAAACTCCTCTGTGACACAGTAAAACTGTTTCGGCATAAAAGGGACACAGATTTTCTATTCTGCTTAACCTAACAGCCAAACAGAACAACAACAAAAAAAAGGTCGATTGCTTGGTACAGTTAGCTAAAGTATGTTATTAGGTTGTTTGGTCAGTTGGTAAGTTGATTGGTCAGTATGTTGGGAAGGCAGGTAGTTACTGTAGATAAAAAAAAACAGAAGGAAGAAAGAAGAAGAAAAAGAGGTGAAAAAAAGTATGTTGGTCAGCCGGTCGCTTGGCAGATAAACCGGTTGATAGGTGGATTGGCCGGTATATTGGTAGTTCGGTTCTGTAGACAGGTAGGCTGGAAGTATCAGTAGGTAGGTAGTTTGTTAGGTAGGTCCATCAGCTAGTTAGTTCTGTATGTAGTTTGTCAGTCCATTGATAGGTTGGTTGGTTGGTGAGTTGGGTCGATCAGTTGGTAGCTTGGTTGGTTGGTAGGTAGGAAGGCAAGTCGTTCGGTGGGTCAGCCAGTCGTTAGGTTTGTTGGTTGGATGGTAGTTAGGTACTGTGCCAAGGTTGGTACAGTAGATCAGTCAGCAGTTGGTAGGTAGTGGGTCATTCACTTGATCGGTTGATAGGTCGATCGGTTAGTGAACTTGGTCCGTAAATAGGTCAGTTGTTAGGTAGTTAGGTATTGTAGATAAGTCAGTCAGTAGTTAGGTTTGTTAGTCAGTCAAATTGTTAGGCTGGTCAGTCGTTAGTTAGATCAGTCTTCTGGGTTAGTTGGTATGAAGGTAGTTACAGTGGCTACTGTAGGTCGATCGTGGTCAAAGGAGAGTTGTCGAAAGATGTCCTTTTGAAACGCATCTTTGTTGGTTGTTTAAGCTGCACACTTTTGACCACACACATGGGAAATAAATGTTGCTTTTTTTCACCCTGATGTTGCAAAACCACTCGGTCTATTATTTTGCAGCACCCGCCTGAATTCTTGCCAAGGAAGTCGTGGAGGTTTGCGTTTAGCGGCGTACAATGCGGCCTGTCGTACTGTTGCCGGGAGCCCGCCGGCGAATTCAATTAGTGTCTCTCTTGTGCGGCCGTGGCCGCCTCGTGCGTTTGGCCGCCACAAAACATGACCCCCCCCCCCCCCCCCCATCCCCTTTGTAGCGGCTGCCTAATGAGATCGTTACAGCCAGCCGGCCGGAACCTGAACGAGCACCTGTTGTTGGAGCCCTTGTTGTGCATTGCCTCAACGCTGGAGGGATATTCGCTCACGGGACGTTCCTCGCCACCTGAATTAACAATTGCGCGTCCTCGCTCGCTGTTGCTGATCTATTTTTAATCATCCTATAGATGTTAGTGATTCATGAGAATTAATTGGAGGTCTTTTGAAGGCCTCGTGGCCATTTTCTCTCTGCACAATTACACCGTGCGGATGTGCTTTTCTGAAACTTTGAGATGCTAGCAAGCTGTGATGAGGCTCGTTACAAGTCTGAACCATCCGAGCAAAAACTGAAAAATAGTTTACAACCCAAGGCTGCGCGGGCATCAACTGTATTTCTTTGATTTGTCCAATTCGTGGCTGTCTTGTTCCAGGAAAAGAAATGCTGCAGCTTAAATGTCATGATCAGCACATTCAGGGTTGGAGTTGAGAGGATTTCCGTCCCAATTATGGAAGACATTTTTAAAGTTGCGCTTCATTCTTCTGCCTCAAAGCTGATTCGGCAGCCTTGAGGCATGAATCGTGACGCTGACGCTTCCAGGGCGACGCTCCATCCCGAGTTGGAAGGACAAAGACGTTCAGCGATATATATACCGAGAAATGAAAGAAAAGGGTTAGATCTCCAAATCTTAAATGACTTCAATGTCTTGGCTGCACCCTTGGCTTTGTCCTCGGACGCCGCACTACATAACTTCAGGGTATCCCAAAAATATTGACAGCAGTCTATAGTCCAATAACCAGTTGTCGGAAGTAATGACGTTCAAATACTTTGTTGCCTCACTGGATTTTTCCGGTAAATTTACTTTGCCTGAGTATTTGTTTCTGGACGACTTACATTTTATTTGCTCGCTTCATTTGAAAACTGAAAATTGTACTTTCTACTCGTGGTCAAAGTAGGCTCGTTACTATTTTCAGCGTCTGCGGATGACGACGCGACATAAAAAAAAAAAAGATGTAAATAGAGAGAAGTTCAAGTCAAATGCAGTTGAGATCTTGATTGATTTATTGAGATCTGGGGGACGCAGCGACGTGAAGGAATGTCAGCCAGGGAGCACTTGTGTAATTTTCAGTCTGTACATTATTAACTTTTACTTTAGTAAAGGAGTTGAATCAGTACTTGTACTTTTACCATAGTTTTACCATTTTGACTGATTCTTCAAGACAGACAAGCTGGGCAACCAAAAATGTACTTGACGAATATATTCATCGGCGGCAGTAAACGCTTGGATTCCAGTTGGCGAATAGAAACAAACATCCCTGGCAGTGAATAAGAAAATTACAGACCTTGAGTGCTTTTGCCACCTCTCTTTGCTTTGGCCCGTGCCTTCTATCTCTGCCGTAGCTCGGCGTCCGCGTCACGCTGCCGCCTCAGTGAAGCAGAATGAATGTGTGACAGCAGCCGCCTCTGACTCGTTTGCCGAACCCCGCTGATCGGGCAGATGCTCTCCGGCCCGATCTGCTCGCACGCAGGGCGGCGAGGCTTATTTATACGGTTGTTGTTCCTGTGCCCATGGCAAGGAGTGCATCTCCTTGGTTGGCATCTTGCGGGCTACTTTATGTGTAAATGACGCTAGCAGGTGGCATAGTGCGTTGTCCGCGGCAAAGACAAGAATCCCAAGCAATCGTGGCAAGTGTGCCTGAACAATGTTGCCGCTTGCTGTGCTCAGACTTGAGTCGAAGGTGCAGTTGTTATTGCAGATTCTTTTATCTTTTGCAGCAGCTATCGTCAATAATGTTAGCCTAAAATGGCTCAACTCCACAATGACGCTGCACTGATTTGTATTATTTGGAACAGTTTTCTGACCTTTGAGCCACTACTTTAGTGCCATTTCCTGGTTCGATTAGAATTGGTCTTCTTTATCATGCCATTGATGGAGACAATGAGAGCAAGACAACACCTAACAACACGATCAACAGGACCGTTGCGAGCCTTCAAGCAGGAAGTGGCTCCTGAGCTTAGGGTGTCATCAGTAGGTTGCGACAGCCAGACTGGAAGAGTCACTGAAAGGCATAGAGGTGGAGGTCCTTGGAAATGTGCATGGGTCAAACGCCTGTTGTGAATTTTCACCTTGATAGAAAACAGCAAGTTGCGCAAAAAAGTACCGAAACATTGAAATGTTGGACGTGCACTCAAACGTTTAGAAAAGGTCAAAAAATAAAAAATAAAAAAAGCAATTTATCTTCCATGAACACAAATGATAATGAGAGTTCCCTTTTTATGTAGTTTAACAAATGACTAAACACCAGTGGTGCACATAATTACTAGTACTATAAATGCAAGTTATGGTCAATAAATGTCAATTATGGACTAAAATCGGACCTTAGGTTAGCAGCACAATTGCACACCGTTGTTAACTGCAAGCACAATATTAAACTAGATGAAATCAGTGGGTTTGTGGCGACGTCAATCAAAGAGGATCATGGCTATCTTGAGATTCTTGTTCCCGCTCTTGTGCTGGTTGCCGCTTGCGTACCTAATGAAGTGTCCAGTAAGTGACTCTTGTCAGCAGGAGCAGCCGCAACTCGGTCCGGAACAGTCGAGTCCAGAGTTCAGCACCTTCGGGCTGCAATTCACAACGAATGTGACGGCTTGTAATGGCTTTCTGCAGACGCGCGCCATCATCTTGCTTCCTTTCATCTCTTAACCTTCCGCCGTTGCCCCTCTTTTAGCCTCCCGATGCGTCCCCCCGCCTTGACATCTTCCTCAAAAGTGCAGCTCTCATCCGCACGCCCGTGACATTTCCATTTTTTTTCCTGACGGCAAACGGACGAGAAAAGCTTCGCAGATTGATAGAATTCGGACGTAATGAGAGGCTTTAAGTCGGAGGCTGTCAGGTGAGAGTGCATCTCGGCGCCGCCGACGCCTCGTAAAGGTCAACGTGCTTCTTAATCAAACATCAGCTGTCAGCTGGACGTAGATACTCCCCCCGCCGGGTTTAAAGTTCGCCTTCCCCACATCTGGTGAGGCCGGGTTGGAAAATGTCTGGTGTAAATCAGTCATGAGGCGCGTTTGATGTTGGGATGAGCATTCGGGCTGGGCCAAAAGCGCCATCCAATTTTTAGCGCTTTTATACGATATGTCGGTTAGGGTAGGGTTAGATTTGTGTTTAAGGGTTAGTGGACATGGATTAAAGTTAAAGTTGGGGTTCGGATTTGGTGGCATAGAGTTTATGGAGTTAGGGACTAGGATTAGTGTGTGGATATTTGGGTTCAATTTAGGGATATTTGTTAGGGTGTGTTTTGGGTTTAGGTTTAGGCTTCTGGGTTAAGACTAGGGAATGGTTATGGGTAGGGATGGGCGGGCCGATACAAGGTATTGGCATCGGGCTGATAACTGCCTTATTTCAAGGTATTGGGTACTCGCGAAGGCAGATGCTTAAGGCGCTACACTGCGGCGATTCGACACATCGGTGAATCGTCATGTGTGGAAGAAAGAAAGAGAAGGTCTTTGCTCACAATGATCTGTCATTGTTTCAATTCAAATTCGATCTAGCATAGTATCTGGACTTGGTATCGGTATCAGTGAGCACTTAAGAGGGAATACTGACACTGGGATCGCTCTGTTGTTTCAACTTGGCAACATGACATTTAGTAGACATCTATCATGAGTTGACCCATACAAAAGTATGCCATTTTGGTTCGAAGCGGCCATTTTAGACTCATTGTGGCCTTATACAGAGGGCCCTTCAATGAGATGAGACTTTGTCCCACTGCTACCAAATCTGAACCATGAATATTAGACAGACAGGTGGCGCTAAACTACCAAAATATTTAGTGTTTGTTGGTGAGTGTCCAAACAAAAATGACAGTGTTTTTGGCAGACTCTAATTGGATGTTTTTGTCTGCTTAAATGAGCGTTTTCCGGAATGAGCTAAATATGAATCTTCCACCTTTAATTGGGAGCTGTGGCACTGGAGCCTCACATCTGTTGTTTGAAGTACTTGCCTGCAGAATGCTAATTGTCCTCCAGTTTGAGTCGAGAGCACGACTGCAGAATTGTCTTTCGTATCCGTTCGAGGCCTTTCAGTGAAGCTGACGTTTAGCTCACCTTCTCTGGGGAAATGGATCAACATTGGCGTGCTTTTTCTTTCCGGAATCCAGACTAAGATAATAGCGTTTAGACACTAGCCGTCACTGACGTTTTGCATTTGAGCCAGCAAAAAGAAATGCCAATGAACATGGCCACAAGACACTTGCAAAGTTCTGGTCGCCGCCTTGTTTATGTTTGATATTTGCTACATTGGCACGGCGACGCTGCAAGTGTCAAAAGTCTTCACTTTCATTTCTGCTGTTTATTTGTTGCAAAACAAGGCCACGACCGCCCGGGTGAGAGCGAGCGTCAAGAGTCAATGAGACGTATGGAAGCGAATAAATCTCTGCTCCAATATTTGCCTTGTTTATGGCGGCGTGCGTCGTATTAGCCGTCGCCAAACACGGAAGACGCGAGCGGCGCCGTGCAAATCCCCCGCGGGGCCGTGGAAACATTTGAACCTCGGCGAGTTTGTCTGACGCATAATCGCTCGCTCAAATAGAGAACGATAAGGCGAGCCGGGCGGTGACGGTGAGGATGCAAATGAAGTGTTTGCCGCCGCCCACAGTGCGGGAAGCCGCAGTAACCTCCACTGGGACACACTTTGTTGGGGCTTCACAAACACCGAGCGAAGCGTGTGTCTTTAGCAGAGCGAGGCCCCCGTTGCACAGCGAGCGAGGGGCTGCTTGTGAACGCGCGCCGCGTTTTCCTTCAGGGCCCGTGAGACTCCCAACGCTCCTTTTCATCTTGCGGGATGAGTCTGCCTCCGTCTCCCACGCTGGCGGGGGCTCAAGGGGATGTGGCGTTGCTTTGTCCGCCACGTCGCCCCCGCTTCTAATCTCTGGGGAGTGGTGCGGAGGACAGGTGGGGGCCATCGCTCACTCCGTGTGCGCTAACAAGGATCTCCTTGACCGGCAGCCGCTGTCACTTTGTCGTTATTTTTAGGCCAAATACCAAGAAATCCAGTCTATAGACCTTTTCACAGTGACGTCACACGAACGAAAGCACAAACAAATGGATCCTTATGTGTTAATTATTTTTTGTGTTCGTCTTCTCTACCGCCGTAGTTTGAATGTGTGAAGCGTCAGTCAAAAAGAAAATGTTCGGCGAGCTAAATTACTTCAAAGGAGATGGAATGACGGCCTTGATTCACATCTCAGCATGTAGGTTGATTTGAAAGTAGATTTCAAAAATAGAAAGAAAAAAAGCACCGTATAAATAAACCAGTTTGATAAAGTGGAATTAAGATGAAAATCACACACTCGTAGTTGAAAGGCTTAATTTTATTTATTTATTTCTTGGGGATAGTCGCCGCTCAAGTTGACTTGGACTGGTGGATGATGATGTCACGCATGCCTTTAAAGGGCGTGGCCTCGCGAGTCACGACGGAAACTATGACTCCAGCTCCGGTTGGCCTTTTACGACGTGGTTAGGTCGCTGTTAGCGTCCCAGGCCCAGGAGGCGCTCCGACCTTGGACTCGTCCGTCTCGCTAACCGCCTTTCAACTAGTTTACCTGCATTCAGTTATGAACAAAAGGAATATGACGCAACAAGAATGACATGAAAAAAAGGTGTGCAGTGCGAATGAAGACCGTTTAAAGGAGAAAGGATCACAATTTACACATTTTGCATCAATATTTGCATTGTCATTTATATTTTTCTCTCCATATGTTCAAATCTTATGGACTAAATTTTCAATTTGGACCAGATAAAAAAAAAAAAAGCATAAAATAATTTTTAAAAAAAACCTAAGTAAAAATTTTATAAATAAAATAAAACATTAATGAAAACAACCAAATTTAAGTATAAACAATAAACTGTAAAAAAAAAAAAAAAAAAGCTACAAATAATAAAGAAGAACCTAATATAAAATAAAATTAAGTCAAAAAGACAACATATAAAAAATGACAACCATAGTTTAATTTTAAAAAGTAAACAAATATTATACCAAAATAAAGCTACAAAAATAATGTACAACCCCAACAATTAATAATACTATATTAAAAATTAAAAGTACATATTTAAATAAATGATATTGCAAACAAGAAAATAAAGAATACCAAGCTAAATAAATAACCTATTGGTCAAACTATCAAATAAAACCTGGATTTATTTTTTTCATAATTTCATGTGTCCATAAAAATATACAAAACAAGCATGCTTCTTTTTTTTTTTTTTTTTTTTTTTTGCTGACAAGACTTAAAAGCTTCCAAAAAGCTTTGTGTTTTCACCGCCACATAACCCATTTACAGACACACCAAAGACGAAGTGAAATTGCTTGTACGTTGACGCTTTTATAACTCCCCCGAGTTTTGTTGTTATCGTCCGCTGTCGTTATTAGAATATTCTTAACATACATTCAGAGTCACTAACGAGCCGCCGGAGAAGAAAGTTTGAACCCAAACTTTCATCTTTTATTCACACGACGTCTTTCATCTCCAAGCGAAGACATTTTCATTGTCATCATCTTTTTTCGGGGGGGTGATATTTCCACCCAGTGTCGTACTCGTATGCTCCTATTAATAACACTTCCAGTCAAATATAACAGTGGCAGGACTTTTACGATGAGCAATGGGCCTATTTTGCGTGGAAGCACCCGTGTTCACTTATCTCAATAGCACACAGTCACAAGCTGAATGTCAACTTATTAACCAGCGCTGTAATACAAATTCAATTGTGAGGACAAACCGATTTCGCAGATTGCCGAGCGACTTTGGAATGGATTTTTTTGAGCCCGTCTTCGTCATCGCTCATCGGCGGGGATGCGCAACGAAGTCGCGTGTCATCAAATATTCACGGGCGTCGACCGCAGTATGTTAGGGAGATCAACGGGAGCCTGTTTAAAGCGTCTAAAGTGCACGACGTCATGCTGGCGAGAGCGAGCGAGTGCGCCGGCAACGCTTCCTGTCCATTCCCGTCACTTCATGCTTAATCTGGAGTCAGGTGTGCGAGGCTGCAAATGGATCCAATTAGTCCTTAAATTAATGTGTTTTTTGGGGGGGAAATTGAGGCAATTAAAATGTTCACAGAGAAGCACAGGTGCACTTTCACACTGCTGCTTTCATAATTACACTGATAAAAGACAATTTGCATATCTCATTTCATATCATTTACATTCATGTGCGCTGAAACTTTTTAGTTTTTTTTTTTTTTTTTTTTTTTTTCCAATCAATCTGAAAATTCGGCCCCCGAAGCCAGTCTCACTTCGCATCAGGAAATTTGGTGGGCGTGTCGGTCATCAGGAGACCCACAAAAAAGTGTCAAGAAGCCTTGCCCGAGAAGACACAGGAAGGCAGCCATTTTGGGTCAAAATGACGCTTTTCAGGTCTTTTTGTCCAGTTACGGGTTTTCTTGTCGTCAAGATTTTGTCCAAATTTGAAGCACAGATTTGAGAAAGATTGTGTTCATCTTAAAGGAGATTAAGGGATTAATCTGTGAAGGATTTGAGTATTTTTCTTGTGATTGCGTGTTAGTGCCGCGTGGTGGCAAAGTTTGAGGAATTGCCATTGTTGTGTTATTTATTTATTTATTTTTTTTACAGTAAGGCGCTATAGCACCACCTGTTGCTCCGGCATACACCTAAGCGCCGTGATATGCATTTCAAACATTTTGAATGTAATATCTGTCAACGCTACTTGCTCGGACACCTTTAAAAAAAAAAAAACGAACAAAACAAAACAGAGAATAGTGAGGATTTTCACTTTTGAGTAATGCTGGTGTGGACAAGGCGGAGCACAATCTATTTGGCCAACGAGGCTGAGTGGATGACAAGCGCATCGGTCCGGTTCGTTCATCGTGCACGATGCGCGGACAAAGGCGCCCTCAGATTTTCCATTTGAGGCCGCCGAGAGCCTCATTGAGTCTCCATCGCCCCTCGTCAAAGCGGACAATATGTTGCAATTGCCTTCTCGGACCTCTGCGATTTATTATTATTGTTATTTTTTTTCATTTTGTCTCCTGCTCGCTCCATCTTTTGTTGTGGTCCTGAGGGGGCACTGACACGTCCGCAGTGAAATGAAAGGTGGACAACTGTGGCGCATTTGCGGGCGTTATTCAACCTTTTGACGGATCTTTCAATACCCGCAGAATATTGTGTTCTGTGACCACGTAAGCATCGACTCTGCCAAAAGAACGAGTGCATTCTCTTCTTTCGCTAGAAAGAAAACATTTGTTTTTAGCTTTTTTCGTTCTTTAGTAATCAGCAGTAGAACATAACTTGGTTTCGCCAAAAACACTGGTTACTGACTGAAAACAAGCTTTTTGTGAAAGGAAACATGTCAAGCAGAACAGTGACTTTTACGCTAATATTTGTTTTGTTTTTTTGCTTTTGTGACACCTCAAACTATAAAACACCAAAAACAAGACTGAGAAAGGGCTTTTGATGGCAACATTATTTAGAGCTATGGAACGAAACTCGCCGTGAGCGATGTTGACTCACTGCATGGCTTGAGTGGAACATTATTGGCTTTTTTTGTTTTTGTTTTTTGTTGACATGGCATTCTTCATTCATGAGCTGTGTCATCTTTATCTTATAGCTAAGCGTACTCTGTTCGAATGCGAGGTGCCTAAACTTGTCCGACTTCCAACCATGTTGGCATCTCTCTGCCTCACAATCGACATGGCAACAAGCCAATATTCACCCCCTAATCTTTATCCTTAACTGAAAAGTTGCGCTGTTCTCAAAGCGATGCAACGCTGCCATCTACTGGCTTCTGGTTGAGTTGTTTAGAAGCTTGAATTTCACTGACAAACTGAGCGAGACCCTCTTTACTCCCACCCGTTGAAAAATGGGCTTGACGAATATGTTCGTCGGTGGCAGCAAACGGTTGGATTCCAGTTAACGAATGTAAATCTCCATGTCAGTGAATGAGTTAGTTGACCAATTACTTAAAGACAAATGTTAAATGTATACAGTAGATACATTTTTATTCGATTTATTATAATTGTATTACATGACCAATGATTTAATTAGATCAATGAATAATAAATACAAAAATAGATTTTAGTTAAGCAAATTTAGGCAAAATGAATACAAACAAACAACGTACAGTAAACCTTCCATGGGCCAGATTAACGAACAGCGGGTCACTTCCTGGACTTGCGTAGTGTGTCCCAATACTTTTGTTCATATTCTACCTTGTTTATGAAGCCTGTTTAGTGTTGAATTTAGTGCGTAGCTGCATCTTTTTTTTTTTTTTTTTTTTTTTATAAATGTGATATAAATTCACGCAGCTCGCACTGCCCGCCGCTTCCCCGTGACTGACGCTCGGGAGATGTTTGCCGCAATTTACGAGGGCAAATTGTGGGACGTGTATAAATCTCAGCGCGGAGATTAAACGCCGGCTGAGAGTCTCTCCGCTTTCAGCAGCCTTGGAGCGTTAAATGCTTTCCAAGCTATTTGTGTGTGGCCTTGCTCATCCTGTAAATGCACACCGAACTCATAACCTTTCAATTGAAATGTAGAGAAGGTCATCTCGTTTTTTATTTTCCTGTTTTGAAAGCCCTTTTTATATTATACTTGCAGCGAATGAATGGCTTATTTAGGGACCTCAACATGCTTGAAAAATCCCCAATTTTGGTAAGTGCATGTACCCTACTGAATATTTTTGTATTTTGTGGGTCCCCAGTATGACCTCCCAAGACTCGCTCAGTGGCGCCCCCTGGAAAGGTAGCAAAAATTAGCCCCTGACACCAGTTTGACCGATGGACATGAAATTTGGTGCACGTGTCTCGCATAAATGGACACATGGAAAAGTGTGAAAAACACCCGTGTCTCAAATGAAACAATAATTTGGCCATTTTGGTTCAAAGCAGCTCATTTCCGGCGGATTTCAGGGCTTTTACTTTTATGAAGTCTCACTAAGGAATTCACCCAAACGTAATAATAACTTGGCAAGCTGTTCTGCCTACATAGTTTCTGTCATGTTTGAATATATATTGGCAAAGGAGGATCTCATGGAACAATTACAGGTTTTGCCTGTAGTGGAAAGCAAGAAAGAAAGAGATGGATGATTTACTGTGGGCTCCGGTAATCCACCCGCCGTCATTTAAGTCTAGCCAAGCCGCTTGTCCTGGGGACTCTTCTGCCCGTGTGGATCCAAAGGAGAAGCGATAGCGAGCAGCAATGTCGTCGCTAATTGCCACACGCCCGATCGATGCGGCCGCACGGAGGTGGCGCTGTGGCGCCGCGCATACTAATCGCCGTGACTGCAGCTTAGCGGCTCATCTTCATTAGCGCAATTAATTCCGTGTGACTGGAAGAGTCCCTGTCGAGCCTTATCAAATAAAACACTCTTTATGCACTACACTCACTAGACAATGGCCGCTGACGTACAGCAATCGTGCTGAGCTGCGGTGGGGCGCTAACAACTTGACGCGCCGCTGCCGTCATTCGCTCGTTTGAATGCACCGCGACCTCGACTGACGGCTTTCGTCCGTTCCAAGTTCCAAGTTTGTAACGCAATTTACTACCTCGAAATGACTTGGAATAATAAATAAGAAAAGAAAATGTATCGAAACAAACTGGTTTTAGCAAGCTGAAAAATCACACGTCGGAAGTGTGACTCTTACGTAACCTTCAAAATTTCAGCATTGTCGGTTTTAGTAAAAAAAAAAAAGTAAAATAAGGATGCCAAGACTGCTTCAAATATAAGCAAAATATAGGATTCTTATGACTAAATTGTGTCTTATTATACTCAATGATAAATTGTGCTTTTTGATGATAAAATCAAGCATTCCTCATACAAAAATACAGCATTTTATGAAATATTTACTAGTTAATAGTTAAAACTAGTTCATAGTTTTCAAGGCTAGATATTCAAGTGCAGCCTCTTGGAATGTTTTGGGGAAGAAAATTGGATTTGTATGCAGTTGACATATTTATATTTGTGCTAATAATACCGAATTTGTTGATTGCTATATTTTTGCTGATTATTTTGCTCATTTTTTTGACGTCTTATTTTTGGGCAGATCAATTTGCATACTATTTCCTTCTTCTTTCAAACTGTGTTTTCATGTGTGATTATGCTGTTTGTTATGGTTTTTTGTTTGATTCCCAACTTAATTGGATTACAAAATGTCTCATTTGATTTCAATATAGTATTTTTCTACGATGAAAAAAGAAAGAAAGATCTGCAGTGTAATTTAATAATGTCACACAAGAAAATCTTGCACAATTGGTGTCGTATTGAGATTTGACTCCTTTCAACATGTCGCAAGTGTGTTGCTGACTGTGCACTTTTTGCATGCTCGCCAATGTGACGTCAGTGGCTCGTGTTACAGCTACTCGCGCGCAAATCTTCCACTTTCGATGTCGCAGCATTTTTCCATTTTCCTGCTCTTGAAAAGAGACAACGCGCCGTTTTGTAACTTGACATTGACCGCTGCACTTTGAGTTCTCTTCTGAGGGCAAATGACGGCGCTGGTCTGAGGTTTGCAATCATCTCATAAAAAAAAAAAAAAAAAAAAAAAAAAAGGTCATTACTCTTCCATTTCAAAGCCAATTTGCTCATTTTCTACATTCCCCTCCCTGAAATGGAAGGTCCGCGCTTGAGTGGGAGACATTTGAGTTGCGCGTGTACTGTGGATGGCTTTTAAATGAATAGTGAATTATGAAGCGACGGCATCCAATCCAAGCTTATTGATTCTCTTGATATAACAAATATAAATGTGTTTACCTTTCTTCTCTTAAACCTCTTTTTAAAAAAAAAATAAAAATCAATAATTACTTTAAATCCACACTTTTCCATTCTCTCTCTCTTTTTTTTTTAACCTTTCGTCTTTCACAAGCCGCCCTGTAAAAGCAGAGTGAACAAATGCGGGAATAAATGTATTGATTTTAAATGCATATGTGTCTGTGTGATTGGTTAACTAAAAACAGGCAGCCGTTGTTGATTGCACACACAGCCGCGATAGGTGAAAATCTGCGATTTATAGAGAGACCAGGCAAAAAACATTTCTAACAGTTTGACATTTCAACTTATTACACTTAAACTTATTAAAACATACTTTTAAACGGATTCTCTAGCACCTCTTCTCACCCTCTTAGTTGTCACTCTGAGGAAATGAGAAGAAGAGTCTCTCGCTCGTGTAGTTCTCCAAATGAGAGGCCAAGCGTGCTCGCTTCAAGCAGTTCGGCGCTCCCAGGTGAACTTTTCCGTAAAACGGACACATAAAACCGAAGACTGTTACACAGTGAATATTTAAACTCCAATATGTTCAACCAAACCTTATCATTTCATCTCACAAAAGTCTGCTAGCTTAATGCTAACACATAATGTCAAGCGCCATAGATGGGCTAATGGAAATTAGCGTTGATATTGCAGTAAGTATAAACCTTCGAACAACTGTTACTTTAACACACACGGAGGAGCAACACAAAAGCAGAGCATACGACAGTAGGCAAATATTCTCTCTGCTCTGTGCGAACGACGACTATTACTGGAGATTAGTTGGGGACCTTCTCTGCTTCTTCTTCTTCTTCCACTTAATTACACTACGTCTCTTCTAATTACAGTACATCTCTTCCAGTCGAGCTCAGTGCTGCCCAGTATTTTGTGGTACGACTTATGATGACACTGAAGGCGCAAAACTCTAAATCGGGACTTTCCTATTTGCTGTAAAACCGCCCCAATAAACAATGACTTCAAAAAAGATGAACCCCAAAATAACAGCGTTCGCTGTATGAATAGCCAGCACTTGTACAGTATAGCAGTGCGTTGTGTTGTTGCTGTGTATTCGTGTGCGTGTTTCCTCCTTCCTGCCATCTTTCCGAAAGCATCTGTTGCCTTAAACGCGCTAAACGTACGCCTGCATGTCGTCAGCAAAATGCGCCTTCGCACCCATTAAGTCAATTTTATTCATCTGCAGCTGTTGGACGAGAAACCTTCAGTCCACTATCTTAACTTGCGACATGCATTAAGCCTCCTGCACACTGCAGAAATAACTTTTAATATTGGGAACACCTGCACAAGCTAATGAGAGCAGTACAAAAAATTTACAGTTTCTTTTCAATTTTATATATATATATATATATATATATATATATATATATATATATTTTTTTTTTTTTTTTTTTTTTTTTTAGGGAGTAACCAACCCAGAAAACACTTGTTGGTACTTCAAAAATGTTTTGAGATATATTTCCCCCCAATGCTATTATAATGGATCTCAATTGGCCACGGATATTCGCTATTCCTTACTTCGTTCCTTACCCCCTGTTTACGTAGCCGTATGTCTGTATTATACTGCCCCCGGGTGGCCAACGCAGGGACACCGGCTGGAGCAGCACAATATCCATTGAATTGAAGCAAAAAATGTGACACAAACAGTTTAATTTCCTTACATTCCATTTAATTATGTCATTACTGTCTGTTTTTCTGAAGTACAATATTATACTGTGCTAAATGGACAAAACATGCATGCGCACATAATAATTCATTCCATTTTGTTGCCTGTGCTGAAACATGTAATGGAACGAGGCATGCCTAAAGCGATGAAACTAGCACGTATGAAAATATGACGAGGTGTTTGTTGACATGTAAAAGTCGGCGAGCAGGCAGTTTGTCAAAAAAAATGTTGTTGTCATTTTTTTTCCTTTCCAACTTCATATCTCAGTTGCTTTTTCAGTCCATCAGCTGCTGGATTTGTCGGCGTCTCGCTGAGCCGTCAAAACGGCAACTCAACCCTCACGAGGACTTTTTCCGTGAGCGAGCGCGTCGACGCGTGGTCAGAGGCGAGACATCAGATAACTGAGATGTGTGAGCCTTTCTTTTTTCCTGCCTTTTGCTGAGTGTCTTTGCAGTTTTTTTTTTTTTTTTTTTGTGTGCGCAGCTTCGGATCCACACGTCCCCACACTCAAGCGAACCTTCATCTCGCCGCCCTTCTGCATTTCCCATTTCGACTTTATCCCGGCCATTGCAAATAGGATTGCGACTCAATCCAGCACGCTTGACATAAAACTGTCATTAAAGTGCAGAATGTGCAAAAAAAAAAAAAAAAAGTTTGAACTTTGGCCTCCATCCTCCTTTATGATGGATTTGTACTCGTAAATCAATTCTAGATTTTTGGGGTATGTTTAACAGTAGTTCAGGTGTCAGAAGCGGCGTTTCCTTTCTAAATGTTGACACATTTATTACATTAAACACAGCCATAAATAGACACTACATAAATGACATTAAGAACATTTCATATGCACTGGACAATGTTAATATAGGACAGCTGCAATAAAGTGCAGCTTTTGCTTCCCAAATAGTGAATTTTGCCGGTTATTGATGGCAGCACCACATTAGTAATTACAAATATGTCATATAGTTGCAACTCATAGTGACACGCTTGCCAAATAGTGAACCCCAGATTATTGATGTAGGTGTCCAATTGGAGTCATACGATAATGTGACAGTGATCACATGCAGAAGCCGAAGAGCAATATTGGCAAACAAGGAGCAAACATTTCATGCTGCTGAAATTCATGATCACAACAAGTCATTTGCAGCTTAGTTCCCGAGTTGATTATGAGTTTGTTATTCAATAATAACGCCAGCGTGTGCAGGTTGAATTTGAAGGCCCGGACGCCTTCAATCGGGTTCTTGCCATTCAAACCCGAAGAGCGGCCGCCAGGACCGCTTGTCTTCTGAATCCCGCTGGGAAGTTGACTTGCAAATTGGCTTCTCGGTCTTGGGAAAGTGGACTTCTTCCAACGGAGCCCAAATTTGAAGTTTATACGGCCAGATTGATCCCCCAAGTGAGCGGCGGGCTGGTTTATGACAGTACTCGGGTTGAAAAATGGCCCCCATCAGAGAAATGTGGCACAGCGGTAAAAATTCATGGCTCCTCTCTCTCACACTCACACCTTTTTTTTTTCTGCTCTCTTTTCTCTCCTGTCATTTCTTCCCACCCCCCTTTCCTTTCTTTGACAATGTCAAATCTCGCACACATCTCTGGCTGCTCATCTTCCCGACGCGCGCGTACGACTTCTGTCAGCTGGGACTTTTGTTCTTCTTGAAAGGTTGCCCCGCAGACCGTTTTTTACGGGGTACATTTGGGACAGAATACGCTTAAGAAGAAGCCTTAGCAACTTACTTGGCTATTATTGGCTCAAGAATAGTCTCGCTTATTTGATTTGTATCATACAGTGAAGCCATACAGTGAAGGGGATAGGGACCAAAAAATCAGCAAGTAAATGATGCCCCCCTAAAACGGTTCATAATTGCCAAAGATGCCACAATATTGCGGCAAAGCACGACTCGTGTCCAAATGAAGCTCCTCAACTCACTTTGACGTCATTACTGCGCTAAAGCCCTACTTTTGACTACTTGAAGCCGCTCAACCTGATCTGATGAAATGTGATCGATACGAATGGGTAAAATGAGATTCTCCATGTCAGCCACATCTGGATCCAATCTGGATTGAAACTTGATTTGACGTGACAGCCCTGCGACAGCACATTTTCATTCAAATCCAATTTAAGAAATATTTAGACATTTTTTTTTTATTTGTTGATCATTTCAATTACATAAAAATTAGAAAGCAATAAATACATATATTTTAAAAAATGTATGAGTATACTTAAAAGAATGAATTATATAAACAATGAAAAATCAATAAAAATGTACAACAATAGTAATTTAAACAATAAATACACAATTTCATGCAAATACACAAAGATCATTTTAAAAACATAGAGAAATGAAAAAATTGAAATGAATAAATTACCACTCTGTAATTTAACAGACACTCAAGAGAAAATACGTTATGATGAAGAGCACCAACGCGATATTTACTTTTCCCTGCCCTTTAGATATTCAAATCAATAGAATATTTGAGTGTCTGTGCCATTGTTTACATATCGTATGTCAGATGGATTGCCACCTGCGTGTGCCCGACAAAGGCGTTCGGAGTGAGGACGAGGATGGGGGAGGTGTTGCGTTCATTCCGGGGAGAGCGCCCGCCCGCCTGCGCGAGGCGGGCTAGCATGAAATGAGAACGCGGCCGTCATAAATCATGGATGGGACGGATGCCCTCGCAAATGTGAATTTTCTTACACGGCCACGCCTTTGCCTCAACACGGAGGCTAAAATATAAAATACATATTTGGGTGATGGGGATGAGGGGGGGTGGCAGTCGAATAAACACTTTGCATGTTGAGGATGTGCATGTGGAAATGAAATATTTGCACTCACGGGACACTTCATTAGGTACACCTGCACAGTGTTACGAGACCCAACACATGGCGACATGTATGCATTCACGACACCCGTGTGGACGACTGCAGTCATAACTCATAAATGTTCAACACCATTTATTGAATGAATCTTGTATTGTAATAATAACACGAGGCCACACTTAATCCAAGACTAAATGAAGAATATTTGTAATGTATTTCTCGTATTTGGAGCAATTTAAATGACACTGCCTCACTTACGTTTCTCTTCCTCCTGGGGTTTACTGCGCCTTTAAGTTAAGTAAAATTACATTTGTTTGTCAAAAAAAAAGAAAATCAATGGTAAGCTATTTTGCAGAAGGTCTGTTGTGCTGCAGCCGAGTAATCGAGTCACGCGTGGACGTAATCCCTTTAGGAAGCGGTCTGCGTTAGGATTTTGATTTTGATTTTTTTTTTTTATATATTATTATGGTTATTTTACAACAGGCCCGCCTTTGCGAGAGGCGAGTGGGTTGTTTCCCAGCATGCTTTGCTTGAGAGGGAAGATTATGATGTTATCTTCTGAGGCCAACAACAATGAAAGGATGATGGCTGATATTACATTAGATGTTCTGTTGTCATATCTGTTTACTTATCATAAAATACAGTTGTCAACGTGCGATACATAGTATGTGTATATGTACTATGTTGTTGTTTCTTTCTTTACTCTTAATTAGGGCTAAACTGTTTTTTTTTTTTTTTTTTAAATATCTTGACACTTTGCTACTGTTGTTAAATGGGAATATCAAAACCAATCAAGATTATTGAGGTATTTTGTGTTAACAATGCTCAGTTTTTGTATTTAAGTATTCAAGTAAAATGTTCTTGTGAGATAATTCAATGGTTAGTTTGTTTCTGTGTAGTTGACCTTTGACCCCAAAGAGGACAAGGGAAACAAAAAATGAATGCCAGGAATCCATTACATATTTTTTTGTGTGCTGTAAAATAATGGAGGGATGGGGGGGGGGTCTTCAGTCCTTGTTGTTGGAGGCTTTTTTTGCGCCATTCCATCCACACGGTGGCGCTGTTGCTCTGCGCAGAAAGCCAAACAGTTGACACTGCACAGCATTAGTCTTCACAATCAGGTCCACTCGCAGTGGATCACAACGCACAGGATTTGGTTTGGTGACGTCACGGGCACGTGCGTGACGTCATATCTTGAAGTCCTGATGTGCGGAAACTGTGGGCCCTAAATTGTTCTTGCCGGCCTTCTGTGGCGCTGTCCAGGGTGCTGAAACTTAAATTGGCTCAGTCGCTGTCAGGCGTGCTCATGTTGGCTTGTGCAAACTCAAAAACAGTGACAGACAGACAGATCAAATGATTTGATGAGGAAAATTGCACCAAAAGGGCACGTGTACATCGTCATGCACATATGAAGACTCTCCTTAAATGCCACTAACAACCCAGACTAATCTGAGCGTCTCCCCGACATACAAAACTCGGTCACTTCAACAATATTTCCTTGACACCAATGACTTGACTGTACTTTCTGCCTTCCATTTGCTAGTTAGAGAGGACGTTGGCGCCATCCAGTGGCATTTTGCGTCATTGTAGAACGAGCACAAAAAATGCAGATAGCTGAGTTTTTCAGCAAAAGGCCTGGAAAACGTTCCACAGCAAAAAAATGTAAATAGGTGAAGTTTTGTCCCTCACTTTAACATAGTTCCTTGGCCATAAGATGGCGCCAAAGCAATGTTTTTATATAAGACATGACTTTGGCCTGAACAAAAAAAACCCCACAAAAAAAACAGTGAAGAGTGAAGTTTTCTGACTGAATACCAAAGATTAGTTTAAAATCCCCCAAATCTGTGTATAGGACAATTTACGAATGCAGAATTTCAAATATTCCAGGAAACAATAAACTGTCAAATCTAAGATACCTTGTTTTGCTCTGTTCATCAATCATCTGCTGGCTTCTGCAGAGCAGCAAAAACCGAGCGAGGAACTCTCTGTGGTGCGTGTAGTCAGTCCTCCAACTCTCGCGTTTGCTGCTTTAAGCTGTGCGAGCAAACTGGCGGGCCGCAGGTAAAAGCGGCTCTTGAGCAGTACACGACCGCAACGTGAGCTCGCTTCATTGAGCGCCGTGCCCGTCTTTGTTGGCGAGCTAAGTCTCGGCTGAGCTGAAATCGATGCCAGCAGTCATTTGCGTTCCCTCCTCATCAATCTCGGACGGAGACGAAGCGTGAGGTCTCATCTCATCTCATGTCGATGCTGGAGTCCATCAGCCCCTCGCGTGGATCTTCGTTATTGTGTCATACGGTAGAAGCTGTCAACTTGAACACAAGCTGACGATTCGCTGATGTTTGTTAGTAAAAGCAGCTTTCCCCCATCAGAGATAATGGAAAAAGAAAAGAGAGGTGAAATGTTCTGTATCATAAAACCTTGATTTATTAACGGCAGTTTGCAGAACGCTAACCCTGGCCTCAAACAGTCATGTGAACGCAGCCTTAAAACCCTGATTTGACATCCAAACACGAATTTCAAGGCCTAACCCTGTCTTGAAACCCTAATCCAGGTTTGAAACCCTAACCCTAGAACCCTGGACCCTTACCCCTTAAAACAGTAATTTGAAACCTCATCTCTAGTTTCAAACGTGGTTCCCTTTTGCCACAGGTGACATTTACATCCCGCCGGGATCAAGGCCCCGCCCCGCCGGGATCAAGGCCTCGCCCGCCCTGCCCCCTTGCCGCTTCGCTTCAAAAAAACCTTGACCCCATCCTGCGCTTTTAAGTATCGCAGCCAAGAACTTTTTCCTCGATGCTCCGAATGAAAAGTCCGACGTCACGTTTTTAGTCATCGCGTTGTGTGGCTTCTTGTTGAGTTCGTACGCCTTCTGCTGCATTTTGTTCTCATGAAGGGGCGGGCACAACCCGGACTAGCAACCAGTCAATCGCTGGGCAGAAGACTACATAAAAAAAAAAAAAAAAAAAAAAAAACAAGAACACATTTCGAATGGTGTTTTTTTTAATTGTGTATAATGATTTATAATGAAAAAAAACAACATCGTCTTTGGCTCTCCTTCTGTTTGTTTGTTCTAGTCCAAACCTCGGCGCCGTTTCCTCTTTTAAGTTAACGCAGCGTCTCCTCTTTCACACTCGTTATTAATTAGTCTGCTCCTCGGGTAGCGTTGCGGCTGTGAAAAACAAAAAACAGTTAACAAAACACAGCAAAACAAAACAACACAAGTCCAAATAGATCGTTACTTTTGCAATCAGAGGTTTAGTCCCAGTGGTGTGATTTTTTTTTTTTTTGTCGCCCCCCCCCCCCCCCCCCCCCCCCACACACACACACACATACACCGACACACATACCTCTATTTACAGAGTAAACAGCTACAGTATTTTCTTTCTTTGTTACTCTCACCGGCAACTTCTTGTTGTGTCAGGCTAGTCCAATCAGCGCAGTGGAAATGAGGCCCAGGAGATATCTCGGAGACAGACCTGCGACACACACGCACACACAAACACGCTGGCGGAATGTGTGCGTGCGTGGGTTTGTGAGACTCGAGTCACGCACTTCTCTCACCCAACCCGTCACACTCAAGTTTGCGGTCTAACGGCTTGGCGCCTGCACTTTGATGAAGAAGAGCAGATAAAAACCACACCACAAATGATGTTTTTGGACGTCCATGAGAAGGCAGGATTCTAAAACTCTGTCAGTAATAATGTTTTCCAGGAAGACAATCTGCCTCATCTAGTTTCTACTTAGAAATATTTTTTTTCTCTTTCTTTTCCTCAAGGGAGCTCGATGACGCAGGTGTACTGTTCTTGGAAGAAAGGTTTGAATTCTAAAACTGTTTAAAATTCTTACTGAGTCACTTCAAATACACACACACACACACACACAAAATACACTCTTCTCTTATTCCGCCCCTCGGTGGCCAATACGCGCACATCAGACGGAGCAGCACGACAGCCATTGAATTGATGCCATAAAATGTTTTATTCTTTGCATTCTATCTGTCTATCTGTCATTACTCTATATGACATGTTGTTTTTCTTATTAATAAAGACATTACACATATTTCGGGGGGGGGGGGGGGGGGGGGGGGCGGAGACTGGACCGGATTCATGGTGTTTCCATTAATTTGAGTGGGGAAAGTTAGAAGCATGGAACTAACTAAACTTTTATCAAGGTACCACTACAGTGATTAGGGAGTCGAGACTGAGCAAATGATTCCGAACGCAGTTGCTGCCGAATCGCTACAAAGGGATTTTTAGATAGCAGCTCGAGTTTGGTTCCAAAATGTCCACTGAAAGTCCCTTTGTAGTCATTCGGGAGTCGGGAATGAGACTGCGTTCGGAATCATTCGCTCATTCCCTACTCCCGAATCACTATAAAAGGATTACTCGTGTATTTTTATTTAAAACATTTTTTTTTTTTACACATTCACTGCCATTGACGGTTTTATAAGTTAGTTGAACCATACAGACCACTCTAAAAACAAATCCCTAGATCGTGCCTAACGAATGATTCCAAACAGCCTTACGATAAGGGTACAGTATACTTTTGTACGCATTGACGTTTGGAACACATCACGGCGTGATCATTTGTCCCGACTCAGCAGATTACACGCGGACGACATAACGACATAAAACTTTATGACTTGGCCGCGCGCGTGTGTGTGTGGTGCTAAAAGCAGCGCATCAAATTTAACGTTGGCAAACATGGCCGCAAAGGCAACTAAACGCGAGAGTGGCCCCAGTGAAGAGGGCCATTTGCAAAGCTCTGTTGGAACTCGTAACATTAGACCGCTGCTTTCCTTAATGGACGTAACCATAGCAATGGCTGTCCAGCATTCACATGGCGCGACCATTTCAGAATTGGTTGTTCAGGACTTTCACATTGAGCCAATTTCCCCTCCTGACCCTGTCCGTTACTCCCACTTTTCTGACTCTGTGGATTATTTCTAGTAATTGTGCAAGGTGATGGTTATGATTCATAACTGATGCATTACAGTCATTCTATGGCATGTCTACATTTTACTCAAACATGTGCCTGTGTGTGATCAACCTTTCCACGGACTTTTTTTTTTTTTTTTTTTCTACTTTGCGGATAATTTTTTGGATTCAGTTTATTTCTATTGTGCAAGGAGGCTTTGACCGTGGATAGCTGGTGAGAGAAAGTACAATAATTGTATGACAAGTTTGCCTGCTTGGATGTTTTTGGGTTTTTACCCTTCTTTTTTATGAAATTGTTTTTTTTTACTTTTGTGGATTATTTTTAGGATTCAGTTTATTTGTATTGTGCAAAGAGGCTTTGAACGTGGATAACTGGTGAGCGAAAGTACAGTAATTGTATGACAGGTTTGCCTAGATGGACATTTTTGTGTTTTTACCCTTTTTTTGGGACTTTGTGGATGATTTAGTTGTTTGTCTTATTTCTATTGTGCAACGTGGCAGTTATGATTGATAACTGGGGAGCGGAGCGATTGCAATTATCATATTTTGGTGTACATTGCATGTGACCATGTGGAATGTGGAGTTTTTTATTTATTTATTTTTCCCCCGAATGATTCCTATTTATTTCTATTGTGCGTTGCGACGGTTATCATGTACATGTATACCTGTTGAGTGGTGCCCTCACATGCATCTTCTGAAACAAACTTTGTACACCCTGTGTGTGTGTGTCGCCTCTATGTGTGCGCGTGCATGTGTGTGTTGAGAGTAGAACATCAACATATTTTGATGACTTTCCCAATCAAATTTTCCTCCATCTTGCTAATTTCGCCCTCGTCGGCCGATCTTCGAACGCGGCGCGCTAATCAACTCTCGTATGTGCGGCGGAATGAATTATGCAAGCCGGCGGCGTAGCTACAAAATGTGTGATTGGTTATTTTATCATCGGGAAGCTTTTACTAACCACATCCTATAATAAATAGATGACATCAATAAATGCCATATTTGAAGCACAATTTCCACAAGGAGGTCACGCGTGTCTTATCCCTGCTGCGCTTTGTCTTGTTTTCATTGAGAAATTCTCAAATGTAGATTCAATGTAAAATGCTTGAAGGTTCGCATAGGTTAGGTTTCAAGATGGGGTTAGGGGCTCAAAGTAGGGTTTTAAGACAGGGTTAGGGTTTCAAACAAGGGCAAGGGTTCAATCGAAGGGTTTCAAATCAGTTTTAGGGTTTAAAATGAGCGTTAATCATGGGTTATGGTTTCCAGCAGGTCAAGTTCTTGCAACTAGAGTTAAGGTTTTAAATGATGGTGTCAAGTTCGGGTTTCAAACTAAGGTTAGTGATTGAAAGTAAGGTTTCAAGGAAGGCTCAGGGTTTTAAACGTGGGCTATAACTTGGGGTTTCAAGCCAGGGTAGGGTTTCAAATTAATGTGTCATGCCTGAGTTACAATTTCTAGCAAGGGTTAGGGTTTCAAGGTTTTAAAGTAGGGTGTCAAGACAGGATTAAGGTTTCAAACCAGAGCTCGGGTTTCAAATTAGGGTTTGAAGCTTGGGTTAGGCTTTCCAAGTAAGTTTGGTGGTTCAGAGTAGCCTGGATTAAGGTTTGAAATGAACCGCAGGATGTGACGATCATCATCATTGTGCATATTTAACAAAGGTTTTATTTTTTTCGAACCCGAGCCGCATTATTTCTCCTTTCCGTGATTTCCTAAGGGAGCCCAAGCCCTCCTTGTATCAAGCGCAGAGGTTCCAGTGTGAAGTATCAACGTGCGCTGGAAGTCTCCTCGCTTTCTCCTGACTTTTTCCTCTCGGTCCGTCTGGCGGCAACAGATGGCGGCAGATAACGACATCATCTCGGCGGAAAATTAATTCCCGTCGGGTCCTCTTTCCGGGCTTTTTCAGTAGGCAAAATAGCCCGTACTTGAACACACGCACGCACGCGCGCGCGCACGCACGCACACGCACGCGTGCCTGAAGAGTTATGCTGCATTTCACATTTTTATGATTCAGTTATTATTTATGAGTGGTCGCTGTGTTGTTCCAAAATATATTCGACGGGTCACCGGGGCCTCGCAAATTATGGAAACATGAACACCCCGAATGGGTGTGCCAATTGTGGGCCTCTTAACTCTTATAAATATGTAACAACTTGAAACAAAAAAACTCAGGCTGCACTGCTTTTATACTGAGAACAGTTTTTAATTTTATTTTGTTATCGTTGTTACTATAGTTAGAGTGTCAAATTATTAGGAACAGCTCTTAGCGGCATGCAGTACAATTCTTCACCACAAGAAGATGCTTGTCGGAGTATTGGGAGTATTAGAGGCACACTTGTAGAAAATGGATTTTCCTGACTGTTTCCCGGGAATAAAGTCATACATTTTCTCGAAAAAAAAGTTGGACATTTTTCAAATAAAAGGATGTATGTTTTTGAAAGAAATAATTGTGAGTTTTTTTTCAAGATGAAAGTTGTTTTATGAAAATCAAGTTCTATTTTTGAGATTAGTTGTACATTTTTAACATTTTTGTATATATATATTTGGGGAAAAAAACATATTTCGGCCCAAAAAATGGAATATATTCGAAATAAATAGTTGTAATTTTCAAGACGTATATTATTTAGATTGAAGTAATATCTATAATTTGTGAGAGGTTTTTTTAGTTGTAATAATTTTGAGTTTTGAGACAAAAAGTTGGAAAAAATAAAATAAAGATTTTTTTTATTTTAAAAAATATTTTCAAGACAAAAGTTCTAATATTAATTACCTTGAAAACATGCACTTTATTAAAAAAAAAAAAAAAGATTTATTTGCACAATCATTTACTCCTTCAAATCGTCAACGCAGAGCCGAGAGTTTTGTAACTCAGCATATAAAAAAATTGATAAACGCATAAATGTGTGTCACATGTGCTCGGAAAAATAACCGGTGAATTTGTGGCCCGCTTAGAAGTGCTGATGTGTTTGCCTGGTGGAAATGATTTCGCATTGATTGATTCAAAGCTTCAATTTGGCGAGTTTGCCAGTTTGCAGAAGGGCCTTATACGTTTGTATCATCAATCTATTATTTATCGCTCTTTTGTTTGCTATTGATCCCTGCAAAACGCACTTTAATAATGAATGATATCACCCAGAGCGAGGCTCGAACGCATCCGGCTGCCCCGAGGTTGTCGGATTCTTCTTTTGTGTGTGTTTTTGACTGATTTTGGGATGTTTTTGTTGTTATTTCTGTAGATGAAGACGCTTTCTGCCGAATATGGTTTCCAGAGCGGCAAGGTCTTCTTCTTGCTGCTCCCTTTTTCCCGGCACAAACCTCTTTTGTGTCGCCTCGTAGAAAACTTCCTCGGGAATTCAGTCTGGCAGACTATACACTTTTGAGGCGCCGGTTATAAAAATGCAAAATCCTCACAATGTGACTGCGGCAGTCACATTGTGAGCTGCGACCTCACAAAAGCGAGGCAAGGAAAGTCAAGTTTTGGTGAGCGCCCTACTTGTGCGATTAGTCATGAGATGACAGAAAGATGCTTTTTTTTCGATTGCTTGTGGAGCTTTTTGAAGAACAACTAATGGAAACCCTATCCCGGCTGACATTTGCCCCAAAAAATATTTTTCTCGTGTTCATTAATCATAGTTTAGCTAATAAATTCTCTTTCTTTGTCACAGTGGTTCGCAAACCTTTTACAACAAGTACAACAAATACAAATCCAAAAAAAATAAATAATAATAATCCAAATACCACCATCATGGCAAACATTAGAATACAGTAGCTAGTAGGCCTAAGTCTTCATCTAAAATGAGGCAGAGATTTTATTCCTAAAAACTTCATAAAATATTATCGTAAGGCACTGTAACATTATGCACGGTTTGAACATTAACACTGCGCTTTAACCTAGGAAAATAACTTACAATTTTTAAGTAATGATTCAGTTAAAATGTATTGCACATAAAGGCTAAATTATGAAACAATTCTTCCATCCATCCATTTTCTGAGCCGCTTCTCCTCAATAGGGTCGCAGGCGCGCTGGAGCCTATCCCAGCTGTCATCGGGCAGGAGGCAGGGTACACCCTGAACTGGTTGCCAGCCAATCGCAGGGCACATACAAACAGACAAGCATTAGCACTCACATGCACACCTACGGGCAATTTAGAGTCTCCAATTAATGCATGTTTTTGGGATGTGGGAGGAAACCGGAGTGCCCGGAGAAAACCCACGCAGGCACAGGGAGAACATGCAAATTCCACACAGCCGGGGCCGGGGATTGAACCCGGGTCCTCAGAACTGTGAGGCTGACGCTCTAACCAGTCGGCCACCGTGCCGCACAATTCTTAAAGACTAAATACAAATGTAGTGAATTTAAAAGTTCAATTCAACTGAAGCGTACCCATTGGCAGTGATTCTTTCACGTACGAATACCTGAACTACCAGGGTCATTTCAATTGAAGGTTTCAAACCTGGATAAGGTTTTGGATTCAAATGAGGGTATCTGGCCAGGGTCAGGGTTTTTTTGGGGGGGGTTTTGAACCAGTTGGAAGGTTTCAAAAGTGGGTTCCGAGCCAGGGTTAGGGGTTAAAAGTAAGGTTTCAATCAAGTCTTTCAAGGCAAACTTCCTCTTTCAAGGTAAGTTCACGCCAGAGTTAAAACGTCACTTAAGTCGTCGTCTTCACAACCTGGAATCGTTCTTCTTGGTTCCTTCACCTCTGGACCGCCACCACCATCATCATCATCATCATTATCATCATCCCTTCTTTCCTTCCTCCCCCCACCGTCATCTTTTTTATCCCGCTGCTCAACCTTTGACCTTGACGTGTTGCTCAGTGGCGCGTGGCATCAGACCAGCAGCCACCTCCAGCTGGTCCACGACCTCCCGTCACGTGTCACGCCAGCGCAGCAGCAGCTTGACGAACGACTCAAGCGAGACGGCCCTTCGGTCGCACTTGGCCGGACTCTCGCGTGGAAGTCCCGTAACAAACGACTTTGTGCTTTTTTGTATTTGTCGGGGATCCGTGCGCTCCATTACGGGGCGGCGGGATGAATGCGCCGTGCGCTCGCTGCCCGCGTGACGAATGACTCTCGGATGGGAAGCGAAGGCAGCGGGACAAATGTTTCTTGTTTTTTCTTTGTTCAGTTCAAGTACCGGTAGTTGTCGTTGTTGTCGTAGAGGTAGAAGTAGTAGTAGAGGTTTCTGTGTGGAAGAGAACACTGGACTGTGATACAAGTACACAATGTCCGACCCCGAAAAGGCTAAGTGGCATTTTTTTAGTTTTAAAAACAGTTGACTGGCAATTCGCTCTTCCTGTTCCATCCATCCATTTTCTGTAGCGCTTCTACTCACGCGTGTGGCGGGCGAGAGGCGGGGTACACCCTGAACTGGTCGCCAGCCAATCGTGTTGCATTCTTGGAAATTCTTGCAAATGAGCAAGACATTTTGTCCCGACATCAATTTTCTTTCCCCTCTCGCTGCTGCAACGCTTCAGTTGGTGAAGTTTGTGTGGCGTAAAGGTGACGCCACACGCTGAGCGTCATTAATAACTTTCCACATTCCCGTCGTTACTGATTCCAGGTGGACATATTTTTTATTTGTATTTTTTTTTTTTTTTATCTCACACTTGTCACCTGCGACTGTCACTGCATCACAAGCAGGATTAAGAATGAACAAATGTGATTTCCATGTGATTAAGGCTGTTTTATTTTTTTCTTTCTATGATTAAAGTGTGTTTTATTGTAATGAGGCGAAGCCCCCGGCACGGAAGATTCCCTAATAGAATTTTCCAAATTGAAATGAGATCGTCTTGGAGATAATTCATCACCACTTCTTCTTTCTGCATGCCATTAAAAAAAAAAAAAAAGGTTAGGCTTGCGATTTAATGATAAAAAAAAAAAAATCTGCTTTTAAACAAGCGTGGGCGGCACACGCTGGGAATGAGGCGTTATTAAGAGTCTCGAAGCGCACACCCACATTATTTGCACACGAGGCGCTGCTTGGATTTAATCAGCATGCAGCGTGTCAGAAATCATCTTGAGCGCAGTGAAATGTTTTTAATCACATTGTGTCGGGAAGAAGGCACACTTTTGAGGGATGATTGGTAGTATAATCTTCTTCTTTACTGTTCTGACACATCAGAAGTTTCTTTGATGAGTCCATGAGCTTAAAGTAGGCTTCTGACAAAAGGTTCTGATAAAACTGCTTCCTTGCCAACATGTTTTCTTTCTTATTTTTTTTCAGTATTTAGTAATGTTTAGTATTTACTGTATTAACTGGATTTGTCCAATTTAGCTCAACATTTAAGATCTGTTTTATGAGTCCTGACAGTCATCAGTAACTTTTGTCTCAATTAAGATATTCCGGCCGGGCCTTGTCTTGAAAATGTTTTCCAAAGCAAAATGTTGCCAGATTTGAACTCATTCACCGCCAGCCGTTTTTAAAACAATGTTCTCCCTATTGACAGCTGTTTTAGAGCATTTTGACTGATCTTTCAAAACCTACACAGTATTGTGTTTCGTGACAATATAACCACAGAACCTAACAAACCAAAGCGTAGACTATTTTATTTCACCAGGAAAAAAGTTTGTTTCTAGATTTTTCGGTTATTTAGTAATCTGCAGTAGAAAAACACCAGAAAATGAGCTTTACCGCGACACCTACTCTGTTTATATCAAACATAGATACTTGGTTTGAGTGCGAGGTGGCTAAACTTGTCCGACGTCCAACGTGGTGGGATTTTCTCTCCCTCACGATCGACGTGACATGCCGAGATTCAATCCCTATTCTTTGTCTGCTACTCAAAAGCTGTGCCGATATCCAATCCGAAGCGATGCAACGCCGCCATCTGCAGGGAGATGTTATTCATTACAGTGGTTTCTCAACTTGAAGTACCGTATTTTCACGGCCATAAGGCGCACCGTATTAAAAGGTGCAGTCTCAGTTACGGTGTCTATTTCTGTATTTAACACACACATAAGGCGCACCGTATTATTGGGCGCATTCATGGTAAAACATTCGCTAGCTTAAAACACAGCTTATAACATACGCTAGCTTAAAACATACATTGTTTTAGCATGCATGCACGCTAAAACAATGCTTTTAAAAAGGCAGCTGGAGCAAAACTGAGTTCGGTTGTACTTTATTGAAGTATTTAACAATGTACTCACGTTACTTTTTTATCAATCCTCATCCACAAATCCATCAAAGTCCTCATGTTCTGTGTCCGAAAGGAACAGCTGGGCAAGTTCTTCATCAAACACGCCGGGTTCGAGTCAGTCTCGTTGCCGTGCGGCTCCTCAGAAAGGGTGCCGGCTTTTACGAAAGCTCGAACAACAGTGCAAGCAGACGTCAGCGCTCTTCGGTGAAGGAACGCAAGCAGCAAAGTTATGATGCATCTTGAGATACATTAAAACATGTAGTCTATGTGATATCTTAGGAAAAATAAATGGTAAATGGACTGCACTTATATAGCGCTTTATCTACACCAAAGCGCTTTACAAAGCCTCACATTCACACACACATTCATAAACCAATGGGCGACTGCTGCCATGTGAGGCGCTGCCAGGCCCACTGGGAGCAAATTAGGGTTCAGCGTCTTGCCCAAGGACACTTCGACACGCGGACAGTCGTAGCAGGGATTCGAACCTGTTCTACCTACTGAGGCGTCCATCCATTTTCTGAGCCGCTTCTCCTCACGAGGGTTGCTGGAGCCAAACCCAGCTGTCATCGGGCAGGAGGCGGGGTACACCCTGAACTGGTTGCCAGCCAATCGCAGGGCACATAGGAACAAACAACCATTCCCACTTGCCGACGGGCAATTTAGAGTCTCCAATGAATGCATGTTTTTGGGATGTGGGAGGAAACCGGAGTGCCCGGAGAAAACCCACGCAGGCACGGGGAGAACCTATAGCTGCCAACACTAAAAGACGAGTATGTTATGATGTTTTTATTGTTTTTATTTTTATTTAAAAAAAAAAATTTTTTTTGGTATTTTTTTTATGATCAAATGATTTGTGGTTTTATTCTCTATTAATAGTAAGTCTTTATGTATCCTGTTTTATATTATATTGTCTTGTAGATGTATTTTACTGCTTTTTTACATCATGGCCAGGGGACTACAGATGAAAACTAGCCTTCTGGCTAATTCTGGCTTTTTTAACCATGTGTATTTCATGTGTTTTATGAAATTGCATTGTCCCCTTTCAAATAAACTGATTAATAATAATAATAATAATAATAATAACATGCAAACTCCACACAGGCGGGGCCGGGGATTGAACCCGGATCCTCAGAACTGTGAGGCTGACGCTCTAACCAGTCGGTCACCGTGCCGCCCTCTGAAAACAAATAAACTAAATTTTTTTTAAAGCATCTCAAGTTTCAAATTAACTTTGCTGGTTGCATTGCTTAAGCGAAGAGCATTGACGTCCGTATTATTGGGAAGCTTTTATTTTGAAGTTGGCTTTCGCCGCGAGTTGGCGACTTATAACCGTAATGCCTAGTATGAGCAAAATAAGGGGCGGCTGGCTTGGTTGCTGCTTTACGAGTGGAGGCTGGCTGTATGCCTACTGGGGGCGTTCCTTTAGCGTCCTCCTTCACCCTTTACGTCCGCATGCTGTCCTCAGCCACGTCCGCTTTTCCTCTGTATAAGCGGCGTGTCGGCAGGAAATGCTCCCAGTCAGTCAAGCGGAGCGCTCATCACACCAACAATTTATAGATTTTGGAACTCGGTGCACACATAAGGCGCGCCGCATTATAAGGCGTTGGCGTCCATTTTGGAGAAAGTTTTATGACTTTTAAGTGCGCCTTATGGTCGTGAAATTACGGTAGCTCGCAAGACCCTCTTGGAAAACGTGCTTGACAAATATATTTGTCGGTGGCAGTATGCGATAGGATTCCAGTTGACAAATAGAAATCTCCACGGCAGTAAATTAATAGCGAGCTTCGAGATAGTTGGGGAAAATATGTTTTAGCATAATCCTGACTATGACAATCAGATTCCATGCTCGCACAATTTTGTGGTACCTTGTCTTACAATTGCCCCAGTTTACGAAGTTTTTCCCGTTACGACCTGTCGCTTGCATGAATTATTATTTTTATGTTTTTGCTTTGTGTTGCGAGCCAAAATTGGAGGTACAATTGAGTTTCAGATACGATACGATAGTACTGCAATGCCCTCGCTGTCTTGTGTGGATGTCTGCTTTTGAAAAAAAAAGTTTGAAAATGATACCTTTCCATAAAGTGAGTCTCAATTTTCAGTGAAGTTTCCATTTTGGAGTATTTCCAAAATTCTGAAAATGTACCACAAATGTTCCACCCCTTTGCAACCCTATGTGCCATGATAGTTCTCTAATATCAAATATGAGCCTTGACTGGACAAAGCTTGAGAAAGACTGGACTGTAAGAAAATGGATGCATGGATGCCCAAATCCATTGTGTGTATTCCAGCCACAATCCGTCCCGCTTTATTCCCTCGGGACAGCGATGGATACTTAAAGTGGGACTTTTTCGTCTCCCTCGGCCCGGAACGCCATGTTGATGCTCTAATGGCAGAGTAAACAGTTTAGCACTGATTGTTCCCTCTGCGGCGGCTGGTTCGCAGGTGTTGAATTACCTCCGCCTTCCTCATCACGCTGATGCACGGAAGCAGCCTCGATAAGTCCCGCTGCAGTTTATCGGAGGACTCTCCTGGAAGAGCCCAAAGTGAAAAGGCCGTCTCGGCCAATCTCCGGCCTCCATTAGCGTTTATTGATGGGCGGGACGGGCGGCAGGCTTTAGCGACGGAGGGACTTATGATGTTTTTGTTTGCGTGCGCTGGCTGGGCGTGCTAATGGTCCAGGGTGGGGCAGCGGCTGGGTTAAAAAAAATTAAAAAAAAAAAAAAAAAAAGGGGGCGGGACGCCGGGGCAGAACATCTGCGGCATCGAGGCGGCACGCAAAAGCTCGGCGTGAAGATAACCGAGCCGCCACGATGATGTTCGAACATCAGCTGGGGACGCCGCTAGGCCTCGGCAGGAAGCCCTCAAGGGTGGAGACGGCCAAGAGATTCTGGAGGGTGAGTGACACTTCATTAGGTACACCCGCACAATCAATCATAACATTGTGAGACTAGTATAGAGAATGTGAGAATGCTGAAGAGGTGACGCTCAACAGGATTGCTGTGGAATTAACTGAATTTTTGAAATGTGGAAAGTGACACTGGAAGTTGGACTGATTTGAATCGGACAAGAAATGTGGAAGAGCGAGGTCAATATCTCCTCATTTGGGAATTTTATCATGAAAAGGTAGGGATTTGGGGAATGTGATGAATACTTCTGTTTGTGTCCTGAATGACTTAAAGCGTATGGTTTCAACAATGAATCACTGCCAGCCCTCCCAATTAACAAGGATATTTGACTTCTAAAGCCGTCAATGGCAGTGAATGTGTTACGAAATGTGGGAGGAGAAGGTAAATATGTAAAATATCTCAAATAATTGTTATTGTGAAAGGGTGGTCATTTTGTGAATGTGATCAAATTTTATCCTGAATGAGCGTCACAATTCAAAGTTGGAATAGTTTGAATCGGTTAAGTGTGGAAAATATCTTTTTTAATTTGGGATTTTTATTGTAAATTTTGGGAGTGAAAAATCGTTCAGTTTGTGTCCTTAAATTTGATGAACGGTTTGAAGTTGGGCGGAAGGTGGACGACTGGTTAGAGCGTCTGCCTCACAGTTCTGAGGACTGGGGTTCAATCCCCGGCCCCGCCTGTGTGGAGTTTGCATGTTCTTTTCTCCAGGCACTCCGGTTTCCTTCCACATCCCAAAAATATGCATGCGATGTTAATTGACAACTCTAAGTTGCCTGTAGGTGTGAATGTGAGTGCGCATGGTTGTTGAACAGTTGTTGGAGTTGTCGGGAGAATTAGAATTTTTGGAATGTGAAAAAAATTCCCCCTAATGTCCTGAAATTGTTGAATATTTGGAAATTTGAATCAGCTGAGAAATGTGGATGCAGTAGAAGGCCAAACAAGAGGGGAATAATAATACTGTAATAAAAAAAGATGTTTATATTTTCTTGGGTGCAGAATTACATGTGGTGCAATGATTGTGCTCGTAGCTGGCTGCCGACAACAACAAGAAGTGCCAACTGCCTTTTTGCATGTGAATTGGTTTTGAATGCTTTGGCAGATTACACGTTTGAACCTGAACACAAAAGCGCGTGTGATATGATTCGAGGCGAAGACAAACTAATGGTCCAAGTTTAACATCACATTGCCTTTGTAGTCCGTGCTTCCATCCCTTGAGAAGTCAGACTAATGAGATTGGGAGAGAACGACGTGTGAAGTTAAGTGACGCTGCATCAAAGTCAATTCTTGTCTTTGTATGTGAGCCAGTGTCTCCCTTGTTCAACTTTAAACGTACAAGTGACATTAATGGGTCAAAATAGTCCTCAGACACGACTCCTAACTAAATATGTAATTTATCAATCCGGGTTGGACTCAAGCCCTGAATGTTGAAGGGCACAACCTGTGGGAAAACACTTTGTGTACGCATATTTGGGTCTCTGGAGCACCTGCGCACCAATCAAGTGTGCAATTACACAACCAAGTGATTTATTGTGATCGGCCTCAAAGTGTCTCCGACTATACAGAAGCACTAAGATGTCAAAGCCCAAAGCTAAGCAGAGCTGCAGTGTTGTCGGATGCACGGACTCGCATAATGTGACATTGTGTTGTTGTTGTTGTTGTGTTGGTGCTATATGATCCTTTTTTTTGAATGCTTTGGCGCCATCTATTGGCACCAGTGAGGATAGGCGGTACGGAAGATGAATGAATGGGTGGGGGGGGGGGGAACGTACTCGCGGATTTTCGCTATTCACAGCAGGGATTTACTGTAATACGTCTCAAGAACCCGACCTTGACCGGTCGATTGGCATCCTGCACAGCGCCCCTCGTGGGCCTTCCTGACAAGAACGTGAAAGTTTTGCCTCCTCTTGAAAGGTTCTGCCAGGTAAAGTCAGGTTCTCATGAAACTGCAAGGAGCAGAAGCAAGGCTAGTCAATATTGGATCCCCGTGGGACAGTCGCTTGAAAAGGGTAAAAGAAAAGAGCCGGTCCTGAATACCGATGCGACCCGGCACGTTCTCAGAACCTAATCTGGGCTTGAATCAGGCGCGAGCGGCGAGGCTTTCTGTTCCTTTTCTGACGGGCGCCATCAATCTCGCCGCGCAGCTTTTCGCTTCAATCGGGGCCGCATCACTCACAGTGAGCGCCGCGCCCCCAATCGCGCCATCTGCTGCCGTCGACCCGCTAAGTTGTACTCAACCCCGCTTGACTCCACTCAATCAGGTTGACTCGACACCGGCGCCCGTGTTTACATTGCCGCCGTTGCCCGGGCTAATGTTGACTTTGACTCTTTTAACTCGCTTTTGGTGTAAACGTGGCGACAAGAAGACCTCCTCAAAATAGCTTAGAAATGGTGTCTTGCGCTTTTAATGAGCGCTATTCTTTCATGGAAATTGCAAAGAGCGCAGATGTTGTTTACTGCTGCTTGTTGGAGGACGTTCAAGTAGGTCTTTTCGTCATGATGAGCTTTTACAAGTGCGTTTCCAAACGAAACCATTTCCACGATGGTTTCCCCGAGAAAATTACATGCAAATTCACCTTCAAGCAAATCAGTCGAAGGTGTGACACACTTTTGTCTTTCGTCAAAGGACATTTTCATATGACCTTGTTTGCAATTGCATTGCGTTGCCATGTGTCACATTCTCATATTGCGTAGTCTTTCCCTTTGTGTTTTTAAACCCTTTTTGCCGCATTTCTTTTCTTCATTTCAATGGACAATGTGCTGCTCCTTCTGATGTGTGCATCTTGGCCACCTGGGGGCAGTATAATAGACATACTGATGTACAGTACATGCCACAATAATATTAGTTGATCTCGTCAGAAGATAAAGAATATATGCCGATGAGTATTGTTATATGATCTGTCTACATGTGTTGCTCCACCCTTTGTTTTCAAATATCCAAAGCAAAAACGATGGTTTGTATCTTAAAAAAAAAAAAAAAACACCTCGTATTATTGCTTCAATGCTCCTAACCACTAACCCTTGTCAGTTATTATAGCCAATGACAATTTGACTTAATTGTTAGTGCAATAATTCATATTCATTTTTCGATGGTGTACTCATGTGAGTTTGCCTTTTTTTAAGTATTTTTTTTTCTTTGCTTAGCTAGACTTTCAAACACTATTGAGTGGCCAAAGTTTTTATTTTTACCTCCCTTGAGCTCGTGTCCTGCCGAGTGAGCGCGTTTTGTTTTGAACGCGTGTCGAGAGAAGAAATTTGACTTGAATATGTTGAGCGTATTCCGTGTCAGTGGAGAAGCCTGCTGTGTGAAAGAAAAACACCGCACAGTTCACAACAAGATGCTTGAATGAGGCGTGACAGCATGATGGAGTCTCTGAATACAGAAAAACAAAACATATCTGCTGCCTTTTCAAAGACAGCTAGAAATATAGGGTGGTAGACAAAAACAGCGTGTCCCACTGGACACCGATTGGGTTTCTCATGCTTTCTATTCTCCTACGTCATTGTTCATCCTGGTGAACATTTAGCGTGCATTCGGTGGTTTGCAGGCTCGAATGCGCTCATTAGCGCCCACTGGATTGTATTACAAATTCAGCCCCCAAAGACAATTGCGCTCGGCAAGGTGAAATTTGGTAACCTCTTTTTATGCACGTAATCCAAATTAGTATTCGTGAATTGTAAAGACAATTACATTGCATTCACCTCTTATATACCTGAACTAAAGAAATGACTAAATACTTATTATTGATGGATGACTATGATGATCATTTTAATAGTGCTCAGAAATATAAATTGTATAGAGAATTGCAGGGCTTTTAAATGATCAACTAAAAAGAATAAACACTGTTAGAAGTCAATTATTATTATTTTTTTGATGTACAAAACCCAAACGATCCCTGGTGGAAAACCGTGCAAGCCACCTCCAGCATAAAAGCCACAAAATAAAGTAGCAATAAAGTATCCACGAGATGATGTGTCAGAGTCGAGCCCTTATGAGGTGAAAAACAGGCAGACTACAACGTGATCAGAAATGATCAACACGGGGACACCTCAAGAGTCGAGACCTCACAAAGTGGGCAAAACACAGCGTGACGACAATGTCATCATAAGGTATCCGTGCAACGATGTATTAGTCAAGTTCTTACGATGTGGCAAGAACACAGCGTGACGCTACTGTGATCATAAAGTATCAACACAGTGACACGTCAGAGTGGCGTCCTCGTGATGTGTGTCGGCACAGAAACATTTGTCCAGGATTCATATGCACACAAGCACCCCCTGCTGGCCAAAACCTTCGTTGTCATTTCAACTCCTTGTGAAATTGCCTTTTTGCTGTCCCCAATAATCACGCAGCTAAGAACGCGATCTGTAGGTTTGTCATCAATAAAGCCTTAGTTTGACGCAACTCGCTCGCAGACGCTCCTCTTTCGTGTACTTCCAAATCAAAGCAACGGTACAAAATGAGTCCAGTGTGACAAAAACTAAGAGTGCGGCTCATAGAATAATAAAATAGCCATACTAGTTCCCAGTAACCCCACGGATCCTTCCGCATTAAAGGCCATTAAATAGTTTTTAGTACATCAGAAATCCATTAAATATTCCTCAGTTTTATGAAAGCTATAGGAAATGTTAATGTTAAAAAAAAAAAAAAATCTGTTTCTTTAAGAAACATCACATTTGGTGGGCATGTCTATCATAAGAAGACCCACAACAAGTTCTCTAAAAGCCGTGCCTGAAAATGCACGGCAAGTCTCCCATTTTAGTTTGAGGCGGACATGTTAGGCCCATTTTGCCCATTTCCAGTCGTCCCTCCAAAACTGTTTTCAAATTCAGCCCCCAAACCCAGTTTGACTTGGCAACGTGAAGATTGGTCAAGGTATGTATGATGAGTAGAGCCACCAAAAAGTCTCGAGGAGCCATGGCTGAAAAGACACAGGAAGTCTCCCGTTTCGCTTTGAATCAGCCATGTTAGGCTTATTTTGCCCATTTTGTCTGTTTTGTCTACCACATTTGAGCCACGTGTAGCAGGCAGATGGACAACGCTAAATTGCCAAACATTTTTGGTTTTTGTCATTGTGTGTGTGTGAGCGTGTGTGTGTGAGCGTGTGTGTGTGGAGCATGCCAGTGAATTTTTATTACTGGCTAAGAAAATGAAACTTTAATAATTCATTTCCGCAAGGTCGGAGCTTGACCAAACATTTTTAGTGTGATGAAGGTCCGGCCCTGAAGAGATTCCTGCTGGCCATAACTCTGCCTTTCGCATTGAATCATCATTTTTTGTTTACTCTTAAGGTGCAAAGTATCGGTGTGCGGTTATATCGCGCTCAATTTCGTATTCATAAACACATCAGCAACCGCACAAGATGTGTTGCCCGTCAGGTGTTAATAAATCATTTTAATAAATCATTTCGATTCCGCGGGGCCACAAAAGGGCGCTCGGCAAGATTTAGCAACACTGCGGTTTTGGGATGTTTGCAATTGTTGGAGGCACGGTGTGAAGCGAAAGCGCTCTCGGCTTATAAATGCGTATGCTTGTGTATCAGTGTGTTTGTGTGTGTTTGCTCATTTCAACGAGAGGCCTTTTATGCTGCCATCAAATATTTATGTTTTAATGGCGACGATAACGAGCGCGGCTGCTTTGCCGCAGAGTTAATGGCGCATTTGTCTCCTGGCTTCGCCCGCTCCAGATGGAACGTAGACAAAGTTTCAGGACGTTTGACGGGCCAAAAGCATTTGTAACGTTGAGTGGACAGGATGGAAAAGATGCTCAGTAATTTCTGTTCGTGGGGCTTAGGGATGAATTCCTGACGCAAATATTGAGAATCCCTGAGTAGAGTAATTAACCCCCCCTCCAGAAAAGGTTTATACAGGGATGCCTTGAGTTTTTCAAGGCGGAGCTGTCGTTCGATACACTTTCAGGCATCGACTGAACGGGACAAGCAGCTGAACGCAAATACGAAATGAAAATGAAAACACTCGCAAGGAGCACGGCGCAGACGTTGCCACATTGAAAATGGCCAACCGCAGCTTGTGATGTCACTCACTAGGCCACGCCCTCCTGAAAGGGACACGTAAACGCACGAATATATCATTACATTGGGCAACTTAATTACACTTTATAAAATCTAAAAAAATACAAATAAATGTTAAAAAACTAACACACACACGCACACACAAACCCAAATAGGTGAAAAGTGAGCTGCGAATATATTTGATGAGCGGCTGTTGAATTAGCGGACGGCGGCAGCTGTCGAGGCTCGTTGGCGATGACGACGCCGGGTGATCCGACGGGCACCTCGTACCAGGTGCCGCACTGGACAAATAGAGCATTTAACTCTCACGAACAACAGAAAAACGATCACAGCTGCCAACTGTCTTTCACAGGGTGAGGGAGTTTTTTGTTGCACTTTCGTGCTGTCGTCACCGCGCCATTTTGCAGCTTCTCCGTCCCGCCCGATTCCCGCGGGCAGCCGCAGCAAACGACTGCGATCGTCGGCTCGCTGTTTGGCGACCGTGGATGCTAATTATGGGCGGTGGCCGCTGGACGGAGGGCGGGCGAGGATGTCGGACTTTCTGTCTCGGCGCAAAAACGACAGCGAGATCTTTGTCGTTTTGACATTTGAAAGTTCTGCATTTAGATTTATTAGTGCATTCAATCAAGAAAAATGATGGTAATTGGTGGAAATTGAAATGAAATTGTGTATCCCATAAATATGCATATTTTTTATGGGACAGTGATAACGTGTTCGAGAGGAAGCTTTGAAGCAGTACTGAGAACTGTCTGCGTTTCCACCACATTTGCACAGTTTCCCGCAGAAATGTGCACCGGTCGGCCTTTGAAGGATTGCGAGGGAATCGAATTCCACTGAAAAAGTAAATCAGCATGAACGATCCTAACATAAATAGGACATCACACTGATCTTTCGATGTTTTTAAAAATAAAAAATGTACTTTCCCTCTTGTCTGAAAAATTGATGACGGATTTATCATCCCTTTATTAATTTCACACATGCAATGAATACATCCCGCATGGAAAACGAGCAGTATCTAAGTGTTAAAGCCTGGCATCTTGGCGTCTTCTATCCCCATGTTTGTCATCCGGCGTGGCGGGGGGGGGGGCGACGACTGTGATCGTTCAGCCGTGCGCCTCGTTTTCATTTGACAGGCGGACTGGATGCCCCACGTTGACATTTCCATGCCATCTTTCTCTCAGCGGGAGGTGGAGTCAAACAAATGTCTCAAATATTTATTTTGTTTTATTTATGGGAAACATTTTTTTTTACCCCGCGGGAATCTGGGACGTGCCAGACTGTGAAAAACTGGTTTTCGAATGAGGTCCGATCAGTAGGTAGTATGTGTTGTGTAATCCATTTTCTAATCTGATTCAACTTGTTTTTCTTTAGAGCAAGAAATATTGCTTTTTAATAATTTCCAACACGACTTAGTTTGAGCTTTTTTTCATCCAAAAGGTAAGAGTAGACCTGTTATCCACCACCTACCACACAATTGTGAAATTCTTTAACTTAAAAGGTGTTAACGGTTTGTTTCCAAGAAAGAACCCTTCAGATTTTGAGTAAAATATGCACCGACATTCGTCAGTGGTTTGCAATAACAAATTTGTTACATAGCTGCTTGTGTACATGTTTTAAATTTGGTAGCATAGGCCCTGAAAATCACCCTAAAATGGCCACTTAGAGCCAAAATGACAGGCTTCATGTGACTCTTGGCCATGGCTTCTTGAGACTTTATTGTGGGACATTTTTTTTTTTTTTTTTTTAAACCGAATTTCATGTTTTCAAATAAATCGGGCTCCTGGGGGTGAATTAAAAAAAAAAAATAAATAATCATGACCCTAGCAGGGCCACTTGAAAGCAAAATGTCAGGATTCCTGTGTCTTTTCGGGCATAGCTTCTTGAGACCTTTCTGTGGGGCGACTCGTGATAGATGCGCTGACCAAATTTCATACTGCGAAGTGAAATTGGCTTCCGCGGCTGAATTTCCCAAACCACTATATCCTACGTTTGGGCATGGGTCCTTTCGACTCCTTTGTGGGTTTACCCATGATAGACACGCCTAGCAAATTTCACGATTCCAAGTCAAGTCATTGCCCCAAAAGTTTTAGGGCCCGTGGAAACGGACAAAAAGCCTTTGAACCAAAATGGCAGACTTCCTGTGTCATTTCAGGTGTGGCTTCTTGCAACTTTTTTGTGCTTACCAATTTTCAGGTTGATACGTGAAACTGCCTCCCGGGGCTATCCATCAAATTTGTTCAAAACGTTCTTGGGCGTGACTGAGCTTGCTTCGGCGTGGCCGTGTTTCCCACGATGCATTGCTCTGGGCCGACACTGTGCGCCAATTAAGCATCGGCGGCTGTCTCTCGTTCGGAGAGCATCGCGAGGTCGCGTCCTCCCCCCAGGCGACATCATGGGCTCATGGCTGACTTCCTGTCTCCTTTCAACTCCACCAATGACTCCGCCGCGCTGGCGCGTCCCGCCGGCTGCAGGCAAAAGCCACTCGTTATGTTCAATTATGGCCGACAACGACGCACAATTACTGGCCGGCCCGTCGCCTGTTGGAGTCGTAAAGGTGACGGAAAATGTGCTCCAAACTGGTCGTTTACCCACAGTGCTTTGCTGCAGATGTTATCGGGCTGTTATCGCCGCCATTACCAGGCCTCACGCGGGCAAGGTCAAGGATTTTAGTCGTATTTATTTTATGGATTCATTTACTTTTATGTATTTGGATATAATGCCTGGGGATTGTGGGGGTGTCATTTTATTCATCACAGAGAGCAGCAAGTCTCGAGTTAGGCCAAAGTGTTTATTTCATTAGTGAGATGCATATTTTTAATACTATTACAAATGTGCTGTGCAGCAGGAGTCTGTGCAATTCGTTCAAATGCCGATTCTGTGTACTGTTTTGTGTTTTATCTTTCTTTTTAACTCTACATAAGCATTTTGAAATTATTATTATATAAAATATCTGATCATTTTAAGATATGTGTATACTCATTAACTATTTTTGTATTATTACAAGCTTTCCAGCTGTGTTGTTACTTTTTCCAATAGCGGGAAAAAACTGTTCATTTGAAAGATCGGTTTTAGCCCTCAGGGGGCGCTATTTGCCGCTGTCCTCGCTCCACTTGTGGAAAGTAATGAAAGCTAGCCAGCATCAAATTAGCTTCCGTAAACCTTCAGCTCCTCCCTCCTGCTCAGGAGTGTTCTTCCGTGGTACTTTGTGGATTATTTTGAGTCTGTTGTGTTTATTGAGGAAGCCTTAGCGTTAATTATATGTTCGCACACGGCGTGTGATTGAGCGAGTCATGGACTTTTTGTACTTTGTAGATCATTTTTCGTAGTTCTATTTGTTTGTGTTTGGTGGTTCTCGCAGATAAGTGGTGAGAGGAGCCATCTTAAAAGCTATATGATAGCACATTGTGAGTGTGGCTGAGCGCGTTTTCTTTTTCTTTACTTTGGGTATTATTTCGAGTCATTTTTATTTCTACTGTATTGTAGTCCATTGCATTTATTTTCTTATCTTTCGTGCATGAGTAACTGACAAGGACTTGCAGTAATTGATGCAATTGATTGATAGACAATGTGTTTTTAATGACAATTGAACAATCAATACAGTTACGTGAATTTATGGCAACACATAAGGAATTGACAAAATTGAAGTCTGGCTCTTTCAGTTGGGAATATTTGTGACATTTCCCCGCAAATACAATCATTGTGAGCAAGCGTGACGTGGATTTTTGATTGAATTTTTATTTTTATTTTTTACTTATTTGTCGTTATTTCGTACCACTAAGTGTGCACAGTGCCGGTTATCGGGAAGCGGCCGGATTGCAGTGTTTGGATGTGACGTCTACACATGCATGTCGATTTGTCCATTGTCGTATTGCACCAGTCGAGATCTTGGTTTTAGCTACCTACTGCTCCGTCGTGCTGCTCCCCGTCCTCTTAAAACCTCAAAAGCCCGACGACCACAGAGCTGACAAAGCTTCGTTTCCATGCTAAATTTTCCTCCTCGCAGGAGGATAAAAAAAAAATAAAAAATGTCCCGCTGTGATGACCGGACATGTTTGGCCCGCTGAGACAAATGTGCTCCCCCGCCGGACCCGATTCGTCACGGCCCCCGAGCGTTAGTCGGCGCCTCGGCTTGGACCGGCGCGCCGTTGTCGTACGGATTAGCTCCCCGCGTCGTTGTTTTCCACTTTATCTCGTGCTGTATCGCCACTTTTAAGGTCATGAGGAGCTGCGGCACCGTTTCGCTTCGACATCAGTCACGCTTGTTGGGAAAAAAAGTCTCTGCTATTGTCTGGCAGCCCCTCGGGGGGGTTATAACATTTGGACTCGCTTTCTCATTTGGGCGGGAGCGGGAAAAGGGCTGAGCCCAGCACTTTTGTCGGGAAATAAAGTTGAAATGCGGCAGTCGCTCCCCGCCGCGTGGTTCCGTTTTCCCATTACGCTTTCCTGGGAACCACGTCGGGTTTTTGTTTGGGCAGATTTCCATCAGGTTCAAATGCAGCGTAAGCAAAATAAAGCCGCAGTCACGACATCGTTGACACAAAAGCAAAGCCACATCTGATGTATTCAGATTTTCAAACAGCTGATAGAAGCATGTGTTGAAATTGTTGCCATGATGAAACCTTGATTAACTTTACTGCGGTACCTTGAGGGCCCCGGAAAATTAAGATCCATCACCTTTTTGTTGCACTCATGTCACTCAATAGGTGGCCTATTGATAAGAGGCGTGGCGCCTCTTATTAAAGGCACATATCAACTCACAGATACTACAGTGTGTATGTGTGGGATTTAATTACACTTCAGAAAACCAGTTTATTTCTTTAATTTCATGATTTTCTTTCTCGGATGACAATGGACGCTGCATATTAGCGGATCGGCATTCACAAATTCACCTATTCGCTGATTTTTTTAATTTACATTTTCTTAGGGGGGCACTCCCTATTATTTGCGGAGACCCCTGTTTTTTTGGGTTTTTTTTTTTTTACCCGGCCCCCCGATTATACGTGGGTTTCTTTCGCTCTCTTTTTTTTTTTAGGAGGCGATCATAACGGACATCAATTATTAGCAGATTTTTGCTATAAATTCTTTTCAATGGGGAATATATAACGCTAAAGACAAACGCACATAACGGTAAAGACACAAACATGCTCATAAAAATCGTGTGATCTTCAAGCGTTGCCCTTCAAACTTTACGAACACTAGTGCATAAATGATATTAACTACTCATTAAACCCTTTACAATTTTGTCTTTATACATTCATAATGATGCGCAAGACATGCAATTGTCCTGACACTTTCATCACTTTGGAATATATTTTTTTACCTTCTGAATGATAACAACTGCCAATAATGTAAACACTCAGTAAAAGTAATAGAATTTTTATTTTATTTTTTGAAATGAAATTGACTGGGGTATTTCTTTACCGTTACTGATCAAATGATATGAAAATGAACCATCTGATTCTCATCCATATTTGAAAGATGCCTGATCCTAAATTGAGAAAATCTGATATCCACTCATATATATATATATATATATATATATATATATATATATATATATATATATATATATATATATTTTTTTTTTTTTTTTTTTAAATTGCTAATTGTGGTACTTGAAGTACGCAGCGCAAATCCCGCCTTATTTGGCCGTGACAGGTGAAATGTGCTGTTTTAGTTTGTGTCCCCTATATTTAAAAACATATATTTTAAGAGGGTAATGGCTTCAAGAAAGCTCCACAGAGAAATCAAACAATTGTGTTTGTCTGCTCTGTTAAATTGTTGTTGGAGAAAATCATTCACCGTCTTCCAAATGTCACGTTAAGTGCGCGGCGTGCCTAATGACGATCCGTATTGCGGCGAGAAGCATTGCGGGGGGTTAATGAACTGCACTTAAAATGTCTTTTCTTCACCGCCTGTTTTGAAATGCGCGTTGCTTCCTAGTTAGCGTTCGACCGTCTTCCTTTGCTTTGCAGGCCATGTCGTGCTAACGACGGAACATGAAGGAATATTTGTAACGTTCATTTCGCATGCACTTTGAGGGCCGCCGTCATTTCATTTGCACGTTCTTTAATCGAATTTTGCTGATAATACGGCCGCCTAATGGCCGGCTGCAGCCGCCGTGTTGCTCTCGCATGAGCTTTTACTCGTCAATTTGCGTCTGGCAGCATCCTCGACACAAATTGGCTCTGGCGTGAAAAAGACGAGCTGGGATGTTGTTTTACAGCTCGCCGCGAACGTGTTTGCGCGCTTTTGACAGGATACATCATCATCAGCTAGATGCCGTGCCGAAATGAAAAGATGAACTATCTCAAATTAAGGATAAATATGCTTGTTGTTTGTCTGCCAAAACATTTCTTCTTCCCAGGCAGTTTTTGTGAAAGCATTTCACATGCTTCAAACCTTTTTTTTTTTTTTCATGAGCTGTCCCTCAGCTCAACGCACAGGCGGACGTTTTCGGTGGGGCGAATCACTTTATTTGGAGATTGGTTTTATCGGACGTCTGCGGTCGTCAAGCACCTTATTTTTTTTATTTTTGAACGGACTGGAACAGTACGATGAGTAATATTTAAGTCTACATGTTTGTGTTCTTCAGTGAAAGAATTGATTGTTCAGCCGAACATTTAAAACTGGACAGAAGTTCTGCTAATTATTGAAATGTCCTGCTTTTTAAGTACACTATTTGGGGTGGATGTCTGCTTAGGGCAAAGCTATTTTTGCTGGACTATTAAACATTTCCATTCATCCTTCCAATTTGGCATATTTCCAAAACCTCCCCAGTTGAACTTTCCGTGGAAATGTAGCGAAAGATTTTCCGCCTTCTACAAGCGTCCATGTGAAATTGGAGAAGTTCCATGCAGCACGTCAGCGGGCGTGCGAGGCCGCGGCGGGAACAAGAAGGCGCTGCTGAATCAGCCCCCTCGTCATCTCCCCGGAGAGGATTATTTGTCACTGGCGCGCATCGATTTGTGTTCTTCCTTTTCCAGCGGTCGCGCAGGTGTTCTGTCAATATTTTTCCGAGGGGGGCTTGTCTCTTTTGGTCCTCGTCAAAAGGGAACGGAGTTTGGCGTGCTGCGTTGGGAAAACAAACTCCACTGAAGTGGCTTCTGTGATCTCGACACAAAGCGGAACAAAAGCCCGCCGGATGTGCGAAGTGTGTTTTTTACTGTTGTCATCATGATGATGCTTCCTCCTCCTCCTCCGCTCGAGAGGCTCGTTAACATTTATTTGCACCGGGAGGCAACTGCCAGCACGAAATCTAAGATCCATTATAGGACCCCTCAGTCCCCTAAACCTGCACTCATTTATTGTTCACACACCGGCCACTTTATTAGGTACACCCTCTAATGAGATCCAGTGCAAAAGCCGTGTCACAAATTCTGCATAAGGTTAATTTACAATTGACCGATTGAGAATTCTTTTATCAATGCAGTATACTTATAATGTTTGACAGGTTTTGACAAAAGTATTGGGACACCTAAAGGCCGTAAAGGTGAAGTTGAGCAACGCGAACAGTCTCCTCTCTTCAGAGTGTGTTTGTGAGAAGTTTAGTCAATTGAACTTGTTCTTCCATCCCCAAAATTGCTGGAAAATTTGCGCTAAATTTACATTGGAAGTTAAGTTTCCATTGAAACTTTCAATCGGAATTTCATGAAAATTAAATTCACTGCCATTGACGGCTATAGAAGTAAAATTATCCACGTTAACTGGGAGGGCTGGCAGTGAATGAGTTTAATGGGAATTAAGTGAGAATTAATGATAATTTAATGTATCATATATATATATATATATATATATATATATATATATATTTATTTTATTTTTTTTTAAAAGCATTAAGGTTGAGGCTTTGTGCAGTCGGGCCGGAAAGAACGGAAAGTTCTGCACAAATCTGCAAATAGATAATAGGAATGAAGCAACATTATCTATGTGTGGGTGCACGCATACACACACATGCACACGCACACAGTGTCTCACAAACTTTCTTTCTTTGCCATGCCATATTCAACTTTTACTGACCAGCGATAAGACCAAATTTAACACACCTGCTCTCCTTTCACACCTGAGACCTTGTAACACTAACGACTCGCATGGGAAAACTATTAATTAGGCACAAGTTAGACATTTTCACTTAGGTGTGAATTCACTTTAGTTGCCAGTGGTTTAGACATTCATGTTTGAGAGGACGGTAAATTTACACTGTAATACAATCAGTCGTGACTACTCTTCAGTGTTGTCCCATGAAAAGATGCGATAAAATATTGAGAACAGTGTGAGGGGAGTACTCACTTGTGTGAGATATTCAAGACAGAGAGTCACAGGCGGCCGCGCTCTCCAAGAGAGCCGCCAAGGTCCGACATCATCCGTCAGCGTTCCATTTATTCCGACATCAACGCGACGCGGCCCGATGGCGCGCTTCCAAAAAAGCAAAAAGTTGCAACTTGTTTTGATTAAAGACTTTCTGGAAGGCTTGGCGGGCTCCTCCTCTTCCTCGCCTCACTCGAACCCTGCGGGCGGTCGCCGTGCTCCTCGACACACTCGTTTGGCGTGATGGAGGACGCTGAGAGTGGCGGTAGAGAGAGGGAGAAAGAAGGGGAGCGGTGGAGAGAGGGGAAGAGATAAAAGGGGGAGAGGACATAGAGGGAAGGAGAGAGAGAAAGGGTGGGAAAGATAGTGATGGAGAGACGGAGAGGCAAAGAGAGAAGAAAAGGGAGAGGGAGGAAAGAGGGAAAGGCAGAGGATAGAAAAGAGGAAAAGGGGGAGGCTAAGAGAAAGACAGGAAGAGAGGGGAGAGATGGAGAAAGAGATTGAAGGAGGAGCAGCGAAAGCAGGAGAGAGAGAGCGAGGGAGAGAAAGAGGGGGCAGAGAGGGTGGAAAGGAGAGGGTAAAGCGAGATAGAGGGATGAGAGGGAGCGGAGAGAGAGAAGGGAGCGAGGGAAAGACAGAGAGGGGGAGAGAGGGTGGAGAAGGAAGAAGGGAGAAACCGGGGAAGAGAGAGATGGGATGAGGGGAGAGAGACTAAGAGGGACAGGGAGAGAGGAAGGGGGTGAACAGGAGGGAGAAAGAGAGGAAGTGAGGGGGACAGAAAAGGGGAGCAAGTAAGGGAGGGAGAAAAAAAGAGGGAGAGGTTGAGAGCCAATGGGGGAGGAAGATGCTCTCCCTTCCTCTCCTGCGGTCGCCTTCGCCGCTCACGCGTGACTCGTCAGCCGAGCGCGGTGGACGACTCCATCGTCAGCGTGTTTGCGGCGCAAGACGAGGCCGCGGCGGACCTCGTTGAGCTCCTCGCTCGTCTCAAGCGATCAATGAATCCATAAGAGGTTGCACCGGCGGCGTTAGCGCTTCATTCTGCGGCCATTTAGCTCAATTAGATGCTTCTAATTTTTGTGTACACACAAAAAACAGCATGCACTGGCACAATGTACATGGCAGACGCTCCTCTTGCCAAATTATTCATTATAACAACCACTTTGCGCAATAGAAATAGACAGAATGACTAGAAATACTCCACAGAGTCAAAAACATCCACAACACACTGAACATGTCATATGATTCATTCAATTCCTCCTCTCACCAACATAATAACCGCCACTTTTCACAACACCAATAGAAGAAGAAAAAAAAGAAAAACAACTAAAAAGAATCCACAAAATCAAATATCTCCAGGCGCCAACACACACGCATGTAATATGCACGTCATAGCTAACGCGGCCGTGTCTCTTGCTAGCTATTCATGACAACTGCTACCTTGCACAATAGAAATAAATAAAACGACTAGAAATAATCCAAAAACTCCCCAAAAGTCAATGACTCACTCAGTGACTCAGGCACATTGCGCACAATGTACAAGTCACTGTCACCCTCCACAGCAGAAATAATTGGAATGACGTGAAATAATCCACAAAGTTTGAGAAAATTTCCACTTAGTTTTGATCACTGGCAGTTTATCTGCACATGTCAAATGGTTCATGTGATTTATTCATGACATTCACAATAACCACCACTTTGCACAATAGAAATAAATCAAAATAATCCAGAAAGTCTATCATAATTTACTGTACATTTTTCACCAATTATTCATGATAACTGCCACCTTGCACAATACAAATACTGTACACAGATTGAATTGCAATTATCCACAAAGTCCCCCAAAAAAGTCCACAGCACCCTTGGCACACATTCACAACGTAAATGGCATCTGATTAATGTGATGTTTCCTCTCACTATTACTCATGATAACTGCCATCTTGCAGACATCACATCAAAATAGACATGAACACAGACAAAAATAATCCACAATAGTCATCCCAGAAGAGTGGAAGCTGTCACTTCTTGACAATTGCATTAATTTGTTTACTTTACTTGCCGATCATGATATTATTCCATGCAGGGAACACCCGACGTGTCCAAGGGTCGTAGGACATCGCCAGAGCTTTACGCATTAAGTTATGCGCTGGCATGTGCAAGCGTGCAGCCGCCCGCTCGGGATTGTGGGTAATTGCCTTCCGCTCCCTCTCCATTTTAATTAAGTGCGCATCAACGGCCGCCAAAGAGCGAGTCAAACTGCACACGGACGTATTCGTTAACAATTAGCGCATCTCCCAACAACTCGGCGAGAGTAATTGCCACGTGGTGCATGATGGGAACATGCTGACACGTAAATGCCAATAATCACGTCAGCCAATCAGGAGGCAGACCAGAGTTAGGGTTATTTCGCTCAGGACATCTTCTGGAAAATTTACTTTGTAAAGACACATACATTGTGGTATCAGAATTGAGCGAATTTACATAATAACTGTCCTGCTCATGACTAGGAAGCTATGCTGTGTGAAGATCCAGAGCCACTTTCGAAAGCTAGATTCAGTTTTGTTGGATATACAGCTGAACGTTCGCTTCTGATAAGAGGCACATGCTTGATTGGAGGTTTTGATGCATGCGTCGCATACACAGATCAGCTGCCTCCATGAGTGAAAATTATTGTATTGTCTTTAGGGGTGCTTGCTTTCCCCCACCCTAACACTGTCATATTCCAGATATGTTTGATAATCTACACTGTGCATAACAGAAATAAATACAAAGATTTGAAATAAGCCACAAAGTAAAAAAAAAAGAAAGAAAGAAAAAAGTTCACTTGGGAGGCAATTAAAAGTAAATAATAAGTTAAATTAATATTTTTTTGGTAGCACAGATGACTATCCTTCAAAATAAAGTCTAAATGAATCAATAAGTAGATTTTTATCAAGCAAAAAAATAAAATAATAATACAATTACATCTGTGAAATTAGTTCATGCGGAATCAAAACTGAACAAATTTACGCATTAACTTAGTAATCATGAAAAGTCCACTTTTCATGAAAAAAATATTTTACAACTTCACAGCAGCCGACCACAGGAAGCGTCTTGAAAACGAGCCTTTTATTTTTTCTTCAAACACCCGGCTAACATGCGCAAACGCGCCTCCAGTTCTCCAGTTAGCCTATTAGCGATGCTAATTAGCCTGCTCCAGCGGCGGCTAATTAATATTCCAATTCCTCATGAATTCAACGTGGAGGTCCCAACGCTGCATTTGTATGCGCGTCGTCTTGAATTGATGCGTTGGCGCCGGCGTCAGCCCTCGCTCGCTCGCTCGCTCTCTCTCTCTCTTCTCTCCTCACCCTCGCTCGCTCTCCTCTTCCTCATCCCTCCTCTTCCTCTTAGTCCCGAGCAGTGCGTCCTTTCCTCACCTTCCCCATCCGAGGAGCTCCTTCTCCTTCCCTCTCAGCTGGCACCCACCGGTTGCCGCCACACGGCTTCACATCTTCATTTTTGCGTTGTTGTTGTTTTTTTTTTTGTTCTTTCTTTCTTTTTTTCTGTTGCTGCTTTTTTTTTTTTTTTTTTTGCTGCAGCTGCTTGAATATGACGACAGCTAAGGACGCCAACGCGCTCAAAGCGGCCCAGCAGCAGGAGCAGGTAGCGGCCAAAACCAGCTGGCATGCAGCATCCATCGCAGTCCTTTCGGGGGTGGGGGGGGGGGGGGGGGGGGTTTGTTTGGGTGAAAGTGCTCTTTACCTTGCTGCAGTCAAATTAACTTCATGTGTGGTTTGTGTCTACAATGTTGTGTGTGTGTGTGTGTGTGTCAAGCAGCGGCGCAACTGATGGTGTTGCAATAACGTGACATTCTCACGGTCATCAACTCTACATCGTGTGACTTTTTCCTTTCTGGCAAAAAGGCTCGCATGTCTACGTTCTTCAAATCGATCGTTTCGTATCGTACGGGAGATTGAACCTTCACTTTATAGGAGAGAAGAAAATACACTTCAATTGGTCCCGCAATGGCGGAAATTGTGTTTTTTACGGCCGCGAAGTGTACACTAGCAAAAAATAAGAAACTGAATTGAAAAATGTACATGCACGTATTTAGAAGGCAGCCCCGTATGTGGCAACTGCGTGAGTCATAAATACTCTTTATGCGAATGTCAATGGCAACTGTACATGAATGAGTAAACTCAATACATACAAACGTGAACAACAATGGAGAATAGTCAGCTGAAAAAAAATCTTTCCATGCATCAAGTCACGGATGGAATAAAAACCAGCAGTACTATCAAATGTTGACTGACAGCTGTACATGAATAAATACTACATACTGTCCCATTATGTCCCAACGGAACAGCAGCAAGAATCATCATCAGCGTTTTATAGCAACAACTACATGTATCAAGTCTCAAATGAAATCAACTCCAGCACTTCTAACTATCAGCAGGGGAATAATGGCCACACATTGATAAATAGAAACTTTATATATCGAACTGAACAGCAGCAGGAATAGTCAGGAGTGTTGTATAGCAAAAACTATACACGTGCCTTCAATAAATAGTCTATATACGTATAACAGTTGAGAATCAAATAAACACCAGCAACACATTTGATGCGGTGGAATCTCGCTGTGCTGTACGACGTGACAACAAAAATGCCAGGAAAAGCCCACTAGAACATCTGAACTTTGTTTGGGGTTAATCAGAGGCACCTTAAATGTTGTGTACTCGCTCCCATTTATCATGAGTTTGAATGTGATCGGTTCATTCTGCACACAACCACAGTAAGAGGGGTGTGCTCACTTGTGCAACCATATGATCTCAGTTGTGTGTTTTTACTTCCCCTCTTGATTCCCCCCCTCAATTGAGTGATACAGATTATGGGTTTATCTTGTTTTCATTTTTTTTCTATCAGACTTTTTACTCTATTTAAATATCAGAAAAGAATAACTGGACCTTATTTTGGTATTTTGATAACTGTCTTCAAATCACGGCTCTAAAAATAATATTTGCATTTGGAATTGGAGTTATGTTGTCAGTAGCTTATAGAATTAAACCTTCATTTTACTCAAATTTTGATTGTTTTTCTTGATAGTGTTGTTGTATCCAAGCTTGCAACCGTCTGCGGGTTGACTTGACGACTGTGGTTGACGATTGTTGTTTGCGTAGGATACGTCGCATTATCGCAAATGCACGTGCGTTTTGTGATAAGCTGTCGCCGGTGATAAATCTTCAAAGTTGAACAAATGTCCTCACGTGTCGGGCTCGCGAGGACGCGTCTCTCGGTGAGGTCCTGACGGATTGCTGAAAGGCGGACGGGGTGGGGGCGCAGAGGACAGAGAGACTGAGGGCAGCTGGGTCCGAGATAGCGCCGGCTCGCCGCTAATCAGCCGCTCGCAGATCAACAGCAGAGGGAAGTCGCCAAGACAATTTCGGCTCATTTTGCTTCCAGTTTCTTATCTGCATGGGTCGCTCATTTCGGAATTCTAATATTTTTGAAAAAAAGGGAGTATTTATTTGAGGATTTTTTTTTTCCCATGGTATTAGCACGGTACGGCGGATGCACAGACATCCACTATGGTTCATTTCCATGACATTCCTCACAAAGCTGTGTGCAGGCTATTGTCACAATTCCAACACATCCAATCCGGTATATGCGCAACCTGCTTCCGCATTCGGCAAAACAGCTCCGAGCACTTCCTCCCGGCTCGCGTGAGTGGCGAAGAGAACCCCGTAGGAACATTTAACATCTACAATGTCTTTTTTTTTTTTTTTCAAAGATGACAATATTTGATGATGAGGCTTTGTTCTTGTTTACATATATCTTATTTGCATAGATAAATGATATACATGTATTTAACGTTTGTCCAGAGACACCAGCCGTAAAGAAAAATACATTTTAGCAAGTTAGGCAATCAAACTGTAGTCATGCTCGTTAGCGTAGGATACACAGGAAGTCCGCTAACCTGTTTCCTGGGTTTGGTCGCGTGACGTTCCGCAAATAGCGGATTTGTGGAAAGCGTTCGGGAAGAGGACACTTTGGAAGTCAAGTTAGTCAAGAGTTAAGTGTGCTATCTGGGCAATACCGCCACCTACCGTACTCAAGTGGAACAGGCGCCACGCTGCAATTTCAGTGCAACGTGTTTAGAATTGTTGCTCCACTATCTAAGAAAAGAAACAATTACATGAGTAATAGGGTTGAGGGTTCTGCTGAGTCATGTGGCTCACTTTTTTTTTCTCTTCCTCTAGATGGCTAAAAAGGTTTTAGGAACAAGATTACATGTTGCGACTTCTTAATAATGACAACCATTTTCAAATATGTTCTCGATAAAACAAAAATGTTGAAACAATTACAAGGAAGACGCATCAGCATATTCACTCCCAGAAAAAACTTATTTTGACTGTTATAGTTGATGTGTAATTTGGTCATCAAAAGGGAGGGACAAGACAAAAAGGCCATTTTATTGCGGGTTTGGAATCACTTTTACGACAGCTACAGTTACATTTTGTCTGAGGACAACTATCATGTACACAACAAACAATGCACAGTGTTTCTGTGTTTCTGTGCATTGTGCATGGATAATTTGACATTTCATGGGGCGTGGCTACAGAAAATGTCCTCCAATTTTGGAATGACCCACATAAACTCCCGTTTGGCGCTTCTCTCCAGCAGAACATGTGGCTTTGTGTTCTTAATATTGTGACCACTGCTTGAAACATATGCCAATGGCACGCGGGGCCTCTGTCGTCGCCACGGCAACCACTGATCACCTCAATTGGACAGAAAATGAATGACACACATCTAAATCAATGAATCAGTCTGAGGTTGGACTTAGAAGATTAAAACTCAAGAAGAAACATTTTGTTCTTCTTTTTATGATCAATTTCCTATATTTTCGATGCTTTTCGCAATATTTTAAACTCAATTGAAAATACTTTTTTTTTTTTTATGGTGAAAGACACTGCGGGTCGTACTGACCCATGAACATGTGTGGTGTAAAAATGAGATGAAATATTAATATCTCCTATTTTTAACAGCAGCTTTGGGGAAGATGACAAATATTGTGTTCAGGGTATAATGAGGGAGGATATAAATGAAATCTAGTGACATATAATAAGCATCACACGCGGCAGCTGTGTTCAGTACCCTCAAGCGAAGTAGCGGAGCCGTCCACAGAGACGAGTCCTGTGGGTAGTTGGTATTCAGCTACTTCTCACAGCTATTTGAGGCTCAGTGCGGCTTTAAAGTCGGATCACAGCGTCGAGCATTTAATGAGGAGGGCTCGGGTTTCGCCTTCCGCGGCGACGCCTCCGCCGGCCCGGGCCCGATAATCTGCCTTTTAGCGCTCGGCTGCCGAACGGCCTTACGAGGCTCTCGGCCAGGCAAGCGTGAGAGCTTCTGCGGCCCAAATAAAAGCAAGGAAAAGCATCGTCTTTATCCGTTTTGTTCTGCTTCTAAAGTAGTCAAACTGCACGTTGGGCTTGCACATTTTGGCCGAAACCCTCCATTAGCTGTCGGAGACAACGATGATGCAGTGAAGTCGTGATTTTGCCAGGAAACCCGCCGCTTATTTCTGGGCCCTGATGCAAATACCAGAAAAAAGAAACAAATAATTGATGCCCCTCGGCTAAGAAATGTTCTTAATTGTCTATACACCTTTTTTTTCTGGAACATTTCCTCTGTTATTTGCTGAAAAACTCACTTCTACACTTCTTTTTGACCAAAAGCTGCGTCTAATGTAAAAGTATTGCTTTGGCGCCATATTGTGGCCTCTGTGGAACTGCGTTGAAGAGCTTCATTGAGTCAGGCCATATCCATGTCTAATAGAATAGTGTTTTGACGCCGTTTCGTGGCATCTACAGGCAATTACAAACCTTTAGGGGTGCGTCAATTTCGCTATTCCAGTTTGTTTTCATTATTGCCTGTATTGCGGGCTTGACCGTGGCCACAAATAAATCCGCTATCCGATCCTCTCGCAGGCGTTTTTTGCGCTGAGACGAGACGAAGAAAAGTCTTCGTAGCGTTAATCAGTCGCGTCTTGCTGTCGCCTCTTCCGCCACTTGCACGATGGCCTCGTGATGAAGCGCGAACGCGACAAGACGAGGAAGATCGCTGACGTCCATCAGCACGCTGACTCCTTTATTTCGTTACGTTGTTTAGACCAGTAGATCACATGATCACACTTTAACGGGCGGGGGCACGGCCCGAACAGATCGGTGATTACGCTGCGTAGGCTCGATCGCAATCTGTGACTCGTGGGTTTTGTTACTATAATAAAACCTTAACGTGTTACAGGCAATATTTTGAATAACGTCTGCACACTCTCAGTGGAAAATGTTACCAAGGTTAATATCGAAATTTAGAAATGCTCAATCATTCAGTCTTTAAAGGGGCACCTCTAATTTTGACATTTTTAATTGGCATTAACTGTTATACAAATGTAAAACTAAGTACACCTTTGGCCAATTGAAATCCATGAAAATTATATATTTTTTCAATTCTTTGGTATTGAATCATACAAGTTGAGTTAATTTGTAATTTGAAATCCTAACCTGTGTTTAAAACCCTCCGCCTGGCTTGCTCGTAATTTGAAATCATAATTATAGTTTGAACTCTGATTTGAAATTCGGCTAAGCCAAAATTTCAACCCTAACCTGGCTTGAATCCTGACTTTCAAGCACTAATCCTCTCTTGAAACCTTACCCCTTGTTTGAAACCTAACAATGGCCTCGCTCCAGGTTCCCATTAGGGGGTCCGCAGCTGCAGAACGGTAAGCGGGTCGTGTAATTGAAGCGCCGAGCGTGCTCGCTCTCCCGCAACCTCGCCGAATGGCAAGTGGGGGCCTGATTGGATGACACGGAACGTCATTAGCGTGCTCTTGTTTGACTGCAGACTTTGTCCTCCGTGTTTTTGTTGTTTCAAGGTGTTTTTTTTTTTCTTTCTCCCCCTCATCGGATTTGGGGGCGTCACGCTCAGGTGCTCGGCGCCTCGCCTCGGCGCTCCCGCTGACATTTATCGCCGGAAACGCTGTTATTGTGCCGCTCTCGTTCTCTCCACGTGGGACTCACGAAGCCGCTCTAATTGACCGGATTTTGAACATGTGAAAGCAGGGCTGTCCAAGTGGGCGCCGTGCCACAGTCACCCCCACCCCCCATTAGCCACAGCCTTGTTACCGTGCCGATGCCACAGATGGAAGCAACTAACTAGTTTTTAGTGATTGTTTCACTGTCCTGTTTTTGTTTTTAATTGAGAACAAATATGCAGTGGACGGTTTGACCCGGGTTCAAATCCAGTTTCCTCCCACATCCCAAAAAACACACATGCTCGTCACGGAGTCTCTAAATTGCCCGTAGGTGCGAACGTGACTGCAAATGGTTGATCGTTTATGCGTGCCCTGATTGGATAGCGACCAATCCAGGGTGTACGCCGCCTCTTGCACAGCGTCAGCTGAGATGGGCTCCAGCACGCCTGCGACCCGAGTGAGGATAGGCGGTGCAGAAAATGGGTGAATGGATGAAATGTTGAAATGAAACTAAACACAATTTGTTTTTCGTTTAATAATGAAACCGGCACTGCATGATATTGTACTTTATAAAAACATAGAGTAATAACTAGGGATGGACGAGTACTGATACCATATCGAGATCGGCACAATACTGGCCTAATTTCAAGGTCGCGGGTACTCGTGGAGCCGGTTGATGCCAGCCGCCGATACTGAAGGCAAAAAACTAAATCTGACATAGAGTAAGTCCTCCTCGTCAGTAGTTGGCACAACACTGCGGCGTTTTGACACATCAGAGAATCGTCATGTGCTTCAGAAAAAAAAGGCCTTTGTTCAAAATCATCGGTTATTGTGTCGATTGAAATTTGATGTATCAAAAGTACTGTGTATCGGAATCGATGAGTACATAAAAATTAAATACTCGTATTGGTATCGGTCTGAACTAGTAATTACAGATATAAAATATATCAGACAGTTTGTGCATCATGATTAATTCATTGAGGCGCCTTCTGTTGTGTGCAACTTGGCCACCAGGGTGTAGTATAATGCAATCACGAAGACACAAATGAAGAAGACTTTCACAACTACTTTAAGTGACTCAGTAGTCCGCAGTACTTTCTTACTGTCTGACAAACTGCTGCTTGTTGTGAAGCGAGCTGAGTTCACAGCCCACACAGAGCTCGTATCTTGAATTTCTGCTCACAAAAAATCAGCCGAACGACGTCATCCAACTCGTAGAATTTACTTTTTCTAATTGCTTTGCTTGTCACTACGTATATTGTATATATATATATATATCGCTGGGATAGATAGATAAACAATGACCCTTTTTTTTTTTTTTAGTAAAGAAATCATTTTTGGAACAATTAAGTGAAATTGACACAGTGATTGTGAACCTCTAATTGAATCACACGCTGGGCTCATGTACGTCTGGTTGGCAGCTGGCACGCCGGCCCGGTTGAGGCATCACAGGAAATGACGTTTTGGCCGGCGCGCCGCTTTTGGCTGCCGCTTGCTGTTTGGGCTTCCAGGAAGCAATTGAACAACAACGGCGCCACCTGTGTTTGAAAGAGCTCACATATACGCCTGTGCTCGCTCCAATCGTCAGCCCACACGGCAGCCGAGCATTTCTGCATGCGGCCCGCTTTGTGCAATCCCAGTTAGCGCTTGCTTCAGACCCTACTTCCAAACCCTAACTCCTGCTTGAAACCCCATTTTTAAACCATAACCTTGGCTTGAAATCATACTTTTCAACCCGACTTCCAAAACCACGATTTCAAATTCTATTTTGAAACACTAACCCTTCAAAACTCTAACCCTGACTTGAAATCCTTCTTCAAAGAATTAAACCTGGCTTGAAACCCTTGCAATCTTAGCTAGTGAATATATCTTTCATTTCTAGTGAAAACATCTTACCGTACTAATTTTAAGACGGTTTTGACTTTTTTTTTTTTTTCAATTCTCCAATTTTCAGCATGCCAAAAAATGCTTTAAAGATACAAGATCCTTTTTTAAGAATATTCTCAGGTCAATTCATACTAATTGCAGTTCCATTGGCAAATTCCTTCACTTATTAAATGGACAAAATGTCTTGTTTTTCAGATTTTTTTTTATTTTATTTTTTTTTTTTTTTAGAAGGTCATTTTTTTTTACCATTGTCAAGCTAGCTCTTTGTAACCCTTCCGCCGTTTTTTTCCTAGCTCAGCGCTGAATCCTTGAATGACGCCATTAGGCAGCGTGACTAAATCCTCTTGCGAAGGACTTCATTTTCCCTGCTCTACCACCATCCGCTCTGGCAATTAGTGCGGCGCTTTCCACTCTTATGATTGATCATCTCACTCCCAGTCATCCGGGGAGTCTTCTTCATAGTCCTATCATATACATTTATTATACAGTATATATTAAATACAGCCCTATGTTATATCCAGAGACAAAAAAGAAGAAGGAGCCCCCGTGGTCATCTGAGTGGATTTTTATCAGTGACGTTTAGCGTTGTCTCATCTCCTAGTTACCAGAAATTCTCCGATGAGTGACCTTTTTTAGACCCGAGTAAAATGCTCGTCTGCACTTAAGAGGAGCTCATCTGGTATGTAAAAGTCAAACCTAACCCTGCAAGACCCCGGCGGACCGCCGGCGGCACGCACGCGCACGCACGCGGTGGGCTCGACGCTTCGTCGGACACGAGCGAACGTGAGGAATCGATGTCAAATGCAAACACAAGATGGAGGAATGGTGCTCCGAGTGCACTATTGATCCCGCTAACCTCCTTGCACCGCTCGTGTGATTTGGATTGACCCAACTAGCTTCAATAGACAAACACAACTTTAACCAAAGATTTACTAACTCTGGATTGTGTCGAGTCGTATTTATTTGTGTTGTTACCACGATTATCTGTCGAGAGGAGCGATCACATTCATTATTTGACACAGAGTTTTTGGACTTTGTGGATTATTTCTAGTCAATCTGTTTATTTCTAATATGCAAGGTGGGGGTGATCACAAATAACTGGCGGGGTTTAGCAATCACATTAATTGTACAGTAGGACACTTACATCGTGTAAAAGTGCCTGGAAGTGGTGTGCATTTTGTTTGACGTTATGGATTATTTCAAACTGTTTTCATTTCTATTGTGCAAGGTGCTAGTTAACAGCAATTGCATTTGTTATGTACATTTACATATGTGCACGCATGGCCAAGTGTGCCATGGATTTATTTTACTGTGTGGATTATGCTATGCCTGTGCATTATTGTTGTTTTTTGAAAACTGCGATTTATCAAGAATTTGGCTAGTGCATCCGAGTAGCCAAAGGGACTAGAGTTTAGGTGTCGAGTGTGTGGTTGAAATTGCTTTTTAAAGCTTTTTCACTGTAATTGGAGTTTAAACACAGACGTTTCCATTCTGTTGTGACTTTCTTTTGGAAAACAATTTGTTTGTTTTTTTTCGCACGAGCAAGAATTGCCACTCAAAGCCTGAATGGTATTCTTAACTCTCAATTTTTGTCCTCTCTGAATTAGAAACATAATGTAAAAACACATGTAGTTCTTCTTCCATTCCACTCGTCAGGGAGTGAAGTGGTTTTGAAGAGCTGTTACAGTAAGAAATGAGTTATTTGTGTTCTTTACGCAGCAGCAGCTCGGCGAAACGGCTCGATGCGGTGAAAGTGATTTTCTTTATGACGGCGTTCTGCTGCTCGCCAGGTGAACTCGTGAAGGTTCCAATCAGCCGGGCTGTCTGGGCCCGGCCCGCGTATCACCACACGGCCCCTGTTTTACTGCCCCGAGAACTCTTATTACACAATAATGGCGTGCGATAGCCGGCAGGTGCCTGAATAAAGCTGCTAATAGAGCAATTATTCTCCAACAAAAGGTCACCTCAGGCATGACGACAGGCCCGGAAATCAATAAAGCTCCCAATTACGCCGGCACCGAGCCCGGGCCCCGCATTTTGGTTGCCGGCTGCCAGCCGTCAGCAAGCAGATCGCTTTTCACTCCTCTTGGAGATTACATCGGAGCTTTTATTTCACTGCTCCTTTCTCGGCCGCCTTGAAAAATGCACGATGCCGCTCGGCCGTTTTTTTTCTTGTGACCACCTCGGATCTTTTCGTTAAATGTCTGTAAAAATGTTACTGACTACGACTTGACTTGAGCTGAAAACGATAACAAAAACAAAATGTTGTGTTTGGCATTGGACTGTCAGATACGGTAAATAAATACTCTTTAAAACATGAATTTAAACTACATTGAACATTGGAAAAATAGTATTTGTTAACTTATTGTAAGTGTAACTTTGACACAAAATATAATGATTTGAATCCTTCAGAAATGTATTTTTTACACATTTGTGATACTTCTTATCCGAACTACTTGAAGTTTATTTTCTTTTAAAAAAACGCAAGAAATTCACTCTGGGTTTTCTGTCAGTTCCCTTTCCCGCCCTCTGAAAAAGTCACATGGTCCACAGGAAGTTGCATCATTCAGAGACAACGCCGTCTGCTCATTCATTTTTCGATTTGACCTTTTTTTCAGCTGTCTGTCGGGATTATAATTTTGGCACACTCCTGTTAGCTAAGTCATTTTCTTGATGTTATTTGGTCGATTTTTAAGATTTTTGGGGGGTTGAATACCTGTCATGTGTTTTCGTGCTATGAGCATAAATGCTGGCATAATTTCCCCCTCTTAATAATTAAGTAATTAGTAATTTCATCATGACATAGAGTGTGAAGTTTGCTTTGTTGTTCCTTGGGATATTTTGACAAAAGCGTGTCAGTAATGTTTTAAACTGGGGGGGGGGGGGGAGCATGAGCCACATGCTGCTTCACCATGTGCAAAAACAAAACAGATAAACAGATCACATGTCGGGGCCTGTTCTTGTAAATTGCCATTTTTTTGTGCAATTGCATGTAGATCTCTTCTTATAGCTGAAAGATAAAGTAATGGACCACATGCTGCTTCACCTGGTGATGAGCCTTTTATGCTAAAGCTCCAGTTTTGTTTTGTGTAGTTACGTGTGGATCTCTTCTTACACTTATGGGATAATAATGAATAATACGATAATGAAGACAATGAGCCACATGCTGCTTCTCCAACTGATTATCTGATCACATGTAGTAGCCTGTTCTGTTTTTTTTTTTTTTTTAGTTGTGTGTGGATCTCGTATTACAGTTCATGAAAAGATAACCGTCGTTATTTCCGCCACCTTCATCAAAGATTTTCTGTCGTCAGACTCTATCGGCCGAGGGAGCCGACAAAGCGACAACGACGGGCTCGCCCTCCGCTCGTGGTCAGACGCTATCGACTCACCGAAACCCTCGTTAGCCGGCTTCCCTCCGCCGCGTATTGATCGACGTCATACGCGGGAGTGTGCGCCGCGTCCCCTTGTTTCCTGGTAATTGAACGCCACGCAAACTCTGCTACGATTCGCAGCTTTCAAAAAAAGAGAAAGTTTGTGTTAAAGCGCAGGCTGCATGCACGCCGTGCCTCGCACAGCGTCACGTCGCTGAACTTTGCGCCTGACGACGAAGTCGACAGCTCTCGGCGAGGAAGAGAACGCTTCCTGTGGCCTGCCTGGCGGCTGGCGGTGGCGGCAAGGTTGATGGAGGCAGTTTAAAAAAAAAAAAAGGTAGAATAGTGTGGAACCTTACTTTAAAACTTGAATTCTTGACATTTTTATGTTTGGCGACTTGGGATAATTCCCCTTCAAAGTGGCCACTGAGTGTTGCATAGTGTCGTGAGCAGGTTTTAACAGAAGTACACAGACAGACTGGAGGAGTTACAGAAAGGCATCAAAGTGGATATGGGGTTTTGATTCGTGGATTAAATCTTAAAGTATCACAGAGTGCCGTCAGCAGGTTGCAACACTGATGCTGTACTGAGAAACTGGAAGAGTGACAGAAAGGCAAAGAAGTGGACGTCCTCGGACATTTTCGTGGATCTAACACCTGTTGGGATTGTTGCCGCTCAGCTCCTTGTTGTCAAACAGAAAAAAAAAAAAAGCTGGACAATACATTTGATGCACGTCCTCCTTTTCAACTTTGCTCATATTTTATTCATATGTTGAGCAACGGCCAAGCCTATATCAGAATCAGAATCAGAATCATCTTTATTTGCCAAGTATGTCCAAAACACACAAGGAATTTGTCTCCGGTAGTTGGAGCCGCTCTAGTACAACAAACAGTCAATTTACAGAACACTTTGGGGACATAAAGACATTGACAAAAAACAATTGTGCAAAAAGATGCAGAGTCCTCTAGCACTTAGAGCAGTTCGAACGACTAATATTGCAATAGTCCGGTGCAATGACCATTGTGCAAAGGGCGCTGAGACTTCAAGGAGTGTATGCGGTTTAAAGTGACAAGTAGTGCGATCATCTGGGACAATGTCGGTTGTGCAAATGTTACAGATACTCCTCAATCAGTGTGCAAATGGAACAGATGCTACTCTGGCATGAGTGGCCAGTATATGCAAATAGTGCAGCATGGCGAGACAACTACAGTGAGTGCACAAGTAATAAATAATTGGCCCCACAGAAATGTGACAACGAACTCAAGTCAAAAAATTGCCAGCTTGTTGTAATGGAATTATAGGTTAGGTGTTTAAGAAGTTGATCGCAAGAGGGAAGAAGCTGTTGGAATGTCTACTAGTTCTAGTTTGCGTTGATCGGTAGCGCCTACCTGAGGGAAGGAGCTGGAAGAGCTGGTGACCGGGGTGCAGACGGTCCGAGAGGATTTTGCACGCCCTTGTCTTAGTTCTGGCAGCGTGCAAGTCCTCAATGGTGGGTAGGGGGGTACCGACAATCCTTTCAGCAGTTTTGATTGTCCGTTGCAGTCGGAGTTTGTCCTTTTTTGTCGCAGCACCAAAACAGACTTTGATGGAAGAACACAGGACTGATTATTGACCGCTGTGTAGAACTGTCTCAGCAGCTCCGGTGGCAGGCCGTGCTTTCTCAGAAGCCGCAGGAAGTACATCCTCTGCTGGGCCTTTTTGAGGACGGAGTTGATGTTGTTCGCCCACTTCAGGTCCTGAGAGATTGTAATTCCCAGGAACTTGAAGGTCTCGACGGTTGACACAAGGCAGCTGGACAACGTGAGGGGCAGCTGTGGCGAAGGATGCCTCCTGAAGTCCACGATCATCTCTACCGTCTTGAGCGTGTTCAGCTCCAGGTTGTGTCGCCCGCACCACAGCTCCAGCCGCTCCGCTTCCTGTCGATATGCAGACTCGTCACCGTCCTTGATGAGGCCGATGACAGTGGTGTCATCTGCAAACTTCAGGAGCTTGACAGTCGGGTTCGCTGAGGTGCAGTCGTTCGTGTAGAGAGAGAAGAGCAGCGGAGAGAGGACGCAACCTTGGGGCGCCCCAGTGCTGATGCTGCGTGTGGATGAGGTTGCCTCCCCCAGCCTGACCTGCTGTGTCCTGCCCGTCAGAAAGCTGTAAATCCACTGGCAGATGGCAGGTGAGACGCTGAGCTGGAGAAGCTTGGTTGAAAGGAGTTCAGGGATGATGGTGTTGAACGCTGAGCTGAAGTCCACGAACAGGATCCTCGCGTAGGTCCCTGCACTGTCGAGGTGTTCTAGGATGAAGTGCAGTCCCATGTTGACTGCATCATCCGCAGACCTGTTCGCTTGGTAGGCAAACTGCAGGGGGTCCAGCAGGGGACCTGTGACACTCTTGAGGTGGTCCAGCACGAGACGTTCAAAGGACTTCATGACCACAGATGTCAAAGCGACAGGCCTGTAGTCATTCAGACTAGAGATTGCAGGTTTCTTGGGGACTGGAATGATGATATTTTAGTCCAGATTAGGCTATTTAAGTTGCCAATTAAGGTTTGTTTCAAGTAATTCCCATAAATTCATGTTAATTCCAATTGAAAGTTTCTAACTTTGGAAATTCCTGGACTTTGGAAGCATATGGAACAGAAACCTTTTTTTTTTTTTCTTTTTTTTTTTAAGACATTTAAGTCAAGCCGGTGGGTGGCAGGCCTTCGGGGCAGGAAGTGCAGTTTGCCGCGTGTGCACATCTACAAAAGCAGCAACAGGAAATCAAATAGAGGGGGATGTTTATGGAGGGTGTTGCCATGGAGACTCGGCGAGAGCCCAGCAAATACAAAGACGGCCTCACAATGTGATTTATTATCCAGTCTTCTTAAGGTTTTGATGTATTTGAACTTCCTCTCGGATTCTCCCAAAAGAAATGGCACTTTTGTTTGCTTGTTTGTTTGTTTTTGTTTGTTTATAATCAATGGAGAGTAAGTGACTTCTCATAACGGTCTGAGTTTTTTCATCCGGAGAGCACTTCAGCCAAACATAATGGCAGCGATAAGAGGCCGAGAGTCTATTCTTTTCACCTGGATGTTCATATTTTGTCTGGGGAGATGATAAAAAAAAAAAAATCAGCAGGCTAGAATACATTAGCCCCGAGCAAACATCAGCAGGGGCCGCTTTTTATGAGACCCCTGCGCCTGGAAACGCTAGGACGCGGCGGCATCTCATTTCGAGGAATTGTGCGTGCGTACGCGTGTGTATGCATGTGTGTGTGTGTGTGTAAGTGTGCTTGCGTGCGTGGGAGTGTGTGTCGCTATGGATTGTTTCCGTGACGGCAATTTATTTCCGCCGTAGTGGCGAGACGCCGGCGCGTCACGGAATGACGGCCGAAGACGATAAGAACAAAAGAAAAGTTACTTTTCAATTCTTCATGCTCCCGACGCCGTGCCGCCATGACGGGAATACCGAAAACAATCTATGCCTCTCACCATTGCTGGGCTTGATTTTTCTGTTTTTTTTTTTCATTTTTTTTTTCTGTCCTGTTCCCATTTAGCAGTCTGTTCACCAGTCGAGGCAAAAGAGTTCGTCTAGCTCCGCCCCTTAAGTACAATTAGCAATGCACTTTGTACCCACAAGGAAAGCGCGTTAGTCTATCGCTAACATACGCTAACGCAGTAGTCACAATTACAATTAATCACTCTGAAAAACTATAGAACAGTTAAATTAAAACCAACCGGTACAGCGATGACTGAGTCTGTGCCGCAAACTACGTTAAAAGTTGGATTCTTTTGATTATAAAGTTGTCATTTTTAGAGAATTCACTTTTTTTCTTTTGTTTTGGTTTTTTTTTTTCATAAAAAGAAGTCGCAGTCCTGAATTAATTAAGTCGTAGTATGATATCAAAAAGTATTTTGTTCAAGAGGAAATATGAACTGTATTACAATAAAAGAATAATATTGTTCCAAAATTGTTTTTGTAGAAATAAGTTGTGTTATTTTTAAGAAATGTTGTACTACTATATGAAATCTTTGAGAAAAAGTTGCAGTTATTCAAGAATTTAATATTAAAGTATTTTTGTGAAAAAAAGTCATACGTTCACAAAAAGGTACTGTAGATAAGAAAATAAAGTTGTGATATTCAGAGAATAATTGTTTTAGTTTTATTAACAAAAAATCGAATCATTATTGAATAAAGACTAAATGAATAAAGTAAACTTCTAGTACTCCATGAAAAAAGTGTTTTGAAAAATAACTTGTTATGAGAATAATGTAATTTCTTAGAGAAAGTCAGTCTATGCGCAGCATGGGTTACTTGGAAATCAATTTTGTTTTGTTTTGTTTGTTTTCTCTTTTACTTTTTCTTATTAGCTAACAACATGGGGGCGAAGAATGAGAAGGTAGTTTCCAAAATTTGGTCAGTAATTTGAAATTGATTCGGGATTGCGGCGTGAGGCAAAGTATGTTCAAAGGTTGTTGCAACCAAACGGAGGACCACCAGCGAATATTTCCACATTTGAAATGGAAACAGGTAGCAGCAAATGTTTCTTCACAAGAACACGAAAGGGAGCCCAAAAGCTCCCACTAAGAAACAAACAAATTGAGCAGCGTCATTTTCTCATTGTTTTGGACCAATTAAGCAAACATCAAAAGGCAGAAAAAAACTTTAAATAATGTCACATTTGCTTTTTGGGGGAAAAATATGATTATCAGAAATGAGATCAAAATGTGTTAACTTTCAATTTTATTTTCTACTTTCCTATGAGAATATTGCATATCACAACGCATCGCTTGTTTGAAAAAGAGACAAAGGCGTTCCCTGTTATCTCGTGCTCGTTGCAGAAGATCCCCCGACACCTGCGAGCAAATCCACGCCGGCGAGCGAGCGTGGCAATCCACCACGACGTACGTGTAATGTAACGATGAAGGCGAATCTGCGCATTTGCCGAGACGTCGCCCCTCTCTGGCGCTCGCTGTCGGATCTGCGGAACTGCGGGGAAGTGTGATGAAACGGCCAGAAAGCCTTGCGCATTGTTTCGCTTTTGTCGACAAGATGAATGTGCGCAGAATGGCAAAGAATTGTGCGCTCACGCTCGTGCATGTGCATCAAGATGAGGCGTAATCCAAACTACTTTAACCCCACAATGGACCTCGCACGACGCTTCACTAGTGTCCAAAATGTGACGTTTCGAGATGATTCGAGATTGAGTCTTCCAAATGTGCTCTCGCATGTTGAGAGGGGATCTCTATTACACACATGCAGTGCAATGGCGGTGAGATTTAGCACACCTGCTAACTGGTCTGAATGTGTACCTAATGAAATGACCACTGACCAGTCAGTGTAAATACTGTCAATAGATAACTGCTATGATACAGTCAACAACTGTCGTATCTGTCTTTCATTCAAGTACATTATCCATCCTCTGTGCAATTGCATCTCGGTCACGCACGCACAGACTGCTGCCGTGTGATGTTGTGCATAGATGTGATTTAGTGCCAAGTCAGAGGCGAGGGGGTCATCTGGGGGCAGTTCCCTCTCAGCAATACTCTGGTGGACTTCACACCAGGTTCCACTCACTGGACAAACAAACAAACAAACAAACCTGGTAGAAGAAGCTGTGGGGGGAGGGTGGGGGGGAATTGCACACGCCACGTGGACATTTGGAGACGAGTGTTGAAGTGCTGCTGATCCAAGTTGGGATTTTATGTCCTTGGCGAACATTTGTGCTCTACTGAGTGACATTCTAGTTTTGGGGTTTGCATAAATGTTCATGTTAAAATAAAAGTAGTTAAAAAAGGTCTAATTAATTTGTATTTCTTATTGCTTTGAATGGAAATGTCCTTAATATGTACCAGTCTCCCTCCCAAATAAAGAAACTGTGTCATGTATTTTTATTAAGAAACAAAGTACTCTAAAATGTTGTACTTGTACATACAAGATATGATTAACAGTAACAATGACGTAATTAAATAGAATGTGAAGAATTAAACAGTTTGTGTATCATGATTATTTCATCGCGGCTCTTTGTGGTGTGCGCGACATGGGGGGGCAGTATAATACATACGTAGATACACGAAGAAGACGGTCACAACTGCTCGGTCAGCTGCAGTCATATTGGTCATTTTTCGCAGAGGATAAATGTACGCCTATGATTGTTGTTATATTGTCTGTCTACATGCGTTGCTGGACCATTTATATTCAAATATGCGTTCATTTAAGCGTTGTAACACTGCCACAGAGATGCTATACGTTAGCCCGTCTATGGCATTACCTATTATGTGTTAGCGTTAAGACCACCTAAAGACAAAGTCATGTGGTTGTTTCAAATACAGAGCTCTTCGTTGAGTTTGACAGTAAAACATTAAACATCTCAGACTAGGAATGCTCATGCTAAAAAAAAAAAAAAAAAAAACGTTAACAACAATGCAATGTGCTGCAGATGTACAAAATCACGCATTTGTCATCCTGCTCACGACATAACGCTAATGTTAGCGCTGACGTTTGTGCTCGCTGCAACATGTTTGTGCTGCGGTGAGAAGTCTTCGTTGCACAATCCGCATGCAAGCTAGCGTTCGTATTTATAGACGAGCACAAAGCAGCCCGATAAATGTCAATAATCAGCGCGGTGCTGCTGTCACGCTGCGCACACATCCCATAAGGACACCAAAGTAGCTACAATCCCTTTGCTCTTTTCCCCACCGACTGTCCTCATCCCGCACGCGCTCGTCTGCGCTCGCTATAAACGACAATGTTGGCTCTCTCCAGTGGGATTTGCCGTCAAACTGAAACTAATTACTAGAAAATAGAATTTTGTGTGCGTGTGTGGATGGACGACTGAGCCCGCTTCCAATTGTTGTGGTCACTCTGCTTCTTTTTGTGTTTTTCTGCTTTAATTTGGCTTCCAATTCATTTTGATCAGAACAAGCTACCGTGCTAATGAATGCTTGTCAAATAGGGCCGGCCGGTCCCGTTCCGCCCGCTAACGACGCCTCGGGCTCTTTTTCAATTAAGGTGTGGAGGCTTGGAGGGATGCGCGGGGGTCACGCGGAGGTCGGCTCTCTTGTTGAGCCACTCACATCTTCATTAGAGCGCTAGCGTGTTCTCATTAGGTCCCGCTTTGCTCGCTTCTTTATCTTCTATAAACTAATTAGGAACTTAATCATCCTCCACCCACGGTTTGGACTTCAGACCCTTTCGAACTGAACGCTAAATGATCTTAGCTAATGACGTTTGGGTAGTTATCGTGGTAAATTTGAGATTTAGAATGCTTTGTAGAGCGGCACGGAGCAGCAGTGGTTAAGCACAGCGGCCTCACAGTTCTGAATCTGGGCTTCGTCCTTCCTGTGTGGAGTTGGGATTTTTGGATTTTGGATGGATTTCCTGCAGGTATTCTGACTTCCTCCAGTATTCCAAAAACCTTGGTGCCTAACCCGTTGTGAATAGCGATGTTTCAGCGCTTCCCACAAGTTTGCAATTCGCTACTAGCGAATTCCTGTTCACAATTTTTTTTAACCTATCCTCTATGGTATTTATTGAATACTTTTGTGCTCTGGCCAAAGCCCTGTCTAATATAAAAGTATTGCTTTGGCGCCATCTTGGCGCCAAGGAACTATAGTGGTACCTCGGTTTTTGTGATTAAGCAGTTCCAGAGACTCTGACTAAAAATGAATTGTATGAAAAGCATTGCAAAATTTCCCACAGGGAATACAGTGCAATCAGAAAATATTTGCCCCCTTCTCAAATATTTTGCATTGTTTCCCCAATTTAAACTCATTCACTGCCAGCCCACCCAGTTACATGGATATTTGACTTCTTAGTCCGTCAATGGCAGTGAATGAGTTTTAAAATCATCAGAAAAATATAAATTATTTCAAAGATAATCCAATTCAACATAAAATGCACTTTTAAAATGGTGATTTTAATATTAAGGGAAAAAAAATATTCAAGGGCAGGAGATTCACTTAGACAAGACTAAGCCCTGTCTAACAGAAAAGTAGTGCTTTGTTGCCATCTTGTGGCTCACAAACCTTTAGGGGGGCCTCAATTCCTTGCAGATTTTCACTGTTCGTGGTACGGCCTGCTGCCGTGTTAATCCGAAGATCTTGCAAACTGCATTCCGTCGTGTTCTGTACACTCTTTCAAGTGTTTGGGGGATTCGGATTAATACTTATGATCATAACAATCATTAAAGAAAATGACGAAAAAAAATTTTGTACCAAATTCTACTAAATTGCAATGGAACGAGGCTATATTTTGCTCCTGTACTTTTGCAAGGTTGTTTTTAACTAGCAAACCCCCAGACCACCCCACTACCTTGCCTCTCCTCTCCTCATCTGCCGCGATGCGTTCAATGCACAGATGTGTCACAGGTTTTGTTTGGCTGTCAAATCCGTTGGCAGCCCGTGCGCGGATCATTAGCAAAATTCATCTTCCTCTTCCCACCGCCACCGTTGTTTTTCTCCTTGAAATCCACGAGGCGGCAACTGTTTGCTCCCCCCCGGCGCCAACACCCCCTCCCCCCACGTCCCCCTTTTACTGTGCTTCCTCTGATTCATCTTGTTAGCTACCGAGCGATGGTGTTGTACTCACTCGTTTGTTATTTCCAACACAGTGCTCCTTTCAATTTTCTGTCATCCTGTCTTCATCTCTGTGCAAATTGCACTCTGATTGACTTCCACAATGCAATCTCCTTCTCTGTGCCCCCCCACCCCACACACACACCACTTTCCTTTTTTTGCAGGAGTTGGTGGGCAGCAACCCACCGCAGAGGAACTGGAAGGGAATAGCGATCGCCCTCCTTGTCATTCTGGTCATCTGCTCGCTGATCGTTACCTCTGTCATCCTGTTGACACCAGGTACACCCCGCAGGATGGACTATTGGGTGGGGGTGTGGGGGTGTTCGGTCCTCTGTTTGCACGGCCATTAGCTCGCCAATAAATCGTAACACAAACAATGCAAAGTATGAGCGCACCGCTGTCCTTAGTCCAACGATCACTTAGGCCAAGGTGGCTCATAAAAGTCGAGATCTGTTTGACGTCAATGAGACCTTCTCACATTGTTCACGGGGAAGCTGAGCTTGACCTTGAAGTGTGTGTTTGGGCCTTCACAATCATGCGGAGCTTAACACCTCCACCCAGGATGTCACAGTTTTGTGCGTGTTATAGCAAAACGACTCCAAAACCTTGGCCAAGGAAGTCAGTGTTTCATTCTGGTGTCAATCCACAAATGTTTCAGTTCGAAACTGTGACTGGTGATGAGGACCATGTACCCATTTGATCATCATTTTTTAGATACACTACTTAAAAAAATTAGGGATCTTTGGCTAGCAGGTGAAATTTCAGGTTGAACCTAAAATGCACTGTACCTTTACAGTTTACCTTAATTGGACCTTCCCAAAACTTTTGAATGCATGTCCAAGTGTTCAAAGTTTCTGTCATTTTTGCACAACTTGCTGGTCTCTGAAAAGAAGCTGAACAGCAAAATTCACAACAGGTTACCTTGATCTCTGCTTCCTTGCCCAACTCAAATTTGACGTATTTTAAAAGAAGAAGAGTTTTTGCTTTGACAGAACCTGCTAATTTTGAGATGATTAGTCTGATATCGTCGTTGCCAGGCGGAATCCTTGCATCTCCGAAATCACTACTGGGTTACCAAACACTTCATTGTTCAAGTTGGTGTCATACCTTATATCGCTACTGTTGAGCACCAGCATCAACAGTCCCACCCCCAAAACCATGTTCAATTGCTAAAATGCTAAAAAAAAAAAAAAAAAAAAAACATTGCTAAAAATTGCTGCCACTTCCTTCTGCACCAAAGCACTACAGCAATCCATTTTAAACAAAACAGGCTAACTCAAATATATCAAACCAAACTATTTCTATTGTCTAGAAAACATCCAGACCTTCAATCTTGAGGCGACATAATGCAGAACGGCTCCCGCAGAGTAAGGCAAGAGATGGAATTTTGCAACCCTTCTAAGATGCTCGAGAGCGTTAATAGAGTTGTTCTCAAGCTATTTTCAGCACTTTAAATTTGTTAATAATGCATTAAAAACAGATGACGTGGGGAAAGACCAGTAGTATCGATTTGTGAAAAAAATATTATTTTCCGCCCGACAGCAACAATATGATCCTTGTATATCATTTGAAATCACTGGGCTTTGATGTAAAGGGAACACCTGCAAAAATGAATATAATTAATAAAGCACTTCCTGTCTTTGCGAGATTAAGACACTTCCAGACGGGCCGCTTTGCATCGTATTGAAAATGAGGTCAGCGAGCTTTAGCATATATAAACCGCTGACACCGCGCACACTTTGAGATAAAGGCAAGAACTTCAGCCACGGAAAGGGATTTGCTCCTTGCTATTTATAAAAACGAAGTCATCTGTCCAAGTCAGCGTTCTAATCCGTACATCTGGTTATCGTAAGTGACTAAAATAAAAAAATCGTCATTTATCCTTTGAACTTCACCATCTGACGTGTCTCGTTGTTAAAGGAAATCTGCCAGTGGGGAGCATCTGCCTTAAAAGGTGTTTGTCTTTCCGTTAAGAAGTCGTTGAGGATTAGTGGGTGCGCGTCCATCTGTTTGACGCAATATGACACAAACACACACACTCACTAAGACACACACATGGTGCCGTCGCATCACTCCTTTGAGTCGAATTCCGTTTGTGTGTCCGACCTCTTCTTACTTTTACATCTTTGTGTCATTGCGTCAAGATGAGTTGCTGCTTGCGTGTCCTCGTCAACTTCTAAAAACTTTCAAACCGCATCACTTGACTTCACAGTTTGTTGGCTTTATCGCTAAAGATGCTCTTTGATGTTGTTTGGGCTCTCAGTCCAAAATTAAACATGATTCAGTGGGTTTTAGAAGGCAATTGCAGTTCAAACTCCATTGTGGAGAAACCTTTTTTTGGAGAAACCCTAAAATATCACATTCCATTACAATAAACCTGCACCATAACCCACTAAGCACATACTTAATGCGAAATAGTCAACACAGCTTGTGTACTGGAGCGAGTTGTTATGGTCTAAAATGTCAATGAGGCCATCTGTTAGTAGCAAGTTTGGAATACAGATCGCAGGACCAGACAGTTTTAGGGGGTTTTAGGGGTATACGGTCTTGTCACTGGGTTGGTAACATCAAAGGTTCTGGTTTTGGTAACCTTGACATTTGACTGACTTACAGCTTGCGAACCTGGAAAATGTAGCAACATTTACTTTGGAGTCTAATAATTAGTCACTCGGATTTCCTTTGGGAGAAGTAGAGATTCTGCCTAACCCTAACCTAATTTACCCTATTCTACCCCACCTTAACCTAACCAGACCGGACCGGACTCAACCTCTAAACGAACCAGCAAAACCTGACACTAAACCTACCTACCCGTCCTTACCCTAACCGACCCTTCCCTATCCTATTCTATCCTAATCTAACCTAATTAACCTGAATCTACCAGAATGTAACCTAACCTATTCTAACCTAATGTACCCTGCCCCTACCGAACGGATTCGAGCCTACCCTAACCCTAATATACCCAAACCTAACCTACTAACCTAACCTAACTCTACTTACCTGTACCTACCCAACCTTACCATAACTAAACCATACCAGACCTGACCTTAACCTCAAAGCTAGCCCAACCTTCCCAAGCCTAACCAACCCTACCCTGAGCTACGCTAATCTAACCTAATTAACCTTAACCCTACCCAAATTACCCTAACCTAACCTACTATGACCCTAATTGTAACACAAACCTAACCTAACCCTAACTTATGGCATACATACTGAAGTTGAGTTTAATGCATACAAATGGACTCTTACTATATGATAACAATAATTGTAGTTTCGGAATGAATGCAAAACGTCACAGTTTCTACTCTGCTGAATCAGCTCCTCTTGGATGATCTTTTTCATTTTTGCTGTCTGCAAACATTTTGAGCTGAAGTGTAGTAGCCTGTGTAATTAGCAACATTCCCTCCATGTCCGCACAAACCTCTCTGTACTTTGTCTTCTTCGTCTTTTAACACGCTCCGGTGAAGAAGACTTCAGACGAGATGCTGCCTCGTACACGCAAACTGACAGCTGCGGTTAAGCTGACAGATTCCCGCCGATAGATACGACGCAACTTTGATCCCAAAATGCTGGTTTTGCTTGTCTTGCCAGGAGATTCCTTGCGGGGGAAATAAATCCTGACAAAATGTGTTTTAAAGAGAAAGCAGCCAAAGGTTAATCACGTCCTCCTGTCTCTTGTGTGGCGGTGATGCCGGATGAAATGAAGATGAAATGAAGAAGAGCATGTGGTAGCTGCTGTAAATAGTCAAAGAGCATAGGAGGAGCCGCTCTCAATTAAGTAGGATCTTAGTCATTGGGGTCATGCTTCCTGTGTGCCGTTTTCATTGTTCAAGATTTAAACACTCGCAGCCTGCAGGGAGTTGTTGAGATTCAGGCGCCGACCGGTGGGCAAAATAGATATTCATGCTCATATGCCCCCCTTCCCTAAAATGCATTTGTTTCTTTGTGTTTACAGGTGAAGATGACCGTCTGGCTCTCAAGGGCAAAGTGACCGTCGAGGACCTTTTTAGAAAAGACTTCAGGGTCCACGACCCGAACGCTCGATGGCTCAGCAGTAAGAGCAGGGTTTCTCTTCACGCTTTTGCTTTCACCTAACAGGTGTTTTGGTTAGCAATGTGACAAGACCCCAAATCTGACTGAATAGCAAGATTTGGAAACGTTTATGTGTAGAAACCAAGTTGAGGCTATGCGATCATTTATGAGTAGAGGTTGCTTCACTGGTCTGCATAATTGCGATCTTTGTCCTGAGGGTAAATTCTTTCCTGGCTTGATTTGAAATGCAGTGATGTGTTGCGCTCCGTGAAAAATCCTTCCATGGTTCCTGGCAAGGAACCACAAACGTTTGACATCTAATTGACGACAGTAAAGGCCATTCGTCAAACCAGAGCATCTCTGTAAAGGTTTTCAGCATCACCTGTCATCAGCCTACAACTTTGTCTTTACATCTCAGTGATTCTCAGTCTCAAATCAGCACCAAGACATTTGATATTCACCACATACGTTCTTTGCTTTCAGAGCGTTTTACATGGCAAAGCAAGATTGAACAAGACGATCGTGGAAGAAACATGTTTTTTCTAAAATTTCCATGTGATCGTCTTCCAACTTTGTGGTAGGTGGTGTTTTCAGGAAGATACCCGGTTGCCCTGTTAGGTGATGTTGCTAGTTTTGGAGTTTATTTGATAGGTGGTGTTTTCAGGTTTTCAGGAAGATACCCGGTTGCCCTGTTAGGTGATGTTGCTAGTTGTGGAGTTTATTTGATTGGATGTCTTGTTTGGTGGGTGAAGAGTAGTGGTCTCCAAACCTGAAAGTTGCAGGGTCAATCCTCAGTCCTTCTATGAGCAATTTTTGCTTCTGATGGTCACTAGATGATTGAGGTGACAGTGCCTTGAAGGCAGAGAAGTGCTATACAAATGAATGCCCAAGCCCATTTATTTACCTATACTGACAATTTCATTATGCCTCTGTGGATTCCCGATCTCGGTTATCTTCTTCTTGGGGGTTGAAGATGTTTCTATCATCCAAAGAACGATCCTTCTATTCGACCTTTGTGAACTGTTTCAATATGCAAGCCACAAGCTCACTAATGAGAAAAGAAAAGGTACTACACCTAAGTTCCATTTGGGGACAGTAAGAACTGAAGAACACTTAAACGGAACCTTTTGCATTCCAGATTTCTTGCGTCACTTAATGACGCCCAAGAAATATGTCAAACATTGTTGTGAGCCAATAAAATGGGCATTTAAGTGTCTTGTATTTCCGCCGGCCAATCTGTGTTTGTGTGCGTCCGCCCGCCAAACCATTTGTTCCGCACGTCCAATTACCTGCGAGCGCAGCACTCATATTTTTCCCGCACGGTGCAGGAGGCGTGCGGGTGGCGCTATTGGTGCAATAAATAAGCGGCAGCGCAAACACTCACATGGCTGCAGGGGACCGATGACGAGGAGAGGAAATTATAGACTTGATTTTCCACCACGCTAAAACCGCCACCGGGCATCACTACCCAGACGTGACGGGATAACGAGGCAGATTTTTTTATTTTACTTTAACCAACACGGAGAACAGTCCTTGCTCGTTATACCAGCCCCACTGATTAGCTCTGGTATTTTTTCCCATTAGCGGCCCTTCCGACACGCTGATGAGCACCGTGATTGTTGGGACTCGTTTCTGTGATCACGACCTCTGTTCCTCGTGTGTTGTCGAGGCATGAGACTCCTCCCCAGTGGCCCGTTTTGGTGCCGCCGCAAACACGAATCCATTGCGGTCCAATGAGCGTCGCCGAGAACAAAGCGCTCTTAACACATCTGGAGGCCAACATCTGTTCGGTGTCGAGCCGAGCAGAAGCTGCACGGCAGGCAGGTTCAACCGTAGAAAATCCTATTATCTCCGCTTTAGTTTAAATACTTTAATGCCGAGAGAGTTAAGCATCGCTAAATTGTTTTTTTCCAAAGGATTCAACAAAGAAGAAAACCTTGGTTAATTTGAACGGGTTCGAGGTGAATTTAAGATCCAAAACAATCTGTTATAATGCTGGCCGATGTTTAAAAGTACAAGAAGTACAAGAAGACAGAAGACAACACAAAGTTAATTACTGTTAATAGGAAAACAAAAACATCCCTTCATTTTCTATAGTGTATTCCTCTTTAGGGTCACGGTTGAGTTGGAGACTTTTTGGCCATGAAACAGGGTCCACCCTAGACTGGGCGCATTCCGGGCAGTTCGTCAAAGTACGAGCCCTGAGCACACACACCTACGCATGCACGCACACAGATGAAGTCATCAGCTGATTATTTGGCCTCATTCTTACCCTCACCACCTGTCCTCGTTTTTTGCCATTGCCCACTTCCGCTGAAAATGGAATTATCAGAGCGGCGACCGTCACTTGGCCGCCACTTTTATGTTTCCTTAACGCAATTAAGACGCTAAACGGAGTGATCATGCAGCGCTATCATTACGCACTGTAAAACTTTAGCGCTTCTTGTTGAAGATGATGAAATAATGAATTTGTACTGTTCCTCGCTACCGAGCACTGGAATGCTTTTAATGGTCCTTATCACAAAATAATTCTATGTACCTTTCTTACTACTACAATGAGGTGTCTTGCAATCAGCGATTCATTGTTTTTTGGCCAAAATAAGATCCAATACGAGACATGGTAACTACACTCCGCTAATGGTGATAATTTAGTTTAAACGGGATCTTATGGAAACTAGATGTACTAATTGCTTGAATACAAAATTGCGGGTCTCTCAAGTGTGAAATTATACAGCTAAGTACACTTTTTGTAATGTGTTTATACAAGCCGTTTACATTTTGGCCCCACTGTGACTCTTAGCATTCTCCTTTGAAATGGTTTAAAAATGTATGTAAAGTTGATCTTCTGTATTCCCTTCTGTACTCAGGTTGTTATGTTGCTATACTTTTTTTTCCAGTACTGGCTTTAACTCCAGTGTACTATGTGTTAGCATGTCAGCCTTCAAGCTCCTGAAGCTCAACAAGCTTTACATGAGCACCTGTCCATGAGACGTCCCTAATGAACACGATGGGTCCGAATGGGTTGTTAGAATGCTACCTTTTAGCATGGAGAGAATTTCCATTTTCTTGGGCATTAAAATAATAAAATAACAACCAGACTTCAAGCCCTAATTCAAAACCCAAAGCCATGTATAAAACCACAATTTGAAACCCTAAACCAGTCTTGAAATCCTAATTTAACCTCCTAATCCTAATGATAAACCATAAATCAATTTTGAAACGTTAAACTAAAATCCTAAAGCAATCTTAAAAGCCTCATTTGAAACCCTAAGCCAGACTTGAAACTAATTTATTAACCTAAAACAGACTTAAAACCCTCATTTAAAACCATGAGCATGGCCTAAAACCATCATTTAAAACCATGGTCTGGCTAATTTAAATAATGGCGCCCTCACACCAAGCTTCTTGGCAACTACCCGGGCGAATATCCTCCGTTTTCTTTTCCTCCGAAGCACGATCATTATCAAAGCCAAACGCTAAGCAGAGCTACAGTGTTGTTGGATGCACAGATCGGCATCAGCTTCCAGCCTTATCAGCTTCTGAAAACGCGCATCTGTTAGCAGTCAGGTTCTAACATGCAAAAAGCGGCTCAATTCCATGAGTAACCATTCCCAAACCAGCCTTGTTTCTCGCATGATTCTAAATCTAATACGCCGTCTTCAATACCAACCAAGTGAAAAACGGTGAAGTCTTAATTGACATTCAGGCGGCTGCCACTGCTCAGAGAGAATGAAATATGAACGTCGAGGTCGATTTGAATAATAGAGCGCAGGGTTTGACGTCTTATCGGGCGGCGGAGACATCGCAGGGAGGTTTGCGATAAGGCGACAAGGACTTTTACATCTGCTGCAGGTTTCCGTGGCGACAACGGGATTATCGCTTGTTATTAAAGATCGATGGATAAAAATAAAAAAGTTCCGGGAAGTCTTCTTTGCTCACAGATGTCATGTCGTTTATTTGGAATCATCCCACAATAACTCGTCAATATTCAGAGGGGGTGTACTGTGGAAAATGTATATTTGGTGTGTATACAAATAAATGCTGTCTCTAGAGTCTGCAGCTAAACAACAGAGTGACTCAGATTTCTAAAAAAGATTTGTCTGTGATTTAGTGTCCTTGAGTAACTAAACAGCAAAAGGTAAGCATAAGTGCAGCACAGATTAGCTTCTGATGAGAATGGCATGATAAATAAGCGTTTGGCCATGTCTGTAATACCCTAATTTGCCACAAGATGCTAAGCTCTGGCTAATAGGAAAGTAGTAACCAGTGTCAAGGAAGTGTGTTGACGTGGTACATCACTGTTCTGAAATATTTCTTTGTTGGGGGGAAGATAAGTTTAGCCAAATTGTTAGCGGAAGCCATGTGTTAGTTTTTGCTCTTCTAAAACTATTAATAGAGGTCAGTGTTTCTCAAAGTGTGGTACGAGGACCACCAGTATTACTCGGGCTCCCTCTCATGGTATGCAAAAGAATCACTTAATTAAATGTTCAAACAAAATCTTAGTGACTTAAACTTTTTAAAAACATTTAGTACAGTACATTTGTTACCTACAGTTGTATTTAATGTTTAAGTTCAATACATTGTATTTAATCTTTAAAAGTTTGAGAACAACTGATGGAGGTCAGATTTTTTTTAAAAATAATGTAAAAAAAGATTTTTTTAAAAAGCAAGAAATATGTAAGTAATTATTGATCCTTTTTTTTTTTTTTTTTTACAAACACATGACACAGACATTAATATTAGGAAACTTGACACCTGTTTGAAATTGTAGAGAGAAAGTCATAAAATGTCTCCTTCAATATGGGAATATCGGCATGATGCCCGAAACTCCAGCTCGCCGCTATCAGCATGGCGAGCGCGTGCGGCGGCCATCAATATAAATCTCCCGTGCAGTCAGGTGACTGCAGTTAGGAGACGTTGCATAATCAACATTATTCCGCCAACGCCAAGGTGAAACCCGCCCCGCTTTAAAACCCTGTGGGACGCCTCGCTGGGACTGGAGCAGCTGCTCGTCATTTTAATACGGCGAGCAAGAGCTGTTTGTTCTGCACTCAGCCAGCTGGGCATGCCGGCAAGAAATGTTGACTTTGAGAGTGTCCCGTGCCCGCAATGTGCGTTACGTCCTTGTAACTTGTGTCACTACTGTTTACAGACCCTAAATAGCAACAAAAAAAAATTTACACCTTCCCTAAAAATTTTTAGAATTACCTTTATTAACATCCATCCATCCATTTTCAACACCGTTTATCCTGGTTAGGGTCGCGGGGCGCTGACTTTGGGCGAAAGGCGGACTACACCCTGACCTGGTCGCCAGTCAGTCGCAGGGCACATATAGACACGGATGACCATTCGCAGTCACATTCACACCGTCGCTGAGTGGGAACTGAACCCACGCTGCCTGCACCAAAGTCAGGCGAGTGTACCACTACACCATCAGTGACCCCACCTTTATTAACAAAAATATAGGTTTTTTTTTTAGGGTCTGGAACAGATGAGTGGCATTTCAATTCATTACAATGAGGAGTGTCTTGAGGTACCATTCTACTTCATTGACACCAATTGTTGTACTACTTTTGCGACATGGCATTGTACTACTATTCCGACATGGCATTGGTAGCATCTTGGGACATCTTAGGACGTTTCAGAAACAGCATGGAATTCACAAATAGATGAGTGTTTCAGCAAATAGCGTGGATTAGGTTCCACAGGAAAGGCAAAACAAATTAATCTTAGTGACTTCTTTTTCTTTCGCCCGCGACACGAGTAACGACTCGAGTGTCACCTCTTAAAGACATTGGGCGACGGGCCATTCGCTTGCCAATGAGACATCGCTAATGAGCACAAATATTGACTGCAAGCGTACGGTGTTGATTTAGTGTGGCGGAACAGGGGCAGGGGTCAACGCTAACACTATAACGCTCCGTCTTCTAAATACCCAGAAAGAGGACAAAATCGTGCAGCCGTCTTTCATTTGACAGCTGTCATTAGTCAGACATTCGATTTTTCACACAAACGGAGGAACAAAAAAGCGTCTTCAGTGTGCCTCTCGACAATTTGAGGGCGACGCTATCTGCTAAAACATTACACAGCCAAGTTGTCGTCTGGGATCTAAGTCTGAGCAAAGCTGTAAAGATCGATGTTTTTTTTTTTTTTTTTTTTTTTGTCATGTTTCATCACAGTAAGGAAAATTCATGTTAACCCCGCTTATACCAATCCACCCCATAGCCACTTTTCCTCTTAGCATTAGCTCCCCAGCTGGCTTTTGACTTCAACCCTAGAAGTGTTTTTTATTTATCAAAAAAAAAAAATTTCATTTTAAAACATGGAAATAATTTGGGTTTGTGTGGCTCATGATCATGCTAGCAACATTATCTGTTTCCATTTTCATTTACCTGGTTAGCTGGATACTAGGCTAGCATGATCAGCCCATTAAGTGTAAGATAACAGTTTGTAAGTTAGGTTGTTAGGTAATTAAACTGGTGAAGTGTTATTTGACATGCAGAAGGGTGTTAGCTGAATGCTAACGTTCCATCTTTTAAATCCTAAGAATCAAAGCAACCAAAGTGATGCAGACGGCTTTTATTTGCTGAGTTGTAGGCGCCCGTCAACTGTGCGATAACAGTTATTCACTAAGATAATGAGTTAGTTAGTGTCGCAAATAACTATTTTTAAATCCCCAAAAAGCTGGCTAGCTTGCTAGTTTAATCAGCCTGTCATGTGTCCACAGTAATAAGTCAGTCAGTTAGTTAGTTAGTTGACCTGCAGGCAGATGCTATCCGAATGCTAGCGTTCCATCTTTTAAACTCTGAGAAAGCAGCAAAATTGGTGCGGCTGTCAGTTATTTGACAGAAACAAGCTGTCACTATTCATGTTCTGTTTTTAGCACAAAGTGCGGAACATAAACGTGAATGGTGGTGCCCTATATTCGTTACAGAGTGTCTCGTGAAAATACTAGAAATCTCTTCGCAATTGTCGCCTTTGACACAAAGATGTAAAACTAATGTTTTTGAAGTCAAGTTGCATGCCAGGAAGAAATATTCTGCCTGTTAGCATAAGCTAGGTTATGAATTCTGACTTCTTTCCAACTATAGTTTTGCTTCAGAAATGTTGCATCTATTTGAACTTTTTAGACCTCCTTCCTTTCATTCTTACTTCCATTTTGTTCCCTTCATTCCCACCTGCATTATTTTACTATCGTTCTCGGTATCTTTTCCTTCAATCCTTCTTTCCTTCCTTCTTTTTTCCATCCTTCCTTCCTTTCATTTCTTTCTTCCTCTTCTTGTTGTGTATGAGGCGTCCCTGTCACATTTCCATTATTTCCATGCATTTTGGAAGCGGGCCGCTGGGTTTGCTGGCACATAATAAAAGCTTTCAGCGGGCGCTTGAAAGCCACCAATTGTCTGCCCGCCAAGAGGGAACGAGACAAAAGGTGATGATAAGTAATGAGGGAACCAACACTGTCCTCCCACACACAAAACATACTACGTGTATGCTTATGCTCTTACCAACACGAGGCATTGTTTCTTGTTTTGCACCTAACAATGCTAGCGACAGCATGACTGTGTAGCTACTAGAGCAAGCATATCTTGCTCGTGAAATTATTTGATAAAGATAGATAGATTATTATTGACGGTGATATATAATGAATTATGATACACCGCATATGTGCGGTGTAGAAGACATCAATCGATGTGCATACTATGTGTTCAGAATAGTTCTAGTGCACACTGAAACTGTAGAGGAATTAAAGACAGAATTACAAATAATGAAATGTACTAATTGTGTCACATTTGAACAATGAGTACAAATTGAGAGCTATAAATATGGATAAATATATAACAGTGCACTGTAGTGTAACTACATCGTGTCTAAAGGTTTCAGCTTTTGTTGCCATGGTCACCAATGGATATTTTCTTTGTTTTTCTTGGCTCATAATTCATGTCAATGCACCCGTTCCTCGCCGACAGTCCCGAGGTCCCACTGGTGTGAACCTTTTGAGACTAGCAGTGATTGGAATAGCCGAAGCTAGCGAGGCTAACCGCGATTGTCATCCACGACCAGCTGATTTTTCGTACTCTCGGAGCGCTCACATCGATAGTCAACTCAACGACGAGTCGTTCAGCCAGCCCCGAGTGTTTTACGTAGGAGTAATTGAAATTGATGTACTGAAAGATGCACAGTATTTGAGCCAGTGGTTTTCTTGCTTTTGCTTAAAACAAAATCTGCAGAGACTGAAAATGACGTTGAGGGGCTGGAGAGGAGTGCCGTAAGTGTTTTGATGAACATTATTTGCATAATCTAATATGGGTTGAGCAACTGGAAAACTATTCTTTAACTGAATCGGTTTATTAGTTTATTGAGTGGTGTGATGTGGTTAGGTTCACAGCTGGGAGATCATTCTTTTCCTGCTCTGGATGGTGAAGCAGTTTTTTTGACTGATATGTTGTACAGCGATATTATAACTGAGTTTATTAGTGATGGGCTGACGGCGTTCGGAGAATAGTTTCGGTTCCAGCTCAACTCCAATAATATCTGCACATGCTGCTTTGGCTTCATTTTGGAGGGCAAGCGAATGCAAAAAAGAGCAGCGAGTAATGAAGGCTGATTGATACGCCTGCTTAAAAAAATATTGTGAAAAGTGTCTGGCAGCAGCAGCGGGTTGACTGCAGCCCAGGGTACTTTTCATATTTTGTCAGCAGTTTCATTCTTGACGCCTTTTGCGCATTTGTTAGCGCTCATTCGTCAAAAAGCATTGAAATTCCACTTGGGCTCTGGAGCAGTAAGAAAAAAACTCTCTATTGGCGACTTTCTTTCACTCAACACAAAAGAAGCAAGATGAGGTTATTATTTGACTATATAACACATAAGTGTGGTTTAAGATTGTGTTTAGTGTTTTATGAATCGTATCTGTGCCATCAGGTGGCCGAGATTTAAGATTGTATTCCTGCTGTTGACTTTATGCGCTCTCATATCGACGCCATAATTCACGCTCATTTTCACGTGCCGTTTATACACGACCAGTCGTCTCCTCCGACCTCGGGCGTCACGCGGATGTTGTGGAACCTGAGACAAAAATGACATTTTATGGTTGGCTTCATGGCTATGTTTTGTGTGACCATATATTCAGTAGCGTCAAGTAGCAAAGTCCAAATACTTTGTTACTGGGCTTCAGTAGATTTCTCAGGTATTTTTAGTTCTGATGACTTTTTATTTTTACTCCCACATTTGAAAATGAATAGCTGTACTATCTACTCCTTACTTTTGTCAAAATAGGCTCGTTACCTATTTCAACCGCAGCTAAAAATCATCTTTACTTTTTAATTGTTCTACTTAAGTACTTTTCAGAATCTGTACTTTTTTACTTTTACTTAAGTAATCGAGTTGTATTAGTAATTCTACTTTGGCCAGTGTTTTTTCAGTGTACGTCTACTTAAGTACAGAGTGTGAGTTTTGCCACGTCTGCATATACAATATTTTGAGTTGTGTGACTTTCCAAGCAAATTTGGGGAAAAAAATCATCTTTAAAATTCGTCATTTTATTCAGCAAAACATAATAAATCATTTGATCCTCACTGAACTAAAGTCTTCTGAACTTGAAACACTTACGCGGCTTTAGAAGCAGATTGTCTTTTCAGAACTTGCATCTTGATATATGCTAAGTAATAAATAAAGTCTAATTATGCTACAGTAATAGTTGCAAAATTAGTGCCAAACAGGAGGCATATTGACACTGATACATAATGATATAATAAGAACTTATCTTGCACCCAATATGAACAGTGTTTGAGATGTCTGTTGACGTTCATAACATGCACGCATAATTAGCTAAAGACAAAAATTAAATACAAATCAGAAATGTATTATTTTTTTGTTTTTTTCAAAGTAAAGCCAAAGAAAAAGAATGTATTAATAAAAGCCTTGGTGCTGAGTGAATGGCTTGCTTGTTCGGTTCCGGAGTAGAATCCATGCTTTGTGCTCTTTTAGTATTTCGGTTGAAGGGGGGCGGGCCCCTCCCATATGTCAAGATATAATAATGTTATTGCTATGATAATGTCGGAGTGATGATAATGATAATCAATTCCTCAAAGACACGTGTCTGAATCAGTTACTTGTCTTCATCTCACACAGGCAAACAAACATTTCCAACAACAACACAAAATGATCATTTGTTGCTTGCTTAAGCAAATTTGGAAGCATATTATCACTAAAATGTCAAATTATTATTATCATATAAACATATAAATAGCAAGAATAAGAAAAGTGCACGAGACTCAGTGATGCAACCATGCAGTGTCGGCCTCGCTCTACTTCCTGCCACTCTCGGGGGGGGGGGGTCTATGTGCGTGGCCCAAGGCGTGATGCTGTATTAATAAGAAATTGCGCCACGAGAGGGGCCATGGATCAGAGTGGCAAACGGCACCCTGTGCTAACACGGCGCGACGGATTGAGGGGAAGCGGTAACGCCTCGGGTAGTGTGAAAAGATAAATAGCTGCCGGCCTCGAAAAGCAAGCGAGGGCGGAGAGAGAGAGAGAAAGCGGAGAGTTTGAGAGGCGACGGAGGGACGATAAGGATGGAAGTGATGAGGCGTAGGAAGTCCTGACGAGGGCGGCCGGGGGAACCATCTGAAAGAGAGTCACAGCGTCGACATTTCACGCGAGGAAAGCACCAAACTGGACAATCTTAATCCAGCTCACACTGTACACCTCAGATCATACATCCTCTATGTCAGAATGTTGTCATGCACTTTCATGCACGGTGATCACTGCAGTGGACAGTTTCGTCCAGTGGGCACTGTGTCACTGTGCATCAGTCACTGCAGAGGAAAACAATTCAAGAGCTCTTTTTGTCTTTATGTGTGATGTCAAAGTTGAGGATCAGTCACTACAGTGGATGCCTTTTGAAAAGCTCTTTTGGTCTATATTTACGATGTAAGTGTGCATCAGTCAGTCCAGTAGAAAGCTATTCAAAAGCTATTTTGGTCATTTTGCATAATGTCAAAATTGCGCATCAGTCACGACAGTGGATTCATTTTCAAAAGCTGTTTTCATCTATAAGCATGATACCGAAGTTGAACATCAGTCACTACAGTGGGTGGTTTTTCAAAAGTTTTCTCTTTGAATGTTGTCAATTATGTGCATTGGTCACTGCAATGGGTACCCATTTAGAAGTTGCCTATATCCATAAGGTCAAACTTACGGTAGCTAACTTACTTAGCTTACTGTTACGACAGCCGCTTTCTTCTGTTTCTCCTCAATTTGTAAGCATATTTGTCTTTTTAGAATACGCCGCACAGAGTCAAAGTGGCAAAATGAAGCCGCTCTGCTTTCCATACTCATTAATGGCGTCTTAGTATTCCGTTGGATTTGTGTAACAAGGAGACAAAGGCGGCGGAGAAGCAGACGGACGTTGTCAGTCTAAAAATATCTGCCTTTGCTCCCGCGAGCACGTCGCCAATCAAAGCTGCAGCAACGGTAATTTAGTCACCTCTAATGGTCAATTAGCTAGCAGCTAGCAAACACGCGGCATAACAATCTCCGGCTCCTAATGAGCTCAGCCAATGAATGTGTGTGTGTGTGTGTGTGTGTGCGCGCGCATGTGTGTGTGTCTGTGCGCGTGTGTGCGCGTGTAAGTGTGTGCGCACGTGTGTGTACGGCTTAGCAGAGGCGAGTCGATGGACTGCAGGTGGACGTGGACGGCTTGTTAAACAAGGACAAGCAGCGTCAACTTTCACCATCTTTCTTCCTTGGAGGGCTTTACACGGACAATTTTTCTTCGACAAACGCGCAGGAATTGTTATGAAATGCGAGAGGTCCGACACAATTGCCATTCATTGACATTCGTTGTAGTCCACCAGAAGGAACAAGATGGAGTCATTGGATTCACCACCACAGTCGAAAATCTCTATGCACAGAACACTTATACCACAAGAATCTGAGAATATATTTACAGGGGAGGGCAGGGGGTAATCATAATTTCAAGAGAATGGTCATTTTTTTAAAAATAAGTCACAAGTAATACATTTTGAGGGGGGAAAAAAGTCGCTAGAAAATAATGCAATATTTATTAGTATTAAAACAGTGTCATCTTAAAGTCAGATTTTTTTTTTTAAATACAATGTTTAAATTCAATTTAAAAGTACATATCTTAAAATAATAGTTTTAATGTCATATTTTGGATACATTATTATTTTTTTAACATTTCATATTGAGGTCAAACATTTTTTCAGGCTAAAGTGTAAAATTACAAGACTCAAGTCAGAGTTTTTTTGGTAAATAGTTGTATTTTTTCAGGGTAAAAGTTTCAATAGTACATTTTATTTAATATTACGAAATTTGTTTTTGATAAAAACTACACATTTGAACATCAATAAATAGATGTATAATAAGTGTAATATTATGTGAATAAGGTCAATTTTTTTCCCCCTAGATAAAGTTGTATTTTTACCAGAAAAGAAATTCATAACCTAACAGAGAATAGAGATAAAAAAATCTATGCCGTGAAAAAAAAATCATACAAGTTGTAATTTTTGAGATACAAATTCATAATCTCATAAAAAAGGTCATATTTTTCAAGAAAAGAAAATCCTTATGTTGCAAGAATACAAATATTTTTTGAAATATAAAGGCTCATTTCTAACTTGGTCGCAATTTCTTTTTTAATGTAAAAAGTTGTAATATTATATGAATAAAGTCAGATTTGTTTAGGTAAAAAAGTATATCTTTAGATTAAAGGTCATAATCTTTGATGAATACTCACAATAGTTTTAGAAAAAAATATAAAAATCTCAATATATTCAAAGGCTCTTTCTTTTAGGTTAAAAGTTGTATTCTTATTTTAAATAGAAAGTCATAATATTACGAGAATGCATTTGTATTTTTGGGTGGAAAAATAGTTGTATTATTACAAAATGAAAGTATTACAGTTCCTTTAAATTTAACAAGGGAAAACATTTTCATTTTCCATCCATTTGTACATTCGAGGAGCATAGGAACTTCAGAAAGGGCAAAAACTCACTCAAGTTTTGCTGCATTAAATAAGCAATCAAAATGTGCTGCTGAGAAAAAAATGAAAAATGTATCTTTCAGTAAGTTATCTATCCGAATCTCCTCTCCCTTCACTTGACAAGATCATTGCACATGGTCCTTATCAACATTCTCTCTTGCCAAGCTACCGAAAGGTGTGCGAATGTGTCACATTCAGCCGTCCTCAGGTTGCGATGAATTAAAGCCGGCCGGCCGCACTGAACCTCGTTACATTTGACGGCTTCGCTCTGCTCGCGTCAATTTGAACGCTCCCCGTGCCTCCGTTAAGCCGCGCGACTGCCGTCTGTTTCGACCGCGCCGCCGACCGCGACCGAAGTGACCGCACAGCGGACTGTCCGCTTGTGGCCTTAAACATTCGTGGTCCGATTTACTAAAAGTGGAAACTCTCGAAAACGGGCAAAAAAAGCCACACGATTCATTTCGCTCGTTTGCAATACTGGACGTTTCTACCCGAGCGTGCAAGAATTCATTTGATTAATTGATCACGCGCAGCAAACCTGAGATGAAGTGTGTTGGCTGTCTTGAACTCGTTCACGGCCGTGGACGTTCATATCCGTCGACTGGAATCCAAGCGTTTACTGCCAGCGATGAATATATTCGTCAAGTATGTTTTTCACTGGGTTGCCATCAGAAGCCCTTTCTCTTAATCTTGTGATATACAGTGTTATGATTCATGGGACTGCAGGAGACTGTGTAAAACAACGTCCTCTCCTCCGCAGATAACGAGTTGCTGTACCGCGACCGTGACGGCAACCTGCTCCGCTTGGACGTGGACGACGACGACAAGACCATCCTGGTGAATCACAAGAAGTTTGTAAGTCATCTAAAGACAGGAGGAGAGATAGAGACAGAGAGGAAATCAATTCTAATTTTATCGCAGCTTCAGCAATTTTTTCCATTCCTTTTTTTTCAAAGCTTCATTAAACCGACTATTATTAGTCACAAATGTGCCGCGCATAGTTAATACATGGCTTGTTTTTTTCCCCCCCCGGTAAACATCTCCAAGGAGGCCCAAAGATGAATGCAACTTGCCCAGCCACACGTCAGCCGGTTAAAGACTTAATTCAAATGAAACGGCGGCGTGCGTGCTTAATGGTGTCGTTTCTCTCCCGGGCCGTAGGAGATGTACAAAGCCAGCAAGTACGAGGTGTCTCCAGACATGAAGCACGTGCTCCTGGCTTACAACGTGGCACCGGTGAGCTCTTCATTGCTTTTCTTAGTTCATACGCTGTTTTTTTTTTTTTTTTTTAAATGCTGTTCATCATGAAAAGCACATTGACTTGCCTTGTGTATGAAATCCGCTATATAAATACATTTGCTTTGCTTTGCTTTACTATAAGCAGGGACTGCTTTTAGCCCTGTGAATTAATTAAATTTAGACAATAGTTGCCCTGGTCCAAATACATACAATGGTCCTCCAAATGTTCCTAGTTCCAGGCTAAAGTTCTTAAGCTATAATGCTTCTTTTAGCCCTTATAATTACCTAGGAACTTAGTTTAAACAATAATTCCTGTTAGTAGCTGCATGTTCACTTAAAGTTTCAGGAACTTCTAATTCTCAATACTTGGAGTTACTCAATTATGTACTACCCACCTAGCAGGACTTTCTCTTGGCCCTGATAAATGACCCCATAACTAAAGTTAGGCAATCCGTCCTGCGATCCAAACACACAACAGCTACATTTCCACCTAAAAGTTCCAGGAACCTTTAATTATTGGCAGTTCCTGGAACTAAAAGGTTGAAATCAGATGTTCAGAGCTACAGACCTCGCCCCCAAATGTTCCTGGACTTTTCAAAAGTACTCACCCACCTAGCCGGGACTTCTTTCGGTCCCGTTAATAAGTTTGACCACAGTCCAAATACACACAGTATTCCTCCAAAAGTTCCTAGTTCTTGTCCCAGTTGAAAATGTGTGAACTGCAAAGTTGTGTTATTTAGTTGCAAGTTAGTTGCACTTAATTCAGGCCTGACAGCTTTGCTGCCCAAACATGCTTCTGTGGGCTGCAGTTTTATTATTCATCTGCAGCGCAGTCAAGTTATTTGATGTTGTTAAAAAAGTGCCCCCTTCCAGGTGTACCAGTACTCCTACACGGCCTTCTACATCATCTGCAGCCTGGAGACACCGTAAGTCACTGCCGCACTATTTGTCTTCAACGCTCCAATCACGTCCCCATCGGGAACAAATCGACCAATCAAATAAGAGCGCAGGTGCTTGGGTTCGTCACGCATTTCCTTCGCAACATGAGCTCCGATTAGCCCTTTTCGCCACGCTTTTCCTCACTTTCAGCAGCTTCTCCATCTTTTTATAGACAGACGTCCGTGGCTTAAAAAGATTTTAACGGCTGGCGTTATCTGCCTTATCGACTGGTTTTTCTTCGTTACAGTACATATCATAGAGGTACTACTCTCGTACTAGTCGCCTACACGCATACTTTACTCATGTTTTTGTATCAAGTTTCAAGCATTTATTCAAGGGACATCAGCCTCTTCTTTTTCTCACCACTCACTGCCTTGAGACGCATGGTTAAAAATAAGAAATTTGGCAAAATACCTAATAAAACGGAAAATGCGAGCACAAAACACAACAAAAAAAAGTTTACTTTTTACTACAAGGTAACCATGCGTACTGACAGTGGTTGTGATATTCCTTGCTTCCATCTCGTGGCAGAGTGTCTGAAGTTCGCTCTGAAATATATTATTTTACTGCAAAAATCATCCAAGCAATTCGAAAAACAAGTAAATTGGAGCACTCGTAAGCCAAGCTGCCGCTGTAGCTATTCCACGTATAAATTCCTGGTCAAACGTCTGACCAACATGTGTTTTGCCCCTGCAGGGAGACGTGGAACTTGAACCCGCCCGAGGTGCGCAATGCTCAGCTGCAGTACGCCGGCTGGGGGCCGCAGGGCCAGCAACTGGTAAGGATTACATTCGGTCTCCTTCCAGAGTCATTGATCGAGGTTCCAACAGTTATGACCCCAATTGGTTACTACTCCCTGAGTGGAATCTTCTTTTGGCCCCGTTTGTCAATGAAATATAGACAATAATTCAAACATTCCCAATTCCAGGCTTAACCTTAGAAACTGCTGTGTAACGTTTATACGGTGCAACCTCGTTTTTGTTTTGTGATTATTCCATTCCAGAAAGTCTTACTAAAACCGAATCGTACGAAATCCAAAGCAGTATTTTCCATAGGAAATAATATAAATCCATTTAATTCGGCCCAGACACTCCAAAAGATTAACTATTAACTATAGTTTAACATGGAGAAAACTGTCAAATAAATATAAATAACTCATGAAGTGGATGAATGAACACCTAATTGTTTACGATTATTGAAGACTCTTATGTACTCCCACTTGTTGCCCAAATTGGGTTGGGATCCGCTCCAGCTCACCCGCAACCCTAATGTGGATCATAAGCATTATAGAAAATGGATGGCGATCCGTTTCATTGCGAGGTCGAGCTTCCAAGGATTGACGATGCGGACCAAAACACTTGAAGAATCCTCTTTAGTTGCAGACATGCTCGTAAAGTGTGACGGTTTACGATTGAGTGATGCACAGTTCTCGATTGGGCAAAAGGTCAGATCGGCAAAGCCCTGAAAGACTTCAGGAGGTTTTTGTTTTTGTTGTTCTTAAATGGCTGTTAGTTACTGGAGCGTTTTCAAGTTCAACTTGACTTTTCCAGGTAAACAAACTCTAGGCGTCTTCAGCCCTTCATGGAACGTAATTAGCTTCAGTCTGGGAAATTGATGACATCCTGCAGCACAACGCTATTAATTACCTGTTATCTCATCAATGGATTAATTAGCACGCGGGATAGATTAGGTTTGGCCTCGAGATGGCTGACATTTGTCAGGAGGTTTTGGGGGGATTTTTTATTTATTTATTAAATGTGTGTGCATGTCAAGGTTGGTCAGTTGGGTCGCAAAAGCAGTTGGACAAAAATGCCTTTAAAACATGGATTTGAAACCCTAATACTCATTTGAAACCTTAACTTCAAACACTAACCCAGGTTAGAAACTGGACAAATAACTCATGAATATGCGACTTGTTCGTGTATCCCCTAGCTCACGCTGTCGTCCTATCGACTTTTAGAATTGACATAGTCAATCCCACCACACTTCAGTTGTACAGCCGGGTTCACGACCCTCGTCCTGCATGCTTCTTCTCCTGTCCTTGTAGTGATTTACTTTACAATTAGTGCTTTGTCTTTTGTCTTCGTTTCTCTGTCCCCTCTAGAAACTTTGTTCTGTTTGACTGATCGATTCGGACTCTCAATAAACATCAATTATAATACTAAGAAACCACAGCGGAAGCTTAAAAACTCCACTGTGACACAGTATAACTGTTCCGGCATAAAAGGGACACAGATCCTCCATTCTGCTTGACCTAACAGCCGAACAGGACAAAAAAGGGAAAAAAAGAAAAACAGAAACTGGAATATAAAATCCTATCCTTGGCTTCAAACCCTCATTTGAAACCCTAACACTGACTTCAAATCCTAATTTGAAACCCTACCCCAGACTTCAAACCCTAATTTAAAACCCTAACAATGGTTTTCAGCCCTGAATTGAAACCCTAACCCTCATTTTAAACGCTACCCCAGGTTTCAAACTCTAATTTAAAGAGCTAATTCCAGTTTAAAACCCTAATTTCAAACCCTAAAGCTTGTTTAAAACCTCAATTTGAAACCGTAACCTAGGAAACCTGGATTTGAAACTCTACCCCAGGCTTCAAACCCTAATTTGGAACCCTAACCTTGGCATGCGACCCAAAATTGGAACCCTCGTCTTATTTTTAAACCCTACCTCAGGTTTCAAACGCTAATTTTAAAACCTAACCCTTGCTTGAAACCCTACCTCGGTCCTCAAACCCTGAATTAAAACCATAATCCTGGTTTAAAGCCCTAACAATAAAACTCTAACCCAGACTTGAAACCTGAATAAAAAGATTCCTTCGGCTTCATATCCTAAATTAAAAATCTAACCCAGGCTTGGAACCGTAACCAAGGTTTAAAATCCGAATTTGAAAGCCTAATCCAGGCTTGCAACTCTAATTTGAAACCCCAATTTGCAACCATAAAACGAGTTTCGAGATCTTAACCTTCATGACAGACTAAAGGGTCAACATTAGCAAATCAGTAGCACCTGCGTCTCCCACAATGCACCTTGACTGTGCTCCTTTGTTGAATCCTCTCTGCATACTACGACTGCCATGTTAATGCATCTCATATATTATTGAACCTGTCCCGGCTGAGGACGGAAACCACGGGTCAAAATGTGACTCGTGGCAGCTGAGAGTGAAATTAAAGGTCTGCTCTATTTACCCAGAAAGGGGGTCAGGTCTTTTCTCTGTGTGCCGCGACCTAGAAAAGACTCCATGTGCACTTCGGAGCAACACATGGGGTCCTCGTCGCACGCCTCCTCACTGACGAACCTACTAGATTTATTGTATCTTAGCCATTGTTATTATTCTTATTTAACATATACAATTAATTAAGATGGGGCCAAAGCACGACTCTTATTTATTATTTGCAAAAAATTAATGATGATTTCTGGGGGGAAAAAAACTAATCTGCAAATAAATGAATCCACAAATAGTGAATACGCGGGGGAACACTTTAAATCTTTGAAACAGCGGGACCCACCATATAGTTGTGAAACACTGATTGTACTTATAATTGGATTATTATGCCACATTATTTGGGAAATGCTTATTATTTTTGCACAATTGTGCAAATTTATCTTGAAAATATAGTGGAATAAACTCGAGCCCAGGATGACCAGCACCAACGCCAAACAACGTTCAATAAAGTGTTTGGGGGACACACAACAAGCAAAGAGTACAGTGATGAAAAGCCGTCCATTTGCTTATCAGCATGCAGACGATAGCAGGGCGAGGTGGGCCGGGCGCGCGCCTTATCATTAGCGGCCCCCGACCCCGGTGGCGCGGCGGTCACCGTATCAGAGGTGAGAATCCACCTTGAGATCGCTCCCAACGCGCATTAGCGTGACCGCCTTTAACCCGCCTGACACCAGAGATCAGTGCACGGATTTCAACTTTTATTTACGGGACACGCGAGAAAGTGGAAGGAATGGAAAAAAAGGATTTACTCTCAATTTGAGATTAGGCCAACACGAGAGGGGAGGAGATCTGGACTCTATTCCGTGCGGCGAGCCTTGTTGGGCCGAGACGACGCGATAACTCAAGCTGGCAAACAAGAATAGATGCTCTGCACCTGCTGCATTTTTCACACATTTCTTTCTTTTCCCTGCTGAGGCAGAACACAAAAGTTCAAAGGGTTTTAAATTTGTGTTCCAGGCACAGGTTAGGGTTTCAAGTTATGGTTTTTAGACAGGTTTAAGGTTGCTAATTTGGATTTTATATGAGTGTTACGGTTTGAAAGTAGCGTTTCAAGACCAGGTTAGCGTTACAAATTAGGGCTTCAAGACAGACAGACAGACAGTTAGGGTTACAAATTAGGGTTTTAAGAAAGGTTTAGTGTTTCAAATTAGGGTTTGAAACTCGTTCAGATTTGAAAGTAGGGCTTCAAACCTGGTTTAGGGGTTCAAACCAGAGTTAGGGTTTCAAATTACAATTTCAAGCCACGGTTTAGGGTTCAAAATAAGGTTTCAGACAAGGGTTGGCGTTTCAAATTAGGGTTTTGAACCAGGGTTAGGGTTTGAAAGTAGAGCTCCAAGTCTGGGTTAGGGTTTCAAAATGCTGTTCAAAGCCAGGATTGAGGTTTCCAGTCAGGGTTTCTAGTAAAGGTTTCAAATTAGGGTTTCAAAGCAGGACTATATTTTTTAATTTAGGGTTATAAATCAAGTTTTTAACTTGGTTAAGGTTTAAAAATAGGCTTAGGAATTCAAATAAGGCTTTCAAGTTAAGGTTCCAATCATGTATTAGGGTTTTAAATAAGAGTGAATGGTTTAAATTAAGGTTTCAAGACACCCTGCCTAGGTTCAAAAATGCGGTGAAGCACCACTCCACCAAGTTTGTGGATATAATTCGCTTAAAACCCTAATGAAGGCTTGAAACCTTAACATTGTCTTCCAATTCCTGATGTGAAACATCGCGATGAATGTTCATGCGTGTTCTGTTTTCTTGCAGATCTTCATTTTCGAGAACAACATCTACTATCGCTCTACGGTGGAAAGCCGCTCCATCCGCCTGGTGTCCTCCGGCAAGGAGGGCGTCATCTTCAACGGCCTCAGTGATTGGCTGTATGAAGGTCAGCTGTTTATTGGCTCGAAGAAGAGAATTTTTTCTAACCGAGAAGAATTCAAAGAATGCAGTAGCGTTGTAGGTTCAAGTGAGATTTTATTGCTAAAATTTTTTATTTATTATTGTAAGTAACATTATGCATGTTTTGAACATTAACATTGCACTTAAAAAAGGAAAATTTTAAAAAGTGACTTAAATAATAATTCAATTAAAATGTACCACACATAACGTTAAATAGAAATTGTACAACCCCAATTCCAATGAAGTTGGGACGTTGTGTTAAATAAAAACTGAATACAATGATTTGCAAATCATGTTCAACCTATATTTAATTTAATACACTACAAAGACATGATATTTAATGTTCAGTCTGAAAAATTGTATTGTTTTTAGCAAATAATCATGAACTTGGAATTTTATGGCTGCAACACGTTCCAAAAAAGCTGGGACAGGAGGCGAAAAAGACTGCGAAAGTTGAGGAATGCTCATCAAACACCTGTTTTGAACATCCCACAGGTGAACAGGCTAATTGGGAACAGGTGGGTGCCATGATTGGGTAGAAAAGGAGCTTCCCTGAATTGCTCAGTTATTCACAAGCAAAGATGGGGCGAGGTTCACCTCTTTGTGAACAAGTGCGTGAAAAAATAGTCCTCAATATCGATATCAATGTTCCTCAACGTACAATTGCAAGGAATTTAGGGATTTCATCATCAAAAGGTTCAGAGAATCTGGAGAAATATTTGCATGTAAGCGGCAAGGCCCAAAACCAACATTGAATGCCCGTGACCTTCGATCCCTCAGGCTGCACTGCATCAAAAACCGACATCAATGTGTAAGGGATATCACCTCATGGGCTCAGGAACACTTCAGAAACCCAATGTAAGCAAATACAGTTCGGTGCTACATCCGTAAGTGCAACTTGAAACTCTACTATGCAAAGCAAAAGCCATTTATCAACAACACCCAGAAACGCCGCCGGCTTCTCTGCCCCCGATCTCATCTAAAATGGACTGATGAATAGTGATAAAGTGTTCTGCGGTCCGACGAGTCCACATTTCAAATTGTTTTGGGAAATTGTGGACGTCGTGTCTTCCGGGCCAAAGAGGACAAGAACCATCCGGACTGTTATGGACGCAAAGTTCAAACCCCAGCATCTGTGACGGTATGGGGCTGTGTTAGTGCCAATGGCATGGGTAACTTACACATCTGTGAAGGCACCATTAATTCTGAAAGGTACGTACAGGTTTTGGAGAAGCATATGCTGCCATCCAAGCAACGTCTTTTTCATGGACGCCCCTGCTTATTTCAGCAAGACAATGCCAAACCACATTCTGCACGTGTTACAACAGCGTTGCTTCAGAGTAAAAGCTTGGCCTGCCTGCAGTCCAGACCTGTATCCCATGGAAAATGTGTGGTGCATTATGAAGCGTAAAACACGACAAGAGAGACCCCGGACTGTTGAACAGCTGAAGCTGTACATGACAGGGTTCCCAAACGTTTATTGAATGTTGTTAAAAGAAAAGGAGATGTAACACAGTGGTAAACATGACCCTGTCCCAGCTTTTTTGGAGTGTGTTGTCGCCATAAAATTCTAATGTAATGATTATTTGCTAAAAACAATAAAGTTTATCAGTTTGAACATTAAATATATTGTCTTTGTAGTGTATTCAATTAAATATAGGTCGACCATGTCCCAACTTCATTGTAATTGGAGTTGTACCTTAATAAATGTTCAACAACATCCAGTTCTAAAATATGAAATGCAAATGTGGTTAAATACAACTGAACTGTACTTACCAAATGCATCTGTACTGGATTAAAAACAAGCTTTACCAACTGTAACATTATGCTCAGTTTGAAGATTTAATTCAGTTATACTTCGTGTATAATCTCTGCCAGAATATTAGAACCCAGCGGACTAAATTCTGGTTGACTCTCTTGTGTCCTCAGTTTGCTTTAGTATTCATCCGCGTACCCGTCTATTCCGTGAAGGTAAATTAAGATGGAATCTGTCAATTTACCTCCGCCGTGGAAAAGGAGGAGTGTTCAACATGACTTGATTAGCAATAATTAAGCGGAGCAGATGGCATTAAAAGCGGAGTGATATAGAAGCTGTAGAGTGTAGACAAACTAGCGTACACTCTACAACACGCTGCAAGTTGTGGAGCAAAAAGCGATGGTGTCACTACAGTAATGTAATTGAATGTACAGTAATTGAAGGCCACCACGCAAAGGTTACCTTCAGCGCCGGGATTAGGCTGATTTTAATTTCATCTCGAAGCCCCTCGTCATTCGTTCGCCGAGCTGACATTTAAAAGTAAGCGAGTCTGCGCTTTCGTGGCGCTGTTCATTCGCGGCTGTTTAAGCCTCAAACTGTGCGGCAGTCGCTCGGCAGCTGTCTCATGTTGGTGCATTTATCGCTCGTTTTACTCTGAGAGATGGGAGAGAATACAATGTCGTTGTTTGGCTTTGAGGCAAGTCATGCGCTGAATATTTGTTTATTCTGCTCAATTTCACCAGAATGTGCCAGAAGGGTGTGAATTAGACCACACGCAAAAAACAAATGATTACAGTTTAATGGGCTGCCCTTATTGTTAACATTGTGGAGTCCCCCAAGGTTCTATCCTAGGTCCTTTCAGGTGCTAGGGTTAGGGTTTCAACATTGGGTTTCAAAATAGAGTTTCAGGACAGGTCTAGGCGTTCAACTTGAGGCTTCAAATCTGGTTTAAAGACAGGGTTATGGTTTAAAAGTGGGGTTTAAAGCCAGGGTTAGAGTTTCAAAGTAGGTAACCAAGACAGGATTTGGGTTTCAGGCAAGGGTTATGGGTTCCAGGTAAATATTCAAGACAGGGTTTGGATTTCAAATGAGGGTTTTAAGCCTGATTTTGGGTTTCAAAGTAGTGGTTTAAACCTGGGTCGATGTTTCAAAGTAGGGTTAAATTTCAGGCTTAAGGTTTCAATTTTGCATTTTGAGCCTGAGTTAAGGTTTCAAATTTTATATTTAAAACAGGGTTAGAATTTCAAATTAGGGGTTAAAGCCTGGGTTAATATTTCACAGTAGGGTTTGTGTTTCAAATTTGGTTTTCAAGCCTGCGTTAGGGTTTGAAATTAGGGTTTTAAGCCTGGTTTAGGGACCCTAACACAACATGAATCATGTTGTCATTGTGTTTGCTTTCTTTGGTGTGGGTATTGAATCCTTTCACTGGGAAAAGTGTGATTGCTGAAACCCAAACTTCCCCCGTTGATGCACAGGTAGTTTTAAGTATAATTTTAGCATAGTTAATTGTCATGTCCATCCATCCATCCATTTACCGTACCACTTATCCTCACTAAGGTCGCAGGCATGCTGGAGCCTATCCCAGCTATCTTCGGGCGAGACGCAGAGTACACCCTGAACTGGTCAACAGGCAATTGCAGGGCACATATAAACAATTAAGCATTCACACTCACATTCACACCTACGACCAATTTAGAGTTTTCAGTTAACCTACCGTGCATTTTTTTGGAATGTGGGAGGAAACTGGACTACTCAGAGAAAACCCACACAGGCACGGGGTGAACATGGAAACTCCACACAGGCAAGGCTGGATGTGAACCCGGGTCCTCAGAACTGTGAGGCAGATGTGCTAACCAGTCGTCCACCGTGCCGCCTAATTGTCATGTCATGGGAAAAAAATAAAAAAATCTACAAGTAGCTGTTAGTAGTACAACTTAATTGTCCTCATTGGATGATTATCATAGATAGCCTTTATAGACAATATTTTCCAAAGTCAGAGCTGTTTGATTTCTGGATTATTCAAATTCCGTGTCATTGGCATAACACCTGAATGTGAATGGCTCTTAGACAGATCCCTGGGGTGCTCCACAAAGCTATTCTTTTGAACCTGACATTTTGAACCTTATGTATTGGAGGTAAAGCAAGTCATTTCCTCCTGCTATCTTCGCATCATTGAGATCTTCAATCGGAAGGCTTCGTCTTTTATCAAGACCGAAGAACGTCGTTCAGCATTATTACCTAATAAAGTCACTTCTTTGCCTTCTTAGAAAATCTGTTTAGTGACGCTTGCTGGAACATGCACAGACACTTGCGCCATTTGTGTATTCACGCTGATTTTCCTCACTGAAGACTCAGACGCTTCCGGGGGGGCCAAGGTCAAGCGGAGGCTCAGGCCGCCGCCGAGGACAAATGAGGTTTTAAGCCTGTCAGATTTGATGCGAATGGCAGAGTGAATAAAATTGTCGAATAATCTCCTGGTCTTGAATATCCTCCAAATTTTGCATTGCTGCCTTAATCCATCCGTGTTTGTGTGTGTGGAAGGTGGAGACTGCAAATATGAAAAGCATATTTCAAGAGTTGTGTGCGATTGGCCATAAGGAGAGTGTCGAGGAGAGAATGCAGGATTACCTCTCACACACACAACTGAAATGCTCTCATATCGATTACTGAAACACTGTCATCGTAACACTGCTCAAATGCTCTCACACAAGCTACTAAAACGCTCTCAAACACTATTGTGATGCTCTTACACACTCTAGTGAAACTCTCTCACACTTACCACTGAAACACCCTCACACATTACTGAAATAATCTCCTACACGCTACTGAAACGCTCACGTGCACACTAATGAATTGCTCACACACGCACTACTGATTTTGTTTTCCTTCACGCACACATACTACTGAAGCGCTCTCATACACACTACTGAAACGCTCTCACACACGGTACTGAATTTTTTGGGGGTCACATGCACACAACTGAAAGGTCTCATAAACACGACTGAAACGCTTTCTCAGACACGAATGAAACACTCTCACACATGCTACTAAAACGCTCTCACTCAATTTTTCCCGGGAGTGAATTTTGGAATGTTTCATTATTGTGTATGAGAGTATTTCAGTAGAGTGTGTGAGAGGTAATCTTGAATTATGTCAAGCCTCTCATATTCTGCTCAGCCCTGATAAAAGGAAAAAAAAAAAAGCAACACCCGCCGTGGCTTTGATTTGAGTCACTTTTCCCGGCAGGTATTTGTGTTCCTGCGGGTGCAATAACGACTATCAAGTAAAGATGTCAACTCCAGATTTTCTCCCTTTGAAGACGGCTGGCAGGGCCGGGGGGCGTGGTGGAGGGGCATGTTTAATAAATTGACATGAAAACGCAATCAAGAGTACCCGGCGCTGAGGCAGAGGCTGCCGTATCACCTCCTAATCCCACAAAAGCATCTCTAATTTTGAGATTTCCTGACTCCGTCGGGGCGGAGGCAGAGGACGGCGCTCTGTTCAAATCAATTGTTGTTTCGCTGGCTCACAAACAAACACCCCCACTCGCTGCAGCAAAGGTGGGGGGGCATCATTGATTTTTTAAAACAAACGGATGGGCAAGGTCATTCATAGGTGAGCTAAAAATAAATTATAATTAATCCATCAATAAATTGATTCACGATTAAATAATAATCATAATCATCATCATCATCATTCCATTTTTTAATTTTATTATTTCAAATTCATTTTATTTTGAATTAATTTTCCATTTTATTTTAAATCTCTCTAATTAAATTAACTCATTATTTAATAACTAATGCAAAGTTATTTATAAAATTATAATTATAATGTTATTATTTATGTTTATTTACACCAAATATATTTGTATATTTAATAAATATCATTTTAAAAATATTTTAATCATTTACACGACATACATTTCCAAATTATTTAATGAAATAAATTCCATGTACTGTGTATATAAAATAATTTCCCTCATGTTTTTTATTCTGTTATTTACACCAACTAAATGAAACAATTATTTAATAAAATAAATAAAAATATGTTCGGTGTGTATGCAGATTTTTTATTGTATTCATATTTCATTATTTATAGTCCACTACACAATTTAAAAATATATTTAATAAACTTTTTAAAATGTGTTCAAATATGTTTATTTGATTGTATAAAATAAAGCAATCATTTTTTAATTATATACATTAACAAAGTAATAAATACATTTTAATTAACCATACATCCATCCATTTTTTTCTATGGCTCATCCTCAATGTTAGGGGGAAAAATAGATAAATGAATGCAACAAATATTACAGGACTCGTGCGAATGTGAAGGCTCATTGAGCTGGATTAAAGAAAAAAGAATTTATCATACTTTTCCCACCTCTTCTTGTTAGTGAGGCAGAAAGGCAGAGAAGAGCGTCTCTTTTGCTTATGAAGGTTGCAGTGTCATTTTATGAATAAGAAAAATGATTGCAAATTAAGCCAGCTGCTGTAATTACGGTAGCTTTACTCGACTTAATTTCAGTATTATCTCAAGAAGTTAGACTAATAAAACACACACACACACACCCGCTCACACGTAAAAAGTTTTCATGTGCCACCGGTGCCCTCTGCTGAACACAACAAGCAACTTGATCTCATTTGAATGCGCAATTGTACCGCAGCTAATTGCCTGAAATGAGTCAAGTGGCATTTGGGGCAATGATTATTGGATGTTTGCCTGAAAGCGTCGCCAGCCGGCATTGGTTAGGCGGCCGTGGCCGCTCACCTTGAAGGCAGAGAGGCCCATTAACAGTCGTCAAGGTTGAGCCTCTTCATGCTGAAGTGTCCTTGAGCAAAACACCGTAGCGCAGAATCGCCCGTGAGCAGCAGTCATGCCTTTTGCTGGAAGACACGATTGGGTCACGTGGCCAAGAACATTTGAAGAGAACCAATTAGTCCAAGATGCCGCTTTTCTCTTTGGTTGGAGTCAAGTGGAAGCCATGTGGAAACTTGAGTTGATGATGTGAAAAATGCAAAACGAGCACAGGATGATTGCTCACTGCTTCACAAATGGCACACGCTACATAGCCCCCAATCACAACAAATGCAATAATCTATATGTGGATGTGAATGGCAAACTATACGTGAATAAATACTGTAGAAACCGTATTCTGACGTGAACTTGAGCAGCAGCAAGACTAGTCAGCAGCATTATATGTAGTAAACAATTATAAACAATGTACAAAGTACATCTAAGCAGTTGAGGAAACAAATGGAGTGCCCCAAGGTTCTATCCTAGGTCCATTCATTTTGTCACTGTGCTTGCTTTCCCTGCTGTGGGTGTTGAACGCATTCACCGGGGAAAGAACAAAACCAAGTCCGAATTTATTTGGTCCATAATTCCAAAAGGTATGTTTGGCACAAACACAGCATTTCTCATACCTCGAGTGAAGCCTGGTGGTGAAAGCTTTGAGGCTGTTAGCTGAAACTGGGGCCTGAAACAAGATGGAAGGAATTATGAACACTTCAAAATAGCAGTTAGTGTCAGCACAAAACCTTCAGGCTTCTGCTTGAAAGCAAAATAAACGTCAATGGTACATAGGTCACATTAACAGTTTCGCCCGATGTCAGCTGGGATAGATTGAAGAAAATCTGAACAATCTAAAATCTTGGATTGCCGTGGTTTATGTTCAGCTAAATGGATGTGAGCTGACTCAGGAGAAGCCTGAGCCAAATGTAACAATCAACTTCATCAAAACAAAGTTCCAAAACAAATGAATGATATATTAATTGTCGCCCAGGACCTACCAGTCAGGCTGCGAGAGTAAATAAAAAACAAATGTAACCAGTTTAACTCAAACACTACGACGCTAGTACCATATTTGCATATAAGACAAGCAAATACGTGTCCCGGGGGGCTTTGCTGCTGATGAAGTCTTTGCATCAGGGTGCAAACTTGATGAAAATGCTTATGTGACCAATATGATTATTGGCACACTTGGATTGTAACAACGCACTTGGACTGGTGGTTATTTTGCGGGGGGGAAAGCTGAATAATCAGCGAAGCCTTAGCTCGCGTTAGCATCAGTCGCTCGTAGCACAAGCAAGGCTACTTTGTCTCAATACCCGGTCCTGACAGTTGAAGCACATTCGTCGCTTTGTTGTTAGCATTTGCTAAATAGGTGAGTTTTTCAGCAAATAACAGAGGATAGATTCAACAAATAAACAGTTTAACGTCCACATTTGCACTTATTTGTTTTCCACGAATGCCCATCTGTCCATTTTAAAAATCTAATGTGGCCCTTGAGCACAAATGTTTGCCCACGCCTGTTAGCTTTTCACTCATTCGTTTGACACACAGTACATTTAAGCCTAGGTGGACGTCTCAGTGTGATGGCAATTTTTATGTGCACAAATGATTGATTTTGGCACAAAATGATTCCTTAAGGGGGACGGAGCACAACACACAATGTACTTCTAATTATAGGCCATTTAACACTTGTTGGCTGTCAGACAACAGGAGCGTTAGCGTGTTGGCACGCAGCCACGTAATTAAATGGCCTTCAAATGTTAACGGATGGTTTTTTTTCTTCTTGTCTTATTTCAGAGGAGATTTTCCGCTCCCACATTGCCCACTGGTGGTCCCCGGATGGCGCTAGGTTGGCATACGCAACCATCAATGACACCTTGGTGCCCAAGATGGAGCTGCCCATGTTCACCGGCATGCCCTACCCAACTGGGAAGGAGTACCACTATCCCAAGGTACACTCATTTTGCTAGTCGCAAATGATTAATTCAGTGATGTACGCTAAAGAAACACTTTTCAATTCAACACGTTTGAATTGAATCCCTGAGAACTGTTTGTTAATTAAACTTCATGTTATATTTGGCTAAAATGTAGTTGGTTTTGTTCAGGCAGGCGAGGAAAACCCATTGATCACTTTATACGTGGTCAACCTGAACGGGCCGCTTCACACCATCGAGATGAGGAGACCGGATGACCCCAGATTGAGGTGAGGGGCCCAAAAAATATCCTCAAGTAAAGGTGGTGCCATGAAGTTCATGTATACTGAGGATATACTGTACAATAAACCCCACTTATTAGTTTAAACCAAAACTATACCACAAACTATGATCCAAATCACTAACTTTTTTCCAACATGATCCATAAAAATCAATGGCTTAAGGATGATTTGATTTTGAAAAACTGGAAGTGCTCGTGGACAGTGAACACCTGCTTTTTGTGCGGGATAGGATACGGCAACACCACTGGGACAAACATCTCACATACAAGTGCATCTCAATAAATTAGAACATCAGGCAAAACTGCATTTTTTTTTCAGTAGTTCAATTCAAAAAAGTGAAACGGATATATTCATATGAATTCACTACACAGAGATTGAAATTTTTCATGACTTCTAAAAGTATGTTTAATCATTATAGCTTATTGCGCATGAAACTCCCAAATGCACCATCCCAAGAATTTTGAGTATAACATCAGAAACAAGCAAAATGATTTGTAATATAGAAATTAGGTAGGAATTGGCCTTCTGAAAAGTATTTTCCTTTCTATCTGTATAATACAGGTACCACAAGATGGCAGCAAAGCACTACTCTTTTCAAAACGAAGCTCCTCAACTCACGTCAACATAGTTCCTTGGCAAAACAAAAAAAATGCCACGAGATGACGCCAAAGCAATACTTTGGACTGGTCACAAAAACACTGACTGGATGAGTTTTCCATCAAATAAAAAAATCTGTGACTATGTCAATTTGCAAATGCAGAACCGCAAAATATCTAACTTTCAGTTTTTAAATTGAACAGCTGAAATGAATGAACTTTTGGACCATATTCTAATTTATTGAAACACAGCGACATGTTTGACTTTTTACTCGGGCCCGGTCCACACAAAACCAATTGAAATGACTCAAAATTGTGTAGAGAGAGTTGATTGCCAAGCCTGTAGGCAGCTTTGTAATGCTGCCACATTTTTGGGGAATAATAACTCACGCATTGCTACAACATGTCAGTCATTTATTTTGCCTCATGGATTGCATGCAAAGATCACGAGGGTGTTGATTGTGTGTGTTTCAGCGAGTTCTACGTGACCATGGTGAAATGGGCCACCACCACCAAACTGGCCGTCAACTGGCTGAACCGAGCCCAGAACATCTCCGTACTGACGCTGTGTGAGGCCACAACGGGGGTCTGCACCAAGGTCGGCCCACCCTCTGTGTGTGTGTATGTACAGTACACGCGGGAGATACGATACGTTCCAGACCCAAACACGATAGGTGAAAATCCACAATATGCAGTACGTAGAGGGACCAAATCATTTCAAAAATATAGTTTGACCCTTCTCGCATGCTTTAAACACATCGTTAAAACGCACTTTTTAAAGTAGCCCGTAGCACCTGTTCTCACTCTTTCGCTGTCAAGAAATGGGCGACTATTTATAACGTCACTTTGGGGACGCAAAGAAGACTCTCTTGCTTGCGCAGTTCTCTTAATGAGATTTGTTATTTGTCACTCCCAGTTGACGTTTACTGTAAAACTGACGCAGTCAGAATTTTCAACCAAACCATGTAATTTCGTGTAACAAACGTCCACTCGCTTAATGCTAACATATAATACGAAACGCTAGAGACGAGCGAACAGAAATGAGCATAGATGAGAGCGTGGTACAAAAAAGAACGCACACAACTCTAAATTCTGCCTTTTGAAAGTATTTTTAAAAAAAAGGTTTTAACCAACACTGTTTGCGTTTGTGTGTCCCAAATGTTCGTGAGGTGAACGTTCGTAAGTAGTATTGAAAATCTGCTGTGTTTTTCGGTGTTGCGTGGTACCAACATGTCCACTGCTCTCTGCAGAAACACGAGGATGAAAGTGAAGGATGGCTTTACAGGCAGGTGAGCGTGTTGGTAGTTGAGCGAGTGACTTTATGAGTCGAAGGCCGCATATTTACGTACTTACTGTATATGTGCACGTCTTTTAGAACGAGAAGCCTCTGTTTTCCAAAGATGGTCTTAAGCTGTTTTTCACGAGGGCCATCCCGCAAGGCGGCCGCGGGAAATTCTTCCACATTTCCATGTCCGTCTCGCAGGTCTGACGCACTGCTACTTTCATTTACATCAATATTCATAAGGAAGAAGGTTGGTCGCTCATAAAATGTTGCTTATTGTCAATTCTTATAGGTACTAATTGGATCTGACTATTTTCTGGTTTCCATGCTTCTGAATCTAGCTTTGTGCATTTTAATTTTTTTTTTTTTGGTTAATATCTCTGTGCAGCCAAACACCAGCACAGACACTCTTCAGTCCATCACGTCTGGAGACTGGGATGTCACCGAGGTCCTGGCCTATAACGAGGAAAGCCAACTCATGTGAGTTGAGTCCCAACGGCGCATTTCTTTAAACCCGAGCACCGGATGAGAAAACTACTAGGGAACTTTTCCGAATGAGCCCCAATCAGAAGCGGGTGTACTAAACAGATTGACAACGCTAAACTGCCAAGACTTTTCGTCAATTTTGCCGATTATTTCAAAGAGTCGCCCTGAAAAAAGTGAAAAATCAAAACCAAAAATGAGGCCCCGCCAACAGTTTCACCAATCAACATAAATTTGTCTATCATAACAAGACGCATGAAAAAGTCTCAAGGAGCCGTGCCCCCAATTGATCAGGAACAGTTTGAACTTTGGTTTTGTGGTCTACATTTTGACTAAATGACGTCCTTGTGTCCCAATGCTAGCTACTTCCTGAGTACAGAAGACGGCCCGAAGCGACGGCATCTATACAGGTGCCGTTTGTGTTTGAAGAAACAACAATTTTGCCTTTTAAAACAATAGTTAAAAGTCTTTTGTTGGTTTTCTGTTCCTCAGCGCCGACACGTTCGGCTCGTTCAACCGTCGCTGCCTGTCGTGCGGCCTGCCCGCCAGTTGCGGCTATATCGCCGGCTCCTTCTGCCACAACATGAGTTACTTCCTGCTCCACTGCCAAGGTGACGCCACGCCCCGTCATGCCCGCCTTGTACCCGCTACGTTGTCGCGGTCCAGCTAAAAATATTTCGAAACACACGAGTGCTGCGTTTGTATTTTTAAGCAGCGAGGAGCCCAGCTTTACATGCTGCGTTCAATCTCAATAAATTAGAATATGTTATGAAAGTTCATTCAATTATAGTGGGAAAAAAACAACAGAAACTGAAACTTGTATACTATAATACTCCACCATGAACAGCAAAAAATGGGAGTAATTTAGTTTAAACCATACATATACCACAAACTTTGGTCCCAAACTCATCTGACAACATTACCCTTAAAAATAAAAGATGCACGAGTACATGCACATTTAGCACACGCTTACTTGGGCTAACTTTACTACTAAATAGTTTTTCTGTGAATAATAGAGGGTTGGAATAATAGAGGAAGTAATTTTGATTGTTTCCTGTCATGTTCAAATTTCTGGAGATGGTGACCTTTGAGGGATTAAATTAAAAATGATGAGTTCATGTGTCAAACCAAGAAATCTTTCAAATATTTTGTTAACCTTGTTTAGCTCAGTAAATGTTGCAGATCTCTCTCTCTTTCTCTCTCTCTCTTGTTATATATATATATATATATATATATATATATATATATATATATAAAACAATATATATATATAAAACAAGGGGGGGAAATGAGATTCCCCGGGTCAAGCGCTTTCCCTCCGCCCGCCGCGACGAACAAAGGTCCAGGGCGGCTCGTTCCTGGCGGGGCGCTAGCAAAAAAGATTTGATAAAGTCATGACATCATCACGGTCGCGGCGGGGCGAGGGAGTGGAGATACAATAAGACATGTGACTTGTGCTCCCAATTTGCTAAGAGCGTCACTCCACTGATTTGTTTAGCTGTTTTCATCTTAAATGGACGCCGATGTTATTTTCCCGCTTTCATAAATGGAATTATGTAGACTGTTTGGTGTCTCTCTTTGACACCTTTTCGTATTGTTGGGATTTGTTGGAAAATGACTGACAGCATTGTATGTGCAAAAGTTTTTACATTTTTGTTTTTCAGGGCCGGACGTGCCGTTCGTGTCCATTTACAAGACGCAGACGGACGAAGAGGACGTCGATGTTGATGGCGAGATGGGAGACGGAGAGAGTGAGTATGAGCGGAACCTTCCGTAAACGACAACCTTTAACAGCAGGTCGCAATTTGGTTCACATGTACGGGAAGGGAATAAAATACACAACAGAAAAGTGCTTTTCTTTTGTGTAAACAAGAATACATTCTAGCAGGTAATTCTCCAATACGGTAAGTGAACGATAGTGATGTATACAATAAAATTACAAAGCAATGGTTAATAATCTATAACTTCTTTTTAGGAAAGTGCAACACCAGTGTTTTGTCTTCTGATTGGGAAAGGCAAAAAAAAGTGTAACGGTAATCAATATTTAATAATCTATCACAGACGGAATATTTTCTTTCTTGGAAATCGCAATGTAATAGTTTGTCTTCTTTTTCAAAAAGTAACGCAAGTGCATCATTAACAAATATTTAACAAGATATAACAGCTGAAATCTTTTTTTTTTTAATTTTAGAAAAGGGCAACATAGCAGTTTTTCTTTTTGGGAAATGAAGGATGCAGACAAGTGCAACAGTCAAACATTTTTAACAAGATATAATAGCTGAAATAATTTCTGTTTCGTAAACATCAAAAGTGTATATTATTTTTAGGAAACGAAGCACACAGACCACAAAATTAATTCATCCGTTCATTTTAACATCAATATTTTGTATTTTTCAGAAACAATTGAGACAACTGCAACATCAACAACATATGTATTCATATATAATAGCCAAATTCCAGCAGCACGGTGGACGAATGGTTACAGCGTCTGCCTCACAGTTCTGATGACCTGGGTTCAAATCCCGGCCCCGCCTGTGTGGCGTTTGCATGTTCTCCCCGTACTTGCGTGGCTTTTCTCCGGACACTCCACTTTCCTCCCACATCCCAAAAACATGCATGGTAGGTCAATTGAAGACTCTAAATTGCCCGTAGGTGTGGATGTGAGTGCGAATGGTTGTTTGTTTGAACGTGCCCTGCGATTGGCTGGCAACCAGTTCAGGGTGTACCCCGCCTCCTGCCCGATGATAGCTGGGATGGGCTCGCGACCCTAGTGAGGAGAAGCGGCTCAGAAAATGGATGGATGGATTCTGTGTTCCAGCTGAAATTTCAGAAATTGCAATTTTTTTTATATATATATTCACCTTGGCGCACTGCCAAATGCATATCGCCAGCCATTATGTCCACAAAGCAGAGTCTGAGCTGCGCTGTCTTTGTGTGCGGAGTAATATATTCGGGCTGACAACTCGGTACGCCTCTGCACCGTATGGAAAAATCTGCTCCGCAATCGCACAAAAACAACATTAACCTCGACCTCGCACGAGCGGATGTTTGTCCACTCTGAGGTAATCTGATTACTCCTCACCAAGGATGCGTCGTCATGGAATTACGAGCGGCCGCGGGCAACATCAGCACGTTGTAATCAAATTAGTCAAGTGTGTGCCACGCCGTCGCTCTCGGACGTGTCCAACGTGTTTACATCACATTCACGCCCGTTTTATTTTCACGTCAGCCTCCAGCGCTCGTTGCTTTTAAAGCAGATGTTGTCGCCTCGTGCGAGAATATATTCGGACACAAGTATTGGGACGCCCGTCTTCACTCAACCGGGTTGGACTTTGAGTTGCAAATGGGTGGAAAACGGAAGTTAAGCTGAGGAATTTTGGAAGTATAATGTTGCCCCGCTATTGGCTGGCGTGGTAACCCAAAAAATGGGTTACCACAAAATGGCAGAAAAACCTTGTTTTTGGTGAAAGGAAGCCCCTCAACTAACTTCAACACAGTTCCTTGCCACCAAGATCCCAAAAGATGGTGGCAAAGCATTGCTTTTGTCTTAATGAGGCACCTCAACTCACTTCAACATAAACGCCAAGATGCCACAAGATGGTGGCAAAACAATGCGATTGTGCAACTGAAGCTCCTCAATTCACTAGGACACAGTTCCTTGGAACCAGTATGCCATAAGATAGTGGGGATGCACTTAATTTTGTCAAAATTAATCTCCTCAACTCACTTCAATGTAGTTTATTGGCACTAAAATGCCACAAGATGGTAACAAAGCAGGACTTTTGTTTGAAGATGAAAACAAACTCGTTGTGTTTTTCAGCAAATAACGGCGGCTACTGTGGGTTCCCCCACAGATCAGCGAAGGCCAAACTGGGCGTTTACAATATTCTTATTAGGAAATTTCCCATGGGAATTCTTGGAATTTACGAAAACTCCGGGAAATTTGCAACCTTGTTTGTGCCTGAATTGTAATGAACATGAGCACGATTCCATCATTTTTGGTGGCTTCTTCTTTTCTCGCGCTGGTCAGGTATTGTGGAGGTCCACAAACTGGAGAGCAACGAGGTGCTGAGGCAGACGCTGGACAACATGCAGATGCCCATCGTGGAGTACCAGGACATCAGCGTCGATGATTACAGTATGTAACGTGCCCTTTTCAATCCGGACTCACGTCACAGTTTTTAAGGCAAAACGTCTTTTGGATCTCTTTCAGGATGCTTCATGTTTTTTTGTGGATAACTGGTTGTGTTTGTGTGTGTGTGTGTAATCATAAAAAGCTTGTGTTTCATGCTATGGTCCCCAGCTTTATCGATGCAGATTCTCAAACCTGCAGGCTTTGTGGAGACGGCGCACTACCCTCTGATGCTGCTCATGTATGTGCTGCAGGCACACACACGCACACACACACACACACACACACACACAAACACACACACACAATGAAGTGACTTCAAACTCTAATTGGAAACCCTAACCCAGGCTTGAAACCCTGATTCAAAACCCTATCTTCAAACCTTAACCCTGTCTTGAAATCTTACTTTGAAACCCTAACTCAAAACCCTACTTTGAAACCTTGACCCTGTCTTGAATCTCTACTTTGAAACCCTAACTGTGTTTCAAACCCCTACTTTGAAACCCTACCCCTGTTTTGAAACCCCACTTTGAAACCCTAACCCTATATTGAAATTGAAACTCAGGTTTAAAACCCTAATTTGACACCCTCACCCTGTATTGAATACCTTCTTTAAAACCCCAACTCAGGCATAAAACCCAAATTTGAAACCCTAATCCAGATTTGAAACCTTAAATTTAATGGTCTATTCCTGTCTGTAAACCCTGTTTTGAAACCCTAACCCCAGTACAATATACACACAGACTTAAAACCCAACTCGGAAGCCCTAATTGAGACTAACGCAACGGTACGCGGTGTTTGTGGTGCTGGTGCCGCGTGCAGCGACAGCACCCCCGGCGGCCAGAGCGTGTCGGAGCGCTTCGGCGCAGACTGGGCCACGGTCCTGGTGAGCAGCTTCGGCGCGGTGGCGGTGCGCTGCGACGGCCGCGGGGGCGGCTTCCGGGGCACCAACCTGCTGCACCGCGTCCAGAAGAGACCCGGCGTCCTGGAGGAGCACGACCAGCGCGAGGCCATCAAGTAGGCGCCAATACAAAAGGAGTCCAAAAGTGCTGAAAGCGACATTCACTTGACTCCATTGGAAATGTTTTGTCACAGCATCATTCTGAAGGAACCGTACATGGACAAGACCAGAGTGGGAGTCTTTGGAAAGGTAACAATCATCTCCATTGAATTATTTGGAGGATAACATTTTTGTGCGACAGATATTTTACCGCGAAACTTCGTTTACCGCAAGGGGATACGTTCCGGAGCCTAACCCACAATCGGTGAAAATCTGCAAAAATCTGTAAACCTCTTTTTTATTTTAAAGAGGTTTACCTGTCCCGCATACTTTAACCATACATGAACTTACTACTAAAGAATTTTTAAACATACTTGTAACCATAAAATGTATAGAAAATACTGGATAGCAGTGATTCTAAAGGTTTTTACACCAAGTACCACATCTAAAGTACTTAGCTCTTCAGATAGATAATATTCATTTAAAATGAGGTTTTATTCCTACAAAGTACATATAATATTACACTAAGCCATTGTATTGTTATGCAATAGTTTAAACCTTTAACACGATGCTTAAATGAATGAAACTCAAAACGTGTACTTTAATATAGCAATGGTTCATAAAAGTTGAAAAACCGTACCTAAACAAATGTTTGAAAACAAATAGTTCCAAAAGATAAAATGCAAATGTATTGTACTTAAAAGTTAAATACAACTGAACTTAAAAATGAAAGCCACTGTAACATTATGCAGAGTTTGAACATTTCCGTGATTTATTTCATTTTTTTTACCATAGTGGGAATCACTGCTGTAAAGGAATTTTGTATTATTGTGAGTCCCCCTAGATGGCAGTAATACAGAAGGTATTTGCATATGCCGGAAGTGTATCTTCTCCACAATGGTCAGGATCTTCCGCTCTTCCACCTCTGAAGATGGAGAACCAAACTAAAACTGTTCTGTCCGAGAATGTTTGATGCAGCCAATCAGAACCCAAGAGAATGAAAACCCCGCAAGACTGTTTAAATGTTCATTATATTTATGTTTTATATTTTATTTTTTTTAAATTTTATTTTTCAGATAGATGTATGTATGTTGAAAATAATGTTTTTTTTCTCATGTAACAAACTGTATGTGCCTTGTCTCCTTGTGCCGGTTTGGGAAACACTGACTTCATTGTTTTTCTTTTGTTTTGTTTTTTTAATCTTTTTTGTTGTTGTTGCTACTGTGTTGTCTCAGGAGTACGGCGGTTACGTCACCAGCTTGTTGCTCAGCGGCGAGCAATCTCCGGCGAGATGCGGCGCCGTCCTCTCGCCAATCACAGACTTCGAATTATACGGTCAGGCTCCCTTGGCCAATTATTCCAGAATATGGAAAATTGACATTTTAATTGTTTGTATGTAAATAGTTGGGTCTCTGGAGTGACCCACTGTGATATCACAGTAGGGCTAATTTACACACTGGCAGCCAAGCGCTACAGAAAACGGACGTATGAATTGTACGTCATGAAGTGCTGCCTCCATGAGTGAAAATGCTTTTTTTTTGTCACACTTCCGCAAGTAGAAGCCACACAACTTCCGCCGTCATCATGCTAATGAAAGCCAGACTAGCCATTGGTGCAGGCGTATGAGGGGCGGGGTCAACTGTTTCTCACTTGCATGAGACAGAGCCGCCCACTCGTAACGGGCTGATTTCAGCAAGACGAGCGAGGGTGTGTAAAGTGTAATTGTAATTCTAATTCTTGTTCAAAACACCTGGAAATGTAAAAATAATAATAAATTATTATTATTATTATTAATAGTTTTCACACTGAGAGTCTTAAATAAAGTCAGCAGAAATGAGAAACAGTTCTCAGCCATTGTGCCAGCCATTGTATATTGTGATTTATTTATTTTTTCATTTATTATATTTGAACATAAAAAAAAGTAGTGAACCAAATCTGCATTGTCAGTGAGCCGCCTTTGTTGACAGAAAGTAATAACGGAGGATGGAAGCGTGGCGCCTTTAAGTTGAGTTATTCCGTCCCAGGAGTTATTCTCGTGAATGTTTGCGTGGAAAAAAATGAACATCACCTTAGTGTGACGTTCAATATACAAGTATAAAATTAAAAAAAGAAAATCGTATGAAAGGAACAATGCGTGTGTGTGAGGGAGATGCAGTCCAGTCAGGAAGCTGTGAATTAACTGATTCCACATTTTATAGATGAGATTTTATTTTAACATATCTCAGTTTGCCAAAAGGGTGCCAGACATGGCGCTGAATACGTTTTACATTTGCAACAACAACAAAAAGCAACGCGAAGCTGGATGGAGAACGTCCGGACGAGTCGACCGTAACGTTAACGGCGCGAGAAAAAATAGAAAAGCCGAAAGTCCGCGTCGCCTTCAAAGCTAACATGGAAACATCAACGATTACAAAAAAAAAAAAATGATTAAAACGCACACGATGCAACAAACACTTTGCTAACCTTTATTTGGAACTGTCTTAAAACCCTAACCATTGTTTTGTAACCCTACTTTGAAACCCTAACCCTATTTTGAAACCCTAACCCTGTTTTTAAACCCTACTTTAAAACCCTAACCCTGTTTCAAAACCATACTTTGAACCCCTACCTCTGTTTTGAAACCCTAACCCTGTTTTGTAAGCCTACTTTGAAACCCTAACCCTGTTTCAAAACCCTACTTTGAAACCCTAACCCTGTTTTGAAACCCTGCCCCTGTTTTGAAACCCTAACCCTAGTTTGAAACCCTCACTATAACTTGAGACCTCAATTTAAAGCCTTAACCCTAATTTGAAACCTTAACCCTTCTTTAAACATGAGAAATCCTAATCTTGGAACCCTACTTTGAAATCCTATCCCTGATTTGAGACCTTAATTTGAAGCCCTACCATTTGGTTTGAAACTAAATCTGTAATTTGAAACCCTGCTGCAGGGTTGAAACCTTACTTTGAAAGCTTCCGTCAAATGTTAATCCAAAGCCGTTTTGCTTCCTTTCAGCTTCTGCTTTCTCCGAGCGCTACCTGGGCATGCCGAAACCCGACCCCCGGGCGTACGCGGTACGCAGTCCACATTCTCTATGAGGATTTTTATTATTATTATTATGGTTATGATTATTTTATGTCAACTCTGTGGCCTCCATTTCGCATCCCCTGACTTTCGTTCCTTGCGTTTTGTTTTGTTTTTTGTCCCGATGTCAGATGTCCAACTTGGCGCACCGAGCGGCTCAGTTCCTGGACAAGAAATTCCTCATCGTGCATCCGACGGCGGACGGTAAGACGATCGCGTCGCGGAACAAGACGCGAATTGCGCTCGTCGTTGGATTTTTGTCGTTTTTTGTTTTTTTTTACAGAAAAGGTTCACTTCCAGCATTCGGCCAAACTCATCGCGCAGCTGATCCACGAGAAGGCCAACTACACCTTGCAGGTAACCGACGGCTCCGTTCGCAAACACGACACGTGCTAGTACGCGATTCGTCGTCACTAGTAGCATAACTCCGGCATACGAGGAGGACATCTACAATATTACTAGTGAGGCAAAACTGTGCATTAGGTAACATCTGTGCACTACTACTAGTGCTAGTGAAGCATTAGCTGTTAATGTGAATTAGAAATAAAATTTCATGTATAACATTTTCATAATAACCCTACTTTGAAGCCCGACCTCTGTTTTGAAACCCTAACCCTAGTTTGAAACCCTAACCCTAGCACTTGCTTGAAAGCCAAATGTCCCCTACTTACAGTATCATCAACTTTTTGTGAGTAGTAGATCCACACCGCTCCTCTAGTTTTGGTCTCGGAGGCCAAGCGGTCGGCGTGATGCGTAGCAGTGCAGCGCGTGTGTTGATTTGCAACATTTGGAGTTTGGAGTGACGTCAGCGTTGGCGCTGGTCAGATCTACCCGGACGAGGGCCACTTCCTCCACAACGAGGCCACTCGCCAGCACCTGAGCCAGTCGCTGGTCAACTACTTCGAGGAGTGCTTCCGGCTGCCCGAGCGCCTCTCGGACGACGAGCCGGACGACGACGACGGCGAAGACGAGGGTTAGCCTGAGCTGGCTCGGAGCGCCCCACTTTCCTCGCACGCCACCAAAAAAGCAAGACAGCCCAGCCCGGACCGAGCGCAACATCTCGTCGGCGCGCCGGACCGCAGACTGCCACCGCAGCAGCCGACGATCTCCTCCATCCCTCCATCCGTCCCTCTCGTCATTTTGTCCGTCCCCGGAGAGCCGGAATATTCCCATGGACGAGCTCCCACGCGGATTTAACGCTCGCTGGTGAACTTGTATTATAATTAAAAATCAAACGCCTGCTTGGTAGCATTGATAAAACGGCGTTTTTTTTTTGTTTTTTTTTTGTTTTGGGGTGGGGACTACTACGTGGCTATTTTCTAAAGTTGTGATGAACTTTTCATGTGGGACTGTGCTTTTTTTTTTTTTTTTTGTCGATTGTTCTCAATGTATGTAAAATAGCACACGCAAACAAATATCCACAGGACTCTTAAAAGACGCATTAAATTATCATGTTTTTGCCGTGTCGTCGCTTCAATGTTATGTTCTATAAATGGTTGGGAAAGAATACGAATTTCCTTGTTTTTCTGTCACCTTACTGCCTTATTTTGTCAGAAAGAAAACATGACAAGTACATTGTACACTCAAATATTCAAGCGTTAGCCTAGCATGAAGACTGAAGCTAAGCTCGTTAGCCGGACTTTTTGAAGTTAAATATAGCTGTTAGCGCCTTTAAAGCTAACATGAATGTTTAGAAAAGAACAGTTACAAAGTTGTAGAAGTGTGTTGACAGTAAATGTACTTAAAAATCAAGTTAGCAACAAAATCCCCCTATTATTCCTTTTTGAAGAGAAGCTAATGCTCTAATGAGCTAGCACATTTCCAAAAACCTTTTTTTTTTTTTTTTTTTTTGAAATCTGTACCATAGACGTTATCCTGTGTGTGATCATATTTCTGGAATTGTTGATTCAACAGCTAACAATTTGATTCTTGTAAAGCTATTTTTTCAACTGTGTAAATGAACTAGCCACTATTGTGACATTAGCACAAGGCTAACATGTACAGAGTCTGCATGGTTGGTCGTTTTCAAATGGCTGAGTTTATATTTGAAACAAACGCAGCAGTGCTTACAATATTAATAATTAGATTGTTGATAACAAATGCTGTGTGATCTCCTCAAATGTTCGAAAATATCCAAGGGTCAAGGCAAGGAGCCATTTATGTGGAAATTGTGGGCTCAACGCTAACATTACATTCTGAGGTTTCCATGTCCCCCTTTTTGTTTCACTGCACATCAATAAGTTAATAATTCCACATGCTGTTTGACATTTTGAATGTTGCTCCATGGAAAACATCAATTACATCTCTTTGCCATGTGAACGTAATTCAATGAAAGACCGGATTTTATTATTGATTCATGTACGTTGGATTAAATGAAAATTTAACAAGGCCACAAGACCAATTTTTTTTTTTTTTTTTTTTTTTTTAACTGTTGCCCAAAGCGAAGAGAGAGGTGGCATGAAGGTAAACGTTCAAAAGACTCAAATAAATACGTCAGGGTTTGGGACTCATCTCTTTATTGTTGTTTTTTTTTTTAAATACATTCAGAGATGACAAATGATTCCATGACAGTATTAAATACACAATTTACTGCATATATTAAACCCTGAGAATATGAGTCAAGCATCTTTGTCTACAGATAAAATAAATGAAGACTCGGTTTTATCTGCGTTCAATACACAAATCATACACTTATCAATGAAAAATATGGGTTTCATCAACATGATGGCAGTCATGTCACATTGACATTCGCTTCACTTTGACATGGAACAATTGCAACGACACAAATGTGAATGATAAACAGTTAAATGTCTTGAGCGGTTGAATGAAATTAATACTTAAAATTATTTAACAAAGTTCACAATAGATACATTTCGCTTTCATTTCATCTCCCTCAGGGAAATCATAAATAAACAAGCTATCGGTCTGTCAAATGTATTTCAACAGTTCACTCTCTAGTTAACTTTGTTGCATAAAGTGTATAGTGGAGGTTTGATGTTGTGCGCGTGTATCAGAAATAGTACATTTGTTCAAAGATGCTCTTTGCGCTGCTTTTAACAGGACTGAAGTTGTAAATGAGAGCCCGGTTCTCCTCTTCAACTGTGGCAAATCGGTGAAAGTTCTTCCTGGCTGTGACCACACACACAAAACAAGCAAACCTTTAGCGACTACTGTGCGTAAGAGATTTAGAGCGAGTCGCCGTGGAGGCGCTTTGGTACCTTCGCCCACAAAGAACTCGGCCGTGAAGAAGGTGACGCGGACCCCTGAGGGAGTGTGCGCCACGAACGGCTTCCTCCACTCGAAGGCGTTTTTCTCCGGATGCCACTGCGTGCCGTAAATTGGGTAATCAAACGCTATGGAGCACAAAAGACATTAGATCCCGAAATAGGGAATGTACAAGACAGTCGTACCTTCTACTGTGGACAGAAACTCGGTCATTCCGTCCGTGTTTGTGGAGAGAACTTTGTAAAATGAGGTCAGTTTATTGCTGCTGTTGAAAGCCTTCAAAAGGAAACAAAAGGAATGATTCAGAATTTCTTTCAACAAACAAAAAGCAACAAAAGCAAATTATTTTCTTTAAAAAAAAACTCAAAATACCTTTTGTCTTGAAATATTGACTTTTTATCTAAAATTGACTTAATTATTGTATAATTCAAAATAATACCTTTGAAAAAAATAACATTTATTGTTTTCTGGTAAGATAAAAACTAAGCTTTAAAAAAAAAAAAAATTGTTTCCTCTCAGAAAAGATTCATTTTTATCCAAAAGATGCAATTAAATTTTGCATCTAAAAACCATGTTTTTGTTATTTATTAAAAAATGAAAAAATACAACTTTATTCTTGTAAGATGTCAACGTTTTCCAAGAAAAAATGTAACTTGATTTTTGTCTTGAAAAAATGACTTATGTTAGAAATTACTTCATTCTTGTAAGATTTGTTCTCCTTTCCCCCCTGAAACATACAACTTTTATTTTATTTCTTTCTAAAAAAAAAAAAACTAAACAAAACAAAAAAAATATATCGAAAAAACAATTTGGGGTGACGTTGAGCACATTGTTGCACCTCGACTGCCAAACTCCAGCGGTGCGAGTTCTCGGTGAGCGGTTCCAACGCCAAAGCGTCCATGAGTTCAGCCGGGAAGCCTTGGAACATTCTGCTCCCTTTGGCCTCTACAAGCCAAAATCGATGACATTGTTTACGTTGACAGAGAGCGATACCCGCGCTGACGAGGCCTCGTACCTTTGGTGAAGTTGAGCGGCAACGACACGTCGGTGGTGTTCGTGGGCGTGAGGAGCGAAACGCCATTGGTCAACAAGAACAGCTGCTCCAGGCCCAGACACGTCCCCCAGATGGGGAAGTAGTCGCCTCTGCCGTTGGCCTGCGCCATCACACACACGTGCAGACGTCTTTTCGTCAAACGGAAGCGCCTTGTTTTTCAACGATTTTACCTCCAGGGCCATCTCGTAGAAGATCTTTGAGCTCCTTTGGTAGCCCGATGAGAAGATGCTGGCCCCTCCTCCAGGGAAAAGCACGCTGGGGGAACACGAACACAAAACGGGCTTACATTTTCAGCTGTGGAAAGTGTTTTTAATCAAATGTTGGTCATTCTATAAATCTCAGGAAAATAAAAGGTGTCATACGGCCACACAAAACATTCTCAATCTATGAGAGTAGATTTATATTTTTCCAAGAAAGAAAAATAATATTTCAAGTTTTTTTTTGTTTTTGTTTAAATGAAACCCTTTAATCCAAAAGTACAACTTTTTATCAGGTAACTAAAAAAAGACTTTTTTGGGGGGGGGGAGATGACCACTGTTTACTCAACAAAATACATTTTTTAAAGCAAAAAAACAAAAATTAAAAAATGTCTTGCCGTCTTGTCTACAATTTTTGTTTCTTAAAAAAAAGAGCAACTTTAAAAAATAATTGCTATAACTTTTTACACAAAACATAAATTTTCATCCCAACAAATAAGACTTGGTTTTGTAATGAATACCCCATGTTTCTTTTTTTAAATGAGATTGTTTTAGCTAAAAGATTTCAAGAATTATTTCTTTTTATGGTTTTTATCTTTTTTTTCCCAACAAATATTTTTTTTTTTACTAGAAAAAAAACAGCAACTCAATAATACAACTTAATTTGTGTAATGACTTTTTAAAACATTTTTTTTTTTATCATAAGAAATGACATTTTTGACTTTTGTCGAATAAGATTTTATTTGCCTAACAAAAAAAAAAAAAAAAACGTTTTGCCTTCAAATAATGAATTTCATCTGACAATAACCTAAAAACTATTTGCCTGCTATTTTTTTTTTTTTTAAATAAATACCATCAGTTTTTTCTTGAAATATATACCTTTTTCTTCATGTAAAATAATTTTTTCTTGGGTTAAATATATTGACTGTGTCAATATATTTAACCCATATATTTGACCCCCCCCCCCCACAATACCAATCAAATGACAATATTGCTAAAATAGTAACAGTTATGAGCTGAAACAACATCACAAACGCGTTAATTGAGTTGAAGAGTCGTCTGTATTCTTCATCAGACTGGTTGATCCTGCACAAAAAAAAAAAAAAACAGGGAAATGTTATGTTTGCATTGATCCGATCACAAGTGAATAAATGATCGTAACGCTCAAGGCTGACATGATGGGCACCACTCGGGCTCCTGCGGATTCCAAGAACTTGACGTAGGAGGCGGCGATGTACGCATGTTTGTCGTCTTTGGGCTTGGGGAGATCTTGCGCCAGGACACCTTGACCGGACAAATGAGGACAATATGCTGGGCATGTGAGCAACGCGCGTGAAACGACACACGGACGAGGCAAACTGACCGATGACGGGCTCGTCGTTGCTTCTGGCTTGTGTCGAGTCGAGCGGCAGGCACGACAGAACGAGCACGTAAACGCAACACGTGAGCACAAACATGTTGCGAGAGCACAAAGACGAGTCGAACGTGGCGCAGACTCTCTCCGCTGACTTCTCGTCGACCGAAGTCATCGAAAAGCGAGAGAAGATAAAAAGCGCAACGCAATCGATTGGAATTTGCTCACCTTCGCACTTTGGACCCAAGCTGTCAATCATACTCCGGTACCGAGAGCTAGCCCGGAAGTTGATGGGCGCTCAGCTTCCGCCAACAGACTGTCACACTAAAAGCGAGAGCAACGGCGCTGCAATTTCACAATAAGGGCAGAGGCAGTTGTGGAGCTCGAGAAATAATAAAAGCAGCAACAATAATAATCATCATCACCAGCAAATTTCTGTGGAGATTACACGTGAACGACAGAAATGTTGAAGAGATAAATGTGTAAATTTGAGGATATGTGGAATGTTACATAAATACACAAGTTAATTCTAGTCGCATTGACGTGTTGTAAGACATTTCTTCCTTGTAATATTACTATTGTTGCAATTTTTGTTTACATTTTCAGCATGAGCTTCAGATGTTGTTTACATTTGTCTGCATTTTGACAATCACTTAAAATTGCAACTACTCTTAATTGAAAAAAAAAACTTTACTCTTTTACACTTTTTTTTGCTGTCATACTACAACTTTTCTTCAGTTTGAAATTTGAAGATTTAATTGCAAGAGACCCAAGAAAATTATAGACTCGTTGACTAAATAATAAGACATTGAAGTTGCTTTCATGATTGACCCGCAGAAACTTTTGTGCCAACAATAAAGAAAAAAACCAAGCAGATGTTATGACAGAAGAAAACTTTATTCGTTTTGACAAAGGACCAACCAACACTTGGAATTTATTTTTCAAAAAATATTCCAGCATGAAAATATAGCGCAACCCTCCAAATAAGCATCTCAACTCTTCTCCATTCTACTATAGTAGCAAAAACAACAGCAAAAAGTAGAAAAAAAACAAACAAACAAACAAACACCAACAAATGATAAATTACATTCTTAGATTTCATCTTCGGATTTCTTGTTTATGTGCTGTAACAGTATAAATAATGGATTTAAATTAAATAGCCTTTGGAGACGAGAGCTGCGAAGCCAACACCACAATTGAAAAAAAAAAAATCATAATCATGAAGCTCTTGCAAATAAATGAAGTACAGTGCATCAAATTTGGTCGTCACTGGCTGTCTGATGGAAAGACACAACGGAAGTAGTGGAAAGGTGTTAAACGCTGCCTAAAACATCTCCGTGACAACCTGTAAACAAAACAGCTCTCAAAGCCGTCCTTCACTTCCCTTGGGGTGGAGAATGGCTGACAATTTGGGGATCGTTCGATACAAATCTTTGGATTTGGATTGGGGGAAAATGGATTGGATTGGATGGGGGGAAATGCAAAAGGTGCAGCAAACTAACATCTAGCACATTCCCTACCAGAATTGAAAACAAAGAAAAAAAACTGGTTCATTTTATGTGCCAAAGGGACAACGTGTTACGGCACGGACGGACGGGAACTTTCCCGCCGCGTCTCGGCACCGCGGCTCGGACTCTGTGGGCGGGGTTCGCAATCCGGGGCGCGGTCTCAGGGGTTCTTGTGGGTCTCCACGCACAGGACCGCGTACTCGTTGGAGCAGCTCCGCGTCTGCTGGCCCAGCAGCAGACCCGAGGTCAGGCCGGAGGACTGGCCCGCCACGGACACGTGGTCGGCGCGCCACGTCTCGCAGTGCTTGTCGGGCACGCGGAGCCCGCGGCTGCTCGAGCCGTGCCAGATGCTCTTCTCGGGCCTGGCGGGACAAAGGGTCACGTCGTTCACACCGAGACGCACATTTTGCGGAATTCAATCAAATAACATTACAACTTGACGCCCCCCAAAAGATCGGATATTTATTTTTGACAAACTACCACTATTCTTGAAAAAAAATTAACCAAACTAAAAATTAACTATTTTAAAAAATACTTTTTATTTCTTGCAATACACATTTTTGTCTTGAAAAAAAGAATTCAAAAATAAGAAATGTTCTTGCAAATACAGATTTTTTTCTGAAGTACTACTATTATAAAAAATTTACATTTTTCCCCAAATTATGACTTTTCCTTGAAAAAATATGACATTTTTCTTTTAAAAGGACAACTTTTTTTCTTGAAAATAATGCAAATAAATTATTTCATTTAAAAAAATGACTTTTTAAAAATATTAACTTGTTCTTAAAACAAAGACAACCTTTTCTTGAAAATAACAAAAATGACTTAGGACTTATTTTGAATTAATAATTAGACTTTTTTTTCCAACTTTACATTATAAAAACTTCAATAAAAATAAACAACTATTTTTCTCCCATATATTTGAGACTTTTTCTGGGAAAAAATATGACTTTTTGATGATTATTTTCTTTCTTTTAAAAAAAAAAACAATGAGTATTGAAAATATATATATATTTTAAAAGAAACCGACTTTTTTCCTCAAAAATGAGTACGATTCCTTTAAAAAACATATATGATTCTTAATCTTAATCTCCTAATCATTTTTTCAGTTATCTTGAAGAGGGCAACAAGGAGGAGGTTCACGTCACTGACCAGAAAGGATCGGCCAAAACGTCGCGTCCATCGAAGGAGTAAATGGGTATCCTGGTGTTGAGGGGCCCTCCTTCGCCGTTGAAGATGGACCTCCAGTTGCGGAAGAGCACGTCTCCCTGTGAGGACGGATCACGCGTCAGACACGCTCGTAAAATGCGGCCACTGACAACTGCTGCAGAGTGGGTTAACTCCATTTTTAATGGAAGTGAATGATGATTAAATGAAATAAAACTCAGAAAGTAGGTCGTACTATAGCTTGGGTGCCAGTGAAGTGAATGTTATTCATCATCTTTCATGGAATATTGACAGATTTGATGGACTTTGGGACTTGGAGCACTACCGCACTAAAAATATTTTCTAATTGCAGTTTGTTTCTTTTTTTCCCCCCAAACACCCATAAAACTTGAAATTACTCTCCTAGAAAAGGACAACAAAATGGAGCTGGCCCACTCTAGCTCTGAGACGTCGAATGATTCCTGAAAGTTCAGTTTGACCCTCAGGTTGGTGATGGGCAAGGTGTCTCGGAAGCCGGGGTAGACCACGTGGACCAGGTCCTGCTTGTTGGAGGAGACGAAGGCGCGGTAGTTGGGGGGCAGGCCCATGGCCTTGGCCTGCTCGTAGCACAGCCGGTCGGCCGTGTCCAGGCCCGTCATGTCGCCCGTGTGCGGCTGGTTCAGCGCCACCAAGTTGAGCTGAACAAACAAACGGCTCGGGTTCATTGGTACATCCCAAAAACAAGCCCAACGAAGCGCGCGTCACGGTCCTCACCCTGTCTTTGGTGGAGCGCACTCGCTCGATCGTGCCGCCTGTTATTTGCTGGGCAGCTCCAGGCTAAATAGACGGCGAACGCGTGTTAACATCACACATTCCGAAATCAATATAATGATCAAATACTTTTGAAATTAAGCACCTCATCTTGTGGGATGACGTTACTGGACAAGTGGAGCAGACTGCCAAGCTGGGGGGTGAGGGGGAGATTCAATACAAGAAACAACGTTACTTATGTTATACTATTATATACGCTCAGTCAGTGAAGTTGGACTTAAAATGGACGAAAACGAAGCAAACAGTGTTCGACGCTCGCTGACCAGAAAAAGTCGAGTGCTTCAATGCGGACTCTTTCAATTTCAGTGAGCTCTCAATTTTCTGATCAGCAATGGAAAAAAACTGACATCTTCAATAAACAATGTGTTGCTATTTTCTTTTTTGAACTGTCAAATTCCTGAATAGATAACGATGATGAAGCAATAACGTTATCTGTGTGAAAGTGCTTCTGCATTGTATGAATGTATAAACCATTGAAGAAAATGAAGAAAACATCTTAGTAAGTGCCAATGATAAAACTATATTTGACTTCAAAACCAAATTTAGCATACCACATTTCCTGATTTTTGAAAAATGAACATTACATATTTAATATTGCATTATACTTTAGTGGAGCTGTCACTTTTGCTCAATATTTTTCTTCTTTTAAAACCACTTTCAACTTGTTAATAGTGAGCGCTACCTCCTCAGTTCCTGCCTTTTGCATTTCCATATTTCCTATTTGATGATTGAAAGGTGCGCACCTGAATCTCCTTCCAGCCTTCGGCCACCTTGAGGTAGAGACTTCCCGTGGCCAGGACGTAGGCCAGCATTCCCTCGGCCTCCCTCACAGTCCTCCTCATCATCGACTCCACCGTGGAAAATGTACTCACCTGGAAAAACACGTACAGAAAAACAAAAATCGTCGCTCATTTGCGCAACTCGAGTTCAGTAAGCCATGAAACACTTTTTTTTTTCTTTTTTTCCACAAACTACGACTAAGACTAACAACGACTCTTTCATGAAACTTGCTCCATTATCCCAAAATTGATCAATGGTGCAATCTTGTCAAAAACGCACGAGAAAAGTTACATTTTCAAGTCTAGAAGGAAACCCATTTTAACCAAATGGTATGATTCAAACATCAATAAGAAATTGAAAAATGTCGTTTTCATGTGTTTCGGTCGCCAAAAATGGCCACGATAGAGCCAAAAGGTACAATTTGATGTAAATATTATAAATATAGTTCAAGAACGGAAGTTGGAAATGACAAACTGTCATTTCCTTGGCATTAACGCAGCCAAAATGGATTTAAAAAAAAAAAAAAAGAAAAAAAACACCTCCCCATTTTCTCCACTTGATGCAGGAGTCCCAATACTTTTGTCCCTTTTTCTACATTTCCACTTTCGGCACCTCTCCCAGTATTTTTATTTTATTTTTTCCTTCACTTTTCACTTCCCAGAAGTGTCCCAATACTTTTGACAAAACTATGTTGTTGTTGTTTTTTAAACATCTCGTGAGTGTCCCAATATTTTTGTCCATTTCTTACATTTGCACTCCCTGTAAACGTCCCAATATTTTTGTTCCCATTTTCTTCACTTTTCACTTCCTGTACACGTCCCAATACTTTTGTCAAAACTGTGTGCGTGTAAACGTACAGCGGCTGAGCCTCCCAAGGGTCCGCGTGGGCCAGCGGGTCCCGGGGGTCCGGGGGGCCCGGGGGGTCCGGCCGGTCCGGGGATTTTCACATCTGAGCGACACGTAAAAAGTCATCGGAAGCCGCTTCTTATCAGATGTAAAGTACGAACACGACGGACACACCTTTTTTACCAAAGCCGAACGACAAGCCTCCGACTTCCCCCGGCGGTCCGGGGGGTCCTGCCGGACCGGGTCTGCCGAAGCCCGGGGCGCCCGGGTGGCCCGGTTCTCCGCGGGGGCCTTGCGGTCCCAGCACGGACTCGCCTTTGGGTCCCTGGGGGGGGGGTCGGCAGAAAGTCATTTAGTTTGGAACATTGTGCGGTTGCGTTGCCGTGGCGACAGCTCTCACCACTGGCCCTGGTTTCCCGGGAGCACCCGGTTGCCCGGGCAACCCCGTCTCGCCCTTTTCTCCTTTTTCTCCGTCGACGCCCATCTCGCCTTTCACTCCCTAATAATACAAAACACATTGTTCTCTTCCAGTCTTACGGCATTCCAACGAAGTGATCATTACTATGAATGTGGAACTTACCAAGCGTCCTTTGAACGTGTCTGATGTGGAGAGAAAACATCATGAGGCACAATAAATGTCTGTACTATTTATCAGACACTTCGTTAGGTACAGCTGCACAAGGGATTATCTCCAATGGTGCTTTTCAAAAAGTTCATTCACGTGTGAGCGGGCCCTCGCCACCCACTTTTACCGTAGCGAATCCTAGAAATGATCGTCAAACTGCGACGCCATTCCGCGGCCACATTACATGCCGTAAACTAACAAGCTTGGAAATGTATCGTCATCTATGCGCCCGGGATCTCTATGTCCAATTGGGGCTCATTTTGGTGAATTTGTCAAAAGTACGAGCCCTGGAATTAGCCCAAAATGGCTGCTACAAACCAAAATGGCCGACTTCCTGTTCAATTTGGAGCACGGGTGCTTGAGGCATGACGAGGCCCATAAAAAGCAGATTGAGTCGTTGCAAGATTAATAATCCTCAATTTTAATTGAAAGTTCAAAATATATTTCATTTATGTGAGGGTCAAAATATCAAAAACGGCACTTTGCGTTATTCTACTGGATCTCATTAGACTGCGCAAGCAGGTGTCCCTAGTTACGGGAGTTTATACATGAATATATATTTTTAAAATGTAAAAAAAAAGCGACAATTTTGGAAGTTTTGACTCACTAGGTGGCGCCGGAATGCCAGGAAGGCCTCGTTCTCCCTTTTGTCCTTTCCGCCCGTCCTGATTGTCACCTTGGAGGCACAGACACAAAAAGTTAGTTTTTGTTTTTCAAAGCGTCCCAATGAATAATGTTTTTTTTTTTTTTTTTTTTTTTTTTAAACGAGCCACAAGCAGATGGGAGTTGAAAGAGTCCACTTACCCATCACGGCGCTTCCGTCGGGATTAATCTGGGGATTAAACGCAGCTGTCAGTAACGACTTGAGTCATAAATAAAGACGAACCGTCACGCTTTATTTACCCAGAAAACTAACACTTGCGGTGTGAAATATTAGCGGGAAGTGAAAATGTGACTTACCGGTATTTTGCAGAAGGGTCTGGCGGGGACGGGGAACACGGTCTGGGGAGAGTTTTCGCGGGAATTAATCTCGTCATCTGAATCAAAATCATCTTTCTTGTATGTGAAAACAAACAAGGAATTGTCTGCGCTCGCTGCCGATTCCCATTTCTTGACTGCCAAACAGTGACAACAGGAACTTTCGAAAGGGTGTTTTAATACATTTAAAACTATTTGAAAAAATGATATAGTCTTTCTCGTTCGTGTATGTTGCAGATTTTCACCTATCGCGAGTGGGTCATGAACTTATCCCCTGTAATAGACTCGCGTTCACTCACTGTATATGAAAATCCATCTTTAGGATGCATTGGGAGCGGCTCGCTTACCCCGTTGGGGCATCGGAACATTCCAGGGCGGCCGGGTCGTCCAGGCAGGCCTGGCAGTCCCTGTGGAAGGAGTCACATCAAATTTGAAAAGAAGGATTGTCGGCATATCAAAGAATACTCTTTTTTTTTTTTTTTTTTTTTTCTTCTTCCACGTGAGGACTCACAGGTTTGCCGACAGAGTCGCCTTTCTCTCCTTTGAGTCCCGGCACACCGACACGACCCTACACGCACACACGCAAAAGCATTTTAGAAGTATATCACATTTCAAGTACGTTGCACTTCATTCAAAAACGCTCTTTGATAACCTTAATTGGCTACACAGTAGCGTCACAAAAATATTAGAAATAGTGCAGTTGTGCACCACTGCGAACTACACGCCCAATAATAATCATATTATTAAATGAATACAATTGTGTAAAGGCAGAAATGCCCTGTACCTAATGATGCGACCAGTGAGCGGAGATATTATCCTGTGTATATTTCATAGACGACTAAAGTAGGATTGGCCAACTCTCAAACAACAAACGTGTGTTGTCGCTTTTGTAAATATTGACTTGAGTAAATTGCTTGTAATGGCCACTGAATCCTTCATTTGAATCCCATCGAGCTGTAGCTTAAAGGGATTGTTTTGCACCCTTATCATCATGCACAAATGCAATGTTTGTGTAAACGCGACTGAGCCAATTTGCCCTGAGGTTGTGCACGAATCCGTGATGAGCCACTTTTCAGGTACCCAGTGCCTGTCCTAATTAATTGAGGGGGTTGGGGGGGGGAATGTTTTTTTTCGACAAATAAAATGTTTTTTCCCCCCGTGTAAAAAGTAACAATTTTACGAGAATAAAGTCATATCTCTCTGAGGAAAAAAAGAATTCAAGAAAAAAAGTCATTTGCTACAGTTTTTTTTCCTTTGATAAAATGTTGTCATATTATAATGAAGTAGCATTTTTTTTTTTTTTTTTGAGGGAAATATTTTGTATATTTATTAGGTAAAAAAAATGATCTCAGGAGAAAAAAAAATTCTCCCAAAAATATTGAGAGAATTAAGTTGTATTATTTTCAAGAAAAAGGGCATCCTTTCTATGAATTTTTTTTTTTAAACAAATGCATCTCTTTGGGGGGGTGGGGGGGGGGATATTCTTATCAGCATTAAATCATATTTCTTTGAGCAAAAAGTCATTAAAGTAAAATTTCTTTTAGAATTTGTTTCATTCTTTTTTCAAAAAAAGGTTATTTTTTTTTCATGGTGAATGTTTTTTTCTTCAAGATAAAAAGTAGTATTTTTACATAAATAAAGTAGTATTTTTCAAGTACAAAAGTTGTAATTTTTTTCAAGAGATATTAACTGTGATTGAAATTTAAAGTGCTTACGGGTCTTCCGGGGAAACCCAAATCTCCTTTTGGTCCCGGCATTCCCATTGGTCCCTGTTTGGGAAGAAACACGCCTTGAATGCATCATCATCATCATCACTTTATATCAGAAGACTTACGAGTGGTCCAGGAAGTCCACTTGCACCAACATCACCCTGTGGACAAGAGATGTTTTTTGTTTTAAATATTTTAAACACATTTTAGAGAATAGACTTAATTTTTCCCAAAGCAAATGTCTGAAAACTCTGAGAAATATGTCCAAATGTTGCTGCGTATAACCTTGTATCCTTTGGCCCCCTTAAGAGTAGACGGGTCGTAGGTGGATCCGTTCTCAGAGATGAACATTGCCGGCTCGCCTTTCTCGCCCTGTGCAGACGTTAGCGTAAACGCTCAGGGCAGCCACGAATACATGAATGCTAATGCACATCTTTTTTTTATTTTTTATTTTTTCAAATGTTAAGAAACGAAAAGTTAATGTTCTGGCCATGAGGACATCTTTATTCACTCTTCAGTGCTGCTCTGCATAATTGTGACCTCTCGCTGAGGTCACAAAAAACAAGTTGCATTTTCTTTTAATGCTCTGACGCCATCGTGTGGACATGGTAGGTATTGTCTTCATTTTTAAATTTTATTTAAAGACAATAAGGCATCTTTGAAAGAAAAAGTAACCTTACAACCATTACCGGTTACACACGCGCACGCACGTACGTACCTTAAGTCCTGGAGGTCCTTCAACACCTTGCACCCCGCCGTCTCCCTTGGGTCCTTGCTGTCCCTGTGGATGGCGCAGAAACCATTACGTGTTGTCCTACACGTGTCCACGTATTCCTTTGGAAGCCTTCTGATCCAGTTTCTTTTCTTTTCTTTTCTTTTTTTGACACTCACAGCCAATCCCTGAGCCTCGAAAATCCCCGAGAGGTTGAAGACGCCGTCCGTGCCGTTGAGGAGGAGCTGACGAAGACGAGGAGAGGAGGCAAAGAAGAAACAAACAAAGCGTCAGAGCCTGACGTCAAGTCACAAAGGACGAGTGAGTAAAGTCGCCTGGAGCGGTTGCGACTTACATCCTGGAGGTCGACGGCGGGTCCCGGAGGTCCGGGAGGTCCCGGAGGGCCCGCTAGACTGAGCCCGTCACGTCCTGGCTCGCCCTGAGGAGCAGGTTTGGGGATTTGAGGACAGCAGGAAGTCAACAGTCAGTCAGCTGAGGTTTTTACCTTTTGTCCCAGAGCGCCGGCATCCCCCTTCGGACCCTGAATGCGACACAAAATTCACAATTCACAAAGTGTCTTTCTGTTACGCTTCCAGTCTCTCTGTAGCAACACTTTGGCTTGTTCGGGCATTGCTTTCACTGACCTCTGAACCTTTCTTGCCCTCTGGTCCTGCTAAACCCAGTGGACCCGCAGCGCCGGGCTCCCCCTGTACACGCCAAAGTCACACCTCACAAATCATGGATGAAACACGAATGACCATAAACTATCAACACACCTCATATGTTACACAAGTGTGACCACCAACAATCATACTTCACGAGTCATGGAGAATTCCATACTTTGCACTGTAAAATCGCCCCCAAATCGGAGATATTTTACATATTGTCCTCCTTCTTCTGTATTTCTCAAAATATATATTTTTTAAATTCAACACTATTCAGGACAGAAATGAAACTATTCCTAATATTCCCAAAATCCCCACATTTCTCACTTAATTTAAGCCTCACAGTATTCAGCTCAATTATTAACGATTGATACAATTCCCCAACTTCCAAATGTTCACAATAAAACCTTCAAATATTAAAGACGTACTTACTTCATCTTATTCAGAACATCTACGGAACTATTTATCACATTCTAAAAATGTCCACATTTCACAATGTTTCACAGACACTGTTACAAAATCAACACTTAAATTCAGATTACATAATTAACATATTTCTTCCACATTTCTCAACCAAATGAAACCTTTGCAAATTGAAGTCTTTCAACAATGAAATTCATTTTTTCATTCATTTCGGTTGAGCGTCAGCTCTTCAGTGCATTGTGCTACTTCGTCATAAATCGTGAATATCTTTAAACCTCACGTCTCGTGGATTATGAGACAAATATGACACTAAATACTGCATTCATCGCACGCCAGAAGCCATAACTGCGACGTACGGAATATGGTCGCTAACACATTTAAGACATGTATGATCACAACCAACCCTCATGTATTATTATTAATATTAGCTGATGCTTGACACAAATCCATCATGCTTCACGTTTGACTACGAACATGCTTTCATCACGTCACAGATTAGATATGTATGTCCATAAATATACGTATGACGATTAACATGAATCCGTCACCCATAAGATATGGATGACCACGAAGTAAATGAAAGTCGCATATACACAACATGCATGACGCTGAACATGCGTTCCTCAAACATGTCATGAATCCCGATTGGTTGAAAATACATATCTGGGCACGGACCTTGAGACCTGGCTCTCCAGCAGGACCTCGGAGGCCTTCTTCACCCTACGAGAGGAAAAAAAAAATGACGTTAAACACACTGTACATTCGTTAAATATTGCTCTATTGGTACCTTTGGTCCTTGAACTCCTGGAACTCCTGGGAGACCCTGTTGAAGACCCCAAAAACACATGATTTCTCCCATTTTCTCATCCTAGTGACAGAACCTCATGCGGCGACGTACCCGCAACCGTTCCGCTGCAGGACCACTGAGCAGCCCCGATTCTTCCAGGTCCTGAAAACATTGAAGTATGTCGTCTGTATAGCACGCGTACGACACATGTGGAAGACAATTCTATTGTATGCACCTCGAGGCCCAACGGGAAGCCTTTGGCAGGGGGGCCGGGCGGTCCGGGAAGGCCGGCTGGCCCCTGGGGCCCGACCCTGCCCTCTGGACCCTCGGGCCCGGGAAGTCCTGGGAAGCCCTGAGGGCCCTGGTCTCCCTGGAACAGGACAAATAAATAAATATAGCACAAGATTGTACTGTGTACCAAAACCAAATGCTTTGGCCCCATCTTGTGGCATCTTTAGTGAACTACTACAAACCTTTTTGGGTGGCATGAATTTCTTCCGGATTTTCATTATTCCCAGTAGGGTTTGATTAATTTCATAACATCAAAAAGTCAAATAAAATGTATAAATGATACCTTAGGTCCTGGTTGGCCCTTCACACCAGGTTTCCCCTTGTTGAATCAAATTGAGGAAGTTTAATTTCAATGTTCCGCCTTTAATAAAAATAAAAAAATAAAAGAATTCGGTATAATGAAATCTTTACCATGTCTCCCTTTTGTCCAGCGGGTCCTTGTTCTCCTTTGTTTCCATCAATTCCCTGAAACACAGAGAACACATTTAGTACTGATTTTTTAAAAGCATCCATATGTTTTAGGGGCCTGCGATTGGCTGGCAACCAGTTCAGGGTGTACCCCGCCTCCTGCCCGATGACAGCTGGGATAGGCTCCAGCGCGCCCGCGACCCTAGTGAGGAGAAGCGGCTCAGAAAATGGATGGATGGATGTTTTAGGGGCACGTGGAGCAGTACCTCACTATATCCATCAGGGGAAGCGCTGGTTACTTTTTATAGTTTACCTTTAATACAGAATATGTATTCGATTTGCAAATTTTCAATATAATCTTTGCTTTCTCGTGTCTCCCTGTCCTTCAGCAAGTGCCAATAGAAACTGTTTTTCTTTACCATTATTATTGGGCTTTGGGACTATTTCTGCTCAGCAACAAGTAGCCAAAAAACTAAATGTGTGATAATTTCAGTCAGAAAAATTATGATCTGAGCGAATATATTGATCAGCATTACTACAATATTTCATTTAGGATCACGTTTTTCAAGGTTTTAGGGATTTTTAGATCCCAAAACATCCATTCATCCGGTTAGTTGAAGCGTTTTATGAAAGAAAAAAAACACATTTCCCCCAACAGGTGCCGCTGTTGAGTCCATGTTCTTCATGTTTTCTTTTTGTTATTTTTTATCAGTTGTTGAGGCTCGAGCATCTACATCTCTAAGGGCCACACTTACAACAAACATACAGCAGCATCTCAATAAAATACCCCCAAAAAATAATTTAGTCGAGTAGTTCAATTCAAAAAGTGAAACTCATATTATAAAGATGCATTGCACACATTCCGAGTAAAATATTTCATGACTTTTTGAAATATATATGTATACATTTGTTGTTATAGCTTACAGCAAATGAAAACCCAAAATTCAACATCTCTCGAAAATAGAACATTATGTAACAAACAACCAAGAAACAATAAAAATGAATTTTAATGTCGAAATTAGGCAGGAATTTGGCTTCTGAAAAAAGTATTTTCCAAAGTGTTTACTGGATGCATATAATGTATGAGTACGGAAATAAATGGACTTTTCTGCCATATTCTCATTTATTGAGATGCACCGACACACTGCAAGCCGTTCAAACCATGAATGAACATGGACGATTTGGATTTGACTAAAAGTTGGGAGAAATTGTGTCTTTCTGGTCCACTCGATACGATGGAACCCAGCAGCGATACCTGACCAGAGCCAGAACCAGAACCGGAAGCACTAAACCACTCGTCAGTAGCCTGCAAAAGTTCCATTTGTAATAATCAACTCGTGATTTTCGATGACGTGTTAAACAATTGAAGAGGACTTCAGAGTTACGACTGTTGTCCTTACAGGAAGTCCAGCTGCTCCCTTTTGTCCATCTCTCCCAGGAACGCCGGGTGGTCCAGGTAGGACTTCCTGAGACGGGGATCCGGGGGGGCCGCGTGGTCCCGGTGGGCCGGGGGGTCCCTGATCGAGGAAATAATTTTAATACCTCGCTCGTCGACAAGTCGCGATGACGTCACGTTTCTCCAAGGCGTCGTTCTCACTCGAATGATCTCCGGATCGTCGTCGAAGTCGTCGAAGCCCGAAGCCGAGCCCGAGCCCTCCTGGCGAGCGCACGGCGGCAAAAACATTCAAAGATTAAATGTTAAGATGACAAAAACAACAACTCTACTACCTGGAACTTGGAGGAGAAGCGGCCCGGAGGTCCGGGAGGTCCCGGAAGGCCGGGATGTCCGACGCCAGCGTCGCCCTGAAGCCGAACACAACGTTGGATTTACTTGGCTTGATTTTCGGAAACTCCCGTAAATGTACCTTCTCTCCTTTGGGGCCAGGCTCTCCCTGAAGGCCTGGAAATCCTGGAAGGCCATTGGCTCCCTGAAAACAAAATCATGTCGTGAGGTGACAGGTGAAACTTTGGACCATCAATTTTTGGAATGTAATGCCACAAAGCAGTTTTGGTCAAAAGCGACTTCCCATCTTCTTAAATCGTTGTAATATGTTTTTTTTTTTTTAAAGGAAAATAGAGCTCTAAAATACTCTACTTAAAAGAACCTATCATAATCACATAATTAATGTAAAAAATTAAACAGTTTGTGCATCATGATTGGTATGCGCGACTTGGCCACTGGGGAGCAGTATAGTCCAGTCATGCAGACAAACCAAGAAGAGTTTCACAACTACTGTAAGCGCCTCAGTAAGCTACAGTAATAATATTAGTCATTTTACGCAGAGGATGAAGAATCCATGCCTGTGAATAATATATCTGTCTACATGTGTTGATGCACTGTTTGTGTTCAAATTGCTTAAAGGATTATAACACTGCGGCCCTGATGTTATTCATTAGCCCGTTTATGGCGCTTTGCATTATTTGTTAGCATTAAGCTAAACAGACTTTTCTTCGGCAAAGCTAAGTGGTAGTTTTATGTTTTAAAAAATGATCAATTTTTTCAAGATATCGCCAGTTAATTTCTATTGATCAAAGTATATTCAACCCTTTTATTGATTACAGCTCTCATGTACATTAAAATGTAAATTCTTTGTTTAAATCATGTTTGAATGAAAAAGGGTCACGTGACAGCACAGAGTCTCAGGAATTAACACCAAAGCAATGTGAGCTGCATTTTGCATCAGTTTGCATTTAGTTTTTACATAAATATGATGTCATTTACTTACCGGAGCACCATTTTCTCCTTTTGTTCCCTAGGAGACAAACATTTGTATTTCATCATTTCGTCCATTGATGGTGTGAAAATAAGCACTGTTAAAACAAAGCAAACAAACAAAACGTACATGCTGTCCGTCTTTCCCTGCAGCTCCAGGCGGGCCTTGAGGTCCAGGAGGTCCCGGCGGACCTCGGGGTGCGGGTTCGCCCGCCGATTCCGAGTCTTGCCCCGGTTGGCCGGCGGGTCCCGGGGGGCCCTGCGCTCCCGGCTCACCTCTCTCACCTTTTTGACCTGTTGACACCTGGACGGAATCAACACTTTTGTAAATAACTCAACAATTATTATGTATTTATATTCTATATTTTTGTTACGAGCAGTGGAAAACACCAAGAGTAAGTCTGAACGTTATTGTGGACTTACAGAGTCGGACTTGGATGCTGCTGTTGCTGAATGGGCTGGTCGCACTGTAAAAGAGTGAAAAAATCCAAATATGAAAATATTGTCCACGTAATTCAAGCTCATGCTAATATGAATCACTGATGTGATTTTGTCTTAATTCCCCAATATGTTTTGTTTACCCGCAGGTGCGGGGGCCTGCATTTCCTGCCCGGAAGCTTCTTCGACGTCGTCTCCAGCTTCATCGTCATCGAAACTGTATGGCGCCTCGGTGGGGGGAGCTCGGACCGGGGTACTGGATGTGGGCTGCGGCACTTCCTAAAAAAAAAATAAAACATGATGGCGCCACCTCCGTCGCCATGGCAACAGCATTCACGCGTAACATCGTCAAGGTCTTTGGCCTGGCCACTTTATTAGGTATACCTCCAATATAAACTCTACTCCTATGCACACAATAATGCTCATTTTCACGGAGCATGATTGGATCTTGTGTGTGTGTGTGTGTGCGCGCGCGCGCGCGCGCACGCACATGCGTGCGTGTGTCTACCTCTTTATATTCCCTCTCCTCCACAACCTTCTTGACTTCATCTTTTCCCTCCATGTCCTCGTAAACATCATCGCCGCTTCCAGACGCCTGATGGGGACAATTTAAAGATAATCAAAAACATTTTATTTTACATATAATAACTTAATAAAGTGATGTTTTTATAGTAATAATAATAGTAATAATAATAACGATAATACACTCAACAAAAAAAATATTTTATTGAAGATATTTTCATTGTTGAATTATATATTTACATTTCCTTTTTGCAATTAATTTTATACTCAGTCATGTCATGAAATATATTGAGAAGTTAATATTAACAATAGTAATTATAATACAAATCATAATAGTTATCTTACTCTTAATCTGAAAAGAAACCCAAAATATTTATGTTTGCACTTATTTGGAATAACTGCACATTTTAATCATTATTTTATTTCTTTTATTTTTTTTAAAGTTAATTATATTTCACGCGGCGACACGGTGGCCGACTGGTTAGAGCGTCAGCCTCACAGTTCTGAGGACCCGGGTTCAATCCCCGGCCCCGCCTGTGTGGAGTTTGCATGTTTTCCCCGTGCCTGCGTGGGTTTTCTCCGGTTTCCTCCCACATCCCAAAAACATGCATTCATTGGAGACTCTAAATTGCCCGTAGGCATGACTGTGAGTGCGAATGGTTGTTTGTTTGTTTGTATGTGCCCTGCGATTGGCTGGCAACCAGTTCAGGGTGTACCCCGCCTCCTGCCCGATGACAGCTGGGATAGGCTCCAGCACGCCCGCGACCCTAGTGAGGAGAAGCGGCTCAGAAAATGGATGGATGGATATATTTCACGCACCATGAAATAAATAATAACACACAGATTTGTATATATTTATGTTACCATTTTTTTCCATTTATTTTGACTTCATTTGATTAAGATTAAAATCTATCACGTGGTGAGCAGATATTCAATGATGACGTTCACGCTGTCTTATGTTACATTTTGTGGTCAAAAGTGAAACTAACGCCCAAGTGATGCTCCTGGCTCGTGCAATGAACATTTAGGCCAGCGGAGGGAGCCCTCGCGCTTGTTCCCACTTGGGTTTGTGTGCGTGTGTGTGCTTCTTACATAAGGTTGGTCCTCCTCGCACTGGTCGTCGGGGGCCGTGGGATTGGACTTGAGCACCAGTTGCTGGATGGAGCCCTGGAGGAAAGAAATGTGTTGACGTGGCGCCGTGGAGCACTCGATCACTCATTATAGCACTTTTTAAAAAACATTTTTTTTACAAGCGTTATTGTGGAGAGTAGCGCAAGGCACAACATTTTATGCATCCCTTCGCAACTATAAAAGCGTCAACTACAAGAGGCCGGAGCGCCATTGTGGTTGTTCTTCCACACCAAACTCATCCAAGCAAGACTTTATGGACCTTGGGATCAGACAATATATCTCCGAGAAGATGAAGAGTTGAAATTCAGGTCTCCGGTCCAATCACTAATTGAGAATGTTTTTGAATTAAGAGGTGCGTCCCAATACTTTTTGTCCACGTATCGATGGCCAAAGTGCAAAGTCTCCTCTCTTAAAAAAATGCACCTTTGAGCTTTATTTATTGCAAAGTTTTATTTTCTTAAGGATACCCAATAATGTACATGAGGGTTCAAAATACATTTGAATTAACCAAATGGGGAGCTAGTAATGAAGTATTTCTGAGTTGGCATAAAAGGTTTGGCTTATTTCATGTTATGAGGCAACATTCTGCGTCTCATTTGTCAGACTTGTTAGTCATCAGCGCAAACAGCTGGAAAGCAACAAAGCGCAGCCCGGGGGATGGCAGGAGGAGCGTCTGGAAGATAACATGAAGTCGGAGGCGATAAAATGTTCTGCAGTGTTTGTGCGTGATGTCACCCTGCAAGGCAATTTCTTCTCCTTTTCGCCTTTCAATCACACCAGAAGCAAAAATGCATTCGGCATCTCTCGCTATATGTCGCACTATTTCTGTACTCCCTTGTAATCCTGTGCCAGAAAGTTGAAAGTGAATCAAGTTGTCCCACATCTGGTGGCGGGGGGGGGGCACTGAGAACATATAAATTCCACATCAGAGTTACCCATAGAAGCCGCAAGGTAGAAGAAGTGGTGTATTTCTGCACAACTTCTCACAAAGAAATTTAAAGATGCTAGGAAACCTATTTTGTCTTGTACAACTGCCTAATGTCGCCGATAACAACTCTCTGGACCCGGTAGTTTGGGGTCCAATCATTGTGGTTCTGCTAATGTGTGTGTTAAAAAAAACAACATTTATTTTGTTTTACTGTATGTGTTACCCTTTAAAAAGACCACATTGAGGAACTTACATTTTGAATTTTAACACGAACGATAAGCAGAGCTGCATTGAGTTTCGTTGGATGCACAGATTAGCGTTAACTAAGTGTTATGTATTTTTTTATAGCACACTAGTTGACTAGTGTATGTGCTGCCTCCACGAGTGAACATTTTCCGCTCTCGGGGCACCGCTGCCACAAGTAGAATCCAATTGTCCTAGCGAAGCCGGACGGTCGTCACGGTAATGAAAGGCGAACTCGCTATTGATGCAGCAGTCCACGGGGCGGGGCATAGAGACGCTCACTTGTATGAGACAGGGCCGCCCCCCCCAAAAAAAGCAGGCTAATTTCAGTTAATAAGACACCTGGAAACTGAACAAATGTTTTAGGAGTCCAGAAATTCAATCAATAGTATTTCCAAATCCAGTATATTTTGAATGGGGAAAGTCAATACATACAGTGGGGAAAGTCAATACATACAGTACTATGCTGAAATTCCATAATTCTATTGAACTTTATTCACCTCAAACATTTGTCTTTGTATCACTGAATGACATATTCAAATGAGAGTACTTGGCCACCTTCAAGTGGACACAGCGCGCTCCAAAAGCATGAATCACGCTCGGCGCGTCATTTACGAGCTAAAGCTCATAAACACGCGCGGAGGTTTGCTTCGCTATTCCCGCGGGGCCGCCGCCGACCGCCTTTGTGTTTGCTACTCGAACGTAAATCGGGCAGCGGGCCCGCATGCCGCGCATGGCACGCGCTAGGCGTGGATTCACACCGCGGGAGTGTGGGAAACTCACCACAAAGTGGGGCAGGCCCGTGCCCCCCGCGTTGCCCACAAAGATCCCCGAGTTGGTCTCGAAGGTGAGCGGCTGGGGGCTTCTGGCGAAGGCCACGCGGTGGTACTCCTCGCAGTCCATGAAGAGACGCACCTGCGACACCAAAGACAATCGTGCGCACGTCACAAAAATACAGCCGGTAGTTCGCCGGGGCACACAGGCAGAGGGATTTATTCATTTGACTTTTTACATATTTTATACATTTATCAAATTTTTTTAAATCTTGTTTTTATTTGAGTAGTATTTTATTATTAACAATAAAAAGCATTAGTAAAATCATATTTTTAAAATATTTTTGCGATGATTTTCAAATTAATAACATTTTAATTTTTGGAAATATTTTTAAAATGTACTAATATTTTTCATTTATGAATTATTTTTATTTGCTTGTCTCAAAGATTAATGATCATTAAATCAGTTACGGGTCCGTTGATTGTATAATAAATGTTTTAAATTGAACTAATATTACCATTTGTATTATTGCGCAATACCTTAATTAAGTTAAGATGTATATTTTAACTCACCAATTTCAGGAGAGAAAAAAAGAACCGTTCAATGTACAGTAAATGCTCTGCGTTTTTTCAGCCAATGGCGTTCGCTACGTTCTCTAGAAAAATGTGCCAATCGGCTGCATGTCACATTTTAATTCCCAGTTGAACCGGAAACGTGGCGGACATGTTGTGGCCTACCTCGGCGCCCTGCACCGTCAAGGTGAACCTGGCCCATCGTCCCGTCAGGTCGGCCATCTTGAAGGAAGCCGCCTCCTGGGTCTTGCCTCCCGTGACGGGGTCAGCGTAGTAGAAGACCACCCTCTGGGAACCGTCCTCCACCTCAGACAGCGCCACGCCCAGTTGCACCACCTGAAAGATGAGAAACGTGCGGGGGGAAGTCAGCCAATGCGGTGAACAAACGGCGCAGTCAAGATGAGAGCGGTTACTTTTTGGTAGGCGTCGGTGATGGCGAACAGGACGCCGCCCCGCCGCGTGGTGGGCTTGGCCGTGACGGTGATGGCAAAGTCGTAGTAGAAGGGGTCCGGCACGTGGGCCTTGGTGAGCCGGCCCACGTTGGCATCCGCTTCGAAGCTGTAGGCCGGGTACCCCTGGAAGCCCGTCACGAAGGAGACGGACGGCGGGAGGGGGACGCCGATCAGCTCGGTCAGGTCCTGGACGCCCTGAGACCCTCGAGCTGGAGACACAAGGCGGGTCAGACGCTTTGACAAAATCTAGTGGTGGGCCATGCAAATACTTTGGTTGACAAATAGACGTAGCTGTTCATATCCACTTCTTTGAAATTCTTATTCAGGTCAGGCACTAAAAAAAAAAAAACTTAGGCTAAGCTATGTTTTGCAATTCTAATAGATTTTTTACAACAAATAGAGAATACAATGGATCCCTGCATATTCACAACAGATATTTCTATTATTATTATTATTATTATTTGGGGGGGGGGGGGTGACCCTCCCCCCGTTTTTCGTGGGAAAAGATGCCCACTTAGTAACACTTTTTTCACGGAAATATTAATTGATTTAAACATCAGCTGTTCCACTGATGTCCTGCAGGGGGAAGTAGTGTGTTTTTCAATTGTTGTTGACTCTCAAAATAAATCAAGAATAAGGCATTTCATTCTCCACCGCTTTCGCTACGTATAATGCTGCTGACTTGTGTTGCGGCTAGTTCACCTGCACTTCTTTACTATTCTTCAGATCAGACACTTTTAAAGAAAATAGTTGTGGGATTCTAAGCTAAGGTCAGCTAAACTACGCTTTTCAAAACAAATGCATTTCGATTACAAAAGACATGAACTTATACCACAGTCGTTGTTTCACTAAAGTCCTGTGGGTGACTGTAGCGCACTTTCAAAATGTTATCGGCTGTCAAATAAAATTAATCAAGCATTTCCAGCATTTGTGGGCTAGGAATGCTAATGCTAACAACAACACAACGTGCTTCAACTGTACGAGGCCACCGAATGTCTTCGCTTTTAGCCACTTGATGATGCTGACGTTAGCACTAGTGTCTCGCTGCAACAAATCGACATTGACATATTATATTGACATATTATTGACATATTATATATAAATAAATGTAGAATTCAGCTCTCATAAGCTGTGTACCTATTAAAGTGTCCACTTAAAGTATAATAAATCATCATTGGAACAATGTGTTCTATTACATGTCTTTCCCATGTATCATTGTCCTTAATATGGATTTGTAGCATATTTTTCCACATTTATTTCTGTTTTGCTTGCTGGAAAGTAACAATCCGTCTTTTACACGACTCCCACGAGTCTGACAACATGTCGAATATGTCCTAGAATTAACACGCATCCACGTGGAAAACCCGCTGTCTCATGCGCACCTTTACTCGTGCAATAAACAAAAAGTGGGACAGGCCAGAATAATGCGCACACACACGTACCAGCATCTGGTTCTCCTTAGCGGGACACGGGCGGCCACGCTCGAATATACTGCCCCCTAGTGGCAGCTTGGCCGTGCACATCTGGAAGGCATTAACGCGCTAATATAGTCGTGCAGCACGAAGGCAGCTCCTGTAAATTGGACTGAGCGCGCGCTAAGCGCCCCCGCGGGCCGGTAACGCCCCCCGCAGGAAGTCAGGCGCACTTCTGCCACGTCCTAATTGGACCGCAACCCCCACGTCACCAGGACGACTTTGACTCTACTAGGCGCCATGTTTTCTTTTTCAAATGTGACTGACTCAGCTCGCCATCCAAATCGCTTCCTGTTCTACTTGACTGCTGACGAATTGTGAGAAAGTCTGACTGAGCAGGACATCAAACCTTCAAACGCAATACTTTTACCTGCTTACATTGTAAATACACTGATTCATTGACACGTATAGGTTTCTAGATTTTCTACATGCTTCTACTGTTGCTGCTGTTCCCATTCACTTCTATATAGTAGCTCTTGTTTCTAATGATACATGTACAGTTTTGCTACTACTGATTACTTTTACATTCACTTTTGTACATACAGTATAATATGCATAGAAAAGAAAAGTGGCAAATAGCATCCAGTGCTGCTAGTATTGCTGGTGTTTATTTTCTCGATGCATGACAGTATAGTTTGTTTTGTTTGTTTTTTTGCTCCATGCAATGGTACAACTATTGTTGCTGCTGTTCACATTCACTTCTTTGATACTTTTGTCGTGTTCTTGTCTTCGACTACTGTCCAGTACAGTAACACGGGAATTTCCCCACTGGTGGACTAATTAAGGCTTCTTCCGTTATTACGATACCTCCACAGGCCTGAACGATGAGCGAGGAGATTGCTCCCAAATGCAGCCGGCTCCTGGCGAGGTTCTCGGGCCGACATTCCCACAGCTCAGTCAGTGACATCACTTCAAGTTCTGACTAAACAGCTGGACACACACAAAGACACGTATTGTGTTCCCGTTCAACTTCTCGAGGAACTCCACAAGAGTTTCATGGCAGGGTCAGCGATTGACATGGTTAGTGTCACTTTTTTGACCAGGATGTCAGCAACGGGAAAGCTAACATAATTCCGGCACGCGTCTTCCCGCTTGCACCTGCACTGAAGCGAAACCGGCCGATGTGTAATCAAGCCGTTGAGGAATCGCTCCGGTTTAGGCTAGGTGAACGGCCTTTTTCCTGGGAAGGCGGCGTTGTAAGTAAGACAACACACCCTTCTGGTAGGATTACGCTAAAACATTTATTCCCCACATGTGGATGCTTTTGATGTGGTCGTTTCCATAGCAACCCGTGTTTACATGCTTGGTCTCGGTCCCGTTGAGCAAGATCCAAGCACTCCAGAGAGGGAAAAAGGTTACTCGGTTCTTCAGAATGTGTCCAATTGGGTCAATGGAGACTCTTGTGGACAGTTAGAAGTGGTGTTTCTAATACTTTGACTTAAAAAGATCAATTTGGGACCGAGCCCTGCCGAGAATAGCAAAAAAACTGCAAAAAGGGCTATAACTGCCTATCGATGCCACAAGATGGCAGCAAAGCACTTTTTTGTATTAGACAAGGCGATGGCCTAACTAAAGGAAACACCTCCCCCTCACTTCAACACAGTTCCTTAGCACCAAAATGCTACCGGAAGGCCGAAAATTTGTGAATAGCAGATTGTGAATATGCGTATACCATAAACTACCATCCAAAACACTTTCAAATCTATGAAAACATATCGTACAACAGTACCCTTAAAAATAATTGGCTTACAGAATGTTTGATTTTGAAAAAATGCACCAGAGTTGTGCATGTGGAAAAGACTCTCAGTAATTTCCACTAACCACCCAGGCTAAACTCAGCTCAACCGACATACAAAAAAAGATCTTAGTCTTTCAGTCGAGATGCATCACTTCAAAAATACTTCCTTAAAACCAATTACTACTTTCCCAAACCACAAATAGGCGGGCATTTCGTGCCTTTATGGTGATATTTGCCAACATTTCAATACATATTCAGCAACACAATTCAACTGATTATGCCGCAAATACATAAAAACACTCCTTTTACAGCCATTGAAAACACTGACTACACTGATGAGAAGCAGGCGCACCCCGTGCAATTAAGATATGCACACTTGTCATGCACTCACGCACATGAATAAGCTTGATGGCAGCGGCTGCATGCTGTGAGATCACTTCAACATTTGGTTGCTATTAACATGACAAATTCAAGCATATTCATTATAGGGGAGAAGGTCACACACACACACACACACACAGCGCTGAGATCGTTCCAGTGCAACTTGCATCTGCGGGACTTCATGTGCGATCACGCACACGCACGCACAATTGGCCGATATGCAATCTGCACAACAACGGGTGCATGCCAACTGTGACGTCTTGTACATGTTTTCAGTAAACTGAGCTGAGTTGAAGGCTGACTTCATTCAGCATTGGGAACCAACAATAATAAAAAAAAAATTAAAACAAGTCAGATGACCTTGTTGGCTCAAGAGGAAATTAATCTTCGACACCAAATGTTTGGGGGGAAATTCCACTGCTGGCCAATGGCGGATGAGCAATCCGGCAATTTTAATCATACTGGATTAATTAAAAAAGAGAAGACGGAAGAGTTCAGTTTCTTTTGCTACATCTCTGTTTTAAATCTGACCATACAGGATCACCATCTAATAAATAACCAATTCAATTTCCATAACCACAAAATATACAATATCTTTCAGCCAAACTCACTTCAGAAAGCTTCACATTCAAGTAAAAAAGTGCAATTCCCTCAGAAACTCAAGAGATGACGATGTCAACAAGTGAAATTTCATCGAAAGGAAATATATTCGGGATGATAACTGCTGTTCAATACGTTACAGCAGTGACTTGCGACCACTGTGGCCGACGTGGAACATTAGTGTGTCTTGAAGGAAATAATGCAATTTTGTTCATCTACTGTATCTACGCCAGCAGCGTATAGTGACAAGCACAACAATTACATGCTCTTCCACTAGAGGGCGAAATTTATAAATAACCTGAGTATCCACTTGTTGTCATTCAGAGTAGTTACATATGTGTGTGTCGCAGTGTGTGTATACATGCACGAGGCGAGCCTCATTTTTCTGTTGCTCTGGAGCTCAGTTGTTTCTCTCCGGCATCTTGTGTGATCTCTGTCACGCCAAACCTAGTGAGTCAGTATATTTGGGTTTGTTTTCTGGCTCTCGTCAAGGAGGCTCTCGCGTAAGAGCGCTAGGGGGGGAGGCTCAAGTGAAGTAGCGAGGTGTGAGGAGGAAGATGGGGAAATGAGAATCGTGGGGCGAGGTGGCGACAGGACAGAGTGTGGAGGAAGGAAAAGAGGTAGAAGCCGAGGCAGAAGGAAGGACGCGGAGAGAAAAAGGAGGCACGAGGAGGTACGATAAAGGACAGCGGGGCGGCGAGCGAGAGCAGAGAACCGCGTGGGAGAGGGGAAGAGCAGAAGCGCCGGGTTGAGAGAGTGGAGCAACAAGGAGTGGTCGAGCGAGAAAGAGAGAATAAGTGAAGAATTTTAAAAAACACACGCCAGAGAGACAGATGAGTGAAGTATACAAGCCTAAAGCAGACGGAGCAGGAAAGAGAGACAGAATCGAGCGTGTGAATCATATAGAGCAAATTGAATAGCGGCTTGTAAGTAGATTGATGCATACATAAAGAGACTAGTCTCAAGAATACGGGGAGGATAATAATGAGGAACGAGTAATATAAAAGGGAAGAGGGAGGAGGAAAGAAGATCAAGAAGAAAAACGAAAAGAAAGGGGGAACGAGAAAAGAACACAAGAGAAAAGAGGACAATGAAAAAAAAGACGAAACCAAAAAGAATAGAAAAGAAAAACAAAGGGGAGGGTCTTTATTTTAAATGACCCAGCGGTTACAACAATACAAACCTCGCAGTCTCTTCTCTACTGAAGCCGCAAGACAATCATTCATCAAGGCCCAGACGTTGGCTTCTTCTGTTTGTTGTCTGACAGGTAAAAACATAGATTAGGACACTTGTCTGCACCATTCACTGACTTTCATGGAAAGTTGCTTTCTCCGCACTGTGACGCCATTTGGCATAAGAATCAACATGCAAAACTGACACAAACGGAATGTCTACAGATGCCACTCTGATGCAGCGGTCAACAGCCACATGCCCAGAAGTAAACACCAGAGACTCTGGTTCTCCCCCATTGTTGTTTGTTAGCATGTCTCAATGTAATTGATGCATTCAATGCGGCGTGCAGCTTCCTGAAGTTCTAAAACGGACTGCCCTTAACTGGCTTCGTGAGCACTAGACAGATGAACTCATGGATCGATCCCAAAGGAGGATAAATATTCCGCTAAAGACCAAGATAAACAACAAAGTAGGAGATAAACTATCAGATGCACTGGGACCTTTGTTAAGCCATAAATTGGTAACCATGTGGCCCCAAGGACAAAACATCTGACTCAGGGGAATGGGGATTACAGGTCCCTCTTATATAAAGACTCATTTTAGGGATGAAAGACTGCCAGCATCTCTTTCCTGATTACAACTCCTGAGCAAGGCACTAAACTCCCAACTGCAACCCAGTTTTGCCTTATGCCATGGAATCCAACGTCTGCATGGGAGTCACTGGATGAATTTGCCCCAGGGGATTACTAAATCAATATTATTAGCTCATAAGCAGGGGGAAAAAATGGGGCGCCAGACTGACTCAGTGCACCACCCGAATGGTTTCCTGTCCCATTCGAGTGCTGACTCACTGTAAGAAAATGTGACGGAGCAAAAGCAGAGCTTGAGGGTTCATATCAGGAATGTTAAACGTGGGAGCGCTGTCAGTTAAAATAGAAAGAAAGCCGGCAGTTTTTCTGAGATTGAGTGGATCAAGGGCACTTAGTCCTGGCCAGGTTCTTGGGACAACATTCCCACAGCAAATACACAAAGACGTACACTGTGTTCTGACTCTGAAGACTTTCAGGCCGGCCAAAGACTTCGGATACTTCAATTGTAACGGTTCTCTGCTTGATCCACTCAAGTATGAGAAACCTTGTCATCATATTTGGAGGAACCGAAATGAGGTTCCGAAATGGTTCCGCTACTAAAGTTAGCTTGAGCAGGAATCTGATATTTTAAAAGCAACTGGGTTTGTTTTGGGATGTACCATTTCTTAATCATTGTGAGAGTCTACAGAATCTAGTTTGACCAGAAAGAGCTCTTCCTGATCGAACTGGATTCTGGAACGCATTGCAGTCTATCACTAACCTGCGCAAAAGCATTAGTAAAGTCATATTTACAGTAAGTATGCATATTTGCATGTAAAACACTTCTAGGCCATAACCTAAAAAAAAATCAACCACATAAAAAATAAATTGACTGTGCGACTCGAAACTTCGTATGTCAGGAAGGACCATTGAAAAATTGGCACCCCCTGTAATTATTTTCAGGGCAGGATCAGGGTGAGTCATCACAACATTCAAGTGCTTCTAGATGTCAAAACCAGATTAATCCAGACCTGAGCGCAATGCACTTTTGGAACACAATGAGGGCCTTCTGTGGGACAGGTAAAGAAGTGAGGAGGGGGTTGCGTCAAAGGAGTTCTGCGGTGCGAAGAGCACATTCTTGTGTTTCATCCAAAATTCATTGGAAGCAGGATCAGGATCTGACTTTTTCCTCGGCTGCTTGTCCCCAGAAAGCTGCCTTAAGACATTTGTCCACTTCAATGTATGTTAATGTAAGACAGATTCCCTGTGTGAATGTTCTCTATACTTATGTAGGAGGGGTAAGGTTTGAAAAGACACTCGTCCTGTTGAGTCCAAAAATTCCAATTGCCATGTCAAAACATTAGAGGCAGTTCTCAGTTGACCAAAAAGTGTAAAATGGGGTCAATTTTATCCGACTTTTGACTTCCCAGCATGATCACACGAGCTGGCAGGTTCAACACTGCCGAGAGCCAAAGGCCAAATAGTTTAGTCAAGTATGTCTTCCCAAGTATGCCTAAAAGACCCCGGCTGAGACGCGAGTTCGAGCACTTAAAAAAAAAGACGACATTTAACTCCAGCAAACTTAACGAGGTGCGACTAAAACGTCAACATCTGCAACTTAACATCGATCTTTCATCTTAGTCAGCATTGAGGCATAAAACAATCCCTGAAGACACCAACCCCCCTCCCCTCCATCCCACTCAGCGACCGATGCCAAAGCTTTGGAGTCAGCTGAAGGTCCGCCATGTTTGTGTTCATCACACTGGAGATACTTGTGTAACCTATCCAAACTTTTCCTACAGGAGGGAAAGCGAGGAGAGGGGAGGAGATGGGGGGGGGAGGGGGGGGGCGCTTCTGAGTGATACCATCTGCTCTGGCTCGACTCATCAGCCAGTTGAGTCGACGGAGACTCCATCGCGTACACTTCCAGAGAGTCCCGATCAGCCCGAAATCCTTGGAAAACATTCTGACATGGCTCGACACTCTGCGTAACGTTCCCCGCTGCTCTCACAGCACTTACAGGAACCGCAATAAAAAGCCGAAATACGAAGAGCCAAAGTGCGATGTAACGTGTTGGATCTAAAGTTCCTTTGGTAATTAGTTGGGTGCAGAAACACCCAACTGTCCATTTATTTTTCAATGTCAGACTGAGAAAATCCAAGAGTGTAATGACTGGTTATTATAGGAGAACACACAATACTTTATTGACCGGTCCATGTTTATCTATAAATGACTTATTGGTAAGACCGCACCATATCTTCGCTCTCTGCTCACCATGCATACCACCACCCGCATTCTCCGTTTCAGCAGTTTTAGTTAACCTCTTCGTTCTCATAGTCTACACAACTTTTGGTTGATCTTTTCCATTTTCTGCCCCCAAACACCTGTAACACACTGCAACAAATAATAAACCTCACGTCATTCAGCCCAATATCATCGTTTAAAACGTTAGTGAGGGATACTTTGCATGCATTTTTTTTTAGCCTGTTTTGAACCTTTTATTGTCTATCTGCGATCATGTAATGTAGTCTATCATGTCACTATAACACACTGTAGTTTGTTGTCGATGTATTTGCTTTTTTTTTTTTGCTTTGTTTTACTCCAGGTCAACATTACAAATGTGAATCTGTTCTCAAATCACAATCTCTAAATAAAGAAGAAGAAGTTTACATAAATAAATACAATAGGTGGGTAAAAATACTGTGACATGATCAATCAATCAAAGGTTGTCCTTGGTTGTCCCTAAATCAGTCGTATGCGTCCAACTTTGTGGGAAAAGTTTGAGGGAAGCTCCTTTCCTGCTCCAAGTGCACGAATCAAGCTCCATGAAGGCATTTCGATGTTTGATGTGGAAGAACAAGCCAAAAAGACTCAGCTTGGAGAGTGGGACAATCTGACATCTTGTGAAAAGTCTTCCCAAAGAAATCAAGAAGCTGTTATCGCTGCAAATTCAATATTTTTTTTTATTTGTATTTTTTGTGTGAAACAGAGCTAACGTTAGCATCGAGTAAAAGGCTTCTGATATTTTTATCCATAGGTTAGGAAAGTAGACCATTCATAGCAATAGTAACCACGTGAGGGCCAAGAACTTGAGGGAACTTCACAAATTTAATCATTGGTTCAAGTGTGTGTGTGTGTGCGTGTGTGTGTGTGTGTGTGTGTGTGCGTGTGTCTCTGTGTGTGTGTGTTTTCCCGGGCCGTAAAAAGCTCTCCAGATTTGGAAGCGAGAGCCTCTCTCCTTCCTAAAACAGAGCAGGTCACATGTGTCTGCCAGCTGCCATAAAAATCCACAAACAAGTACCTGCTGGCAGCCTGTCAGTTTCTCTGGTTGCTTTTTGGACCGTGTTGGGTCATTTCCTGCTCCAGCAAACCAACTGACAGCCTTACTGACACTTTGCTATGTACTTTCTGCCTCGAAATTTCAATTTGCTGTGTTCCAAAACAGTTTAGCCGGTGCGAAGGGTTTGTGACTCAATTGATTCCAGGTCGTCTCCCGCAAACAAATTGTCTGCTGGTGCTGGGAAATGAAAGCACCTGATGGGTGGATGGGATGTCCTGAGAATTCTGATTGCAGAAGGTTTCACAGTGAAATGTTGTGATGGAAAACACGTTTTGTTTCTTTTGCTTTGCCAGAACCTGATGATTTATCCCAAAGGCCTTGTTTGATTTTACGACCCTTTCAGCTTGTTCGTGTCCATTTCTGGCCAAGTATAGACGTTTTATCATTTTAAAGATTTGTTTTTAATGCTTTTTTGCTTCTTTTACTGCATAAAGTTTTTAATGTCAGTTCTTTTTATTAGCATGCAATAGCATTTCATTTTTATTTTTTATCCCTTCAAATTCAATTTTTTTGACACAAGCGACTACTGAAATTTGTATCTTTTTTATCTTATATTGCTAATAGGACAGTCTCTCTACAGCCAGCGGAGGACACTTCCACTTCTTAAATTAGAATGCAGTTCTTCTCCATGTTCAGCAGACGGTATCCCCCCAATCAAAATTGTGTTATTTATTTGCATTGGAGTGCAGTAAGCCATTAAACTCCTATTTCGGAAACTCAGAATATTACATGAAATTGCTCACATGTCCAAATATTTATAAATCTGGTCGAAACATACGAAACACAAATTTTAAATTGTTGAGTCTGGAATGAAAACCATTTCATCTAAATTGTATGATTTAATCCAGTATAGGAATAAAGAAATAAAGTTTTCATGTGTTTCAAATGGCCAAAGGTGGCCATGATAAGAGCCAAAAAGTCCAATTTGATACACACTGTATATCCATCAATCCATCCATTTGCTGTCCCGCTTTTCCTCACTAGGGTCGCTGGGCATGCTGGAGCCTATCCCAGCTATCTCCGGGCGAGAGGCGGGGTACACCCTGAACTGGTCGCCAGCCAATCGCAGCGAACACAGAAACAAACAACCATTTGCAGGCACGTTCACACCTACGGAGTCTTCAATTAACCTACCATGCATGTTTTTGGGGTGTGGGAGAAAACCGGAGTGCCCGGAGAAAACCCACGCAGGCACGGGGAGAACATGCAAACTAAACAAAGGCGGGGTCGGGATTTGAACCCCGGTCCTCAGAACTGTGAGGCAGATGTACTAACCAGTCGTCCACCGTGCCGCCACACACTGTATATTATTGCTATATTTTAAGAGCAGAAGTTGGAACAAAATCTGACAAAATTACACACTCCTTGGGAAGTTTCATTACATTTGCATTACCACAGCTGAAATTATTGAAAAAGTGTCACCACAGAGCCCAGATGGTGAACGTGATTATCATTATCTGACTTATAAAGACTCAGTTGTGACTCCGTTTTTGTCTTGAAGACAGTAAGGAGATGAAGAATTGATTGTGGGCCACCAAGATAACAAATCCTCATCTCACTTCTCCAGCTCAGTCCCGCTAACCAACATGGTGACGTTCTGTTAAACACCACGGCGTCTAGCTCGGCCGCAAGTTTCGCTCTCCATTACAAGGAGACCACAAAACCAGAGGGAAGCCTCCATGCCCTTGCTCAAGCGCAAACGCTATGTTAATCGGAGAGAGCAATTTGCTGGAAACCTGACCCTGAACTGAAATGCTATGTAATTAATTAAAAAGGAAAACACGTTGAACGTGAGACGTAAAAAAAAAAAAAAGAGGTTGTTTTATGAAGAGTATTCGTCCGGAATGATAATGATAAATATATAGAGTTTTGGCGTAGAATAACTCTTTAATAACTTAAAATGAGCTGGTTCTTTCATTCCTGTCGCAACAACAAAAAAAGACGAGAGGCTAACTCCTAAGTCACTTAATTTCCCATAGTGTTTAATATCAACATTGCAATGAGCTGTGGTTTTTCTAATAGAAATATTTAGATATAGAAGAGCAGCCAACAGCTCTGCTTATCAACTTTGGCCAATGGAGTGTAAACTTTTGTTAATTTAAACAACCTTGTAAGATGGAAATTGAATTGTTCACGTTTACCAGCCAACAATCAGAACAAACCTTCATTTCAAATGCTGATGGGCCACTGCTTGCAATGTGCCGAAAAGCAACGCAGCTGCAGCCCAGCTGAGCAAACAAAACAAAAACACAACAAAGTTCCACAAAACAACCTGAAGTAGCGTCCCTGAACCTCCAAACCAAATACTCTTTTGTGTTTTAGTGAGGTTTTCTCTAAAAGATAAGGTATAAAAGTAATATTCATCAAATAAGAAAAGTTGCTCTGTCAATAAAACACTTACAAATAATCAAAAACAGCTTCATCTGTTAGCTTTGTTGACTGTAGACTGGATATTAGCTGAGTAGCTAGCCACCACATTAGCCGTAACGCAAGAAAACCTATATGAGTTCAAAGGTTAATGTCAGCCACATAAGCTGTATGGCTGGCTACGCTGATTTTGTAGGTCAAATTACCTATATACTTGTGTGGCTAGCAAACATGTTTGAGTTAATAAGCAAATGTTAGCCATATTAGCTGGATGGCTGGCTGCCTGACTTTTAAGAATTAGCAATATCATGTTAGCTGCATTAGCTGTATGGCAAGTTTCTGTTTGCTGTGTGGCTAGCAAACTGATTTGCGTTAGTGAGCTAATGTTAGCCACATTAGCTGTATGGCCATTAGTTGGCTGACTGTGTTAGCTGTGTGGCTGGCAGACTGATTAACCAGCTTGCGTGGTGTTAGCTATATAGCTTTCATGATTTAAAAAAATGTGAAGTATATCAGTCAGATTTAGTGGTTGCTAGGTTGTTGTAGATATTATTATTATTATTATTACATAATAATGTTATTGTAAATGTGATTTTTGAGGATGCTGAAGTCATCACTCTCTCAGCACTCTGTGACCTTCTGGTATGACAACATAACAGTCACCTGCTTGTTTTCAGCTCCATCATTATTTTCCGCTCTGACCAACTCTTTCCATGCAAGCTAGCTCCAGGCGTTCCAGACACCAGGATGCCAGGCGCTCCCAGAACAACAAACAATTTTTGGACACGACACATTTTTGGATGTTCCACTAAAAGCTGCTTCCTCCAGGAATGTTGTTTCATCCATCTCCTTGTACCTTATGGTAACGTCCTGCACGAGCACACTGGACGCACTGTGTAGCTGTTAGCATGGTAAAAGAGCACTACCATCTTTCCCTCATAACACCAGTGCACGCCATCAGAACAGCCTTTTGCAAACTTTACAAATTACTGAGGGAACATACTAAAATAAATGTCTGAGCTCACATGCAAAAAGCTAATAACAATCAAAGAGAAGCATTGATCCCTAACTTGTACAGAATAACACCCTAAACCAGACCAGGAAGTGTCACTTCATAGGGCAGACTATCTAAAAAAATAAAAAAAAAAAAAAAAACTCCTAAACTTGTCTGAGCTAAAAGCTAACAACAACACAAACAAGCCAAGACAATTCTCTAATTTTGTACCACTTAGCACCCTAAAACCAGACCAGGAACTAGGAAGTGTCAGTATAAAGGCTGGACTACTTCAAAATAATCAACATTAAATCAGCATTTCACAAACTTCAGAAATGTCGAAGCTAACATGTTAAAAAGCTAACAATATCACAGACGAGCTATAAGGCTTCAGTAAATTTGTACTCTTGACGCACCTAAAACAAAACCAGGGAGTGCTACTGGAGGCCAGGCCACCTCAAAACGTACACCACCAGCGTTTACCACACAGAAATGTTGGAGCTAACAAGCTAAACGATATGTCCATGCTAATGTGCTAAAAGCTAACTACAAACATAGAGGTGCCAGGATTCTGCCCTAAATTTGTACAGGCAAGTACCCTGAAACAAGATCAGGAATCGCCTCAAAATCTGCACCATTAAAACAGCTTTTGCCATACTTACAGAAATGTTCGAGCTATTATGCCTTAAGCCAACAACACAGAGAAGCCATGGTCCTTATGAAACCAGATCAGGAAGGTCCACTGTGAAGGTCTAACAACCTCATAACATACACCATAAAGCCAGCTTTTCCAAACTGAAGAAATGTCTGAGCTAAAACGCTAAAAGAAATGTCTGAGCTAACATGCTATCAGCTAACAACGATTAGCCTAAAATCCAATTAGTTATTGCTGAGTTCTTTTATCTCAATTGTAAAATTACAATTAGTCTTCAAAGCCAATGCGAGGTATGACGTGACGCTGCCACTTCCTGCATTTGTCCTCACAAATGAAAGACATTTTTTTTAAGCGCGTCCAGCACTCAAAGTAGATTTTTGTTTGGTCGCAAGTAAATTTAGCCATTCCTGTTCCTCCCTCTGGGATGACGCACGTGTTTTGATTTGTGTGCCTCCATTTAGATAGCACGCCACTCCACGCCGCTGTGACTTCCTGCGTGGGGGGCTTTTAAACGTTTCCTTTTCAAAACACACTTTGAAGTTCATTTTGACACACAAAAAAAGGGGAAAAGTGGAGGAAAACTCACAACAAGGCAGATTTGACCGTTTGGTGGCGAGTGGAATGTGACGTTTGTGTACCGTAACGCATCCCTTCTTTATTTACCTCAACTACAAAGAGGGTCCACTCTTTATTTGGCCTGTGAAGACCCCCTCTTGTTAAAATAATGCAGTCTCTTCACACCAGCAGTTGGCAAAATATGGGCCCCCCAAGCTTTTACATTATCAAGAGTCCGATAATATTTGTTGCACTTATTTAGCAGTTTCTTTCTGAAAATTGGTTCATTCAAATGTATTGTTTTTATTAAATTATCTCAATGAATAATTGGTCAATTGATTAATTGTAAATAATAAAATGTTTTGAAAATATTTTGAACATAATTAATTTTACATCTACATTCAACATTTTTATATTTACTTTAAATTATCATTTGATTTTATTATTGTAAATAAAATAAAACATATTGTAAAATCAACAATTTCACATATAGCATTGATATTGTTGTATGTATCCTATTAAATAATGAGGTAATTAATTAATTTTGAATAAAATATTTAATTTGTTTTAAATCATTCTTTAAATATATGTATACGTAAATATATGTAGAATTCTAAGTAATATAATGAAAATAAATTTATTATTATTTCATTTGGGCGGCACGGTGGATGACTGGTTAGAGCGTCAGCCTCATAGTTCTGAGGAGCGGGGTTCAATCCCCGGCCCCACCTGTGTGGAGTTTGCATGTTCTCCCCATGCCTGCGTGGGTTTTCTCCGGGCACTCCGGTTTCCTCCCACATCCCAAAAGCATGCATTTATTGGAGACTCTAAATTGCCCGTAGGTGTGACTGTGAGTGGTTGTTTTCTTGTATGTGCCCTGCGATTGGCTGGCAACCAGTTCAGGGTGTACCCCGCCTCCTGCCCGATGACAGCTGGGATAGGCTCCAGCACGCCCGCGACCCTAGTGAGGTGAAGCGGCTCAGAAAATGGATGGATTATTTCATTTTTTAAAATTAAGAATTTTACATACACATTTCCACCCCATCTCCCAATTAATTTAATTAAAAACTAAATGTAAGCCCTTGAGCACAAAGGTTTGCTCATCCCTGCTTTTTAACCTATTTTTTAAAATGAAAAGTTCAGATTTTTTCCAGAAAACATAACTTTTATTCGCATTTGCAGCATCACAAGAGGCTATCGAGCTGATTGTGATGTGGTGGTTGGCTCATGAAGTCATTTTTGGATGCTGCAAGACTGTTTTACAACACTGAGCTACTACGGATGAGAGGCTACCTCGGCGCAACGTTCACTCCAAAATTTACATTTTTTGATTGGCCAAATACTTTAAAGGACATTTGAACAACAGTAGCATGCACCCGAATGGCAATTATGTGCACTGATTTGTTTGGAAAGACTAAAAATCTAAATCACGTCTGTGCCACTAATAGCTTCCAGGAAACCACAAGTGTAATAAAAAAAAATACTTTACATGATTTATTTTCAATTCAGTCAATCAGAAAAGTTGCCCTGTCAGCCAAAAGCCTTTAAATTATTAAATATTTTAACTGCGTTAGCTTCAAGCAGACACACAACCAAGTGTGGCTAAATAATGTTAGCCACATTAGCTGCATGGCTGGCTGGTGGATTTTCTGAATTAAAAATCTGAATTAAAAGGTTAGCTGTATGGCTACAAAACATATCTGAATTGGCAGGCTAATAGTAGATACATTGCTGAAAAAAATTGGCTGAGTGATTTTTCTGAATAAGCACAGAACTGTTATTTATAACAGCTATGTGGCGAGACGACTTAGCAGAGTTAGCAGGCTAATATTAGCCACATAGGTATATGTCTGGCAAGTGGATTGTTTTGTGTTAGCAGGCTAAAGTTAGCTGAATGGATAGAAAAACATATCTGAGTTAGCAATCTAACCATGTTAGATGTTTAGCTGGCTGGATTTACTGAATTAGCGCACTGGTTTTAGCTGCATAAGTTGTGTGGCTCGAAAAGATAACAATCTGATGTTAGCTACATTAACTATACGGCCAACTGGTAGATTTTTCTACCTTACCAAGCGAACGTTTGCTACAATAGACAGATGGCTGGCCAGCTTTAGTGAATTACCATGTATATTTTATCTACATTAAGTATGTGGTTAGAAGAGTTAATAAGCTAATATTAGCTGTATGGTTGGCTGAAGATTTTTCTTGAATCAGTAAGTTAACATCGGCTACGTTAGCTGTTTGGCTAATGGACCATTTAGCAAATCAACTTCGGTTTAGCAATGTAGCTTGCTTTAAAAAATAAAATAAAATAAAAAATAATATATATATATATATATATATATATATATATATATATATATATATATATATATAAGTTGTTTGCCACAGATTTAGCTTTTGCTAAGCAGTACTGGGTTTTCATGATCTAAATACAAATTAACTAATTTTACTGTGTCAAAACACTAAGGTGGTGTAGAAAGATCAATATGACAAAATATAGCTTCTCCAGTTTACATCAACATCAACCCCACTTTCCTTCCTCCTAAACTAAACTAAATCTTAAAATGAGTTTTATTACACAGTAGACTTGCAAGGTGAGGTGCTTTTTCATTCTACTTTCACGGCAAACAATCCCGCTCTGTCTGGAAGGGGTTCAACTTCGTTAAGGAAGGTCCCAATTACTGCGCGAAAGGGAACTAACGAGCACAATGCTGCTTTTGTAACACGCCAATCACAGCTTCGGATAACCACATTGCGGCCAGTTCAAGAATGGATTGCGCAGGTGTACCTAATCAAGCGTCCAAACCATGATGTAACCATGGAAACAAAAGGTGATGGGGTGGAGTGTATCAGTCACACAAACTCCTGATAAGATTCTCTGGAATTTGGAAAACATCCACTTTCTTAACAGCTAATTGCGTTTAAAGTTGATCTTATCAAACACAGAGCAAACATGCACTCAGGATTTTATCAGCGTCATTAGTGCGACCGTTTAATCACCACCAGTTGTTAAAAGTTGCTCCGTATGAGGTTTACACAAACATCCAATAAGATGGACTTTTATGACCTCATTTGTGGGAAAACATTACTTTTGTTTGAGAATGAGGTCCCAAAGGAGGCTTGAGGAGGTTCTGTCACCTCATTTTATTCTTTTTTCTTTTCTTTTTTAAAAAAAATAAGCTATTGGTTGTGTTGTAAAACGCGAGCATTTAAAGCTTTGTGTGACCAAAAATGTCATAAAAATGTAGCAGAGAAGCGTACAAACACGACCACCCACAGCATTGGCGCAGATGTAGTAACAGATGTAGTATGCAATTACTTGGAAAAAAGCAGACAGATACCGGCTACAAAACACCAATAAACAGGGAAATGGATCAATAGACAACCATCGACATAACTTGACTGGATGGATAAATATATATATATATATATATATATATATATATATATATACACACACTGGGAAAAATCGTGCTGTTTGACTCTAAATATTTGGTAAGCGGCTACACACTGAGGGTTCTATTTGGAAATATGGCTGAGTCAGCAAAATAGGGACACTGACTGGGGACACAACAGCTATTCCAATGAGTGTAGTTTACATTTTATTTATTTAATGCCATTCCTATGCATGTTTTGTTTTCATTTGTGTCTTCCACAAATGCAAAATGACGGGGAAAGCTGAAAAAGCGGCAGAATGTCAACTTTAAGTGCATTTCTAACTCAAATTCAATACAATAGCAAAGTTAGCCAAACAGAAGAGGGCCACTTGTTCTATCTTGTTCTCACCCATCAGATCTTAAATTTCCTTTTTACGACAACACTTTTGCATCCCAACCAATTGAAAACCAATCCCATCCTTGCATGTAAGAAGTCATTCATTCTCGAGTTAACCCAAGATGCATCATCATAACCAGAGCCAGGACACTCACCGTCCAGCTGGAAACCTGCCGAGGAGCTCAGGACTAGAAATAATCCAATACACCAGGGAGGAATCCTGTGCACACAAAAAAAACAAAAACAAAAAAAAATAAAAGTCAGATTCAAAGTGCTATTAACAAGCCCTCCCAGTTAACATGGATATTTGACTTCTAAAGCCGTCAATGGCAGTGAATGTGTTAAAAGTAGTTCAAATTCAATTCAGTAATTTTGTCGACATACCGCAAGTTCATCTTGACAGCTTTGGATCACAACTAAACCCTGCTCATGCGAGAGAGAGAGATGGAGTCCACTCTGAGTCCTGCGGGTTCGTTCTGAGCTAAAAAGCCCGGCTTCTCCTCCTCCTCCTCCTCCTCCTCCTCGTCTTCCTCCTCCTCCCGGTCCAAACAAAGCAGCTTCAGTGCATCGGCTCCCCCAAAAAAATGGGAGGGGAGTTTGAAACCTGACTCTGGACCACCGGCCTCTAATCCAGTCCACGCACAAGCACACACACACGCACACAAATTAGCACACTGCAGTGAAGTCGTCGTCCTCCTCGTCTTCCTCACTTTTACTTTGATGTAAAGTCTCTTCCCGTGTGGCCTTGACCTCAAAACATCCTCTCAGCCATCGATTTGTCTTTAATTATGCTAAAAATGACTTAAAATATACATTAAAGACTTCTTCTTCAATGTAATTCCGCTCATCCAACATCGTGTTTTTGCTACCAGATGACGGGAATTCCAAATATCAACATTTCAGCATTCAACAATGGCCCAAAATGCACAACCAATCAGACGCTTCACGAAAACGCTGCAATAGCACAACAAGCATAGCCTCGTGTTTTAAAATATTCCATTGGTGATTAATAACGTTGCAGACAAAAGTGATTTAAGTCACTAGATAAGGACAGTAAAGGCCATCTGCTGGCTGCCAAAAAGTGAACCCCAATGAAGCTCTCCTGTTTTTGCCTTTTTCAAACGACAGTAGCTCCTTATTTAACAATGGTAAGCGTGACACTTGACAGTACAACTCGCCTTTGACAGTTATAGAGGAAGAGTTTCAACAAAGTAGTGAGAATATCGGGGAAAACCAACTGGCCAAATAGTGAGCCCAGAGGATCAATACAGTAAACAGTACTTCATTTCAACATGTGGAATATAATGTGCAATAAGTGAAATATAAAATATTTAAAAGTGTCATTTTTATTTACCCTTGACAGATTTTTAGTCATGTTTCATTCGATTAATAATCTATTTAAAAGCACTTTACGTTAAGAGTACCATTAAAAGGGCTTCTAATTTTTTTTATACTGTAAGTAGAATAATTACAATGTTATAAAGAAGGTGTTGCTCACTATTAGGTGCATGTCATTGGTCTCTATAAAGCACTTATAAGGCATTTATAAACGTTTAGAAAAGGGGCCCCGAACAACTTAGCTCGACAATACAACTCGCCTTTGTCAGTTTGAGAGATTTAACCAAATTGTGAGCCGAGTCTTGCCAAATAGAGACCCCAGAAGAACATACTTAGTTTTATTAAGTATATAATGTAAAGGGATTTTTTTTATCCGCTATTTGACCCACAAAATCCTGCGTTTGCAATCCCGCCTTGTTGATTTATGCAGACGACCTGAGCGGCGAGAAACCCGATAAGACGCTAAAGCGCTTGAGAGCCCGTCCGAGCTCGTCGTGCGATGTTCCGTCGCGACTTTTCTTTTCCGGGCCTGCACAGCCCGGAACAATCTTCCAGCCGAAGCACCTCATCGGTAGCAGCAGCTCTTAATTAAAACATGCAAGCCACCTCCGGCATGTTTACAAAACCCCAAGAGGTGTTGAAGTGGCTTGTCAAAGCTGGGGGGGGGACACATCTCCAACTACATCATCCGCAAATACCACAAACATGAGCTTGTCTTTATTAATAAACCTATTAACGTCCAGTTTTCGTCGTCGCATTCGATGCCGCTGACTACGTTTACTGCTTTCGTTCATATTCTGCATTTTTAGTAGACATAATTTAGCATTCTGGTTATCTTACATATGCATGCATCCCTTTGTCTCAGTTATTACTACATGTATGGTTTGGAACATTATTGCTGCTGTTCACTTATGAATATAAAGTATGATTTATTTATGTATAGTTATTATAATTTCATTCACAACCTTTTTTTCTAGATACAATGCTGCTGACTATTCTTGCTGCTGTTCATATTGGTATATATATTTGTATATATATATATATATATATATATACTTATTCCTGCCTAGCCGTTAGTTTTAGTAGCATATATCAGATAGTATTGCTGGTGGTTATTTAACTTATGATTTATTTATTTTTTACGTACAATGCTGCTGACTGTTCTTGCTGCTTTTCACATTCAGTTTTGCACAGATTATATTTATTTGTGTCAAGTTTTCCATTCATATAGTAGAAAGTTGCCATTGCCTGATGTAAACATGCACATTGATATTTGTGGATTGGATTTTCCTTTCATATGTTATCCTTGCATGCTGCTGGAAAACGTAGACAGTATTTCCCCATTTGTGGGACTACTAAAGGGTTAATAACTAAGAAACTGACGTGTGACATCATCGTCCTTCCGTCTGCCGCCTTGTCCGGCCTCAAGAGTTTTTCGGGGGTGGGGGTCACTTGGAATTTTCCTTGAACGAAGATGGCGGCGCAATGGGGAGATAAAGACCTCGTTCCTGACGGCGTGGGCCAGATAAGCGTCAGGCTGGCACGCGAGGGACGCCGTTCGAGAGGCCACGCCGCCGATAAGACGCTCACACCTCGGCGGCCTCGTCGACGCCGACTGCCGGTTAGCATTCCCAAGTTTTTTTGCGACATTTGTTTCCATTTCGAGTGTGCCTGCGCACATTCAAAGGCATTCGTGTCAGGGTTCTCGAACTTTTTGGGTCATCCAATAACACCAATTAAACATGTCTTCCATGCGTACCCCTAAATCCCACCAATTGTTTCTTTTTAATAGAAAATACATTTCAATGTCATGATAATAAAGTGGTAATCATTACATTTTCTCTGGGAAATAATGCTACAAGAATAAAGTCGGGATTTTTCCATGATAAAGTCGGAATATTATGACCATAACTTCAAACGAGGTTAGAAAGTCCCATTTTATAATGTGAATGAATGTGAATGTTACGGCTTTTTTTTTTTCTGGAACGCAAGACACCTTTACGCTTTACAAAACCTCCATGTTGCGAGCCAGCAAGTTTGTATGACTTCAACAAATGAAGTCAGGACTTGACAGGACTTGCTTGAAATGCAGAGAGGACTCTAGGCTGATTTTTTTCCCCACAGTAAATTAGGACTAGCTTGAAACCTGAAGGTTAAGATTTGAGATTTAATTCTGACTTGCACATGTGACTTCACTGACATCAATAGGAAAACCTCAAGCTGTAGAACTGAAGAAGCGTTTTGGATCAAAGGTGAAATTGTCTTCGACGGCCAACAACAGTGCAGGGGCCTCCGTTCAACTTCTGCAGATTGCCATCGCCTCCTAAATGCTTCTTATGGTACATTCCAGTCAAAGTTTTGGCCCGGAAAGAGGCGACACGGGACCTTGGTTGTGTCCAAGTTCTTTCTTTCATGTGCAAGCGTCCTTACCCTGAAATGACATCTGAAATCCTTCCCAAGATAAAAATAAAATGTGCTGCAGTCATTGTGTTGGTCTCACATGGCACGTGTCGCGATTCCCCGCGACGGTTGCGTCACATCCAATTAGCTGCCCAACCAGACGACAACCTCGGTCGGTGGTAAACATCTCGTCTGGATGTTCGCGGCATGATGTCATGACTCCACAAGGTGAGTGGTAAGTGCAGGTGATGGTTGCAACATCGTGGTCTGTATTTTAGTTGACTGGCTTCAATGAAAACCAAATAAAAGACATCTGTAGGCAGCATCTGGACTGCAGTTGGAAGTGTGGGAGGGGGGGGGGGGGGGGGGGGGGATGCCATGTTGAAGATGATGTTTGGGACCACTGACAACTAGAATGTCCCCGTTATTGACGTCTCGACAGGGCTTCCCATGGGGGAAAGTCTTGGGTTCCAATCTCAGATGTGTGTACCCTTTTGTAGGTGGTTGGAACATCCTGGCAGAGGAAGGAAAGGACAGACACTAACAAGGGGGATGAACCTGAAGGGTGGACCACCCACCCATCCATCTTCTAATGCTTATCCTCTTCAGTGGTTGAGCTGAAACCTCAAACCAGATGTTTTGTTGTTTTTTTTCCCCATCCAGACGCATCTTTGTGTCCCTTGAGATTTGCTTGATAAATCGAAGCGACAACAGTGGCTTGATTTACTAGTTTAATTTGGTTTCGTAACCATGCTTGTGACGCACCTTGGCCGCCAGGGGGAGGTACAATACAGACACTTATAATAAATGAAGAAGAGTTTCACAACTAAGTGACTCAGTATGCTGCACTCATAGACGTCTTCACAGAGGATAAGTGTTATATGCCTGTGAGTATTGTTCTATTGTCTGTCTACATGTGTTACTGAGCAGTTTGTGTTTAAACGTGTCGCTCGAAGGGTTATAAATACTGCAACATGGTTCCTAGATTCCTTCGCTGGTTTATGGCGTTTTGTATCTTGTGTTAGCATTAGGCTAGCAGACTTTTGTAAGTTGTGGCTTGATTGAATACATGACGTGCAATTGTCTTTGTTTTATGTTTAAACTTCAACTGGGAGCGCCAATAAACAGTTTGAAGAAAGAATTGTTTACTATCTGCTGCCTTGTAATTCCAAATTTTAAGAGCAAACTCAGGGTGGGAAAAAAATAAATAAATCAGCTGAGCAACCTTGTTTTTATCTCGAAAATGTAAGACAAGATACCACTTCATATGATTATTAATATTAACAACCCTATAGTCAAGTACTGAAACAGACGTGCATGGGCTAAGTAAGAACAATTACATTTGGTTACTGCTGCAAATATAGAGGTGCATCCCAGCAAGGTGGGTTTTTTTTGGGCGGGGGGGTAATAATTTCAAAATTGTGCTTTTTATTGACATTTTCCTTCATTTGTCAATGAATACTAGATATGAAAGTTTATGACACAATCCAGTTCGATGGGTGTTTATCTAACAATCTGGTTCTGACCCAAATGAGGAAAGTTCTGCCTGTCTTGGATGTCTGAATGGATGGGGGGGTCTATTTGTGTGTGTGTGCCTTGAAACTGAAATCCAAATGTTTAGTTGACAAAAGAGCAGCCACCCACAGCAGGGGGGGGGTTGTAGGAGGAACAAGGGGGAATGTGTGGGGGCACGCGGGGGGCTTTTTGTCTATCTGTGCTAAGAGTGATTGGCAGCGACTTGAGCCAAAAGGTCACGCCTGCTTTTAAGAGTGAAAGTTGATCTGAAAAAAAAGCCCCCGAGAAAGTCCGACGCTCCGCTTCCGCCATCACTTGAGCTCGAAACTTCAGTGTGAGCCGCGCAGCAGAATGCAAAGAAACAAATCGTGAGTCGTCAATAAAAAAAGATGACTTTGAAATTGACATTTCAAACTCGAATTAAATCATTTAACGCTCCTGTGGCGCCGCATTTGTTTTTTTTTGGGGGGGGGGGGGGGGGACGACTTTAAAGGCCGAGTGTGCAGGGAGGTGTGTGTGTGTGTGTGTTGTGTGTGTGTGTGTGTGTGTGTGTGTAAGTCAGGTAGCCAGACTTTGTTCATTCATCCCGCGTTTGGCCCGACTGCAAATCCCTCGGAAAATACGACGGAAAAAATGAATTCTCCAGTCTCCAGTCAGGGCTGGGCTGCTTTGGTTCGTTAGAATATCTATCTTAATAATAATAATAATACTGCTTGTTAGATTTTACACATTATTCATCACACACGCTTAATGCACACTTAAAGCCTACTTTGACTTCTGTTTTTACCCCCCAAAACACAAAACAGCTGCTTCCTAAATTCGCCCTTTGATATTTGATATCTTCTGGCCAGTCAAATGACTTTGATGTGACTTTTTGAAAAACACGATTTACAAAAGAAAAGGAATAAAAACACATTGCTACAACATGGTCAAGAACAGCACAGAAAAAGTCTCCCAACAGTATTCGGGTTCCACGTGATTTTAGAGATGGGAAAATTCACCTCTAAATTTGCACAAAACTTCTGAGTTCAAAGGATGAACTCTGAGCTTTTTTTTTAAGGGGGAGGGGGGGGGGGCGGGGAGTTGTTCAGTGATGTATTGTTTTTAGTTTTACTATTGTTGTTGGTAAGTTTAAGTTTGACTCTTATGTTGAAGATGTTTGGAGCGTTAACGTCTGATCGCACCACAAGACCACGAAAGGTTTTCACTCTTTTTAAGAAGATGCACACAAAAAACTGCCTCGTATTTTTTTTCTTTTTCTGACTGTTCCATCCAGAGGCCTGTTCCTCAGTCAGTTGTGTCGACAATGCAAATCCTCAAAAGAGACTTCCAACAGCGCAGATCATCTTTTCTCCATTAGAACATCTTTGGTGGCACAAAAGAAAAATGTCTCTCTTTCGGATCCAAACCTACGCTGTATGGAAAAATGAGAAGGGAGGCAAAAGTCTTCATCCCTCACTTAATCAACTAATTAGCAAAAAGAGATGGGAATTGTTCATCACCCTCTGAAACTGAACTGGTGAGTGACTTCTGCTTTTACGCTGTTTCTTGGATGGATTTGGAGTAGGAGAGCAAAGCCATCAAACACTTTTGGGATGGATGACTCACGTCATAGCGCTTCTGGACCAATGGAGACATGCCCCAATACTTTGGTCAGTATAATGTCTTCTCCAAGTCACTGTGGACATTGAGCTCCGGCCAAGTGTTACATAAAATCCTTTCCAGCTTAAACCTCTGGAGTCCTTTTTTTCGTTCTTTTCTCATCAGAAAACACCTCAACATTCCACCAAACTTTTCCACTTTCCTTGTTCTCATCGTGTGCTCATCATTGATCGGGCAGGAAGGCGCAGAGAAGCGTAAAAAGGACAGAAATATTTTTTTTCCAGCTCCAATCAACACACGCAATAAATGACTAAATAACACAATCCAGTGAAGAAGTGAATTTTGCACACCTGTGTATTGTGGTGAAACTGAATGTAATTTTGGGTCTTGAAGGAAGAATGTTTTTTATACAAACATACAAGCTATAGCTGCCATGCTATTTTTTTTTGTTTCAAGGCAAAAAAAACAAACAAAAAAAAAAAAAAACATTCACCGCTGTGTGCTAAAATACAAAACAGGCGTGAATTTGAAGCCGGAACTGTTTTGTTGCGAGTCGAACACACATGGAGCCACTTGAGCCGACAGAAGCGCTCACGGGACCGACATTTTTTTTTTTTTTACACCCTGAACTGGTCGCCAGCCAATCGCAGACGCAAAAAAAAAAAAAAACATAAAAGGTAAGTGTTGTATTTCTCCCTAATGACGACACATCGCCTTCCCCAAGAGCTTTGTGGGAACAGAAATGCAGGAAAGGTGGACAGAAAATTAATTCGCGCCTCGTTGCTCCACACTTTCCATTGTCTACGCGGACATTAACAGAGCTGTAAAAATTCAAAGAGATCACTGCAGTATCAAAGAAAGAGACCAACAAAAAAAGAAGAAAATGCTGAAGTGGCAATTTTTTTCCCCTTCCTCTGCAGGCCCCGAGAATGATGTCACTCCTCCACAAAATCAATCCTGTTCTTAGTCCAGTAATCCCTGAGTGAAGTTTGAAGACAACTCATTCAAAGAGATGTAACAAGGGTTTAAAATCAACAGGATTCTTGCACTGATTGGAAGTTTTGTACCAGCTACCTCGAGCGTCTTGAGTTAGAGCTTCAGAATCAGTAGTATACTCGCTGTGATACAAGAGGGACAAGCCCTGAAAGTTTGTGGGTTGGGGTTGAAAAACATCACCAAAAAAAATCAGTAGCTTTCTTGCTCTTGATATTCAACATTGATAGCATTCTTGCTGTGACACAAGAGGAGCACGTTTGTGGGGGATGCCTTAAACATTTTGGCAGATGAAGTGCAAACATCTCAACTTTCATTCTTAAAATCAGTTGGTTTCTTGTGCTTGTTAGACATTCAAAATCAATTGCATTTGTGCTGTTACAAAGTTTGGAGTTGCGCTGAAAGTTGTGGTTGACGTTTTAAAATGATGTGCCTTCCCGTTGTTAGATCTACTAAAATCTAAAACAAAACAAAAATTCTTGCTGTTCAATGAGAATCGTGCGGATAATCAACGTTTATCGGCGTTTCATCACCTTGGCACACACGCGCATTCCGGAACGTGCCCGCCGTGCATTCCCAGACCCAAAACATTCCTCGTGCTCATTCCAGAACCTAGATGCGCTGAAATGTCAACTTTTTTACACTCCCAAAGTCAAATAAAACATAAAATAAAGACTATTTTATATACATCTTAATGTACATTTATTTTTTGTGTTATTTTAATTTATTTGTAGCATTTTCAAAATGCTTACTTTTCATTTCTTTGGACAATTAATGACACACCTTAAGTAAATATATTTATCCACTTTCTACACTGCTAATCCTCACTTAGGGTTCCAACTCGTGTGCGCCTGCATAGATACAAGGTTTCCACGGGATTGGCGCTAGACATTGTACCAAATGTGTTTTATTACCTTTAATATAGAGTATCAAGAAAAATATATATACTTCCCCATGTTTAAATGAAGCATATTACGAGTGGGAATATATATTTTTTAAAAACATCATATTTAAGGATGTGAACAATTGTGTGTGTTACTCAAACTATGGCTTAAAGTCGTTTGGAGAAACTAGTTGCTTGTTGGAGGCCACTGGGCTGCTGATGACCACAATGCGACCCAGTGGAGTTGGAACACGTCACTTCCTGCTGTGGATGAAAGCACAACGACAGTCAATTGGCGCTATCTAGTGGTCAATCCGGCAAATTGCAGTTGAATTCCTTGCCAAAATTGCCGCGAAAAGGTGTTCCTAATCTTTTGGTCTTGGATCCTAATATAGCTGTGAACAAATGTAATATTATGGTGAAAAGAAGTCAGTAAAAAGTAATCCAAGGACCAAAATATTAAAGTAACATAAATAATTTCATTACTTTCCATTACATTTGGATTTCTCTAGTGCCATTAAAAATAAAATCAATAAAATATATATTTTGTTGGTCTTTTCTGTCTTAACAATGTTTGACACATGTTTTTGGAATGCAGGAGGAATCAGGGATTCAAACCAGAGCCGCAGAGCTGTGAGGCAGACGTACTAGCTGCTAGCTTCATAAGTGTTTTTGTTTTTTTAACTCATCCACATAACCCAGTGTGTGTTACAACGAGTGTAAATGGAAACTTTTGTTTTGTGTGTGTGACAAATAAGGCCTATGAAGTCCACCTTTGCAGTTAGCGGTAGCTTAGATGCTAGCTCCCGTAGCAGTCCAGACTACTTTGACAAGTCACCCTTTTCTTGAAAAATGTCATTTAAAACGAGTAAGACCTCCTGTGAACACGGTCCAAACAGTCACCCCTAGCTCGAACTGGCCACTTTGGGGAAGACCAACATTACTTCAAAAGCTAACGCTAGCTCCTGTGACCGATATGGCAGAATATGGCACAATATCTCGCGTGAGGGTTCGTCACGGTAGCCCACTGACTTATATTGTGAAATCTTCAAACGTTTTTGCGCTGCTAGCTATCGTGAAAGCGGCCGAGACCTCAAGTCAACCACCAGCCTCCGCGCCACCTAAAATGGCATAGATTAGCATTAGCTACCATCATTACCATCGAAATTGGCGCTTGCTTTAAGCGAGACAACAAAACGCGATCACTGACCTCCAAATTCCAAAACTAGCAATTTTTTTGGGGGGGGGTGATGTTTTACTGTGGTTGTGTACTTTGCGGACAGTAATTAACGGGACAAAGTAGTCAATTATCTTTGTCTTGATTTCGCACAAGGGGCCGAGGAGGTGAAAATGATGATCGATTGCTCACAAATTGCCTCCGCAGAGATAAAAATAAATACATTCTGCCGCCTCGTCCTCACATTGATTTTCCAAAGGGGACAATTGGAAAGTCGATAAGAAATCTTGCCGTTTTACCGCCGCTGAGGACGGGGAGCTTTTTCATTCCCAACTCACAGTTGACTGTTTTTCACACAATGAGAATGATTTAGCATTTTTCTTTTTATTAGCTCAGTGAAAAATGTGGTATAAAATGGGGGTAAAAATGAGGCTGAAAGCTACAAGACAGACAAGTTGCAGCTTCTGCTATATTTTATCTCTAAATCTACATTTAAAAAAATGCATATATCATGCGTTTTATGTTAATCAGTTGTGTGCTGTTATAACAGTGCAACAAAATGAAAGTTAAAAACAACTGAAAGCGTGGCTTAACATCAGTCCTTGAACAACAAACGAGGATGAAAGCTACAACAGACAAGCATGGCAATGTTAGCATGTTGTCCATCCATCCATTTTCTCAACCGCTTATCCTCACTAGCGTGACGGGCGTGCTGTGTGTGAAGCAATTTTATGCCGTTATGTTCATTGTTCAATAAAATGATGGCAGCATTAACGACCGTTAATGTGTCATTTTTATGGGAGAGTTGAAAATCTGTTATTTTGTCAGGGAGGTTTTGCATTGAGTAGGACTGGGCAACTTCATATGCTGAGCTAAATTTAAAAAAATAAAAATAAAAATACAATAAGTATAGTTCATTCTCAAATATAGGGTGTACCCCAGCTCCCGCCCGAAGATAGTTGGGATGAGCTTCAGCAGCCTGGGACCAGAGTTTGGATAAGCGGTAGAGAAAATGGAGGGATGGATATATAATTAACCAATTATTTAAGTTTTAATATTTATTAATAATAAACCAATTAAATATCTGCAATTAATTCATCAAAAGATTTTTTTTTTTAAATGAATTCAATTCCAGGAGTTACGAGGTTTTGCAGGGAGTGAGAATGGGGGGGTGGGGGGGATGAGTGCGTGTGGTCAGTGAAAGGCCTTCTTTGTAACACACACACACACACTTCAACAGCCTTGAGAGTCGTGCTATTGTCAGTGATGAAGAGAAGGAAGGCGGCGAGGCAGGCAGGTGCAGGGGAGAGGCAACAGTGGACCACTTGTGCCCCTCCTTTCCTCGGCCCTCCGACACCCCTTGTTGCCTAGCGACCAAAAACCTACCAGACCCTTTCCAATCTTCTGCAGGACACCCTGAATGGTTACTACACAGCTCATCAGGTTCTCAAACTTAGATATTAGACTGAGGAATGAATGCAGTACAATTTGGGCCACAGTGATATAACCATAATGCACAAAAAAGAAAAGAGAGCAGTTATTAAAAGTCACATTTAATGCCCTGGGCTTTATTGTCTTTTTTTAGTGAGAGTTCCGTCACATTTTCTTTACTTTTTTTTTTAAACATCTTTTCAGCTTCCAGGTGGGACAAGTAAACCGCAAGGATACATACATCCTGCCAGCCGAGCCAGCGTTCAAGATTGCCCCCAACCCCCCCCCCCCCCACAAAGTGCACGAGCACTACTAAGTAACGCTGCCTTTGTGCCGGACTCTTCACAGAAGAGAGGACATGAAATTCCCCAAAGGAAGGCACCCAAAAATACTTGTGGTTTTGATGGCCTCATAGCCGTCTGGACAGATTCTTGTTTGTTTCCCAAAGAAAGAAAGAGAGGAGAAAGAGGGGGAAGAAAAAGAAGAGAGGGGGGGAAAGAAAAAAAAAAAAAAAAAAAAAAAAAAAGCGGGGAGGCATCATCCCCTTATTTTGACCCCCCCTTTAAAAACTGGAATGATGAAACACCTCCCTTTTCGTGCATTGAATGAACCAAACCATGACTTTTAAACGCTTACAATCGAGTTTACCACAAGAACACAAAATACAAAAATAACTCTGGATACAAAAAAATTCGGTGAGATTTAAAAAATAAAATAAACAGAAAACTGGGGCTTTGTTGCATGAAATAATGAAGGATGATCCCCTTCAAACCCAAAATACAAAAAGCAGCATCGTCGTTATCAAAAAAAAATAAAATAAAAAAAAAAAAGCCATCAACGGAAAAAAAAACGTCACAAAAATAGTGCTTTAAAACGAAGCGGCAAAGGCTTCTGGGAAGAGACTTCATCCCTGTTTGAATACGTCAACGCCGCCTGCCATCTTTTCCTTACAACATGTTGGTGTTGACAATGTAAGAACGACACCCAGGAGTCTGCGGCCGGCTAACATGTATAAGAGCACAGGAAGCAAACAAAGGTACAGTGTACAAATAATAAAAATCCAAATATAAAAAAAGTGTAAACACGGCACAATAAATAGATCAAAAGCAGCAGCTCGCACCATGCACGTGATAAAACGTCTCTATACAACTCAGTCACACACGCACGCCACAGACTTCTCCTTTTTCTTCATCTTTTTCACTCCAAGTGCAAAACATCACAAACGGACAGTTGTGTATTCAAGTGGTATGTACAAATAAGTCCTTACTGTACACATATGCACAATGTACACCACGCACGTCTCTTAACCGTAACAAAAGAGAGAGAGAGAGAGAGAGAGAGAGAGAGAGAGAAAAAAAAAAAAAAAAAACAAGTTTTAAAAAGGACGACGACGACATCGGCGATGCGCTCGTCATCCCGGCAGTCCCTTTTGGCATCCCCTCCACACCCAAGACGCTCCGGTGCACAGCACCGGAAAACTCCAAAGATCCAGCCCCCCTTCCCCGCCACTACGTCACTTCCATGGCCACTGTGTTGTCTGCTATGCTGTTCAGTGACGATTTGTCCTCCTCGCGCTTCTCCCTGTCGAGAAGCATAAACACACAAGAGAAAACATGTTACTATCAATGACCATAAAAAATATTTATTTCATTGTCACCAGCAAATCGTCTTGCGACACAAAACAGTCTTTCAGTGAACATCTTGAATGTACAAGGGGGGGGGGGAAAGCAACCTTCAGGTTCAATGATTCAACCTTTATGATGCATCCATCCATCCATTTACTTGCACTTATCTGAGGTGGGGTCTTTAATGCCTATGTTTTGATTCAATTCCAATTCAGCGGACTACGATCACGCTTCGGATGTCCATCATTGCATTCAATTCCCATTTAGAGGGCTGATTTGGTTTTAAGATGGCTGCAAATTGATTTGTTCACCATTCACAGGTCTTTGATTCGATAGTGAATTAGAAGGCTATGATTCAGTTCAACCATGAACTGGAGGGCTGTGTTTAAAATATGATTCTGAGTGCTCAGATTCAAATCATGATTCAGGGGGGCTGCCATTAGATTTCTTAACAATTCAGAGTAAAGATTCAATTAATGAATTTTGAATCTATGAAACTTGAATATGAAACCCCATACATTTCTTAGTCACATTTGCTTACTGTGACTACGAATGCCACTACTGTGTCCATGATTAAATAAAATTACAGAATCACACAGGGAATCTCTTTTTTACCGTGATTTTGTTTTTAAAATCGGCAAGTCAAAATGTTCATTTCAGATTTCAAAGGTTCATTTCCTCAGTGATGTTATACGATAGTCACCTATTTCTCCACACAGAAAATGAGAACAGCTGCTGCGAGACTCGTCTGTTTTTATATCACCGATTTTCACCCATCGTGGGTCAGCGTGGAACATATCCCCCTCTGATAAACGGGGTTTAATATACATCCAAAAATGGATTTTCCTCATGTATATAATTCATAAGGTCCCCACAGTTTTTCTTTTTCTTTTCTTTCTCAGGGCTTGAATCGATCGCAGCTGGACAGTTCTGGTTGTTTTAGAAGCTGTTTCAAGATTTTTCAGGCTTCAGGTAGGCGCTGTCCGGTTGCGATCGATTCAAATTACCTGGATGAATGAGAATATTCACAAGCACTTCGCCGCAGTTTGGGTTTGCTTCCTATTTTCTTAAACACCCTGGTTCCACTTTTCTATCATTCTGACAGTGAAATGTAAATCAAAGACTCATGCGACGCCCCGACCTGGAGTTGATGTCCTATGGACGGCGTGGCAGAGACTTTGGGCTTCTGCAGGTTGTTGGCGGTGGACAGTTTTAAGGCAGAGGGCGGCACACCGGCCAGGGCACGGGGCAGGTGGCGCCCTGCCAGATTGGCGGCTGATGGGACGCTCAGACAGATGTTGCTCCCGATGAGCACCTGAGCGGCGGGAGGGGCGGCGCCGGCCGGGCCGCACCCCAGCAGGCCCAGCGGCGCGTGGTTGCCGGGGGCGGCCGCCAGGGAGACGGGGACGGCCTTGGTGGCGGCCGGAGGGGCGGCCGGATGTGGCGAGGGCTGCGAGAAAGCGTGGGCGGCCGGCGTGGGCGGCTGGTGGCCGGGGTGAAGCGCTGCGGCCGTGCTGGACAGATGCAAACCTTTCAACACGCCTGACAACAAACAAACAAACACAACAGGTTCACAACAAAACATCTGAAAAAGTACTTTACATGAAAAACATGCCAGCAACTACTTTCTACAAAACTACAAGAAACATATGTCAAGAACTACTTTATATGAAAAACATGTTAAAACAGGTCAACCACTCATTTATACTGTATGAAACGAACGTCAAAAACTACTTCATGAAACAATTGTGAAACATGCCAAACATGTCAACCACTTTCAATGAAACACGTCAACTATATGAAATTGGGGTCAAACTGACCCCTGCGTATTTGCGGTTTGCCACCTGTGGATTCACATATCCACATATAGTTTTTTATTCAAATTTTAATTTATTTCCATTCCCGACCCAATGATTATTGGCAGTTTATTCAAGAATTTGGGTTAAGAAAAAAAAAAAAAAGAGGATTTTTTAAAATTTCAATGCAATTATAATAGGCGCCATTTATCTGCTGTCCAGTGATGTCCGACTACAGAAGTCACATTAAACGGCCAAGAACATATTTCGCAACAAAGTGTCTGTTTTTATAAAGTGGTTTTTGATTTTTTTTGTCAGTATATATTTGGAATGTGAAGCAGGGATATTATTGTGTTTTGTTGCTCAGGTCCAAGGATGGCTGCGTTGTATTGTGCGCGTCTCATTATTAAAGCAGGCTACGTTTTAATTGCAGGCTGTGATCTATCACGCTCATTTGCAATTGTAGACTATTCATTTGTGTCTGTTGCCGCCATTAGGGGAGGAAAGAGAAGACGATTGTGCATTATTTTAATGTATTAATCGAAATGATTTTTTTTCTTATTTTCGTAGTACATACCTTTTCAAAAGGCTGCCGTTTTATTTTTACAATTGCAGGGTGCGTTTTATTACTCTGTCTGTTGCCCAGATAAGGGGGAAAAGAGGATTGTTCGTATTATTGAGACTTAAAGAGCACTGCATTATATTTCCATGGGGAGGTCTGAAATTACAGGAGACATCTTCATTTTGATTTTTTTAATCCTCAAAATAAAAATTACATTAAAAAAATCTGATTTCTTCATTATATTTCTATAATTTCATCAATGCAACGAAACCTAAAACACCATCGTACAGCAGAGTAGTCACGTGGTGCGTCATTCTCTCCAGGATGCACTGCAGGAAAAATAAACATTTAATCATGAATGCTCATTATGTCATTTGGATAGTAGGCCAATATAGACACTTACGGCATGTGTTGCCTTCATTATAGGGCTTATACAAGGCTTTTAATTTTTTGTGGCTCCAGACAGATTTGTTTATTTTTGGTCCAATATGGCTCTTTCAACATTTTGGGTTGCCGACCCCTGGGCTATGTTCACACTGCAGGTCAATTCGATTTGTTTCTCCCAATGTGAACAGTAGTACAGTTCTGATTTTTTCAATTGTAGATATAAATCAGATGTGTCCGATGCGAGTGCAGTATGGACACTCACGGGGTGCGCATCTGACCTGTACGTCATCAAAAGGCGACAAAGGTCACAACTGTTGGACAAGAGGCGTGACAAAAGCAAACGGCAGACAAAGGAGCCGAAAACAGTCAGTGGCGAAAAGCAGATGCTTTACACCTGATTAATATAAGATAATGCTGGTTCCGGTTGCACAAAATGTTTGAAATTACCAGAAATGCGTCATGACAAGACCTATGCGAGGAGCCGTATTTTACTTCCGTCAAGACGGCGTCTTGTGGCTGTGCGTATGCATGCGTGTGACGTCACGGACCCGTTCCTTCCTCAGCAGAAGCCGTATTTGTTTTTGTAATGTGAACGACTACATAAAAAGATCAAATTTAACAAAACAAATTGGGCATCATCTCTTGTTGTTTGAACGTAGCCTTAGTGTCAGCGTTTAGACTGCCCGCGAGGCCATGAAGGTAGCTGAATGTAATTGAACGAACGAGTCGAGTGGGCCGGTGCCACAGATGAGTGAGTGACTGTTTGGAGGCGAACGTGCCCACAGCGAGTTGACTACACCAAAAAATAAATATGAGAGCAATGATCGACAGATTGATTTTTGATATCGACTCCATTAGCATTACCTAAGCGCCATCAATTTAAACAAAAAAAACTGAAGTTGTTCAACCAAACATCTTAAAACATGTCAACTACTTGATATGAAACAAATATGTCAAAAGAGGTTAAAAGGGACTATATATGAAATAAGCTTACATGTGAACAACTACTACTACAACAACAAACTCGACAACTGCTAAATGGTTTCCACAGACCTGCTCCCAGTACGCCGTTAACCCCGCTGGCCACCACCAGCTCCTCTTTGGACTTGAAGGCCAGCAGCTGGTCGGCGGTGACGAGGGCCGAGGCTGCAAACTGGGCGCTGGCCTGGTCTAAGGTCTTGGACACCAGAACCTGAATGGACCGACGCGGTTTAGTGAGACAAGTGTGACATCAACTTTCTAGCGCAGATGTGTTTACTACCATGAACAGTGACAACGGGTTGGTGATAGCGAGCGTGTAAACACCTGACTGATAAGCGGGCTGGTTACGCTTAGGGAGTTGTTGGCGTGTTGGATTTGTTGACGGTGCTGCTCCTTTTGCCGCTGCTGCTGCTGTTGTTGTTTGTCTTCTTGCTGTTGTTGCTGCTGCTGATGTTGGCTCTGCTCCAGCATGACGGCCAGCTGCTCTCGGTGCTGCTGGTACTGCTCCACCGTGAACACTGAGTCAGGTCAAAAGACAACGCCAGTCAAACAGGGGAGGTGGGCCTCGGTTTTCTATTAACTTGATGTGAGAATAAAAACTATGGGAACAGCTAAACGTGGAAAACAGTAACTTCAGCATCAAGTTTTCACCCTCAGGCCTTGTTCGTCTTTACTGCCATTTTCCGCTTGTTCGTGGCCACATTCCAGTTACTTGCCTAGTATGTATGCGCGTACTGGCATAACAACCTAAATTTTTTTTTCCTCGGTGCAGCATTTGTTTTAAATAATACTGCTCATAGAGTTTTTCTACAGTTAGTGTGTCTCCTCACAAATAGGTGGTGACTCAAATTTGCATTAGAGTCTGCCCAAACATGAACAGAATCATACATTTCGGATTCAAACCACAACAAAATAAAGAATAACATACTACTCCACTCTGACAAGAGCTGCAATGCTGCTACGCCCCATATACTTCAAAAGATACAAAATGCATCACACTTTTTAGCTTTTAGGGGGTTTACATGGAGCTTTGTATTGTGATTAGAATTTGTTTCGAAGACCAAACCGAATGAAAATGCTCCATATAAACACCTTAAACGGAAAATACAGGCCAAATCCAAATAGAATTTCATTCAGTTTCACAGGGCTGGAATATTACTTTTCCCAACCAGATCAGAGGTAAATTTTCACCATGCAAATAGTCATTCGGAACAGAGCCAGGAAGCGCTGTCTGAATTCTCACAGCTGAAATTTTTAAAAAATAAAATAAATAAATAAATCAAAGTTGACAGTAGCTTTTAAAAGGCCTTAAACTAAAGTAGGCTGGAGTAGGTTTGTTGTTTTGTTTTGCAGGGCACACCGGTGCCCATATGTAGGTGCACGACCCCAGTTTGACAACCTCTACTTTAAACTGCTGTATGAAGTATAAATGGGAAGAGACCACAAGATAAAACACCTTGAGATAAAACCCTGCTCTCACAGGAGCAGCTGCAAGTTGAACTAAAAGGGGTCAAGCTTCCATTCATAGAACAGCCGCTCTCCAGCGGCGCACTCACATGAATGAACGAATCAATACATGAATGAATAACACAGACTTCAGCTTTGAGGTTGAGCTCCAACAAGGTGATAAATGTTTAAACCTGTTAAGGTTGAGAACCAATGAATCACACAGACAAGCTTAACTATTCCCAACATTAATACAAGTCTAATGGTGTTCACAGCAGATGTATATTGGACTATTCTGCGCCACGCGATTACATTTAAGTCAATGGTGTTTGATGCGACGCGAACATGCGAAAAAGGACCATTTCTACGCGAGATACAAATTCACGTGGCACTGCATCGCGACTGCCAATCCCCGTCGAGAATATACTGCGTCACACACACCATCCTGGAGTTGTTGAGCAGAACAATGGAAGATCAAATCGTCGCTGTTTGAGGACACCCGGAACTTTTTGATAACGACTGCTACCAATAACGTGACCGTACGAAAAAAAGACCAGGCTAGGAGAATGTTGAGCAAGGAAATTGGCATATCGCGCGAGTATAATTATATAACTTGTTTTCAACTGTCGGTTGTACTTTACTGTGAATCAAGCTAGCAATAGCATTAGCCAAAGTTTGAAATGGTGTTGGTATCTACCAGGGGAAGTCACTCCTCTTCTGTATAATGAAGCCAATTCACAACGGGAGTTGTGTACACAACTCCCACGATAAACTCGTCCAGTATAAACGCAGCATAAGTCCAAGTAGAACTCACAGCAAATTAAAATTTAAAAAACTTTATACAATTTTTTTTTTTTTAAATCTAGTTATCTCGATTAATTTAGTCCATCCTAAGTAAGGTTTAAATAGCAAGAAATTGAAGTGTTTTTTGAAAACTATTAAAACAAACAGAAAAGACAGATGAAAACGAAGTCCAACATGATTTCAGAACACGAATCAGCAAGAAAAGTAGGAAAAGCATCCACACTTCCAGAGAAAAGAAAGTTGGGAACACAAACAACCAAGCCTGATAGGTAAGAGTCAGCCTCAAAGCACAATTAACGATAAAATAATTTACACACTCACTTTTGACAGGAGCAGCTGGACCGGTGCGGTTCTGTGAGAAGGATCCTCCAGACAGGCTCCGAGTTAGTCCCGACACGACCCGACTAAAATCCCCAAATCCTTTAAGAGACAAGTCTCCTGCACCCGACATGTGCTGGGATAGCGTCCGTGGTCGGAAATGCCTCCAGCGGCACGATTTAATGTTCAAAAGAATCCGGCTGAGGTCCACGGTCATGCCGGACGACGAGGCGGCGGAGTCGAGAGGGCGGGAAGAGCCGCTAGGGTCCGAGGTATCGGTTTCTGAGGTACTGGAGTTGCGGAGCGGAGAGCTTGGAAGTGGCGTGGAGAAGGATTTGGGCTGCGGGTCAGAGTCCAGGTACTGACAGACGGCGTCGAGGTCGGCGTGCGCTCGATCCAACAAGAACCTGAAAACAACCAAAGACGCAACATTACATTCTCAACTCATTCACTGCCAGCTGTTTTCAAAGCAGTTGTCCATAATGACAACCGTTTTACAGCTTTTTGACTGATCTTCAACACCCACAGAATATTGTGTTCTGTGACAATATAAACACCGAACATACAACAAGAAAGAGTAGACTCTCTTATTTCAAAAGTAATGAGCTTGCCCTTTCCATTCTTTGCTAATCAGCAGTATAACGTGTTTTGGTTTCAATAAAAATGCCAGTTTTTCAGCAAAATTCCACAACAGGTGTTTTATCCATCACAATTTCCTAGGATGTCCACTTCTACAGGTTTCTTTAATTCGTTTTCCATGTCACGTTTATAAAAAAAATCTCCGTGTGTGTACACGCCTTTAAAGAATGTGATCCTAACACGACACTTTGGACAATGACACAGCAAATTAGAATGTCTCCTTCTCCATCCTGAAATGTTTTTCTTGACAGAACCCACACGTGTGAAATGGACTGGTGCTGACACAGCAGTGCTTCGACAGTCCACTCGTGCGTGTAATTACAGGGCAAAATGAGACAAAACTGCAGGAGACGACGTTGTAAACTGGCATCTTGAGCCAAGGCCTACAGTGGCAGGTGAGCGCCAAAGCGGGAATGTGTTCAACATTTTAGCAAGCAGCTTGATGTTCATATCTGCCAAAAGGCCGGCTGGTAAGGAACCGGCGAGCTGCTCGACATCCTGAGCAGCTGCGCGGCATCATTTCCCTTCTCATTTAGCATCAAATAGAGAAGATCCTGAGCTGAGCTAAATGTGAAGGCGGCGCACACGTGCCTATGGTCGCACCTTTGCCTCCATTTGAGCCAGGAAAAACCCGAAAACTCCACGTTAACTTGTGTTCTCCGCTCACCTGCCTCCTCGGCCCACGCGGCGTCGAGCCAGGCCGACGCAGCGCCGCGGCGTGTTCAGGGAGGTCAGACAGTAGCGGAAGCGCGGGTGACCGAGGCCGCCCTCCAGCGGGCTCACCCACGGCCAGCTGTCACTCTGGCCGGGACTTGACTGCAGGGGGAGAGAAGTATAAAAATAAATAAAAATAAAATAAGACACCAGGTCCACTTTGCCTTAGAGTGCTGCAGACTAATGGGTGCGTATTAAAAATAGAAGTGCAGTAAAGAGAGAAAGCACTCACAGCGTAGTAATGACAGCCAGCCTTCCTCCTGAATGCGTAGCAGCCATCTGGGTCGTTCTCTTCTTCTGCCTCTGAAGAACCTGAATGAATCTGTACGGTAGATAATAGCACTTGCGTAAAAAAGGTGCTCAGCAGCTGATTACTACAGCAAAGATTTCTGCGTACTTTGCAAACCTGGCGCACATTGTCATAAAAATCAAAGACAATTTACTCTTGAACAAACCAATTGTGTTTTTATAAACGTTCCTTTAGCGTCTTCAACAAAAACAATTGTAGTCGCTGAAGGAAATTTGTATTTGTCTTCAATGACCCCAACATGCATTTTTTTTGTAAATTCTGAAGACAATTTTCAGTCCTCGGCAAAACTAGCAATTTCTGAAACATGTTTTTGTAAACGACATTGTCGTCTGTGAACCTAACAATTTTTTGGAACAATCAGAGACAATTACTGTCTTCAACAAAACTACCATGCATATTTTGTAAACACTGAAGATGACTGAGTCCTCAGCGAACAGACATTTTTGGAAACAATTTCTTGTGTGACCCCAACTAGCATATTATGTTATAATTAAAGAGCATTAAGAGTATTCAGTGAACCGAACTGTTTTCGTGAGTAAATGGGGTTTTGAGTTTGGTGATGAAATTTTTTTTTTCAACTCAAGTCTGTTTTGTGGATCCCCGCATAATCGCGGATCAGAACCCGCAGATTCACTTATTGGTGGAAGTTTTCTCTCTCTTTGTTTTTTTCTTATTTGGAGGGGGGGGGGGGGGCAATCCTAGAAATGCTTAATGGCTGTTTATCCTCACTTATTCAAGAATATTCCGGGTTTAACAAAAAAGAATATCTGGCGATTTTCGCGATTTGTGGTCCAGCCCAATCCCCCGCGAATAATGGGGTTCCACTATTTTTGTCTTTTACTTGGTTTACCTGTGAGAAGGGTTCATCGTCAGAACTGGGAAAGTCATACTGGTTGAGGTCTTTGAGATTAAACACCGAGGGTCCCGTGTGATGGGGCGCAGACAGAGGGGGGATCTTGGGCTTCTTTTCATATTTTCTTTTGGTTCGCACTATCTCCGTCTTCTCCTGCTGGGGGTGGGGGTAGAGAGGGAGGGGGGGGGGGGAGAGAGAGAGAGAAAAGAAAGATATGAGAGGGGAATGGAGGGTTTATTCTGCATCACAAGAAGGAGACGGCCTCTTTGAGAGGCATTGATATGCAGATGGCAACACGTGCCAGATGCCGCCGCCGAGCCAGATGGCTGCCCCACCATAAAGCACCCGTGCCACCGCTCACCCAGACTCCCCCCCTTGAACACACTCAGGCAAGGATTAGTCAGATCCTTTTCAGCTGTTAAGATGCGGGAAACAAAGCAAGCTGGAGGAGGCGACGGCGCAGAAGCCAATCAATGATGGCTGAGGGGAAGAAAAAAGGCATCTGTGAAACCAAAGCTGAGAGGTGGGAGAGGGCGATGGTTGACGGTGAAGTGGGCCGGCGGTCACGAGGGCTAATTAAGTCATAATGACGACGGATGACACGAGAGCAACTATAAAGCTGTGTAATGAGGTGTTACGACGCCAAAACGGATGGAATCCAAGCTCTAGATGAAATATTTTGGGTGCGTAGATAAAAACAACAAACCTCCACTAATTAACAGACTGGCATAGAGCCGCACACAAACGACCGCCTCTCCGATCACGGGCGAATGTGCTGGTGGGTGTTAGTTTGTTTTACCTTCTTGTAGTCCTTCATGTCCAAGTGGTCCTGGTGTCGATATTGGTTGGCACTGGGAATGATGGGGATGGTGTAGACGGGCTTCACCAGAGCCTGCTGGGCAAGCGCCTCTGCCATAACCTCGGTGCCAAAGTCGGGCAAGGTGTTTCTGTTCGGGGCATTAAAAACATTGATTCCAAGGACTATTACGACTGTGATCAAACAAATGACTGCACAGTAAACCCCCTTCGACCTCTGTCACAAACAGGCAGTTCTAAACATTTGTAGGGGGTTGGTCAATTACGATTGTTTTTTTTGCTATGTTCATATTTTAAACCAAAAATATCCCACAAATCTTTATTCCAAAACATGTTAATATCATTTCAAAGTCATCTTACATTACCCTTAAAAATAGACTGCTTATAGATATGATTTCGGAAAAAAATGTGTACGGCACATGTGGCGAAGACTCTCCTCCCCAACTGGTCAACTATTTGTATTTGCATACATATTCAAGTGCAAAACGCACGATGGATTTCTAGGCACTAATTACAGCTTTTTTTCTAAATCGCTGAAGCGCCATGTTTTTGACAAGCATCTGACCAAAAAGTCGAGCTCGACGACAACAACTCCTCATATATCAAACACCAGCGGATGCTGTCAGCTCTCAAATAGCATCGGAACACTCCCGAGACACTTTGTGACAGACTACATGCTTCTCGCTTTGCACCTGGGCCTCTGTACATCAGCATAATGTAGCGGTGCAGACCGCAGAAGCGCCGTATAGATAGATAGATAGATAGAGAGATAGAGAGAGAGAGAGAGAGAGAGAGAGAGAGAGAACGCTGGTGACCACGCACAGCCGGAACCAAGGCAGGGATAACGAGAGGAAATTGAAATGTCACTACAAATCAAAAGCACTTCAAGGAGAGGGCTCCAATTTGCGCTCACAGTGACAGCTAGTTTCACAGGAAATTCATTCAATTTGGACGTCATGCAGGGATGGATAACAAAGGCCCCGCTTCGGGGGACGAGGAACAAGTCGGCGCACCAAGGTTAGAAAATAAATAGGAGGGGGAAAAAAGTGAAGAGTACCTTAAAGACTCTCAGAGCCAGTGAGACGTCACTGAGCTCCTTTTAAACTACTGACTGAATCTTTACTTGTAACTGTTTTTCCAACATTAAAGCACCGTGCAAGGCCAGTCACACGACATGCAAATTAATACTGAATGTCTCATAGAACCATATTTAAAAAGCAAAGCACTAACAGCAGCTCTTTCTCACCTCTTCTCCACAATCTCCAGCGTGAGGTGGAGCATTTCCCTCTTGCTCTTCTCCCTCCTCTTGATCATCTCCAGGATGGTGACTGTGCGGCTGAGGTCCCTGCGAAGCTTCAGCATCTTCTCGTATGACGCCTCGTCATTCTTACGGTTCTGAAAACAGGAAACGTCACAGTTAAGCGCATTCCAAATATTAACAGTGTTCAGTCGGGCTGGGCAATATGACCTTAACAAAAAAATGCCCCCCCCCCCAAAAAGAATCCAATTATAATCAATTCTTCCACAAGTTGCGTCTAGAAAAAGCAACTAACAATGACATTCTTCATAAGTTTTGCTTTAGTTTTTCTCCCCTTGCTGGGATTTCATTTAATCTCATTTCAGGACACGAAACAAGCTTTGAAACGGTTTCTTCCCAGCAAGTCTTCCACCCACATCCACTTCCATCACCTTCCACAGAAATATATATATATTTTAATTTCTTAACAGATGTGAAAAGTAAGTGCTTCCTGTGGGGGAAAAAAAAATCCCTTTTGTCAAAACGTACTTGTCGAAAAGTAATGTCACAATCCCACAAACTGACAGTCTTTTCTCATTGAGAGTTGTACGGGTGAGGCAAGGCGGCCTCAGCAAAATATTTACGGCTCGGAAGCACATACCTATGGTCAAAAGTTTAAAATGTCAATAAATCACTGCTTTTGCAAAATATAAATGATCAGGTCTGTGACTGCCCCTCCTTGAGCCGTCACCTTATCGTGGTCGAGGGGTTTGTGTGTCCCAATGATCCAAGGAGCTAAGTTGTCTGGGGCTTTATGCCCCTGGAAGGGGTCACCCATGGCAAACAGGTCCTAGGTGAGGGACCAGACAAAGCACGGCTCCAAAAACCCCTACGACGAGTACAATAAATGGTTTCAGGTTTCCCTTGCCCGGATGCGGGTCACCAGGGCCCCCCTCTGGAGCCAGGCCCGGAGGTGGGGCTCTGAAGCGAACGCCTGGTGGCCGGGCCTGCACCCATGGGGCCCGGCCGGGCACAGCCCGAAAGGGTAACGTGGCTCCTCCTTCCCATGGGCTCACCACCTGTGGCAAGGGCCATAGGGCTCGGGTGCAGTGCGAGCTGGGCGGTGGCCGAAGGGGGGGACCTTGGCGATCTGATCCCCGGCTAAAGAAACTGCCTCTAGGGACGTGGAATGTCACCTCTCTGGCAGGGAAGGAGCCCGAGCTGGTGTGTGAGGTCGAGAAGCTCCGACTAGATATAGCTCGCTTCCACGCACAGCATGAGCTCTGGTACCAGTCCTCTCGAGAGGGGTTGGACTCTCTTCTTCTCTGGAGTTGCCCACGGTGAGAGGCGCCGAGCAGGTGTGGGTATACTTATTGCTCCCCGGCTTGGTGCCTGTACATTGGGGTTCACCCCAGTGGACGAGAGGGTCGCCTCCCTCCGCCTTCGGGTTGGGGGACGGGTCCTGACTGTTGTTTGTGCCTATACACGAAACAGCAGTTCAGAGTACCCAACCTTTTTGGAGTCCTTGGAGGGGGTGCTGGAGAGCGCTCCCGCTGGGGACTCAATCTTTCTGATTGGGAGGAACGGCCCCCCCGATCAGAACCCGAGCGGTGTTCTGTTATTGGACTTCTGTGCTCATCACGGATTGTCCATAACGAACTCCATGTTCAAGCATAAGGGTGTCCACACGTGCACTTGGCACCAGGACAACCTAGGTCGCAGTTCGATGATCGACTTTGTGGTCGCGTCATCGGACTTGCGGCCGCATGTTTTGGACAGTCGGGTAAAGAGAGGGGCGGAGCGGAGCTGTCAGAAGGAGTTTCAACTCCCATCTCCGACAGAACTTTGCTCATGTTCCGGGGGAGGAGAGGGACAACGAGTCCGAGTGGATCATGTTCCGCGCCTCCATTGCTGAGGCGGCCGACCGGAGCTGTGGCCGTAAGGTGGTTGGTGCCTGTCGTGGCGGCAATCCCCGAACCCGTTGGTGGACACCAACGGTGAGGGATGCCGTCAAGCTGAAGAAGGAGTCAGGCCTTTTTGGCCTGTGGGACTCCTGAGGCAGCTGATGGGTACCGGCTGGCCAAGCGGAATGCAGCTTTGGTGGTCGCTGAAGCAAAAACCCGGGCATGGGAGGAGTTCGGTGAGGCCATGGAGAAAGACTTCCGGACGGCTTCGAGGAAATTCTGGTCTACCATCCGGCGTCTCAGGAGGGGGAAGCAGTGCACCATCAACACTGTGTATAGTGGGGATGGGGCGCTGCTGACCTTGACTCGGGACGTTGTGAGGCAGTGGGGAGAATACTTCGAATACCTCCTCAATTCCACCAACACGCCTTCCCATGAGGGAGCAGAGTCTGGTTTCTCTGAGGCAGGCTCTCCTATCTCTGGGGTTGAGGTCACCGAAGTGGTTAAAAAGCTCCTCGGTGGCCAAGCCAAACCCCTTGATACGGGCTGTTCGGTCCCTGTACGACCGGAGTCAGAGTTTGGTCCGCAGTAAGTCAGACTCGTTTCCGGTGAGGGTTGGACTCCGCCAGGCTGCCCTTTGTCGCCGATTCTGTTCATAACTTTTATGGACAGAATTTCTAGGTGCAGCCGAGGCATAGAGGGGGTCCGGTTTGGTGGCCTCAGTATTGCATCTCTGCTTTTTGCTGATGATGTGGTTCTGTTGGCTTCATCAAGCCGTGACCTCCAACTCTCACTGGAGCAGTTCACAGCCGAGTGTGAAGCGGCTGGGATGAGAATCAGCACCTCCAAATCTGAGACCATGGTCCTCAGTAGGAAAAGGGTGGCGTGCCCTCTCCAGGTCGGGGATGAGATCCTGCCCCAAGTGGAGGAGTTCAGGTATCTCGGGGTCTTGTTCACGAGTGAGGGAAGAATGGAACGGGAGATCGACAGGCGGATCGGCGCAGCGTCTGCAGTGATGCGGATTTTGTATCGATCCGTTGTGATAAAGAAGGAGCTAAGCCGAAAGGCGAAGCTCTCGATTTACCCGTCGATCTACATTCCTACCCTCACCTATGGTCATGAGCTGTGGGCCGTGACCGAAAGAACAAGATCCAGGATACAAGCGGCCTAAATGAGTTTCCTCCGCAGGGTGTCCAGGCTCTCCTTTAGAGATAGGGTGAGAAGCTCGGTCATCCGGGAGGATCTCAGAGTAGAGCCGCTGCTCCTTCACATCGAGAGGAGCCAGATGAGGTGGGCTGGGGCATCTGATTCGGATGCCTCCCCGGGGACGACCCAGGACACGCTGGGAACGCCTCGGGATCCCCCCGGAAGAGCTGGATGAAGTGGCTGGGGAGAGGGAAGTCTGGGCATCCCTGCTAAAGCTACTGCCCCCGCGACCTGACTTCGGATAAGCGGTAGAAAATGGATGGATGGTCTGTGAATGGCTTCCTCCAGCCTCCTACTTGTAAAACAAAAAAACAATGGCGACTGTGCTTTTGTAAACTGGTGCCTCTCTGTTCGAAGCCATGTTGTTAGTAAAAGAAGTGCACTCCGGAGGTACAACCTACCTTCCTGGTCTGCATCTTCTCCGTCCGTCTGCGAAAGGCCACGTAGGGGTCGCTGGTGCTGGAGCCGTCCCGCTTCTCCTGCTTGACGTTGGAGACGAAGGTGCCAAATTTGCACACCTTCCTCTTGCGGCTCCAGTAGTCAAACACTTCCTTGATCAGCTCGTCATCCTCCTTCAGCAGCAGCTTGGCCTCCTGGAGACTGACAAACTGCAAAGAAACACGGGCACGTCAGCGCGATCACCACTGTTAGGACATGCAGAGAACTCCCGCAAATTCGCGATTCACCCATTTGAATTTTTTTCTGTGGGACCTAACAGACTATTTGCGCATATGTTCTTTTTTTTTTTAGTGCCTTAAGATGCCGCCCAAACACCCTGCTCCTTATGAGGAATAGCAGTGAGCGTGGGCCACCCGACAGCCGGGCAACTTGACAGTGAGTTCCCCCCACACAATTGCGATTCGCCACTCACACATTTACCAATTTGCAAATTTTGATACCCATCAATTGTTCACCGAAAAACATTTTTGTACTCAGGCAAAAACCGCATCTAATATAAAAGCATTGCTTCGTCACCATCTAAGGAACTATGTTGAAGTAAGGGGAGGAGGTTCATTTCAACAGGCAATTTATAGGAGATAATAAAACTTTTGGGGGGCATCAATAAATCACAGATTTCTACTATTTGGGGCAGGGCACGGTCTCTATGCCGTGCAAAGAGCAGGGGAAAACTATTGTTTAAAAAAAAAAAAAAAAAAAAAAAAAAAAAAAAAAAGAATCTGTGCGAGTCAAAAGCATGGTTAAATGGTAAAGTAATACTTGGCACCCATCTGCACCCTGGCACTTCCAGTGCCGCAATTGTAGTTATGATTTCCCTCAGAGGGCCGTCAGAACAGTGAAACCATATAAATGTTTAATCAGCAAAACATATTACCATTACACAACAAATTGAGTGATAAGTAGTTTTGAAATCAGAAGACAAGGATAATAGTTTGTTCAAGTATTGTTTAAGTTACTATAGAAGAAGGGTTTGGTCAAAGAAAAATGCAATATCTCAACATTATTGTTTATTATTATGACAATTTGGAATTTGGATACAGATTTTAGCAAAAATCACAGAAGTTGACGAGCATGATTTGCTTTCGCGGGCCACATAAAATGATGTGGCGGGCCGCATCTGACCCCCGGGCCTTGTTTGACACCTATGATCTAGGGTTTAAATGATTAATATAAGCAATTATAAACATTCCTATTGAGAGGGGGCATCCATCACTCTGGCTTGGTTCTTAATCCCCATGAATAGCAAGGGTTGACTGTATTCAGGACACCATATAAACTCAAGTTTGAGTCTGCAAATCGATCAACTCAAACACGCAGCGTTTACCTGTTGTCCGCTGCCTTTCTCCAGGCGGTCAATCATTTCTTCAAACTGCATTGCGGTGATTTCCATTTTCTTCTTTAGCTTATTCACAAAAGTCTCGTCCCCTGAATCGAGGTCGTAGTCTGGCTGCTCTGTATCCAGACCGAAAGCTGCGGCGAGGCGAGAGGGGAGATGATTAGTTGCGAAATAAAGACAGTTTAAAGTGATTCAGTCGTGCAGTTTCATTCACTCCAGTAAAAGGTCCATGTCTCCGTGTAGATGACAGATAAACTGCCCGCAAAAGCGATTAAGCGTTACAAAACGCTTTTGTTGTTAGTTGGTGGTGGGTGTAAGCAGCGGTGTAAAGCAGCACTGCGCCAACACATGCACACAAGCGAGTGACAAAGAGCATGACGGTGGCGGTGACTCACGCTGTATGTGAATAAGCTGCTTTGGCATTTTGAACTCCCCGGGGTACAGGGACTCATAGTGCGTGATGTTGCGTTCGGCCTCGGGCACGGGGATGACCATGTTGTCCCGCTTCTCGCCGTAGACCTGCTGCGCCGAGATGGCCCGCTGGAGATGATGCTCCTGTGCGACGACAAGAAATAAAAGCAGTTACAACATGGCGGCAACACGTTGCAATCGTTATATCACATGCAGCAAGGAGCTTGGGTTTGAGTTTACTCAACTACTCGACCCATCAAACCTGGCCGAGAAACTCCTCTAAAGCAGATGTAAGACTATTAGATTAAATTGTGCTTCAAAGATCAATCAAGTCGGCAAAAAACTGCAGTTGGCTTGTTTTGGCTTTGGTGCAGTAGGGATTTTCAATTAACTGATTTAATGGTTCATCTCGCCAGGAATTTATCTCAGTAAATAACTCACAAAAACAACTTAAGTGCCTCAGAATTGACAAGGAGAGGACATTATGTAATTTCTTGCAGGAAAATGGTTTTTTTCCATAAAACACTGACAAAGAATTCGTTCCAGCGAATGAATGCAAGGGAAAGCAGCAGCTTTTGACAAAATGAGTCATCTTGCCCCTTTGATAAGCACTTTACACGAACTAAACAGATGCCTAACAAGCGGTCACTGCGATATAAAAAAAAAAAAAAAAAAAACACTTATTAATATTAGTTCTACTTAAGCGTCCCCTCTCCATGCCAATATTTTGAACAGGACGCAACAGATGGCCTACGCAGTCACGGCTTGTTCTCACAACTATTTTAGCGGGGATCCCACTCAGTTTGACATGCGACAAAACTTTCACAGCCACCTTTTCTTGGCCAGCTTCTACAACGTGGCTCACAAAAATGTGGCACAAATGGCGCCACAGGAACGTGCCGAACGACCGGTTCCATTCGAGACGTGTTGGCAAGCGAATGTTTCTACCCGCCAAAACAGTCAGCTAGTGTCTTAATCTCTTAATCTAGTAGGATCATTTACTTTACAGCTAAAAGTAAAAAACAACAACAATCTTTTAAAAAAGTACAACTTGCAATGTTGTCAGCTCTCAGGCCAACAAACAAATCACCCAAAAAATATGTATTGCACACAGGGCTGAAACGATTAATCAAATAATTTCATCAAAAAAAAAAGAAAAGAAAAACAGTGCAAAATTTCTGCCTCGAAACTTCGCAGTGATAATTTTCCCCACACATATTGTTAATTCAGATAATAGGCTGCAGCACTAATCCCACCTGATAGCTTTTATATTTTCTCATACAATCCAACACACCAATGAAAGCGCACTCTGTTGCTCTACCTCGTCGGGACAATTCACAAGGAATTTTTTTATCATTTGGTAATATTTGTTGGCGACAAGAATCACTTTGTTGTGTTCATTCTCACCACACACGAAACAGGACACAGTTGGAGCTCAACAACAGACTAATGGCGATATTTGTTAATAATACATGAGCTCTAATCCAATAATCATGAATACACCACCGTAGAAAACATAAATGTAGAGTCTGTGAACAAAATGTTCCAGGAACACGCAGCTTCTCTTTCTGTCAGGGCCGAATAGCTGTCTAAAGCAGAGTCCAACAGAGAAGAACAAAAAAAGTATTTTTCCTAGCACCGCACGTTCCTCCAATTAAACGTTCCAACGCAAAAGAAAATGCCTCCGATAAAGAGAAAATAAGGGTTGCCACAGCAACCAAAGCGTGGCCTCCGGCAGGTGTTCTCAGCAAAGTCATTTACGACTGCGCCGAGCTGCTACGTGAGACGAAGCATCAAGGTTGCACTGACCCACCAGAACATTCCTTCGCATTTATGACAAATGCAAACTGACTGACTGCATCCATGTTGCTGAACATACACTGCTGAGTGCACCATGTGCTGCAGTTAAGTGTGTAGACACACGTGTGTTACTCAGATCAGCGCATGTTGTTCTCCGGCCAACGTGGTCAGTCAAGTCCACTCCCGCGTTACACTGACCCCGCGGATGTAGGTCACGGAGCTAAGCCACCGCCGCCTGTAGCAAAACGGTCCTCTTTATCTCTTTTGTCACTCGGTTATGTAATGCCGCTGGAGGTGGTGGGGGGCGACGACAGGAGGGGGCTGGATTTCTGCTGACTTGGCGGGCCCCGTCTGTTTTCCTGACGTTTGTCTGCCGCTCAGCATCACAGATGGGCTCGCCTGCTGATGAGCTCTGGGACCAGAGCATGGCAGTGTGGCGAGGATGGGGAAAAACAAGCATCTAATACAACCGAGACGAATACATTCCAAGCAGAGGTTAAAAAAAAAAAAGAAAATCCAGACTAACAAAAACAACTCCCCTTGGACCAAACGGGTGCTTATTTAAATGTATCAATATGTAGGAGTTCAGCGATTACATGCCGCTGCGTATTAAATAAAGCCTAAAGCCGCTCATTTGTACATGTAGTCATGAAGTATGCATGGTGAGTATGTATTACTGTGACCAGAATTACAATTATAGATGTGTCATATTACTAGTTGTTAACGTGTTTTATGAATTAAACCATCAGAGCTATGAGTAAGGACTTGAGAAGCAAACCTGTAGCCTCACAAAACAGACCATGGCAAATACTGTACTTGTCTTAGCATATTAAAAAGCCCAACGACATTTTTATATTTACTCTTTCGGTAAGAATGGCGAGCATGTAATACTACGAGGGAATGGGATTACAATTAGATTTGATGATGTATAACTGGAAGTTCATGTTTTATGACAAACTATCAGAACGCAACCACCAGGCCTCACTAAGCTTTGCACTTTTATTTTCATTAACACACGTTTCATTAGAATACAGGAGGTAGATAAGTATTCCTTATTGAGCTATGTCTGCTGATAAAATATAAGACACTGTAACGTGTTGGACAGTTCAAGAATTTTACATTGTCTAACTGGATTTAATTGTCTTAACATTAACTGTGCCACTTTTATTAACCTTGAGCTTGAAATCAAACTGAATAAGTGAACAGGGGCTTTCCAAACACCCATAACCTGTGAGAAAAAGCACCGTCATGTGCTACTATTAGCAAAATGATTAAGTTGCGATTAATAAATGGGGAAAACCGAAGCAAATGAATTGATAAAGGTGCAAAAATAATGAAGGCCCACTCGCCTTAGCTCGAATGTTATAGTTAGCAGGCGACAACGCGCATTGATTGAAAATTGTTCATTCTCGCCATAACCGGCGCCGACTAGGCCGTGCACCGACCCACATGGGCGCCTTGGAAGCTGTCAACAGCGCGGAGGGCGGTTGTCAAAAAGCCGGCCGAGGCTCAGCGTCTCCCCCTGGCCTTGGAACACGGAAAGTACACCGCGGCCTACCAAACGAGCCCGCCCGGCAAAGTCAACAAAATGGTGGCCCCGATACACGTCACGTGACTTCTTTGTGCGCTCCCCCGCATTTTGTGGCGAAACGAGCCGTCGCAACACGGCCGACCGGCGGCGTGTCAACCGCTAACGTCCCCGCGACGACAACCGCATTGGAGCGGGGCGGCTGCGCGGCCAATGGGCCGAGAATCCGTCGTCGTGCGCTCGGGAAGAGCACAACGCGGTGGCCATTTTGAACGAGCCTGCGCAGGCAGCGTAGCGGCGGGGTTGTTGCCGCCAGGTGGGGGAAAAAAAAAAAAAAAAAAAACGCCCGCCATGGCTCCACCGGGCCACTAACAAAATAAACATACCGATTCTTCCTCCTTTTCCATCCCGGTTGGCATCTGCGGCACTGCCCGGTTTATCGAAGCATATTCGTGCAGGTCCGGTAAATCCTCGCAGCGGAAGACGGGCAGAGGCTTACTAGCATCCAGCGCCCGCGCCCGAAACGACAATTTACTCATTGTTTTAATATTAAAATGACAAGATGCAGCATAAATCGAGTCTATCTGCGAGGAATTGTGCCTGTAGTTGTCATGGATGGATCCGGGAGGGTCTCCTGGAGCGAGCGGCTCGATCGGGGCCGGCCTCGGGTGCGTAGCAGCGCGAGGAGAGCCGGGCGGGCCCGCGTCTCGGTGGTTCTGTGTCGGTGTGGTTTCCCGTGGCGCTCCGCTCTCCCTCCCCGGTTCAATGCGCCATGGCCAACATGGCGGACATTAGAAACTCATGTAGCGCTCGGCTGGCTCCGCTCGGCCCAACCCACTCCATCCATCCCAAGCACCAACAGCCATTCCCACGCAGTTTGGCACGCGTGCGCGCTTCACACAACCGAGGGGTCCGGGGGAGAGGGGGAGAAAGGAGGGGAAACGGAGATTTTCACTCCCCCCCCCCCCAAGACGGGGTTTCATTCATATATTTAAAACAAATATATATATATATATATATATATATATATATATATATATATATATATATATATATATATATATATATATATATATATATATAAAACCAGGGGGTGGACAAACGTTTGATTTAAAACAAATATGAATATATATATATATTTTTTTTTTTAAAAATATGCATACTGGTTCATAATACAATAATCCACTCAGTAAAATTAAGTTAACATTTACTGTAGGAGAATTCATTGTACTCCAGTATTGCAATTCCAAAAGTGAAACCCATAAATTATCATTCAACACAAGAAAGGGCCAAATCCAACCTAATTTCCATATTGAAATCTTTTTGACTGTTTCTTTTGTAACACACTACTTACTTGGAGATGGTAAAATATGGTTGTCACGAGCCGTAAGCTAAAACAATCAAAATAATTTACTCTATGTACTGAAGCTATATGAGTTTTTGAATTCAACTACAGAAATAAATAAAGTTTTCTAATTCAAATTTATTGAGATGCACTTGTAATTGATATTACTTATAGATTTTTTTTCTAAATTGTATTTAAAATGAATCAATGAACAAACTAATTAGATAAACACAAGGTGAATACATTTGAACAACCAACTTTTGAGAAAAAAAAACCCTAATAAATTAATATGACAGGACTCTTGATAACAGATCACAGTTCCTTCACCAACTGCTGTTGGTGCTGAAATACATTTTAAAGAATAAAACACAACTAATGTGTTTAAAATATAACTCATACAAACATTTCATTCATTCGAGTGGCTACACTTACATGATTTTTGCAAAGGTTGCCACACAGTGGCTTATAAGTTATTTCCATTTTACATTGTTCTTTCTAGAACTAATGTTACTAACCGTGTTAATTTTAGTCACCTGACTGGACTAAAAAAAATTTCTTGTAATTTGGCACTGCATTTGTCCAACTGAATCCAATTTGTAATGACCCACAGGAATAACGACGACGCTTTGTCAGACAACAGATCACTCACTGCCAAGTCAAGTATGCAGTGATGCCAGAATAGCATTCTAATGACGTTCAGTTTAACACCAAATCAATTGCTTATGCTTGAAAAACAAAAATGCTATATTCGTGCTCAATATAAATATATATATATAAAACATAAGTAACAAATAGAGGCATACTACTAGCATTTTATAAATCAGAGTGACAACTGACGTGCCAGCTACAGACGTGGAAAAGTGGAAAAGTGTATTTACCTTGCCATTGTTATTATTTTTTATTTTTTTTAAACAGATGTTAATATATCTGCTCATTTTAAGCACGTGTCCATGTGACTGAACTCAAATATGATAATGAGGAACCCTGTGGAAACTTCCTGTAATTAGCTCCTCCATTAGTATATTAAGCCACTATCTAGCAGATTGTGTCAACTCAAGTAGTTACGTCTATAACAAAACACTCCTGTTCACTTCATGCTTAAATGCGTGTGCAATTGTCCTATATATGGAGAATATGAGTAGAGAGTGAGGAGAAATATGGAGTTGCATTTAACCTGAGATAGAAAAAAAATATGGAATTGAATTCAACCTGAGATTCCTCGTGGACATTCCAAAAGAATCCAGATGTGAGCGAGAGTACCAGGAGAACCATCATCCATTTGGGCATAAACTCATCCTTCTGCCACGTCTGAAGCATCCTGGAGGACATGGAGACATTGGAGATAAAAACAAAGATGAAACTGGACTGTTCGGTTTGTCTTAGAAGACGTTTCGCCTCTCGTCCGAGCAGGCTTCATCAGTTCATGTAACAAAGCTTAGTTAGCCTTGTTACATGAACTGATGAAGCCTTCGTCTTAAAGGAAGCCAACATGCATGTGTCAGGAACGTCTCAGGAATTACACTTGGAACACGGGGGTTAACATGCAAACACCAAAGAAAAAGGCCAGAGCCAGCATTCGAACCCCGCACCTCAGGACTGTGAGGCAAGACGTGCCACACACTAGTCCACCATGTTGCCTAACGCAATAATAATCAGGATCTGTTCACGTCATTTGTACTGCTATTTTTTAAAAAACAATTTAAATGCAAGTAGAGCAAGTTCTATTGCAATGCACAATGGTACAAACACTTATTCGAGCAAAATGAGCTCAAATGTAATGAAAGAGGAAATCAATGCGAAAGAGGAGATTCTGGAGACTTCTTGTCGGTCACAGCTGTGTTTCCACAAAGCTAACGTTAGCCTAGCCGCCTGTTTAGCAAGCCTTGAGCCCGCCTGCGCCATTACCAGCAGCACTTTGCCAACTCGCAACTAACTTGTCCTCGAACCAGAGTCGCCCAACCTCGGTTCTCCTCGGCCCCACACCGGGCCCCCGGGGGGTGTCGGTGTGCCAACCTACCGGCTCCAGGAGCCAAGACGCCCCCAGGCTGGATGATGATAATGATGACGATGACAGCTCTTCTTGTGCTTGACATACTGCTAGCCCAATGCTAACACTGGTTAGCTCCCTCTCAGCTTGCCTCGAAAGGGGGAGAAAAATCCTGGTGGTATTTTTCCGCCCCAAAAATGTCGAAGTGCGAGTAGCTGACAGCGAGGCTTGGATGTCAGGCGACGGTTTAGCGAAAGAGAAGGGCTATTGTCAGGCTCGGGGCAAACTTCCGTGGCTTGCGGAGGTGACTTCGACAAACATCCAAAAACTGACCAGCAGGCGACGTGGGATTGGCGGCTGATGCCACCAATCACGAGAGGGGAAAGCCGACAAGCGAGAGCTCATTGGTTCACCGCCACCACGATCATTGTAGCGATATATAAATACGAGACAAAGAGAAATATGTACGCTAGTAATGTGAACATTTTGATCAATTCAGCTTCGAATTATGGAGAATTTTCTACGTTATTTTTAATCTGCCACATTATTTTTTGATAAATGTAATCAAAAAACTGTTGAGGGGAACAAGGAGGGGAATCTAGAAATATTCAAGTTCAATTCAATGAATGTTGTTAATGATTCAGTAAGGGGAGGAAAGGAGTAGCAGCTCCTGAGATAATCAAGAACATAATTGCAAGGGCATGGATAAAATGTCACCTGCTGTCAATCCCACTGGCATGAAAAAATGGATTCAATTAGTTACAAAGTGGAGAAATTCTTCTAGTAACTATATGACACAATTGCCATGATAATAAGCTGTCCATGGGTAAAAAAAATAAAACTAGTGCACAAACCTAGGTAGATATAACACGTTGTACACATATTTTGCATTTATGTTCCAGATTACATGTTAAACATTGCACAAATATATACGTGAAGGTCAGATTGTTGTTGTAGTGGAGGAGGCCTGTATGATTAATATTGCTTGGCCAACTCTCCCTGCAAGGTCACCGAGAGCCACTTTCAACAGAGGGAGGCAAACACAATGCCCTTTCATATTTTCTTAATCTTACTCAGGCTGTTTTTATGAGCTTACTTAGCACAGGCTGCATTACCCATTATTATATATAACGTATAAGCAAGTCTGTGTTCGTGGTACAAAAGTACAAATAGATTTTGACTGTTAGTCATATACAAGTACATTTTATACCTGTGGTTGTTGAGAAACAGAAAATGCTTCTTGGGGGTTGAGTTTACGTCTCTCTATTTAATGTCTTTTTTTTTTTTTACATTGTGTCGAAAAAGGTAAGAAGTTGAAAAAACTAACAAGCCTATTTTGACAAGGTAAATAGTCGAACGTACAAATACAGCGAACCCCCTGCCGCGATTAGCGAGTATTTGACGCCCACACCTAAAAAGTTTTTCATTTTCGATAGATGCCGCAAGATAGCATCAAAGCACTACTTTGGTGGTCCCAATGCAACTCCTAAGCTCAGTTCAACATAGTTCCTTGGCACCAATACGGCAGCAAAGCACTGCTTTTGTCTAAATCAAGCTCCTTTACTCAATTGCTCCTTGGCACAAAAATGTCACAAGATGGCACCAAAGCACTAGTTTTACACTTTGGTTTTATATGAGACATGGCTTAGGCCTGAGCACAAAAACAGTGAACAGGCAATTTTTTCACTGCACAGGTTCACGCAAAAATCTGCAAATAGACAAATTTGCGAATGCCGAACCGCAAATTAAGTCATGGCAAAAATGATTAGACCTCCCATAATTATTTCAATTGTTTGTTTATTTCAATGCCTGGTACCACACACAAAAGAAAATTACCTGAAGAATACAATGGACGTGACAAAAATGCAGCTAATTCAATTCATGTCCCATTTGACATGTGTAAACTGAATTGTATTCCCAGTGATTTTGGTTGTTGTTGTTGTTGTTTTTGCCATCATTATAGCTGTCCAAACAAATGTACCTTTAGTTGTACCAGGCATGACAAATGAACAAGAAACTGAAGAAACAAGTTACTTCTCACCATTCTTATCACATAATCTTTATTATTATTATCATTATGAGATTATCATTGCTTTCTTTGGTGCAGTTTATGTATTATGTTCAATCTATGTATGTAGAACCCTTTGTTAGAGCTGCGGTTGTTGTTTAAGTGCTCTATAAATCAGGTTGAGTTTAGCATAATAAACAGTGAGAGAAGCAACCCCCAAAATTCAAGACGTCACCTCCTGTTTTGTCCACTAGGAGGGAGTGGAGAGCCACGCAGAGGAGAAGCCTCCCTTCCCTCCCTTGGATTCCATCAGCATTGCAATGCACAGTGCAGTATGACTCCCCCCCCCCCCCAAAAACAAATCTGCATTCATGTCATGCAAAAAAAATAAAAAATTACACTACGGTCCTGTAATTAGTCTGAGAATAGCTGATCAACGGGAACTTGGCTGGGGGACACGCAGGGCCTACTGTGGAGCAAACTGCGAGGGGTTTGTGTGTTGAGGCGAGTTTAGCATGCAGGGAAGAGCTGAGGGACGAGGGGCGTTGAATACAGAGATCAAAAGAGGAGAAGTCAGACACCCACAGCCGTTTGCCACCCCGCCAAACAAGTGGCTCGCAACAGTGCGAAGGGGGCGAGGGGGATGCCGTTTGACGACAACCGGATCCCCTCGGCCGGATGAGCCGTTTGAGGCCGATGATCTGGGTTTGCGCATTCACTCGCCGTCACCGCTTCCTTTTCTCTCGGGGAGGATTCGTTTAGGACTCACCCCGCTGCCTCCGGTGCAGACGAGGATGAGGCCGGCTGTTTCTATGGCAACCGCAGCGTCACGCCCATCGACAACAACGAGGCTGACAGCCACACAGGAATCCAAGGATCGAAAAGATCAGTTATTCCTGCTTGTCTGTATCAAGTTCCTTTCATAGAACCATGGATCACTCCCAATCTTTATTGAGCCAAGGGACATAAAAAAAAAAAACGAATACAATTGTCACAAACATTTAGTAGTATGATGTCGTCTCAATTTAGTTACCTCGTGTAAAATCTGGGCCTGTTGAGTGGAACACAAAGCTTTTCTTCTTTTGTCTGAATGCAACAGGTAATTGTACCTTCTGCCATCTAGTGGAGGGACAGGAAATTGCTCTGCCTGTCACTATACGTCACTGGCATGGATAATTGAAAGTGTCATTGAAAATCCACGCTTAATTGACACCAGGTGCATAATTAACAATATATGCCACAAGATGGTGGCAAAGCACTCATTTTGTGTACATGAAGCTTTTCAACTCACTTCAGCCGAATTCCTTGACACAAGATGCCACAAGTTGGCAGCAAAGCACTATTTCTGTCTTAATGGAACTACTCAATACACTTCAGCATAGTTCCTTGGCATGCACCAAGATGCTGCAAGATGGGGGCAAAGCTCTATTTTTGTTTAAATGAAATGCCTCATTACACTTCAACATAGGTCCTTGCCCCAAAGATGTCACAACTTGACAGTAAAGCACTGCTTTTGTCTAAATGTCACTTTTCACTTTGCCCCCAACCCAACAATTCCAAACTCTGCAGTCATGCGTGACATACAAATGATATACACAAAGCTTCTTACTCTGCACACACACACACACACACACACACACACACACACACACACACACAAATGTATCTTGCACCGCCTCCTGCTGAGTTACCTGAAATTAGGCCTGTTAGTTAAATTGTCGTCATCCAGCCACTACACCTTTGGAGCGGCGTTGCCGTGGCGACCTGTCTGGACGGACACGAGCCGCGGTCACCGAAGGGAGCTCCACTTCTTGTTGGAGTGCGGCCTTGAGGCCCGATGATCACGCTTACACGCACACACACACACACACGCGCACATACTCTATAACACGCTAACACAGACACACACTACTATCATACACTCTACAAATATGCTCAAACACACTCACACACACACTAATAAAACTAACACACACTCTAACAACCACTCAAAAACACACACACACAGAGACACGCGCACACAGCAGGAGAAATCATCGAGCACAATTAGAGCGCCAATGCCAGTTAATATTCCCCCACTCATGTTATTTGCCACACACAGAGACAACTCCTCGGCTGCTAAAGACGCGACATCGCATCCCCCTCCTCGTCCCCCACTTGGTCGGCATCCCGCCACGCTCAATGCGACCATTAACCAACCTGTCCAGGATGGGGAGGGGCCTGCAGGACCTTTGTCTCAAGGACACTCCTGCCGCACTTTCATCAGCGGGATGTCGCGGAAGCCGCAGGCAACGGGACACGATAGACACGCTGGTGGGACCAGCAGTCATAAAAACATGATTTTACTGTCATGGTCGCAAAAAAATGTAAAAATCTTATCAGATGTGGAACTGGAACCTTAAACAGTTGGGATTTCAGGACACGTGATGAAAGGAACTGTATAAGTATTAATGCTGTTAAAATTCCTGCATTATACTGTAAAATACTTCAGAAAATGTTTTATTTTTATTTTTTAAATACCATATTTTAGCGAATAAAATGAACCCTGGCTTCTCATCAATTCCCAGACGCTCTTTTTTAGCATCGTACGCCACCCGCATTGTGTGCAATTCGGTGAAGTAGTTATCGCGCAATCTTGTTGAACCAACAAAGCAAACTAAAACTGTAATTGAAGGAGGTAAATGAATCCATCCATCCATTTTCTACAACACTTGTCCTCGTTAGGGTGGCGTCAGGTGAGCCAGCGCCTATCCCATTTGGCATTTGGCAACACAAGTGATGGAGATCCTGAATTGATTCCCGTCAATGGCACGGCACATACAGTATAGATAAAGAAGCATTCCCGTTCACACCTATGTACAATTTAGAGTGAGGTGAATAGAGTGTTACGCCGCTAAATTGTGGTTCATCGTTCGTGCCCCCGCTATATGGCGGATTTCTAAGCAAATGTTTTTAATATGTTTATACAGTATAATGACACGTCTGAATTAAGACTTGTGCCCCTTTAGTGTAGTACCACGATGTGCCACACATTGCCTGCTCCTGCAGTTTAGCTTACGGAGTCACTTACAGTAGGTGTGAAACTCTTCTATGTTTGTGTCTATATGTCTGTATTATACTGCCCCTCGGTGGCCAAATCGCGCACACACCAGAGCGAGCACAATGTCGGCCTGGCATAGAATAATGTCATTTCCGCTCATTTCGGGGGAAAGATTGAAGTAGAAGCAGTTCTTGTATTGGTTGTCATCAGATTGGGCAGGTGAACCTAATGAAGTGTCCAGTGAGGGTTTTTCTCGCACAAACAAACACCCAAACTCACATCGACACAGAAGTGTCAACACAAAGCAGTGAGATTAAGATGAGCGCTCGGGTTTGATTTTCGTTGCGACGTGCCACCCGTCAGGGCTGCCTCTCTAACTCGACCGGCGACCTTTAAATCCCTCCCTCTTTGGCCACTGCCTTGAGCCGGGCCGGGAATCAATTTAGCACGCGTTGCCGAGCCTGCACCGTGGGATAAACACGATCAACTCCCCGCAACACACACACAAAAAAAAAAACAGCAGAGCGAGCGCGCATTGAGCACTGATACTTTTTGGACGAAAGGACTTATTGATGCTGCCTCAAATGACATTTTGGACACTGTCAGGGGTCACATTTCTCCTTCACTCTTAGTGTACCAAACCACCTACACAACAAATAGTGTACCGTTAGTAACCCGCCGCGCATATTTGCAGTTCACCATCCGTAAATTCACCAATTTGCGTTTGCGGAAAGCAGTACAGACGTTGGTGTCAAAGGAGTATGTGCAAGTAATACATCTCAACTCAGGGACAAACCTTGTATGTTGGGGAGAAGAGGGATCGGTCTGGGTTGCAAGTGAAAGTTACCGAGAATCTTTGCTGCACGCGCATGAACATGTACCCTTTTTCAAAATAAAATCATCTGTTCATCGTATTTTTAAGGCTCATGTTGTAAGATATGTACTTTTAAATGACATAGAAGTGTTTCAGTCTAAAGTACAGCGACCACAGGCTTTTCGCCACAAGATGGCGTCCCAGCCCTTTTTTTTTCTATTGGACAAGGCTACATAGACGAAGCTCCTCCCCTCAGTTCAACATTGCTTGGCACCAAGATGCCACAAGTTGGCTCCAAAGCAACATTTTTATCTTAGACATGGCTTGGGATGGAGCACAAAAACAATGGGGGGATAAAAAAATACATCTGCCAGTAGGCGAAGTCATAAATGTCAAACCGCGAATAACCGAGGTTCACTGTATTATTATCGGCAATTCGAAAGCTTTTCAATTACTCACGTTTCTTCGACCCAACAAAATGCTGGAATACGCAGGAGGTGATTATCAATGAATTCGAAACTGATCGCAGTTCCTTGGTCGTATTTTTCTACATCAAAAAAACCTGGCATTTGAACGTGGGTGTGTAGACTTTTTCTATCATCATACGTAGCTTCTGATGTACTTGTGGAAAGAAAGGAGGAACCCCAAACAAACAAAAAAGCAAGCGTGACTGGCAGAAAATATTCCCAACAGGCGTTTGGAGGTTACCCATTTGCTTTTGTGTGCAACCGCCGACTGCGGCCGAACCCGTCATGCACGTCACATTTGAAATGCGCCACGTTAACTCTCGTATAAGAAGGCTGGCCCCCCTCCCGATCCGAGGAACGCTGCCTCCTCCTAAAAGGATTGACGGTCCTCCAGAATCCCTTCATCTTTTGTCCGCGTTGTTTTTCTCCACTTCACAAACAGCGGCAAAGCAATCCTGCCGCTTGCTGGGTGTCCTCGTCTTACCTCGCAAACAAGCACGGCGGTATCCGACCGTCCCCTGTCGAGAAATCCGTGCCCTCAGACACCCGCGGCTCAGTGAAGAACCAACGCGTGGTGTCGTCTTACTTGGGATTTTCTGCATGAAAACACCTCGGATAGCTCAATAGACAGCATTAAACCTTCATCGTGAAGCCCCCCCAACGTGGCCACGTGAGGTGAGGGGAGCATCGGGATGAGTCTTCGTCCTTCAGGCCGGAAGGACGGAGGAACCGCCGGAGGCCCGAGGATCGAACGAGCATGCCGTGTCGCCTGAGTGGCGGGGTTCACGGGCATTCTTGACGCCAGTTCCGGTTCAGTTGTCAACGCGGTGCGCGGGTTTTGACAAGAAGGCATAGACGCTCGCGCGTGCAATGGGGAAGGTGATTATGTTATCGTATGCAGAACGCAATCATGAGGGAGAACAACAATACTGCTTGTGTCAAAAGTAAAAGGGAGACATTTATGACCTGTGGTTTCCATCTTTATTGTCAGAGGGTTAGGGCTTAACCCCATGACCCTGATGAAGTGATTACCCCTCTCCCCACTCAATAAGAAGTGCTGATTATATTAACATCAAATTCTATGACGGCAACTGTCATGGTACACTGTGTGAAGATTATTGTATCAGCTTTTTTGGGGTGATGCCCCAATTACAATAAAGCCATAAAATGCCACATGGATGAGGAATAAAATGCACATCTGTCTTTTGTTATCGATTTGTGATATTTGTAATAAATCTACACTTGTCAATCAATTTGCCGGCATGAGCGGCATTCTTCATTCATCGTCCAATTTTTAATATTCTTCTAGTTCATGTATCACATTGGATGTCGGAAAGGGGCTTCCCAAACGATTCTTACAAATTGGGTCGCAAAGAAATATCAGATTAAGATTAACGGACAGCTAAAATGTGCCGTCCGAACTCCGATTAGCCGATTCATCGATTAAGAGGTGCTTGCAAATACTTCTGTCCATAGAAAGAAGCCGTGACAAATGCTGCATGCATGTCACCGGCCTGAGCCCGGAGGACCTCGAGGAAACGACAGCAGGAAATTTTGTGACAACAAACGGCGGGAAGCGGGCGACGGTCTCAATGACAACACCTGCCACCGAAGAATAATGACACACTTGACTCCAGCCGCATCCTCAATGAGGAAAGTATCGAACCAGACGCCTCTGCGGCAAAACACATAAGAAAAAAAAAAAGGTAAATAGTTTTGTTCTTTTCTTTCTACGTTCATTAGCTGGAGTGGATTTGTAATTGCAGCCCGAGGTAGATAATCTGCACCCTGAGCGCCTCACAAATGTTTGATCTAGTGGAGAGTGGTGGGCTCGCACGGGAGGAATAAGAGCCACTTAGATGAACTTGGAGATGAACACGAAGGCGCGTGGAGGAGCCTTTTCACCATCACACGTACTTCCTGGCGGCAAAAACTCGGATGGCTCTACGACGAAACAAACCCTTCTGTGTCATTTCACCAAAGTCAAGCAATCGCCAAGACAGTCTACGCGGCTTGAACCTTCTCTCTTCTTATTGAATGTGTGAAGTGTTAGTCGAAAAGAAGATGCTACGCGAGAGAAATTGCTACAAAGCGAGACGGAACGCCGGCCGCAATTTACATTTCGACAGGCGAGTTGCTTCAAAAATAGACGTGATGGAAATTCAGACATGCAGTGAGGCCTTGAGATACAAGTGGAATTCGTTCTGTGACCGTGCTTAAATAAAATCATCTTTCCCCATTAAAATGAATGCAAATGCCTTTAATTCATTCTGCCCACCCCTCAAACATTTTGTAATGCGGATTTTAATAAGAAAAATAGTATCTATAATAAATCTATGATACTGTATGCTGTAAAACATAGAGTAATGACATAATTAACTGAATGTAAAGAATGAAACCGTTTTGCTTCAATTCAATGTACATTGTGCTGCGCCTTCTAGTGTGTGCGCCTTGGCCACCTGGGGGCAGTATAACACAGACTCATGCATATACATGGGGATGTCTCAGCTCCTCGGTAAGCTGCAGTTTTGCATGTTGGAGGTTTTTGTCACTGTTCTCAGTTCAAATTAACAGCAGTCAATCACTTTCCTGCCACCGGTTTATGGGATCAACCTTTTTTTAAATCATGGTTTTTTTTTTTAACCATTATTACTTCAAAATGTTTCGTGGTTTCAAACCGATGTTCCCAAAAGTAAAAACAAACAAACAAACAATGTATCACCCGATGTACAGTACCTCACATTTAGTAGGCACATTCACAAGTAGTAATAATGGAATAAACATCTTGCAAACAAACAACCCTCATTGCCAATTCCCTGGGGCTCACATGAGAAAAATATGACTTTCAAAAGCAACACAATTAATCTCCAGGAATAATGCAGAACAAATAATCCTCTGTTTTCATTATAAATGCCTACCCCAGGCCCCATTTAATTTGATAAAAGTTAAAGATCTGTTTATAAGAGTGAAACATACACCCGAACTTCTGCTTTTACTCGTAAGCACGTACTCACAGTATATACACATACATTATACACATTGTTGTCATGGAACTATGTTGAAGTGATATTTCTCGAGCGGTAGACAAGATTTGTATGTGGAGGTGGAGCTCCTCTGTGTTTAGCCTGGGTTGTAAGAAGTCACAAGAGAGTCTTTGGAGAATCAAATCGCAAATCAAATTCCCTGTAAGCCATTTATTTTGAAAGGTAATCTTGTAAATTGAGTTTGAAATAATACTAAAGTGTTTTGCGATCATAGTTTATGTTTATCTAAGATATCATATGATATGTAAGTGTATATTTATAGTTTAAACTAAAAATATAAGCCAGCGATTTTCAAAGTGTGGTACGCGGGCTCTCTAGTGGTAGAGAAAATAATCATGGAATTAAATGTTCAAACTGTGCATATTGTCGCCTCAACTTTTTTGTTTTGTTTTTTCATCCGGTAAATATGTTAAGTACAGTTCAGTTGTATTTAAGTTTAAAGTACATTTGCATTTAATCCTTCACAACAGTTCGTTTTCAAACATTTACTGATGTATAGTTTTCATGAACCTTCTATTGTACAATACATTTGAATGGAATCATTACTTAAGGTATTTTACCGCCAGTTTTTTTAAGCGCAGTGTTAATGTTCCAAATTTGCACAATGTTACAGTGCCTTAAAATTCTGTACTATTGTTCTGCATTATGAGAGAAAAAAATGCAGTTTTCTGCTGAGATGCACACATATAAACACACCTGCGCCTCTCATCTTTGCTCGGCTTCCTTAATTTTGGGTCGTCGCCGAGGACTGTAACCGACATTAAAGCGTATTGACCCAGCGCCAGCGAGCTAAATGAGCCATGGAGGAGCGAGCTTCCTTTCTTTCGCCTTTTCCTTTGCAGAGCACATCTTAGCGGTGCAGGAGGCCAGCAGCTGAGGTTTGGCTAATGGACGTTTTTTGTTTTTTTTCCCCTCTGAAGCACGGGTTCGCAATCTTCCAGGGCCCCCTTCATAATCCTGACGTCCATTAAACGTACGAGTACCACGTGTACCCATAAATGCTACAGAAATGGACAAGTTGCCTATTTTTGGAGAAAAAAAAAAGTTCAAAGTCAGTTAAAAGAAATGTTATGATAACAAACTCATCCATCCATTGTCTGTACTGTTTATCCTCCTTAGGTTCACGGGTGAGCTGGAACCTATCCCAGTCGCCACAACAAGCAGCAACTTGGCAAATAGTGAACAATTCTTAAAAAAAAAAAAGTCTTCAAGTTGCTTAAGGCCACGCCCAGTTAAAGTTTACTGTCAAACTAAACGTAAAACAAAGACAACTACATGTCGTGTATTTAAAACAGATGAGATGCTAACAAATAGCATGTACTGTATGTGGTGGTTATATAACGCTTGACGCAACGGATGTCGGAACTCGGGCTGCAATTGACGATTATTTTAATTATTGATTAATCTGTCAATAATTTGTTTTCATTTCATCAATGAACCAAATAAATGTTTTCCCCTTCAAATTGACAGTGCAGAAAATGCTCAAACAAACAGATTTTTCTTCAGTTACTGGTTTTGGTCCGTAACATCTGTCAGAAAATGTCGAACATTGTTTTCCGAAATAAAACCAGATCTTTATAAAGGTCTTATTTTGATTAAAAACAAAAACGGTCTGCTTTATTATAATAACAATAATAAATATAATTTGTAATATTTACAGATGAGAGGATCCCGAGGATTTGGACAATTTAAAGTTAAACAAGGTATCTAAAGGATTAATCAAATATCAAATATGGTTATCAATTAATTTGATAATCGAGTAGTTGTCGATTAATCATTGCATCCCTAATTTGAACACAAATGTTAAAATGTAAACTGACAATGTAACGATACTCGCAGTCACTCAGATATTCTTTATCCTCTGCATAAAACAACTTACATTGCCAAGTCACTTACAGTCGTTGTGAAACTCTTCGTTTTTGTCTGCATGGCTGTAATATACTGCCCCCGGTGGTCCAAGTTGCACACACCAGAACGAGCCACAATGAATTAATCATGATGCACAAACTGTTTAGTTCGTTACATTCTCTTTCGTTTATGGTATTATTGTATGTTTTTATAAAGTACAATCTTATAGAGTGCTATTTTCCTTATCAAAAAACTCATTACAAAAACATTTGACGTGTTTTAAGTTAAGAGCGTGGTCACGGAACGAATTGAACTGGTATCTCAAGGCGACCACTGCGTGATTTTGCAGACCTCCGAAGTACGGCTGGCGGAGCCGCAGTTTGAGAAGCGCAGTTCTGGAGGATTCGAGCAGGCGAGCCCACTTGACAACCCACACGGCAGCTGCGACTCACAAAAGGGGACGCTCTCAAAAAGATAATGGCGGCCCCAGAAATGGAATTATCATCATCAAAAGGAAAAGCTAAAGAAAAGAATACAAAAAAATGGCGCTTTCTGCGATTGCCTGTGACTCCATTCTGTCGTCCTTTATCAGTCGGTGGGCGGAATTTTATTGTGCAGCCTGAATGGAGGAAAAAAAATAAAAAATGAATGCAGCTTGTCAAATATTGTGGGAGCGGTGAGATAGAGACGAAACAAAAAAAAATCTATTGTACAGAAGAGCAGCATGACTGATGCTTATTTAAATTAAACAAAGAAAAATAAACAGCCTTTGGTTGCTTCGCCTCAAGGAACATTGATCCCAGGTCAGAGAGAGAGAGGGCAGATAATGATCGGCTGTTATCAAGCCTCCGATAATTCCGATTTAAGGGTCAAATGTGTCCTCAAGCGAGTCACCAAAGACAATTAAGCATCGCATTTATGCAGAATATTGGCACTTTAATGCAGCGTTGCAGTTGTACACCACTTCAAACGAAAAACACAATGGTCAACACATGAATTACATTGAGGAGCATGTAGTTAAGCACAGGGGTACCTAATGTTGTGGTCAGTGATTGTCTCTCTCTCTGACGTCCTCTTGTTATCCCAATAAGCAAGTCCCACTTCGGCCACTGGCAAATAAATTCCAGCTCTACTGTTAGACTTCTGATGTGCCGATTTTTTGAGAAAGTAGCGTGAAAGGGGGCTTCCGACCAAACGTTCCCTCTCACCGATCCATCGCTCGAGCAGGACGTTTGGATACCGAACGGACATCCGCCGCCGAGTTCGTCGTCCTGCCTTTACAACGCGAAGAGTTCCGGGACTCCCGCTGCCGCAAGTTCCGGGAGATGGATCGCTGGAGGTTTCGCGCGGAAGATGCGCTGAGAATCCACGAGTGTCGCGAGGCTTGCTCGGCACTCAGACGGCGGTCCGGGTCCAATTCCAGCAGAGCACAGATGAAGTCCTTGGCGGGATCGGACACGAAGGGCCAAGGCTGTGGAAGACGAGGCGGGATAAAGGTGAGAACGCAAAAAAAGCCGACTTATGATAATTGCCTGACAATTTCCACTCCGGTCCTGCTGGTGCCAGTAATTTGTAACCCTGAAGCACAAAAAAAAAAAAAAACCAGACCTCCGCCAAGGACTAAACATCCGTCAACCTCCCTGACCGATGAGTAAGGACAAACCGTTTCAATCCAGTCTTGAATGCGCAGCGCCATGTGCTGGGTATAGTTGCTAAATGTGCCACTTGGCCTCGATGCAAGTGGACAGTAAAGAAGAAAAGTGAACATATTCTCACTTTTATATGGCTCCTCATCAAAATTCACTGCCCAAAAAAAAAACAACAACAAAGAAATATGATGAGAACTCTCCCTGTCCCAGGCAATGGCTCCGATGTCATCTAATTATCTGAATAAGCAAAGCTGCAATGGCCTAGTCCTACTTTGGTGCAACAGAGGTGTGTAAGGGGCTGCCACAAGAGTGCAAGTTTTAACACCTGACACTCACTTGCCACGTCTCCTTGTGTTGAAAGCACTTGTCGCTGTCCCAGACGCCACGTAATGATCAGAATTCGCCAGTCCGCATCAACTTGTGACGAAGTACCAGAGGAGGAATGCAGTCGGTGTGCGCCAGGGCTGAAGTTGAGCCCTTGACGAACTGGCCTTTGGTGTTGAACGCAATTGTTTAAGGGGAGTCAGTTGAGGAGTTTCTAACTTCTTCTAGGAACAAATACAACAGAGATCCTCACATTTTGTGCTCGGCGAAAGTAAAAAGTCCTTCGGGACGCAGGCGGGCATGGAAAGAAGCCCGACGACAGAGGCTAAAAGTCTTCTGAAAGCCCAAATAACGCTTGAAGCGGCGCATCAAAGTGCGACGACGGCGGCTGGGCGAGCCTTAACGAGGCTAACGAGCAGAACTAACGTGCAAGGGGAAGTCAGATGTCAGCGGGCCCGAGCCTGACTAATCAGGGCGGCCTCTTTCTTCCAAAGTATTGCAACGAAGTCCTCCTGTCGTGACCGCCGGCGGGAGACGAGACGTCATTAGTGCAATTCCACTCGTACCTTTATTTACGCGTTGAATCCGTTCCATGACCAACCTCGAAACTCAATTTATTAACAATCTTTATCTGCCATTAATCTGTTACAGCCCCTTCAGAATAACCCATTTTTTATTCTTTTTTTTTTAACTCATTCACTGCCAGCAGTTTGAAAAGCGTTTTGACTGATCTTTCAAGAGGCACCGAATATTGTGTTCTTCTGTGACAGTATAAGCACCGAAACGACCTACAGAATGACGAGACTTCCCTCTTTCACCAGAAAAACAAGTTTGTTTCTACACTTTTCAGTTATTTAGTAGTCATCTGTGGAATATAGGTCAGTTTCACCCAAAACTCGGATTTCTGACAACTGAAGTAGAGTGATGTGTTGCTGTTGTTTTGTTTTTTGTTGTTGTTTTTTGCTCTAAACCACAAACCACCAAACAAAACCAACAATGTCTTCAAAGCTTTAATCCGCTCCTCAGTCCTCTCGTGCTTCAACAGAGCGTGCGCATGCAAATCTGTCTCTTTTGCCTTTGGGGAGGTCTCAGTCGTCATCTCCTCTTATGCGATAATGACGCTTAATCGAGTGTGAAATCGACGACGGCGGAGAGCGCAAAAGGATGCAAAGTCGGGCCTGAGGAGAGGGCGCCCCAAAGTATCGGGACGCTGAAGTCTCTGAGACTCGAGTCAGGGACCTACTTCATAAAATGCATTTATTTTCTCCAAAATACACCATTTGTTCTAAAAAAACATACATGCCAGAATTATTTATGTAATTATATGTCACAGCCATATCAAAGCTTTTAATTGGCCACAGCTAAGGTTGGGAGGAGTCTTTGTGTTATTCTGTTTGTTTATTGTGTGCCAGTTGCCGTATGGAGGTAAGCACTTTTTTAAATGATACATATAGCAAATTATTTTGCAGAGCCCCAATTTACCAGGACAAGATGTGACTAAAACAAACGTCTGAAATATATCCCGAAGGGTTTATAAGCCATCTTATATCCAGAATTTCACATACCAAACATTCTAGGACACACTATAACACAACACACACACACATTCCCGTGTGGCGCAGGGAGCTGGGATGAGCAAAAAGAAGCTAAGCCTACTAAAAGTTTTGGTCTCCTCCATCAGGGCGGCGGCACAACAAAGAAGACGAGTGTTGTTGTTTCCCCTGGAAGCCAGCCACCTGCAGGAGGGTTATCTCCTCGCGCTCAAATAAACAAAAGCTTTATTGTGTTTGGAGGGAGAGAGGGAAGGAGAGAGCAAGCGATACATCACAGGGGAGGAAGCGGAAAGCAGCTCCGATAAGGCATCGAGGGGGAAACCTTAAGGGCCCGCTTGCTTCATTAAGCTACATCTTGTTAAAGCGCGAATAAGGAGCGTCCATCCTCTTTGTGATCCATCCTGACCGGAGCAGGACAGCAACAATTAGACAAAAGCGCACGAGGGGTTCGATAAGTCTGACGCTGCCTTCTCTTCGACTCAATTCAGAGCCCTAAATGTGACTTCCTGGTAGAATAAAAGTAGAGCAATTCAATGATTTCTGCTTGACCGACATGACATGCACATGCTAGGAATGTGGCCACATGAAAATGCTTACAAAAAAAAAAAAAAATGAATTAAAAAAAAAAAAAAAAAAAAAAAGAAGTTGTCAAAGTGCAAAACAAATTCACAAAGGCATAAAATAACTAATTAAAACAATAAATATACAGTATTTTTTCACTATCTTAATTGTTTCATAAATTATACATGCATAAAGATATACAAGATATATTTTCAATTTGTAACTGGGAAATTTACAAGCCCCACCAAAAAAAAAAAAAACAATTCCATTGAAGTTGAGACATTGTGTAAAACATAAATAAAAACAAAATACAATTATTTGCAAATTCTTTCGACCGATACTCAATTGAATAAACTACAAAGACAATATATTTGTCGTTCAAACTGATGAACATCGTTGTTTTATTTTTCAAATATTCTCTCATTTTGAATTTGACGCCTGCAAGAAAGATTGCAAACAGGTGAGCGTCTTAATTGGGGATAAAAGGAGCAACCCAGAAAGGCTCAGTTGTTCAGCAGCATTCAAAATAAATAAATAAATGAGAAAATGTCTGGCAATTATTTTTTGCTTAACTGTGTTGCAACTTAAATGTAAAATTATAATAATAATAAAAAAACAACAACAACAACAAAAAACACAGAAAGTCACAATCCTCTCCCAAAAAAATCAGATGTCAACCTGTATTACTAGCAGTGGTGATTGGTATCCAAATGTCATGTTTGGTGCCATACCCAAAATGCAACACTTCCTCATAAACACTTTCCAGGACTACCAAATGGAAAGAGTAAGAAAAAGCTCATTGGCTCGCAGCTAAACCCCTCGAATGTAAACATCAATACGCGGATGCAGGAGAGATTGTGCTGTCATGTACAATATTCACAAGGCCGGCAGACGTGTGTTCACACCGCACTCGCTAGGGGGCAGCCTGCCTTCACTTGGGGGATTTTTCTCCCCCCCCCCATGCTGCCTTGCTGCAGATGTTTGCTTTGGGTCATCCAGGCGAAAGTGTGCGGCACAATCGAGTCGGGGGGAATCTTGTGGGAGGGAATTATTTAGCTTTACATCTGTCTCACACACACACACACACACACACACACACACACACACACACACACACGTGCACACACACAGTGGAGGGCCTGTGATTCCATCCTGCACACAGCTTGAGTGAGAAGGTGCAAAAAGCACCCACCATGGGCAACACCCATTCTTCCTCCTGCCCTGTTTTTTTTTTTGTCCCTCACTGGAAAGCCTCACGAGCATTTATTTGACGTACTTGCTATCCAGTTTCCGGTCCATGTACTAGTACACGCTTTGTCCTCACTAGAAAGACAATTCAGCACACTCCCAGTTGAAGTTTACACAGAGAATTACAAATTGTGTACTTAAATCTTAAATCAGTCGTCTGTTTAGCTCAGTGCTAACGAACAATGCAAAACACCATAGATGGGCTGACGGATCACATGGGTGTCACGTTGGTGTTGGAAGGAAACCCCTTATCTCCAAAACCATCACTTTTCAGAAAAGCACCCCAAAAAAACTGCATGTTTGTTGAGCCATTAACTTTGCATCATCAGAGCAAGCCATTTTAAAAACTTAAAATTGGTCAATAATTTGGGGGAAAATAACATACCCACGTGGGGACTGGCTAATATTACTGATTTGTGAAAAAATATTTAATTGGCCAAATTTGCAAATGGGAACTTCTGTATTCTTTAGGCGGCACTGTGGACGACTGGTTAGAGCGTCTGCCTCACAGTTCTGAGGTCTGGGGTTCAATCCCCGACCCCCCTTGTGTGGTGTTTGCATGTTCTCCACGTGCCTGCGTGGGTTTTCTCCGGGCGCTCTGGTTTCCTCCCACATCCCAAAAACATGCATGGTAGGTTAATTGAAGACTCTAAATTGCCCGTAGTTGTGAATGTGAGTGCGGATGGTTGTTTGTTTGTATGTGCCCTGCGATTGGCTGGCAACCAGTTCAGGGTGTACCCTGCCTCGTGCCCGATAGCTGGGATTGGCGCCAGCACTCCCGCGACCCTTGTGAGGATAAGCGGCTCAGGAAAATGGATGTATGTATGTATTCTTTAGTGCTTTACGACAGTTCTATTATTGTGCAGAGATGTGAGTTGTGTTATTGGGAAAAAAAACATCTTACTAGTGAGGACAAAGAGCGTACTAGTACATGGACCTTAAGCAGGATGTCAACAATGTGGAATAAATGCTCCAATGGCTTTTCATGCCTACCTGCGGTACATGCGGCCCCCACCGGCTTCCCAAATCCCCCTGCAATCCATCTCCCACTCCTCTGCTCGCCTCCCCTCTCCCATTGCTGGGTAAACACATCAGTGTGACACTGTGGCGCATACCCCCGGGCAAGTGGCGGTTGCACCTCGGAGGAGTGTGTTTGTGTGTGCGTGTGTGTGTGGTAATTTATGTGTGATCGTGTGCTAGCAGTACTGCGAGGGAGAACACATGCAGGAACCCAAGGTGTGAGGTTTCGGGAAAAGAGCCAGTTGAGTCACCTTCATCTCACTGCTGAACTCCCAGGACACACACGTACGCACGCATACACACCAGCCAACCAATCAGAAGGGGGCCGAGAGTTGCACTTGGGCAAGCGTTGATTGGTGGACGATCCACCAAACGGCAGCGCAGACCCATAAGCGTTCTACGTCAAGCCATGAAGGAAGCTACTAATTGGAAATGCTAATGAGACTGGATTGTGAATGCTGGCAGTTAGCATGCTATGTTAGCATACCAACCACAAACATGCCGTACTGTCTTGCGTGTTGACTGAAGTACGAACCATCAGATCCATTACTTCAACGTCATGAACCTACAAGAGGCTAAGTTTTTGAAAGACTCCATGAGACTCCATCCTTTGAAAGACTCCATGCTAAGATGCTAGCAATTAGCATGTCAGCCTGTTTTGTTAAAATAACAACTGTTCACATGCCAAAGTGCTGTATTCATAAAGATTCCCTGTCATGACATGTTTTAAAATATAATTTCAAAAGGCTAATTAGACCGCATCAAATGTGAATATGCTAGCATTTAGCGTGCTAGCATGCTATGTTGGCAGCCTGTCACATGTTGATTGATGGCTCCATAAGCGTTCTACGTCCATGCTCTGTAGTAAGATGCTATTGAAACTGGGTTGTATGCTAACAAGCTAGCAGTTAGCATGTTAGCTGAAATCTGATTGAACAAAAAAATCTAACATCCACAACCACCTTTTGGAAGTAGTGTAGCCAAGAGAAATGCTACAAAATGAAGAGAATAGACTGTTAGGAATAAAATAATGTTGGCCAGTGCTTCAAATAGCGTTTACCGACAAATTGTCGTCAAAACATAGTGCAAGGAACATAAAGCGTGGCAAAAGCCAGCGTGAAAATCTGAAGTAAAGCCCAAGTATTCCGTGCATATGCTCCGTCAGTGGTCGGTGGTGGATGAGGGTAAACACTGGGGATAACATTCCAAGGCCTCAGACTAAAATGTCAGATTACAGGCCAGTGAATAATCCAAACTCAGCGTGAAGGCACAATCCCAATCTCACCTCCGAGCTGCGCTGTTAAAAATACCCGCCTCAGCTCCCGGAGCACACGCGGTGCCCTTTTGTTGCCTTCTCGCAAGAGCTGAAGCAGGCGGGAGATTGGACTAAATTTAGCATATCCGTGTTCTGTTCTTCACACTCACACTCACACTCACACTCACACACACACACACACACACACACACACACACACACACACACACACACACACGAATGCCTCTGTTGCGACATGCTCGCTATACATTTTTCAATTTACACTCGCAAAGAGCTTGGAGACTTTCTGCTGCTGCTTGTGGCAATACTCCAATGTCGGTGGTGTGACAAACTCCAGCCAAAGGAAGTCACAGCTACGGATGGGTAACATTTTTCGGGACTATGACTAAGATTCACAACTATGGACTGTCGAAAGGAAACCTGATTCTTTGTTCAGTTGGTTTAAGAATTCAGCCTGATACCTTGAGGATCCCGCCTGGTTCACACCCACTGCGGTGGTGCCCCTTCAAAAAGGCTTCCCGGGCATGACTGGTTACATGAAAATAAATCTTGTAATATCTCTAAAATCAAGCACAAACGGAGAAAAGTTTTGGAACGGGTAACTTACGTTTCCACGGAAGCTGTACTTCCTTCTGACGATGGACCTGAAGAGCCGAGTTCGGGTGTCGTCCTCAAAGGGCATGGACCCGCTCAGTAGGATGTAGGCGATCACCCCCACAGCCCACATGTCCACGGCGCAGGAGTAGTGTTTCCTCAACACCACTTCTGGGGCCATGTACTCCGGGGTTCCACATGTGGTTCTTAAGGACCACGTGCTGCTGGTCCCGGTAACATCCGCACTTTGGGCACCTGAAGGCAAAGGTGTAGAACTCGAGTCAAATGACTTGAGTCAAACTTAGGTCGACAGTTTAAGGACTTGCATGGCTAAAACCTTTGAAAGACTCGACTTTGTCTTTCCTGGTTACATTTAAAAAAATCTATTTGGTTTTGAAACTGCTGGAAATTCATAAGTTTCGATTCCTACCTTGTTGTGAGTAGTCTATGTTGTGCCTGAGCAAGATTGTATGACTTGACTCATGACTTGACTCGACTTGCGTGAAATTTATTGGGGACTCAAATTGACTTGCTTGGTTTTTGCCACAGTACTTTGGGACTTGCTAGAAACTTGAAGGTTAAGACTTGAGACTTAGTTATAACATATGCAACTTACTCTCACTTATAGCTGATGCCACTGCGCCTCCAAACGTCGCCAGTCCGAAATCGGTCACCAGCAGGCGGGAGTCGACGCCAGGGTGGTAGTAAAGAAGATTCTCTGGTTTCAGATCTCGGTGGGTGATACCCAGCGAGTGGAGGTAGCCCACCCCGGCCAGGACCATGCGCAGGGCTTGGGTGGCGTCCCGCTCCGTGTAGCGCCCCCTGCTGACGACCCGGTCCAGAAGCTCCCCACCCGTGGCCAGCTCCAGAACCACGTAGACCCGCCTCGGACCCTGGAACACCTCCACCAGGCGGACCACGTTGGGGTGGTGGACCCGCCGCAGCACCGCCAGCTCCGCCGCGCACACCTCCCGGGCCTGGGGGGCCTCCGCCTCCATCAGCTTGATGGCGAAGGGTCGACGACTGGTCCTGTGCTCGGCTCGCACCACCCGGCTGAAGCTGCCGCGGCCTATCAGCGCCTTGATGTGGTATCTGACCAGGCAGAATGGGAACGCTGATGAGTCGTCGGAGCGCGGCGGGCGCATCTGTCGGCACATCTGGAGCGCGGTTGCTTGCGCTCTCATTATCAGCGTGACGGGGAAAATTTCGCTCATGACAAAGAAAGTTCAGTGCATTAGGAGGGAATTCAACCAACAGGCACCAGAATAACGTTGCAAGTCTGGAATTCTAAAGCTGCAGTAAGTACAACCACAATAAAAAATATTAGGGCTGTAACGGTACGACAAAAATCACAGGTCGGTAGGTACCATGGTTGTCAGGTCACGATTTCATTCACTTTGCGGTACGGTTAGGGGAGATATTTTGTGTATTTAATGAGAGAAAAAGAAAGCTTCAATCTTTTCCTTTTAGTAAAGTGCAATATTACTAATGTGTCTTCTTTTTCGGAAAACGAAGTACGCAGACAAGTGCGACAGTAACAATATTTAACCATCGATAATAGCGGAAATATGTTCATCTTCAGACTGCGCAACATCAATAGCTTGACTAATTTTAGAACACTAATGATACAGACAAGTGCAACAATAACGGATATTTAATAATACATCAAATCTGCAATTTGTTTCTTTTTAGGAAAGTGTAACATCAGTAATTTCTCTCCTTTTGCACAAATGTAAAAGAAAAGTATCAAGTATTTAATCATAGATAACAGCTGAAATCGTTTCTTCTTAGGAAAGCGCACCATAAATCGTTTGCCTTCTTTTTAGAAAACGAACAAAGCAGGCAAATGCAACAGTAACAGCTATGCAAATACTGTTAATATTAAAGCTGATATATTTTCTTTTTAGGAATGTGTAAAATGAGCAGTTTGTCTCCTTTTTTGAAAACAAAGGATACAGACAAGTGTAACTAACAGTCACCCAAAAAAGTATAACATGCAAAAGCTGCAAGTCCAACAGTGACACATATTTCATTCATCGTGGATCACAGCTGAAATCTTTTCTTTTTAGAAACGTGCCTTATCATGCAGTGACGGTGCACCGCGTAGAAAATGGGTGGCTGGAATTACACGTCTATTTTTTTCTTTTTCTTTTTTTTACCGAGTATCTTGGCCACATCTCTGTACCATAACAAACAAAATCTGAATTAGAATATAACGTTCCACCCCGAACAGCTGCTGTGAACCTATCCATTGTATCTCCTGGTAAACAATTTCCCCCTACACATGCTCTATTTTTACACATCACACTGCTTTTTTTTAAACGCCTTAATTATCTCCTTTTTAAACTGCTTTCACCATGAGAGTGAGATGCTCCACAGCTGCCGAGTTTTATGTTCTCACTCTTTGTGATAACATTACAAAGGCGAGGGAAGACGTGCAATTCGCGTTTATCGTGTCATTTGGGAAACGTTGGCACGCTTTACAAAGTAGAAAGCGCTCGCCAGAGCTTCTTGCATATTCTTTTCAACTTGCTGCTTAATGGAAAAAAAGCAGGGAAAAAGTGCATTTATTATTAGATTGTGTGCATGAGACACTCATTTGTTATAATTTTGTTGTGTCTTGAGTGTAGGCAATTAGTGATGGGCATAACAATCCATGATGCCTTGATCCTTGAGAATCGTGTGAATTGGTTGTTGTTTAATCACATCTTGACGTAATTGACCATCCCCCTTACTTACAGTTGGGAAATGTGATCAGGCAGAAGGAGAATGTTCTGCATTGCGCTTTTGAGGTGAATTCATTTCAGTGACAAAACAAATCAAGATGCTAAGCTAACATAGCATACATTGTAATCGTCTGGCTTCGCATTAGTAGCGTAACGTTAACGATTTTGGCTAAGGAGCTGACAACAGCATAGTGTTATTATAGTAGTGTTAGAAATATAATTTTTCAATAAATTAATTACTTTAAAATTAAAAAAAAAAAACAATTTTTTTACAGTGTTTAAAAAGAAGCTTTTAAAACGTGTATTTTGCTGCTAATTTCTTACCTGGCAGTGACTCGAACATCAAACTTGGCCTTATATGTGTCGCCTCTTTCCTCGTACTGCTTTTCATCTTTCATCACCGTTTGTCCTGAAGAAATTCGAGTCTTGCTTTTTGTGGAAAACCAGCCAGAGTTGTTCTTCTTTGGTTCCTTGTGGTAGTTGCGTTCTTTGGTGAAGGCCACCAGTGACTGCATCACGCTCACGTCGCTCTTCTTCTTCAGATTATTATTATTGTTAGGATGATTATCCATATTCTTTGGGGACGGAAGCACCTTGCTGGTGCCGCAGCCCATCATCTCAGTGGCACTAAAGTGAGGCCAGGTGAGGCGCACGTGTGAAGGCGGGCCCACTGAGCAGGTATCCCTCTGTTTGGCGCTTCTTCATGCTGAAAGTGTCGCGCAAACGGCAAAACAAAACAAAACAAAACAAAACCCAGGAAGCGCTTTGAAGGCATTGTCGGCACTCAAGCGGCCAAGCGGCAACGTGGAGGACGGACACAATGGAGCTGAAATCACAGCAAACTGTAAATAAACAGTGCTGCCTTTCTAAAACAAATAAGGAGCAATTTCAAAATGATTTCTATACAATTGTAATTTTGTTCTTCAAGAGACATTTTCCATAAAAGATGTCAAATTTGGGCTTATTTCCACTTAAATCAGGTTAATAAATGTCTTATAATAATAATATAGTTTTGGACGGTTGAAACTAAATCTCAAATCACTTTCTACACATTTAAAAAAATCAATAATTTAGAATTTTTGTTTGAACATTTTTGCTATTTTATTCTTTATTATTATTGCAAAGTTTTTATTTAATTAAAATATTTGTGGATAATTAATTGAAAACATTGTACTTTATTTATTATAATTTATTTGTATTGTTTTCATTTCATTCAACATTATTATGACTATTACATACTGTAACATGATTTTATTTAATTATTTTCATTTTCTTTGAATCATGTCTATCTATTTTTGATACATGTATTTGTTATTTTAGTTGAATTGTGTAACGTACGTACTATTTAGTATATAATAATAAAACATTTTTTATTTATGGGTAGGAAAGGATATTTTTTATTTTCATTTCATATAATTATTTTTGTTTATTATTATTAATATTTTCATTGTTTTATTTTATTTTGCCCTATTAAGTATTATTATGTTCTGCATGTATATGTAATATTATAATGATATTATATAAGCAAGTACTCTGTGTCCATTGAAAGGCACTTCATCCACCCACGGTCACGTACGTGGTTAGGGCGAGGGCGAGTAACGCAAGGCGAGAACATGGTGGACTCCAATTGCAGGGTAGCAGGGAGGCAAGGCAGGAGTGCGGGAGTCTCAAAATAATAAAAGTCCCACAACAGATACCAATCAAATCAAAGTAACAAAGAAACACTCGAATACCTAAAACTGGAAACAAACTATGACCTGTGAGTAAGACGTGGAACAGAAAGGGAAAATGACACCTGACAATGAGATACCGCAACGATAAAGACAACTGGCCACTATGACATGGCAAAGACATGTGACAACGACAACGAACCGACAAGAACTGAAAGAAACCAGGGAACTAAATACGAACAGATTGACGAGACGACGAGGAACACCTGGACAAGACACCAGTGGCTGGAGAGAGCCGATTGGTCGACACAAAGTAGACGAGAACAGGTGGACACAACAACTTAATGAGCACACGACAAACATGGAACACAGGAAAACATGGGACAAAACTAAACACAACCCAAACCAAAACACAGACCATGACACCCACGTGTGCTACATAACAATAATATTTTATTTAATCCTCGTAAAACATTAAAGCGCTTTAAACAACGTCCTCTGCGTGACGCTTTAGTTGAGTGAATAACAAAGGTGTTTAATTAAGATAAAACTTCCACAATGGCCTTTTTATTGGGACTTTCTGTTGAATTTTTCCAATTACAAGGTGAAGACGTGTCAAATGTTAGCAGATTCGAGCGTTTTATTGTTGTTTTTACTCGAGCGCTCACAAAAAAACACATTTGAACATGTTTGGGGAGAGATAAGATAAGCTTATGGAAAAGCTATCACCATCTATCACCGGCAAAAAAAAAAAAAAAAAAAGTTTCTTATTGAGTGTAAATAAAACGGAGGATTGCTAGCAGCCACTAGGGTTCTTAGAGATAAAAAATAGCAAACTGCAAAAGATAAAGTGCCTCTCTGGGTGTGAATATTTTTGAATGTACTCATTTTGTTTGTGTGCGTGTGTGTGTGTGTGTAGGTGGCAGCCGAGACGAGAAAAGTCAGGACAAAATGACAAAATGAACATATAACATTGATTATTTAGCACGTTTATGTACAGTGACCACCGTAATATATAATTTCCTATGTGAAAAATAATTTGGACTTGTGGGACGCATAGCAATAGCTTTTATGCATAGCTTCAATAACTATGCTCTCTCATTACTTTAAACATTTGATTTCAACGATTTACCATGTTTATGTACTGCAGTAAAGTAGCAGATTTTGTATGTTGAATTCACCAAAACACTTCTTACTGGTGGGACGCATAGCAATAGTTTTTGGGCAAAACACCATCCATGATCTTGAACTGTTTGTACATATTTTATGATTTTTTTTTTTTTTTTAGTATTTTAATGGTTAGTGACCGCAGATATACAGCCGTTTTATTTATTTTTTTTTTGGGGGGGGGGGGGGGTGTTTTAATTTGTACAAAGGCACTACTCTTGGGCCGCAAAGCATTAGTTTTTAGGAAAAAAAGCAGCCATGCGCCTTCACAACACTAAACCTTTAATAAAGATTATTTACCACGTTTATGCACAGAGATTGCAGAATATGTCACTTTTTATTTGTTACTGCACAAAAATAAAACTTACTTGCGTGGGACGCATAGCAATAGTTTTTGGGACAAAAAATAAAGAAATTGAAGCTCTCTAATCTTTTATGTTGATTGTTTAACATATGTTAATGTATACTAACTGTAGTAATATAACAGTTGTTATGTGTTAAATTACTAATTATGGGACACATAGCAATAGCTTATAAATATATAAACATATATGCTCATCGGAATTCGATATTTATTAGATATTTGATTATGAGTATTCTAGACTGTTTTTCTTTTCTTTTAGCGAAATGGGTGTTGTATTCTTCTCACTGTGGATTTCGTTAGTTCTTGTGGGTTTTTTTTCTCTTTTTTTTTTGAAACGGCCGCCATCCAGTGTTTTAAGCATCTCACATCACCACTGAGGTGGTAAATCGCCCTTGAGAAGACCTCCTCCGGGGAGTCAGCAGCATGTTGGCAAGATGGCCGCCCGCGCTGATGAACGACGTGGCGACGCACGCGCATGAGCCTCCGGAGCTTAAGGCCGCTCAGAGCGCCACCAACCTGTCAGTGGGTTCATTACCTCCCCCTGGGGACTGTTTCCGGTTTCTTCAGCCTGTTTGTGTTTGAGCGTCTTTGTGCAACTTGATGCTAGATGTTCTTACAAAGATAATTCCTTTACATTTAGAATCCGCACATCGATGAAAGCATTCAAAAAATATTACAGTACATTGCTTCTATTATTTTTAACATATGAAAAAGGATTTAGAATTTGGAATTTTTATTTACCCACTGTCAAATCCCCAAATTTGCTGTTGTTTACGCTGAATATGGAATTTCTACTCAGGACTTTCAATTTCTTTTTCTCTTTTTTTAAAGAAATGTATGTTTAAAAAATACTGAAAAATTGAACGATTTAAATAAAATTAAAAATATAAAATTAAATATTAAAATGTTTTACAATTGCTACACTTGTATTATTCTGTAAAAAATAAATCTACAAGAAAAAAATAAATACAATAAATACAATTAAAATGTACAATAAAACATGACAAATATAATTAAACAAATCAAATGTCAAAATAAAAAAGTGAATTAAAAATAAAATCAATTACTAAAAAAAATAAGAAATCAATTGTCAAATCAAATTTGATTCTTGTATATATTTCTTTTTTACCAAACAGAAAAATAATCTTAAATATAAATAATCATGACTATTCATGTATTTATTATAATGGAAAAAGATGAAACCTATAAAATGGACATGCAGCAATCCCAATCAAATACATTTTGCATTATTTAATTGATTTTTGAGATTTGTTTAGAAGAGCCCTTATTTTCAGAAATGATTTTAAGCCATTGTACATTATCATGATACTATTTTAATTGTGATTCTTTGTCCAAATGTTGCGTCGTGTGAGCGTCTCACTGTTGAAACAACAAAATGCGAGGCCGAACCATTTTTTGGGGGGTAACAAATGATATATTGCATGCAGTGCTGCACGTTTTCAATTATTTAGCTTCGCTCGTGGCAGAAACAGAAGAGTGTAATAAGTCCATCACTCTGCCACATTTACACGGCGACAAAATGGCGTCGACGTCCACGCGCTTGCCAGACGAGCTCGCCTTGTGCTTAACCACGCTCGCGTCTTGCTTTTTTATCAGCTTTTACTTCGCAGCATGTAAGCGTATTTTGCAAGTATTATATAATTACATCACAGTCCCGCTGCTTCCTGTCACTCCAACGGCAAACTAATCAAGACTAAGAAATTCCTTTAAGTGGCGCTAATAATGTGATTAAAATGCAAATTATTAATTTCTTTTAATTTCTCGGCATCACAGGCAATCAGTCACCGCCGATTTGAGTTTTGCTGGTGGCGTTTTCCAAATGTTTTTTTTCACCGCGCTCTCGTTGAAAACGCAAATCTTTTTCCCCGCATCCTTCTTGACATCACGCTGAGTTGATTTCGAAAGCTACTCGTGAGCTCTCGCGCTTCTCGCTGTAAACGAAGCAGTCAGTGAAAAGGAAGGCACCACCGGGAACGAGCCCAGAAGGAAATTGCATAAATGTATCCTTCCGATTGCCTGTCGATCTTGCGGAATACGATCGAGTTACGTTTGGCTCACCAATTTTATGCGGTGTGTCAAGGAAATATTTTGAAGCGATGAAGGCATCTGACATTCACCAACTAATCTGACTTTCTTTTCACGGCCAATCGCCACCACGCTCCGCACACACCCACGACGAAAACCTTGCCTTTTAAACTTGCCCATCTCTCTCGATTCCTTGTTTAAAATTCGGGTAAATACCCTAGGAGGAGTTGGAAAAAGTATAAAATTATCAGCGGCACAGACATACCGATTTTTACTATCTTAATCGATTTTTAAATGTAGGAGACCCCACACATGATGAGGAAAAGGTACAAATAAATGTAAATATTCAACTGGTTTAACATGAATGAGGAAAAATCACTATCAAAATTTGATAATCGGGCCTTTGCTGACTTTATCAAAAGGTTGGGAAAAGGCTCAAAATTGGCCCGATTGTCTCCATTTCATTGGCTACTGTTCCGTTTCAGGCCTCAATCACATAGTTCGCAGCTCACAAACAACAAGGATTTTTGAAGATCGTAAATAATGAACAAGTTTAGCATTTACGATGTTCGGCCCCAACCGTTTTCTTAACAGAACAGGAAAACAAAAAATGACTCTTGACACATCCCACACTACATGATAATCACTCAGGATCATCTCTTCGAGACATCCGATAATCGGGCCTTTGCTGACTTTATCGGAAGATTGGAAAATTGGCCCAATTGTTGGAATGTGTCGACAACAAAGGGTCAAATATCACAAAAAGATCCCCACCACTGCAAACAACAAGTAAAACACCAAAAATGACTCATTAATAACATTTTTGTCTTTACCTGCTGCAAAGATAAACAGGATTCTCAATTTAAAACCCCAAGTATATTCAAATGCTCATAAGAGGTGTTTGCAACAGCGTTGTCAATGTGCCAAAACTAATTGGCTAATCGGGTTTGTTTCAACTCAAAGTGAGGATGGGACAAAAGAAGCGGCGTAACCTTTTGTGTTCACATTTCGTCCACGGGACGAAATGAAAAAAGAGCGCAGCGTCGCCACTCTGTGTCTTTAACCCGGCGAACGATGATCCTCCGTCTGTGTCGTGATCTTCCCGCTGTGTGGCGATCAGTCACCGGGAAAGGTGAGAGGCTGGATCCAATGAATCAAGCAAAGGTTACGTCCGTGTGTTGATATAAGGCGGGATTTACACTGCATGCTTCAAGTGACACAATTTCATTTTTTTCCCTTCGACAATAACACGTTGAATCAAATCATTTCTATATCTTGAAATCAAACTCTTACCCAATTGAGAACAGCGGGCAACCCGGACCTGTGGTTCTCAAGCTTCTTACAGTACCACCCAAAAAAAAAAAAAAAAAAAAAAAAAAAAAAATGTCATGCTATTGCAAGCCACTGTAACACAATACACAGTTTAATCATTAACACTGTACTGAAATACAAGGATATAAAAAAAAAAAAACGGTACTTCTATTTCGATACAATTAAGATGTATTGCTGATAAAAGTAAATAAAATTTGTATCTGAAAAAAATGTTTGAAAAAAAAAAAAAAAAAAAAGTTCCAGCATCATGCAAATCTACTTGTAGTTAAATACAACTAAACTGTATTTAACACATTTATTACACTGGATTAACTTTAAGCCGCTGTAATATTATGCACACATTTCATTCAGTGATTCTTTCTGAACCACTCGAGTGAGCCGGCGTACCACACTTTGACACGCAAATATCGATTTGAAGAATTCTCGGAACGTCAGAAAAATTTTTGCCCCTGACATCGGTTAACCGGATCTACGCGAAATCGGGTGGACATGTCTGTCATAACACGACACACAAAAAAGTCTCAAGGAGCCATGCCTGAAACTGAACAGGACGTCAGCCTTTTTGGTTTGAAGGAGTCATTTTCAGCAAATTCCTGAGCTTTGACAAACTCCTACCAGGCAATTCTTCCAAATGAGCCTCAATCTGAATCAGGTATAGAGCTATATGGTATCATTAAAAAAATATAGATTACCTAAATGCTGACTTCTTCCTCTAATGTCGCTAAAATGAATATTTCTCTGACAGTGTCAATCAAAACCAAGCACGAATGTCCTTGTGTACCTAATGAATGGTCCCGTTTGACTGCGTACAAGTAAGACGTGCGAACGCCTGTCACCTGTCATGTCCCGTCGTACATCATCACCACGAAGACAAGCTGGGCTAATTAGCGCCCGCTCGCGCGTCAATCAAAAAGCAATCGCAAATGGCGTTAGTTTTGTCCTGGCGCATTTAAAGGGGCGGTACACAATCAATTATCTTTAAATGTCTGTCTTCGCTATGAAAACATTTTATACTAAGTGTCGTGGAAATTTACCAGAACAGGCTGCAGACTTGGTGAAGCAGCATGTCGCTCAATATTATTTTGAAGGCCCTTTTTTTAGGGGTTCATTAGAAGCATGACAGCACATAGAAGAACTCGTCTGCTCTGTACAGTCTGCCCTCTTTCTTGCAAGAAATCAGCTAGAAAGACAACACTTGATGTTTTCCAGTAAACAATTGTATGTTTGTCCTCAGCACAAGGCGACTTGATGTTCAGTAAAATTGTAACATCAGTCAGAAGAGCTTGTATAGAATATTTCGTGTCTGCTCTAGACAATATTTCCTCTTCCTTGCAGGGACTAAATTAACAAGACAACTCTGGGGTCTTTTCCCAGTGTAACATATCAAATATTGCCACGACATAATCACTTCCTTCCGCCTAAGCCAACAATCTCAAGTCAGCATTAAAGCGATACCCTGCTCAGGCGAAGGCTGTTTTCCAACGTGCGATCGCAAACCCCAATCAATGCCGGCAGGTGGGACTCAAACACGCGGCGGCGCGGGAATGGAGTGTAAGCACACGCCGCCGCATTCCTCATCAGCCCACAGACGGCCTGATTGCCAAAGACGCCTCTTTAGCTCCTGAGAAGAAATTCCTGCACAGTCGCAACAATCAGTGATGAATGCTAACATTGGGTGCAAGGGTAATCATTTCTCTACGATGGGGGATCATTCCAGCCTCCCCACCCCCGCAATCCCACTTCCTCACAGAATTCCTGCTCAGAGATGATAAGAAGAAGGTGGCGGCGAGATAATGGTGTGCCGGAGCACCTGGGAGGGACTTCGTTAGCGCCGCGCGCTTGGCAAGGTGAAAGGGGAGGTTTTTTTTTTTTTTTGGTTATTTTCCCCAACTGCATTCCCGTTATACTCCTGAAAGCTTCAGCTGAATGAAGGGGAGCAAAAAATGTTAATGTTGCTTTAACCCTTACAAACTGCTTGTGTCAAATTTGACATGCTTTGACATTTGACAGCAGTAAAAAACTACCCCAAATGTTATTTGTGCACACTTCTTCTTCTTCGAAAGTAAAATACACAAACATTTATTTCGTGCAGGTGCTCCGCAGTATGTATCCACTGAGGCTGTTTGACCCGTGTCTACTAAAATGGATTTTAGATTACAAGTGTGTGTTGAAACTGTGAAACTGTACATGCCATAAATGTATGTGCAGTAAGCCCTCATTTATCACGATAATCAGGTTCCAGAAACCCCACAACAGACGAAAGTCTGCAAAGTAGTGACCATATGTTTATTTGGTCATTTCTATTAAATGTTAGACTTTTTGCATAATATCAAAACAAAATGAGCATGTGAGGTGCAGGTGTTATTTTTGTCCACTTGGCGTTGCCATTCTACACTGTGTTATCTGTGACTCTGAACGTGTGTGACTTTAAAAAGGCAAGAGTGTAGTTGGCTGTTGGTAGCCAGTCTACGTGTTGAGTGACTTGGCGTCAGTCAGTGTAGAAAAATGACCGCAAAAAAAAAAAAACAATTGCCATATCAAATGAGATATGTACGATTTTAAAAATCCCCAGTATAGTGAGACTGCAAAAAAAATTAACCACGACTCGGCGACGGACGACTGTATTTTTTATGGGACAGTGGTAACAATGCTCAAGGGGAGCTTGAAACTGTCTGTATTCCCACCACATGCACGTGTCGGTTTTAGAAGGAATCTCGAAACAGTAAAAAGGTAAAACAGGATGAGAATGAACATACATACTAAACATAAGGAACAGAAGTCATAGGTCAAAGTGTGCCTTGACACAGGTGAATTTTTCTTCACTTTTAGCATTAATTACAACCCCCCCCCCCCAAAAAAAAAAAAACCTTCTTAACTTAGATTGAACAATAGTTGTATTCAGTGTTAGATGCTATATAGCGGTTCATCGTCCACGTCCTGGCTGTATTGCAGATTTTTGTGTGTGTAACATATCCACCAGTTATATTGCGGAAATCTGTGATTTTAAACTTTTCAAGGACACCTCATTAGGTACACAATCCAAATGAGACAAGTCAAAATTAAATCAAGCTACGTACTTAGTTTTGATTGACATTGTCCGAGAGGCAGTCATTGAACAATATGACGGCCCATCCAGCCCTAATGGACGCAGTGAAACCTTTTCAGTTTGTGAGCGTGGAGAAATGTCTCTTGGGTGAATGAGGGGAGAGCAAGTACTTAGAAACCATTTGGGGAAAGACGTTAGCAAGAAAGTTAAAGTGCAGTGACTGCGCATAATAATAATAATAACATAACAATAGTAATTATTATGATGATGATGATGATGATGATGATTTAAATGGCACTGAGAGAATGTGAGGCAACTCTAAATGAGCCTGTCTGACACGAGTGGAAATAAAATGCATGGAAGTGGTAAACAGATGGATGCATGATGAATGGATGAATGATGAACGGATGGATGGCTGAATGATAGATTGCTGAAGGATGGATAGATTGCTCGAAGGTGGGTTATGTATTTGTGATGAAAGATGGAATGATGGGGAAACAGTTGACGGCAGATAAATCGATGACGGCCTGAAGGTGGACGGGTGAAGAATTGATGGAAGGATGATTGGGCTGAAAGAAAAAAGGCCAGGAAGTGGCTGGATGTATTGATTCAAAATGGATGAATGATTGGATGGATGGATGATGGTAGTCAGCTGAATTGATAATAGTGGTTGGAATGGGCAGATGGTTGGCGAGGTTGGACGTTTATGTGTGAATTGATGGTGGGAGTTGGATGGATTGATGAAAGATGAATGGATGACAGCAAACCACTTGATGGATAAACTGATTAAGCTTGTGTGTTGGGATGGATATCGTCAGGTATTTGGGTTTTAGTGGCGATTCAACAGTGTTTTAGTGGCGAAAACAATTCCTTTCCCAAACCAAAAAGGCAAACGAGGCACATGGAACAGCTAAAACACTGAATTAATCAAGATTCAAAGAAAGAAAGAAACAAACCCTTCCCCACTACACGCGAAACTTGACGTGACGTAAGACGGCAGCAGCAACAACAAACCCAAACTAATTGACAATTTTGCATCGCTGAATCTAAAAATGACGACGTTTCTCTTGTTCACGTCAGGCTTTTATGCCAAGTTGTTAACAGTTTATTGGTTGAATGTTACAAACTTTGATTATTGTAAATTGAATAGTACACATTGATAAAAGTAAGTATCTATAAATTGAATGTTACGTTACCGTTGGTCAAATTTCAGTTTTTTCGGAACCTCGAAAGTGAAAATACAAACAAAAACTTGGCCACAGTTCAAAACGTTGACCTGATTCAGGAAAACCAATGTGCTATTTGGATTAAACACATCAAAATTGTCCTATATAAGCAAAAAATTAAATACATACATTTTCGACACTAAAATTGGGTTTTGACCAGTGTTATGCATGGATAAGGCAAAAATTGGCAAAACATGAACTGATGGACAGATTGATAGACAAATAGACTGATGATGATGAAATTGATGATGGGTTGATGAAGCAAGGGTGATGGATTGATGGTGGACACATTGATGAAATATGGATTTATGAAGAATTGATGATGGAGAAGTTGATGAAAAATGAACTGATGATGCATACATGGATGACATGATTGATGATGAATGAGTTAATAAAAGATCAATTTGATGACTCATAGGTGATGGCTTGACGATTAAGGATGGATGGATGATGAAATGAAGATGGAAAAGTTGATGAAAGATGGGTCGGTGACGGATAAATTGGCCAGAGATGAAAAATGCACGATGGGTCAATTGATGGTGGCTGCCAGATGTGGTCAGTTGAAACGGTGATGAGGGGACGCATGCACATGCTAAGTCATTAGCTTTGCTAGCATATTGTCTGTCAAGCTCAACGACCTCCTCCTTCCACTCCTTCCCGTCGCTTGTCCTCCATGGCCGACACTCCATCAGCGGTGCCTTGGCGGAGGCCTCCTCTCCGGCTTCCTCCCGAATGACTTGTCGGCCAATCGTAAAGCCACATTTCAAGCTGCGCCCTGACAAAACCGTTGCTCATTGCACCTCTCGATATTCATCATAGCGCAATTTCCCGCCCTCCGCTGCTCTCAGGGGCCAGATTTATTTACGACGCTCTCAACCGCCGCCTCCACGGGAGCACGGCGGCGTTCATCACAGAAGAACTTTTCGTCGGCGCGGGATGAGATACTGACAGAGGAGAGTCGAGGAAAGGAAAAGGTCGGAGTCGTCTTCAAGTCGAGGCAACGCCCCCTCGCATATCGTTACCCGAGCTCCTGTGGAATGTTTTCTGATTGTCACTCACGTGTCACTCGAGCAGTGTTAGCATTAGCATTTAGCCGTAGAGGCAGCCAGTGACTAAAACATTTGTAACTAAGTGCCGAATCAACCTTTTTAAGACATTTAAATGTTTTCTTTTCGGGACCAGCACATAGTTTATCTAGTAGATCAATCACCGTAAGTAAGACGTAAAGACAAATCGGTGTGCGAACGGATGCCTGTCAAAGTAGCGGGCAGCGGCGGTGCATTCGCCGGGCGACGTGAACCGCGCCGGCCTCAAAGTCCGCCGTGAAGTGTCGTAACGCTGGCGGCGGGCGGGACCGTGACCAAGCTGTTATAAGGAAGCAAATCAGTGCTTCAGCACCCGATAGCTTAATGATGGGGCCGGTGATTATCAAGGGTCTGGAGGGTCAAAGGGTTCCGCTTTTCATTCACCGCCTAATTGGCTCAACTGCTCCTTCAGCGGGGAGGAATAAAAAAAAAAAAGAAGAAATCCTTTGGAACTCCCACAAGTCTGCCAGCCTTTTTTTTTTTTTTTTTTTTTTTAATCCAACTTTGACATTTGACGGTTTTTTTTTTCTTTTTTCTATCAGCTCACCTTTTTCCACTCTTTTCACTTTCTCCTGAGGGAGGGAACATCTACAATACATTCATGAATACATGAGTACTCTCCTTACTAAGACATTACTACAAAGTTAAAATAACTCACATGACGGAATGAGCGGCACGGTGGACGACTGGTTAGAGCGTCAGCCTCACAGTTCCGAGGACCCGGGTTCAATCCCCGGTCCCGCCTGTGTGGAGTTTGCATGTTCTCCACGTGCCTGCGTGGGTTTCTCCGGGCACTCCGGTTTCCTCCCACATCCCAAAAACATGCATTAATTGGAGACTCTAAATTGCCCGTTGGTGTGACTGTGAGTGTGAATGGTTGTTTGTTTGTATGTGCCCTGCGATTGGCTGGCAACCAGTTCAGGGTGTACCCCGCCTCCTGCCCGATGACAGCTGGGATAGGCTCCAGCACGCCCGCGACCCTCGTGAGGAGAAGCGGCTCAGAAAATGGATGGATGGATGACAGAATGAATGAATGCATGACTAAATGAATGAATGAATGATGACTCTCCTGATTGGGAAATTACTACAAAGTTAAAGCAACTCATATGACTTATACAAACAAATGAATGAGGAATCTTTTGACTGAGGCATTACGACAAAGCAAAAATCAAGCCACATGGCTTGTGAATAAATGAATGATGACGTTCACAAATCACTCACTCACACACACGCGCACGCGCAGACACACACACACACACACACACACACATTTTCCCATTACTCTCCCACTTCCTCACCATGTGTCCGTTAATTCATTGATGCTAATCACTGAAGACAATTTTGACTCCCTTAATTCCATCTGTTTGGTCTCCGGGGAGGTCGGCCATTTTAGGACTAAACGTCGCTCTCGGTCCAAACTGCGAATGACTTTTGGTCAGGCTGTCCGATGGATCGGAAACAACAAATGTGTTGTCTTGATGGCGGGAATGTGAAAGCTGTATAAAGTGGAATTCCCAGAAGCTGCGATAAGTAATCGTGCTCGTCGTTAATTGCAGATTAAGAGCAAAGAAAAAGAACATTTTCTACTGTGACAGTTACAGATTGATTATTTTATTTGTTCCATTTCAGTCCGGCGCGGTCTTGTTTTTATTTTAGAACCATTTGAACAGCATTTTCAAAGCTAAAGTGTCAACAGTGTTGCCTTAATAAAAACCCGGTCACCAGATGGCCGTCGTCACGTCTTAATATTTAAACGGACGCGGGCGAGACATTTTCCACTTGAAGTGAAATTAACGTGCGGGTTACAGAGCAACTATCACAGCAGGAGGAGGAAGCTTATTTGTTTGGATTGTTTTCAATTGACGTCAATGTACAGCAGCACTGTACTTTATGAGCGCAAATCAATTTTTAAAGATAGCACCGTAGATGTTTTGATCAATTATGCTGCAAAGAAAACAACACTATCTTGTCGTATATCCTCTCAGACAGGCAGAATTGCTAATGTAAATACAGATGAAATAACAAAACAAAAGGAATCATGAATAATATTAAAAGTATCTGTGGTCACACGTCTTCATTTAGATATGTTGAACAGTTTTTTAAAAATATTGATGTATTTTATTTTATCATTTCTTTTACAATTTTCTATCATGTAATTATATGTATTATATTTAAAAATATGTATTTTTAATTGTATTTTATATTAATAAAAATATTGTATTAAATGAATTTATTTTGTATTCATTGTTTTACTTTGATTACATGTATTAATGATGAGATCCTGCACCAAGTGGAGGAGTTCAAGTATCTTGGGGTCTTGTTCACGAGTGAGGGAAGAATGGAACGGGAGATCGACAGGCGGATCGGTGCAGCGTCTGCAGTGTTGCGGACTTTGTATCGGTCCGCTGTGGTAAAGAAGGAGCTAAGCCGAAAAGCGAAGCTCTCGATTTACCGGTCGATCTTCTTTCCTACCCTCACCTATGGTCATGAGCTGTAGGTCGTGACCGAAAGAACGAGATCCCGGATACAAGCGGCCGAAATGAGTTTCCTCCGCAGGGTGTCCGGGCTCTCCCTTAGAGAGAGGGTCAGACATTTTTTTTTTCAAACTAATTGTATTTATATACGTTAGAAATGAAACATCTTATACACAACATCATCATATGTTATACATAACATCACAATTAATTTGAAAACAAAGACAATAAACTATACTTTTTGCACATTAGAAATGAGACAGGAACAATAGAAACACATTTTCACGCATGCAACAGCCCACGAATGAAGACCAGCATAATAAAGCCGTAGCAACCTGCTCGGGTACGTCGAGTACGGCATCTCGCGTCTTGCCCACCCAAGCAATCAAGCGGCGAGACGAGGCCGAGCAGACCCGACAAAGGCGTCTTATTACCCCGCCGTAATTGGAAACACCTCGCGAGGATGCGGCCATTCCATTTGGAATATTTACAAGTCAATAAACGTTTGTGTTTGCTTCTCACCGTCCTTCACGCCTGCGCCTAGCAGATAAGACGGCGGTCAAAGGGAGCGCTAAACACAAATTGGCACAAAGCAGATCATACGTGGACGGCCCGAGGACTCGGCTCTACATTAGCGTCAGCGTAAATCAAGTGCTGGATACCAATCGGCAGTCGGGGGCCCTCCAGGAAATGAGATGCGCTTCAGGCATGTTACTGCGATAAAGACGTACCGGTGGAAATAAGATCCACCTCTGTGCTCTTGGGAGCACAGAAACAAGGTTGTGCAGATGTAGCTACACGCTAACATTTCATGCAAGGTCAAATCAAATTCAAGTGCTGTACACATACCAACCACATGAATATAAATGTGATAATTATAGATTTATAGACCTTAAGTGCAACTGGAAGATACTCACGTCACTTCAATTTATGTACGTCTTATTCCAAAATAGAAAAAAATATAATTTATTTGATGACTAGTTAACTAACCAAACAACTAACAAGACCAACTTAAAATAATATTACAAAATTAGACTAACTAACTAAATAACTAACTAACTAACAATCGAGCATTAAAAATAAGACAAACTAAACGATTATTAAAAAGTGAGACGAACAAAGAAACAAACCATGTTAAATTTTAAATTACACTATTGAATGAATGGACAAATAGACGGACTAACTAACTACACTATTCATAACTTTTATATTGTTAATACATTAATAGCTTCCATTTGGGGCGAGTCATAACTAAGCACCAATTAAAGTACTTTGTATGAGCATAGGTCCTACTTTTTGATGTGAAATTGATTTTCATTGGGAGAAACAGTGATGGGGTTCAATTGCTCGCCTCCACCCGAGCTCCCAGAATGCTTCGCGGGGCTGCTTACAGACCTGCTGGGCTCCGTGCCGCTGTTTGCTTTGATGGGGGAAAGGAAGAAAAAAAAAAAAGAAGAAGCGTAGGGTTCACTCGGCGAGCATCTGCTCGGCCATACGAGAGGAGAGGAATCTGCAACAGGCGTGATGCATCTTCATTAAAGTCAGCGCTCAACACCTCTCACTGAAAACTGCCAAAGTGTCCAGATGCCACGTTTAAGCTTTGCGAGGGAAGAAAGGGAGGGAGGGAAAAAAAAAAATAAAAAAAAAAATGTGGCGTTAGGATACGGACCAGCGGCTGCATTCGGGAGCGTTTCATGCCACCGCCGCATGAATTTAGACATCAATCTTGCTTAAAGCAATTACAGACTAAGATGGTCATTTGCATAGTGCTCGGCGGCAGGAGACACGAGCGGCTCGGCGAGCACGCGCACTTATGCAATCATAACACTCGCACAAACTCGACTGTAAAATCAAAATAGTGCTTGCGGCGAGATCCGCCTTGTTTCGTAGTGGCTGATAATCATTTGGGAAGTTCCAAACAAAATGTCTGACAGCGATACTACAACGGAAATTAAGGATTATTGAAGGATGGCGAGCATCAGACAAGTTGGCTCAAGTTTTTTAGTTGGTATTTCTGGGGGAAACTGCTGATACACTAATTAGATTAAGTAACTAGCTAGCTAGTTACCTTGATAATTGTGTATCTGACTAGCTATCTTGCTAACTAAATAATGACCGAACAAACAAACGAATGATTGAACGAACAAACGACTGACCGACCGATCGAAAGACCAAACAACCTTCCTAATTACTTACCTACCTACCTACCTACCTGACTGAATGACTTACTAACTGACGAACTGACTGACTGACCGACTGACCGACTACCTAACTAAACACAGAGACTTAAAAAATAAAATGACTAACTAATTGAGTATCTATCTGTCCAACTAACACATCTATGGCATTACAAATGTCACGTTAGCATTAAGATAGCAGAGTTTCGTGAGACGACAAAATTATGTTTGGTTGTCTTTGGCTGTTTAAATACGTAATGTTGAATTTTCTTTCATTTTATGTTATTTGCATGTGTTGCTCCTCTGTGTGTGTTAAAAGTGTAGTTGTTTGAAGGTTTATAATTACTGTAATCTCAATGCTAATTCCAATTAGCCCCTCGCTGGCTTTTTCCATTTTTATTTAGCATTAAGATAACCGTCCCGTCCATTTTTGTTCACCGAAAGCCGGTCGCTGTGATGTCGCATTTTGGTGTTGGAAAGTGAAGAATGCATGGCAGCAACAGCCGCTCTCTACTTTGGGCAGGAGGTCGCTGCTATTTGCTGCTCGGCACAAAATAAAGGAGGTGACATTTGGTGAGCGACAATGCCAAACGGCCTCCACTACACGCACGCACGCACTGCATGATAGGTCCACACCGATAAGTTCATTCCGGACTATTCACAAGTGTCAAAATCTCCTAGTTGAGTGGATTGCTACACTTTAGAGCAAATAAAATTAAGTAGCCAACAAGACACTTTGGTACTACAAACTTCACTGCATGACCATGTCAATGCTAGAAATCTGAGACGAGTGTCAAAGTAGGGTCTCGAGCCTGGGTTCAGCTTTGAAGTGGGGATTGAAGAAGGCAAAGTCTTCAGGTTAGCGTTTCAAACGTTTAACACCAGCATTAGGGTTCAACCAAGAGTTCAAAGTCAGGTTGAAGGTTTCAAATTAGGGTTACACAACTGGGTAAGGGTTCCAAATAACTAGTAGGATTTCAAAGTAGGATTTCAAACGAGGGTTAGGGTTTAGGTTAGGGTTTTCCCCCTCCTTGAGCCATCACCTTATCGTGGTGGAGGGGTTTGTGTGTCCCAATGATCCCAGGAGCTAAATTGTCTGGGGCTTGATGCCTCTGGCAGGGTCACCCATGGCAAACAGGTCCTAGGTGAGGGACCAGACAAATCAGGGCTCCAGAAACCCCTATGACGAGTACAATAAATGGATTCAGGTTTCCCTTGCCTGGACGCGGGTCACCGGGGGCCCCCTCTGGAGCCAGGCCTGGGGGTGGGGCTCGAAGGAAAGCGCCTGGTGGCCACCCACGGGGCCCGGCCGGGCACAGCCCGAAAGGGTAACGTGGGTCCCCCTTCCCATGGGCTCACCACCTGTGGGAGGGGCCATAGGGGTTGGGTGCAGTGCGAGCTGGGCGGTGGCCGAAGGCGGGGACCTTGGCGATCCGATCCCCGGCTAAAGAAGCTGGCTCTAGGGACGTGGAATGTCACCTCTCTGGCAGGGAAGGAGCCCGAGCTGGGGTCGAGAAGTTCCGACTAGATATAGTCGGACTCGCCTCCACGCCACAGCTTGGGCTCTGGTACGAGTCCTCTCGAGAGGGGTTGGACTCACTTCCACTCTGGAGTTGCCCACGGTGAGAGGCGCCGAGCAGATGTGGGTATACTTATTGCTCTCGGCTCGGCAGCTGTATGTTGGGATTCACCCCGGTGGACGAGAGGGTAGCCTCCCTCCGCCTTCGAGTGGGGGGACGGGTCCTGACTGTTGTTTGTGCCGATGCACGAAACAGCAGTTCAGAGTACCCGCCCTTTTTGGAGTCCTTGGAGGGGGTGCTGGAGAGCGCTCCCGCTGGGGACTCCATCGTTCTGCTGGGGGACTTCAATGCTCACGTGGGCAATGGGAGGAACGGCCCCCCCGATCAGAACCCGAGCGGTGTTCTGTTATTGTGCACTTGGCACCAGGGCACCCTAGGTCACAATTCGATGATCGACTTTGTGGTCGTGTCATCGGACTTGCGGCCGCATGTCTTGGACACTCTGGGAAAGAGAGGGGCGGAGCTGTCAACTGATCACCACCTGGTGAGTTGGCTCCGATGGTGGGGGAAGATGCCGGTCCGACCTGGCAGGCCCAAACGTGTCCGAGTGGATCATGTTCCACGCCTCCTTTGCTGAGGCGGCCAACTGGAGCTGTGGCCGTAAGGTGGTTGGTGCCTGTCGTGGCGGCAATCCCCGAACCCGTTGGTGGAGACCGACGGTGAGGGATGCCGTCAAGCTGAAGGAGTCCTATCATGCCTTTTTGGCCTATGGGACTCCTGAGGCAGCTGATGGGTACCGGCTGGCCAAGCGGAATGCAGCTTTGGTGGTCGCTGAAGCAAAAATTCGGGCATGGGAGGAGTTCGGTGAGGCCATGAAGAAAGACTTCCGGACGGCTTCGAGGAAATTCTGGTCCACCATCCGGCGTCTCAGGAGCGGGAAGCAGTGCACCATCAACACTGTGTATAGTGGGGATGGGGCGCTGCTGACCTCGACTCTGGGACGTTGTGAGCCGGTGGGGAGAATACTTCGAAGACCTCCTCAATTCCACCGACACGCCTTCCCATGAGGGAGCAGAGTCTGGGTTCTCTGAGGCGGGGTCTCCTATCTCTGTGGTTGAGGTCACCGAGGTGGTTAAAAAGCTCCTCGGTGGCAAGGCCCCTGGGGTGGATGAGATTCGCCCGGAGTTCCTCAAGGCTCTGGATGTTGTAGGGCTGTCCTGGTTGACACGCCTCTGCAACATCGCGTGGACATCGGAGACAGTGCCTCTGGATTGGCAGACTGGGGTGGTGGTCCCCCTTTTTAAGAAGGGGGACCGTAGGGTGTGTTCCAACTACAGGGGGATCACACTCCTCAGCCTCCCTGGTCAGGTCTATTCAGGGGTGCTGGAGAGGAGGGTCCGTCGGGAAGTTGAATCTCAGATTCAGGAGGAGCAGTTTGGTTTACGTACTGGCCGTGGAACAGTGGACCAGCTCTACACTCTTAGCAGGGTCCTCGAGGGTGCATGGGAGTTCGCCCAACCAGTCTTCATGTGTTTTGTGGACTTGGAGAAGGCGTTCGACCGTGTCCCTTGGGGGGTCCTGTGGGGGGTGCTTCTGGAGTATGGGTACCGAACCCCCTGATATGGGCTGTTCGGTTCCTGTACGACCGGAGTCGGAGTTTGGTCCGCATATCCGGCAGTAAGTCGGACTCGTTTCCGGTGAGGGTTGGACTCCGCCAAGACTGCCCTTTGACACCGATTCTGTTCATAACTTTTATGGACAGAATTTCTAGGCACAGCCGAGGCTTAGAGGGGGTCCAGTATGGTGGCCTCAGTATTGCATCTCTGCTTTTTGCTGATGATGTGGTTCTGTTGGCTTAATCAAGCCGTGACCTCCAACTCTCACTGGAGCACTTCGCAGCCGAGTGTGAAGCGGCTGGGATGAGAATCAGCATCTCCAAATCTGAGACCATGGTCCTCAGTCGGAAAAGGGTGGCGTTCCCTCTCCAGGTCGGGGATGAGATTCTGCCCCAAGTGGAGGAGTTCAAGTATCTCAGAGTAGAGCCGCTGCTCCTTCACATCGAGAGGAGCCAGATGAGGTGGCTGGGGCATCTGATTCAGATGCCTTCCGGACGCTTCCCTGGTGAGGTGTTCCGGGCACGTCCCACCGGGAGGAGACCCCGGGGATGACCCAGGACACGCTGGAGAGACTACATCCTTCGGCTGGCTTGGGAACGCCTCGGGATCCCCCCGTAAGAGATGGAAGAAGTCGCTGGGGCGAGGGAAGTCTGGGCGTCCCTGCTAAAGCTACTGCCCCCGCGACCCAACCTCGGATAAGCGGTAGAAAATGGATGGATGGATGGTTAGGGTTTCAAAATAAAGTTTTAAGACAGGCATGGCTTTCAAAGTAGGGGTTTAAACCATGTTTCAGGTTTCTCAAAAGGAGTGGGGTTTTAATGTGGTGTTTTTAGTCAGGATTATGGTTTCACACCAGGGATAGGGCTTCAAATGAGCGTTTCAAGTCTTGGTTAGTATTCTAAAGTAGGGATTTAAGACTGGCTTAGGGTTTCAAAGAAGAGATATTTTGGAAAATGTAATTTAAGGACGCATTTTAAAACTGAACTAAGAATGTGAAATGATCTCTCATAATGACTCATGACTGCATAAGCAAGCCTGTGTGCATTTCAACACATCAATAATGCATGCTGGGAACCATTTGAAGGATCAATAACACACGCACACACACAGCCTGTGGGTAAGATGAAGCTGATGCTGGCAAAGTCTTCCACTCCAAATGCTTCAAATGAAACCCCATGAAAAAGGCGTCTTGTGGAACAAAAGCAGGTTGCCAGCACGGTTCAGGTTCCCATAAAAAGGGGGACATCCTTCACGATGGCGAAGAGGGAGGTGGGGGCGCCTAAATGTGTCGCGCTTCACCGCTTAATGACTGACGGGCGCTGATTTACGGCCACTGCAGTGCCGTCACCGCCGCCTGCGACAAATGACTTCATAAGGCACGCAGCCTGGCAATATTTCCATTATTTTACATGATGAAAAAGGACGACCCTAACAAGCGGGTTTACATGCAAGAACGTAAACGACGTGCATCGCGGCAGTGTCGTCGGGTCTTTTCTCCACACCGTCATGACAACAGGCTCTCGATCGATACGCAATTAAAAAGCGGCTTAAAATGGACGCGGCAGTCACGATAATCATGTTAAACAATCAAAAATCATTTACGAGTGAGATGCTTCAACATCGCATTAAACGCTCTTTCAGAAAGTGCAACGAGAGTAGGGTTTCAAGACAGGGTTAGGATTCCAAACATGGGTTAGGGTTTCAAAGTAAGGGTGGGTTAGGGTTTCAACATCGGGTTTGGGTTTCAAGTCAGGGTTAGCGTTTAGGTTTCAAGCCCAGGTTAAGCTTCCATACATTGGCTGGGGTTTCAAAGTAGGGTTAGAAGTCTGGGTTCGGGTTTCAAACAAGGGTTTGGGTTTAAAATTAGGCTTTCAAAGAATTACTCGTGTACGCCGCTTCTGGCAAAATGAGGAGCTAGCAACATGTTAGCTTGACATTAGCATGGGGGAGGCACACGAGCAATCTATTGGGCAGGGAGGCTAACCACAAAACGTTCCAGGCCAGGAGAAATCGCACACACTCGCGCAGACTCACAAATGCTCACACACATACACCACATACTCATTTACAAACACACACACACACACACACTCACACACCCACCACAGTAGAGTGTTGACTGTTGTTCCCGGTTGCCATATTGAAAGATGATCCCCGCACTTTATTCAAATGACGAAGAGCCTTCAGGCTCTCGCTCAGTCACGCTCATTAATAATTCATTGACATAATGAGTCAAATATTAATAATACAAAGAGCCATCTCCCGGTTTGGCGCCGATAAATGTTCGATTGGCTGGCGACCAGTTCGGGGTGTACCCCGCCTCTCGCCCGAAGATAGCTGGGATAGGCTCCAGCACGCCTGCGACCCGCGTTAGGAGAAGCGGAATGAAAGACGAATGAATGAATGAATAGAAGTCCGCCAGGAGCCGCTCGGTCATTTTCACATTGGTGCTTAAATTTCTTTTTCATTTCATAGCGGATGGATTTGGAAACACCAAAAAGAGGAGAAATTGCAGAGAACAGACGTGAGGCCTGGAATGCAGTATAGAAGCGCTTGGGATTTGATTTTAATGGAGTTTCTATTTTTGGACAAGTTTCCTATCAATGCATTTTTTAAATAAGAAGACAGTCAAATGCAGGTTTTAATGAGCCGCTTTGAACGACATTTTAAAGCATTTTTCTAACAAAAAAAGCAAGAATTTACATTGATCACACTTAAAAACGACTTATCAACGAAAGCAAATAAAAATGCACATTTGTGTTGTAAAATTCAGACTGAGGCCCCTTCAAGGACTAAACCCAAAGGTGGAATGTCGACTTGTGTGCTTTTCAATTCAGGCCTGCGAAATCAGCGCGAACACCTGTGTTTTATACGGCAGATGATAAAACGGTGGCATTCTACTCCACTGTCGACGCCCCTTCCTGGCTGTTTATGCTTTGAATAAAAAACGCGGCCCTTAAACGCATCTTATCTCAGCGTCCATAGTGAGGTGGAGGGTTAACAACTCCAGCAAGCTGGAAAAGACTTCGGGAAGATAATTTTACATCCCGCAGGCCACAGGACATTAGCTGATATTGCTCTGCGGGAGTAAAGCCTGCTATTTGGAGGCATGTTTTTAAATTTTGTTTCTTTTTTATCTCAACTCAGGATTCACACGCACAACTTTACCCGCATTCGCCCCGCAGATGCGTCAGCAGAGAATTAAAGGCTGACAGATGTGTGGTAACGTGGCAACTGATCATTCCTATCACATCTCCCGCTTGGCCGCGGGTCTCCCAATGGGTGACACACACTGCCAGGCTCGACTAAACGAATGATGAAAGCCAGCCAGATGGGAGCGGAACAACAGCTTTAGGAAAATGAGAAGGAGGGGAAACAAAGTGTGCAATTGAATGTCAGGCAAAGTCAAAGAGAGCACGCCATTTCATCCGCCACTGAGCTCAATTCCACAATGGAATAGACACTCCAGTGATCAGGAAACTCCTAAGATCACTGAAAAAACCCATTGCCACCGAGCTCTTCAGGGCAGTTGAAGACGTGAGAGACCGTGATGTGTCTTACGTTTGTAGGCAACATAGCAATAGTCGTGTCGCAGAGAAAGTTGACAAGGTAAACAACGTCTTTATTACAAGAAAAGTTTTTTTCTACACCTTTAGGTACCCTACCACTGCCTGCTACTGAAACGATTGGTTGTGGACAGAGGACAGATGAAAAGCTGAACCGTAAGGATCAACTGTTGCGCTACACTTTGATTATATTGCATTTGTTGTTATCGTGTACAAAAAGTCTTCTTCCTACAAGCCAAAAACCCAACAAAGAATTTGACATCAGTTTCATTGGAGACTCTAAATAGTTTCCGAGGTGTTATTTATGACCATAAGCCCTTAATCTATCATGGTCGTTTTGACTGCTCTACTCCCTTCTCGTGTAATGGATTATCTACAAAGCGCACTTGTGTGCATGCCTTTGCAATTTCTCCTGGACTGGTACTGTTTGCGGTTAGTCTCCTTCCCCACCAGATTGTCTTGCATGCCTCCCGCATGCTAATGTCACGCTAATATGTTCTCCTCACTTTGAAGCGGAGTCTGCTAGTACTTCCTGCTTATAAACCCTTACATCGCTACCCTAATTCCGAACCCTTCCATCATGACCCTTTACAACGGTTGGCAATGAAAACGCAAAATCCCAAAAGGTTTGAAACAGAACAGCACTTGGATGGGGATGATTTCTCTTTGTGTACACAGTGGTCATCCTACAGTCCAAAAACCCTTCAACCCTAACCCTACCCTTGCAATGACTTCTCTTTGAACACATTCTTTTTCCCACAGTCCATAAACGTGAATCCTTAACTTCTGATCACCCTTCGGCTGGTCAAGGGTGCTTACCACGTTTATGTCAGCTGGGATAGACTCCAGCTTCCTTGTGACCATGAACAGTAGATGTGGAAAAGAAAATGTATGGAATCCCTGCTTTGGCGAACTAAGTCAAGCCAGCAAGTTCCACGTGATCAGTGACATCAACTCCCAGGGGGTTACTTGAGCCTCGACCGCGTGCCGATTGACATGTAGATGGACTGGTGAGTTCACGGTGACATAACTTTGTGACGGATGAGGGCCGTTTCTCCAAGGTCACAACGCCAATTTTTTACCTCCGCTGTGAACGCACTGGAGGGGAAGATTAATGTGGCTTAATAAAGCCCTCTTAGTTATGACACGGAGTTCCAATAAAAGCCAGAGGTTAACGTGTGTTTGTGCAGCACTTTGCCCCTCCACCGTTCATTAAACAGCTTCAAACATTTCAGACAGTCAACTGTGGTAACTAGTAGGCGAATGGCAAAATTATCTTTTTAACTGTTTTGGATCCTGTGTTATTTGATTTCATTGCAATGGATTTCACGAGCACTAGGTTATTGGAGCTTAGTCTTTCATGGCTTATCACGACTAACTCACCTGACTCAGCCAATGCATTGCATTCATGACTAACTTTTCTGGCAGTGTCAATGTGAAACATTGTTACTCCTAACTAACTTAACTATGTCAGTGTGACACACTCCTGACTAGCTCCACTGACCATGGCAACGTGACACTGTTACTACTGACTAACTCTACTGTGTCAATGTGAGACACTCACAACAAACTCTAATGATCCTGTCAGCGTGACACGTTGTTACTCATGATTGACTTAGCTATGTCAATGTCTCACATAGTAACTAACGAAAATGTGTGCTATTCGCGGCAAATATTGTTCCCGAACCCCCCGTGAATAGCAAGGGTTGACTGTACAGTCACTTTACTGCACTGTCGGAAAAAAATCCCAACGCTTACCCCCTGGTGAGTCGCGCTTGTCACCGCCGCCTGCTTAGCGTCGGGCCAATTGGCCTTTTACAGCCGAATACCACGCCGGCCACGGCTCCGCAAACTGGGAAATCAGGCAGGGATACACAAAAGGTCAGCGGCTGACAGGACCAAGACATATTGTGCCCTGAGGAGATCCTCGGAGAGGTGCGGTGGTTTTAGCCATTTCACCCTCCCTGGCTCACACGCGGCGGGGAAAATTGCCATTAGCATTCAAGGACAACAGTCACGCTTCAAAAGTCATTTGAATAGGCTGAGATCTCTTTGGCTTTCAGCCGTTGTTAATGAAAATTGCCCCGGGTGATGGCAGAGTGTGAGTTTGTTGTCAAGGAGTGAGAGAGTGTAGAGTTTTGGACATTGTTTGGGGCATTGATTGCCTTAAACAGTGCTTCAAAAATCAATATGAGAGAGTGCCTGTGGAAAATGAACTGAAGTTACAGTTGAACATTAAACATTAACCAAAAATGCAAGTCAAACCAAAGAATGCACTTACAATGGATCTGATGTGCAGTAAAATAGGCTTGAGACACCAGCTTCAAGTGGATTTCAAATTAGAATCACCAAGAATGACACACTGTCACGATACAAGCGTCACAAGGAAAAATAAGTGTCTGTCTCGGATACCTGCGTCCTTTCGAGGGTATTTGGGTAAATTCCCCTGTAGGAGTTCGTCAAAGTACGAGCCCTGGAAATGACACAAAATGGCTGATTTCCTGTTCACTTTTGGACATTGTTACTTGAATATTTTTTGTGTTTGTTGTTATGATAGACATGGTCAATAAATGTAGTTGCCTGGGGCTGATTTTCTCAAAATTAAATTGATTTGTTAGCAGACTTAGGTTCTACCGTTATTGCTCCATTTTTTTTTTCCATTCCCCCCCAAAGAAAAACTGTTAAAAGTGTTAACATGCCACCTTTTTTTTTTTTTTTTTTTTTTTTTTTAGGACAGAATGGCTGCCCATCGCAACTTTTACACTGCACATCTTAGATACTAATAAACATCCTTTTCACTGCTAACATCTCAGCTGCACACCAGAGCGCCACCTACAAGAGGTCATTTCTTTTATGATGACAATCCAAAAAAAAAAAAGGATTAACTCAAATCAGTGCGAAGTGTCACGATGTTACACGACACTCAACTTGTTGCTAATTAATAAATTTTTGGGTGCCATCGGCTTTGAACGTAACACAATGACACAAGACCTCAAAAAACAACAACACAATTTTACCATAAAAGCTAAACTACTTATAGATTGTAAATTCCAACAGTTCCACTCCAGCACTGTAGATGGCAGTAAATGTTTTTTTAGAATTTTGGTGGAAATTGGTTACTGCAGAATACCAGGTGTTTATTTGAGAGAGGCCTTTAAGTGGCATTTGTCCGTTGATTTTGTTTATTTGTTTCTTTTGCAGATGCTTGCCATTTTAGAGCGAGCATGACTTGGTAGTTAGATACACTGGTCTGGTAACATTAGTCAGTACGTTAAGTTAGTTATATTAGGTTGTTACGTCCATTATTTACATGAGTTATTTTAGGTGGTTAGCTACGTTAGTTATTTAGTTTGTTAGTTACTTTAGCTGGTTAATTACCTCAGCTAGTTATGTTTGCTAGGTTAAGTGGATACATTTGAAGAGTCAAACTTCACACCACCAAAGGAGATGATGTCCTTTTCCATCCTTTCAACAGGCCTTGTGCAGAAAAAAATTAAAACGATCCATTTCAATTGCAGCTTTGACGTTTCATGTTTCGTGTGGGTGTTGAAAGATCATCATTCATTCAGACAAATGTCCTGTCGCTTTTTAAATTTTTAGTGTGGAGAGCACAATTAGGGTGTATTAACAAGCCCCAGCCATACACCCACACATGCAGGTCGTTGAATATCAATGTCAATGTCAAGTGAAGTACCGCTGCGACGCCATCTCGACGCTCTCGTTGGAGAGCAAATGACCGAGTGGAGGTAAGTGCTCCACACTTTACCATTCAGTCAACATTTGCTGCTAGTTTGCGGTGTGCCCACATGCATTTCACTCTTGTGTTAGCCGACACAAACAATAGCTTAAATGATGACTACAAAATTTCAATTCAAATTTAAAATCAATAAAGTACAACCCACAAAGTGCAAAGAGCAGCGGTGAGGAGGAATTAAAAGAAATTAAAATCTAAAAAAATCATAATAAACAAATAGGTTTTCAAAGTACATAAACATAATTATGGATCTGGTATGATAAAAACAATGCTAAAACCAAAACAATGTGAACACCAGCACACCAACATCTTTGATGTGTGCCAAAATGAGAAGAAGGATATGTTTAATGCTGTTTATTGTGTGTGATAAAAGCATTCCTGCTAATACATTTCAATTAGCGCTAATTGATTGTTTTTCCTGTACAGTAACACACGATGGACTCTTTTTGGTCAGCGTGAAAACGTTCAGCTTCTCATTTCACGTTGATTTTCAGAGGATATGACCTTTTTGATATAACCTTTTAAATATGCCCGACACGGCATGATGACTTGGCATCTTGTTGAAAGAATGTGGGCCACAGAGTGACTGACATTTTCAACCTCATCCGCCACTTTGAGTTTCACAATGACAATTAAACCCCAAATGCATTTTTAGCTGCACTTTAATTCATCACCCTTTCTTAGTTAATGATTTAGCTGTGATTTCTGCTAGTAAGCTATGTTAGCTAGTTGATTTGATAAGCTGGGAACGTTAAGTTACACTAGCTAGTTACGTTAGCTAGGGACATACTGTAAGCTAGTCAGTGATGTTAGTGTTCTATATCATACTTTTTAGTTACATTAATTTAGCTAGTCAGTTTTATTAGTGACTTGTGGTATTTAGTCACATTACATTAGTTAGTTTCCCTATGTTAGCTGGTTAAGTTACATTAGCTAGTTCATCACCTTGGTCATTTTAGCTGGTCAGTTACAGTAGTATGTGACATTAATCAGTCATTTATGTTGTTAGTTGGGTTAATTACTTTATCTAGTACTTGCATTGGTCAACTTAGCCCATTAGTTAGGTTAGTTAGTGTACTGTAAAACCCCATTAAAAAAACGAACACTTGAAATCAGTGATATTATTAAAAATAAACAGCAAAAAAGCGGGGTTTATTGTAATACCTCCACATAGACACAAAGAATACACACTGAAGAAGAAGAATTAACAAGCTTTTTCTTCCTGGGATGTAAGTCAATGAGCGTCATGGCGACCGCTGGCGAGCTGCACAGCAACGTCGACAACAGTAGCTGGAGTGAGATGAACTTACTAAAAAAACAAAACACAAAACAACAACAACAAAGGGTCAACGCAATTAACCCACTAGATGTGCTTACCACGCCGCCATGACACAATAGCTGCTGGCTTTAATTGGTCACGCCGCCAGAGGGCTGTTTGTTGGCGGCGTGGAAAGGGCAGCGCCGAGGTGTCGTGTAAACACAGAATTACGCGCTAATTAATTAACTGAGCAAAATTCAATTACACGGACGAGTCGAGTGCAGCACAATGAGAGAAATGGAGAGAAAAAGCGTAACGTACTGTACTCAGCAAAAACAGCAGCGGGATGTGTTCTCCTCAGTAAAAGCAGGGAAATCATGAATATTAAAATATATATCCATCCATCCGGCGGCACGGTGGCCGACTGGTTAGAGCATCAGCCTCACAGTTCTGAGGAGTGGGGTTCAATCCCCGGTCCCGCCCCTGTGGAGTTTGCATGTTCTCCCCGTGCCTGCGTGGGTTTTCTCCGGGCACTCCGGTTTCCTCCCACATCCCAAAAACATGCATTAATTGGGGACTCTAATTTGCCTGTAGGTGTGAATGTGAGTGCGGATGGTTGTTTGTTTGTATGTGCCGTACGATTGGCTGGCAACCAGGGTACACCCTGAACTGGTTGCCAGCCAATCGCAGGGCACATACAAACAAACAACATTCGCACTCACATTCACACCTACAGGCAATTTAGAGACTTCAATTAACCTACCACGCATGTTTTTGGGATGTGGGAGGAAACCGGAGTGCCCGGAGAAAACCCACGCAGGCACGGGTGTACCCCGTACATGCAAACTCCACACAGGCGGGGCCGGGGATTGAATCCCGGTCCTCAGAACTGTGAAGCAGACGCTCTAACCAGTCGTCCATCGTGCCGCCTAAAATATATATGTGCATATTTTTTATAAATCAGACAGAATTTTTATTTTATAAATAATTAAATAAATTCAACTAATTAAAAAAAACTGCAGTAAAATTCTGACTATCTCGGAAAAAAATCAGACACAAAAAGATTACAACTTCCATTACGTCTTCTGTCAGGTTTTTTTCTTGAAAAAAAAGCGACTTTATAATGACTTTGTAATTGTAATTTTTCAGGATAAATCATATTTATTGATAAAAAAGATTTTTTTTAAATAAAAAGTCGGAATCTTGGCATGATTTCTTATTGCTGCCGAGAAGAGTTGTATTTTCTTTGACAAATACGTATGAGAACAATGAAATATTTTGAGGTAAAAAAAAAAAAAAGGAAGCTTTCTTTTCTAGACAAAAGTGATCAGCCTTCGACTTTTTCCAACTCTTAATATTTTATAACATTCCAAGATAAATTGTGTTTATATATAAAAAGTTGGGGGAGGGGGAGGAGGGTTTGATAAAAACAAATCTGTGACTTTTCTTCTTCTGCTGAGAACAGTTGTATTTTCTTTGAGAAAAAAAGTTATTTTACAAAAACAAAAGAAAAAAAAGGAAAAGTAATATTAAAAAAAAATCTTATGACTTTTACTCTAATTTTTTTTGTCATATTTCGATAAATCATATTGTTTAGTTAAAAAACATTCCATAGAAAAAGTCAAAATCTTTTTTTCAAACTTTATTCATTTTGATTATTTATTTAAAAGTGTAGATAAATTATATACTCTACAATTAACAATGCATATGTCGATATTTATGATTTTGCTACTTTGAATGAATTCCACATGAACATAAACAACTAAACATGCATACATGTATGCGTGTGTGTGTATGAATCTAAATGAAGTTGGTGTAACGTGTTTGCAGTCCAGTAATAGTTTATCACAAAGTGTTTACACATAAAATATGGCAACCACATTTTAAGTGTTGTTGTTGTGGGCATAATGTGCCAAAGTGTGATGGAGGGAGCAGAGAAGCAGATTAGCGCCGTGTTGATATTCATCTCCACCGCTCATCTCATTCTAATGGCGAGCCCGGCGAGACTGCAGGCACGCTGTGTGTGCTTTCTATCATGAAACGCAGTTCAAGTGAGTTCTCTTCATAATGCATCAAACACATGCATGCACATGTTTGACTTTTGATATCTGGCTTTTTTCCGAGCCCGCCCGGCTGCAGATAGTTGGGGAGGCGGCACATGTAAAATGCATGACTCCTTCATGCATGGATACGTGCTGCCGACCGATCCGTCAATCATCGCAAGGAGAGATGGATGACGCCGCTTTGACAAATATCGTTCTTATTTCCGCATCAATGCATGGAAAGAAGATCTTTTTTTTTCTGTAATGCCATTGCTAAACAATGCTAAAATACATATTTTTGAACAGCAAACGTATTTCTTCCGTGTCTATGTTTCTGATTTAATATATGTCATGTCATGTAATCTACTCTGTCGCACACAATGACAAAGTCGCACACAATGACAAATGACACACAATGACAAAGTTTTTGTCATTGTGTGTCATTTGTTGCAATTTAGCATCTCCCATCGTTCTATTAGCGGCGGTACTAGAAGTGGTAGCAATCACACAAAAAATCTCAAGGACAAATTTGTCTTAGCACGTGGAAATGTCCCCAATATCCTGCTTCAAACTAAAATGGCAGACTTCCTGTGTCCTTTTGGGCCTGGCTTCTTGAGACTTTTCTGTGGGTTTACTGGTGATAGACATGTCTACCAAATTTCAGGTTGCTCGGGGAAACTGGCTTCCTGGAAAGGCCAAATGAGCCAAGAATGTCCCGCTCCAAACCAAAATTTCACCCATGGCTTCGTGAGACTTTTTGGTGGATCTACTTGTGATAGACATGTCTACCAAATTCCATGATGCTAAGTCAAACTAGCCTCAGGGACTGAATCTTGCCAAAATTCAAAGAGGTGCTACATAGCCTATTTTTTTACATTTTAAACAGGAGGAACATACCTGCTAAACTGTGTTTGTGCATAAGAAAGCCTTCAAAATGGCGCAATTTTCATCCGCCTAATCATATCTTCAAAGAAAATAGAAGAGTTGTACCAAGGAGTTACACTGAAAGGAGTATATTGTAGTTGTTCTAACAAACAGGGCTGCCACTGTTACACTTATTGTTTTGACTCGCATACATAGTCATAGGTTTCCTCCCCTTATTGTGGCGTTTCAGCTGTCAAAGTTCAAAGCGGGTGAGCATTTCTCGTCTCTTTGAAAAGAAAATGTACATTGGCGTGTGAATTGTAAATGTGACTGACATGGCGTCCCAATTGAAATGCAATTGCGCGCGTCATGCAAACGCCGACAGAACCACATCTCAGTAAACATTTTTAATTTCTGATGGCTGACGGCTGTAGTGCTTTTTGCCGAGGCTTCCTCGCTTGTCGATTGGCTCGTGGAAAAAAAAAAAAAAAAAAGTTTTGATTATTTTAACAGTTTTTTTACCTAAAATTGGTTAATTAAAATGTATATATTCATTTTAAAAATTATTTTATCTCATTAAATTACTGATTTATTCATTGTAAATAATTCAATAAAAAGTTGTGAAATATTTTTTAATAAATTAAAACATTTTTATTTTATTTTATTGTTGGTCAATTAAGTCAAGTCATTAATTAAAAATGATAAAACAAAAAAAATATTGTATTAATCAAACAATTTTATGTTTACATTATATATTTTTTTATTTGTTTTCTTAAATCATTGGTTTATTGCGGCACGGTGTACGACTGGTTTGAGCGTCTGCCTCACAGTTCTGAGGACCGGGGTTCAATGCCCGGCCCCGCCTGTGTGGAGTTTGCATGTTCTCCCCGTGCCTGCGTGGGTTTTCTCCAGGCACTCCGGTTTCTTCCCACATCCCAAAAAAAAAAAAAACATGCTTGGTAGGTTAATTGACAACTCTAAATTGCCCGTAGGTGTGAATGTGAGTGCGAATGGTTGTTTGTTTGTATGTGTCCTGCGATTGGCTGGCAACCAGTTCAGGGTGTACCCCGCCTCCTGCCCGATGAAAGCTGGGATAGGCTCCAGCACGCCCGCGACCCTAGTGAGGAGAAGTGGCTCAGAAAATGGATTGATGGATGGCATTGGTTTATTACTTATAATTAAGTTTACTATAAATAATAAAAAAATGAGAATATGATTACATTAAATGAACTATTTCACATTTACATTTATTTAATGCTGTAAATAACAAAAATGAAAATGATTTATGACTGCATAATTAAAATACACTCAAATATTACATTAAAACATTTTTTAATTATTAAATCATTAGTTAATGAATTATATTCAACTTAGTTATGAATAATAAAATAAAATGTGAATAATCACAATTAATGTGTTAAATCATTGTTTATTTATAAATAAAAATAAGAATATGATTGATAATTTTATTATTAAAATAAGTGATTTTACATAAACAGATACTTTCTATTTTATTAAATCATTGGTTTGTTAATAATAATTAACATTGAATTATAAATAAATATAATAATAAAATACAAAATGAGATTTGATTATTACATTACTTTCAGTAGTTTCTATACACGACAAAATCCCCCAGAAACAATATCCTTTTCCTTAGTGCTCTGCTATGTCATAACATTCGCAGTATGTAGTTGTTTCCAATGTGTGGTCTCGTCGCATGGATGCTAACAGAAAGCGGAAGTGGTCTCGCTGCTGGAAACAGTCAGAGTAAGTGAGAGCACATCAGAATCAAAGGGGCCTCAAACTATATGCAAGCAAAACCCTGGCCGCCTGTGAGCGTATTTCCACGATTTTTTACCACTGATAACCCCCCAATGCTGGCTTTGAAGCTCACTGTGAGGGTGAAAGCGCCTCTAAATCCAGCCAAGAGTGCTTAAGAGCTTTTTGAGCAGGGAGAAAGACGCAAAGGGAATGTAGAGCAGTCGCAACCGTCTGCTGACAAGCGCTCGGATTCCCAGTTGAATGATCAACTCTCCTTTTTAAAAATCCTTTTAGTCACGCCTACAATGGCAGTCCACAAACACGCAAAGAAACATGCGTTTTTTCACAGGTTTACCCTAGACGGCAAATGTTTGTGGGAGACTGTGTCTTCTCTTATACACAAGATCTCTGGTGTGTGGGGGATTTAGCTTGGGATGCTAATTGGACGAGCGCATGTTAAGTTGGAAGAGATGAAGTTGGGAACACAGCAGTACGCTAAACACGATAGCACAGATAAAATCATTAGAACTTCATGTGACCGCTAATGTAAAACCACCCATAAGCGACGGCTACCATGTAACTGTTATCCGATAACATGTGAACACTAAAGTATGACTGCTAATGTGACCGTTAACATATGAATGCTAACATCTGACTGTTAACATGTGAAGCGCTAACATTATTTACACCATGTGGCCAAGAACATGATTGCTAACCACTAACGCTAACAAATGACTGCTAACATGTGCCCTTAAATAACATGCTGACCACTAACAGTTTATGACTCACCATTAACACGACTGCTAACATATGCCCGCTAACATGTGAATGATAACGTGACCGCCAACAGTTTATTATTAACTGTTAACAAATGACTGCTAACATGTGCCTGCCAGCATGTGTATGCTAACATTTGACCACTACTAACGTGTTCATTAACCACTAACACATGACCAGTTGCTAAGCACTAACATGACGGTTGACTTTTGACTGCTAACATGTAACCACTAACGTGACTGCTAACATGTGTTCACTAACTACTAGCACATGACCAATTGCTAAAATGAGACCACAAACTTGACCCTTACCATGGAACCTCTCACATGTGATTTCTAACATATGATTGTAACATGTGACATCTAACATGGGACTATTAGTACGTGACCAACTGACTTGAACAACTGCTACAATGTGACCAACTGCTAACACATGACCCATTCCTAATATGTGACTCCAACACATGGCCAATAGCTAACATGACTACTAACACATGACCGACTGCTAACACAACTATTAACATGTGACCTTTAACACGTGAGTGACTGATAACACGTGACCAACTGCTAACATGTGACTGCTAACATACGAATGCCAACACGTGACTGCTAAAATAGCTTGTTATTAGCAAACATAATCCAATGTGTCCTTGTTTGAGGTCAATATGTCCATTGTGTGTTGTTGTACACATGTGATGTTGTGCTGATCAATGTAGATATTTGCTTTAAGCTTAATTGCTGGCGGTTGCTCCCGAGGTTTGTCAAATCATCTTGGTATGAGATTACAGCTAATTTGATCAAAAGGCCTCTTGGCTAAAAGTGCTTGGCTCAGCAAAGCAACAGAGGAAAAAAAAAAAATTACAATCATCTGTGAGAGATTTATGGACGTGGACTGCAAATAAACTCACACCAGGGAGTCAATTCTTCACGCACTTCACGACGACGCAAAATTAGCATCGGAAGCATCCAATTGGGTGGTGGGAGGACTCCTGATGAAGTGACTCCTCATTCTGACACTCGGCAGCCATCTTGTAATGACAGACACCATTTTTCATAATTCAGCCTGGTGATTACAAACGGCCGTCATGATTGATGAAGCTCACCGCTGGCCAGTGTTAGCGCATTGAATGCTCTCCACTTCCTTCCGGGGACATTCGGAAGAGCTTCGCAATTATTACATGTCAAATGCTCGTATGACTTATGTATGACTCACATGAACATGCGTCAAAATATTGACATAACTGACACCTAATGCTGCATTCCAGGCCAGTAGAAAATGTCCCACTTGGAGCTAAAACCTATCTGATCCCGTTATAAGCTTTATTTTGGTATTGTTTTCTAATAGTACCATAGTAACAGTATGTGAACCTGTGACCATTAATCTCTAACATGTGACCACTAACATGTCCCCGCAAACATGTTGATGCTAACATGCAACCGCAAAGATGTGACATCTAACATTTGACTGTTAATCGCTCACATGTGCTCTCTTATGTGTTATTACTAATGTGACCGCTATCATATGACTGCAAACATGTGCATGCTAACTTCTCACCATTAATATGTGTATGCTAACATATGACTGCTAATTTATGACCGGTAACTAGATGCCGACATGTCATTGCTATCATGTGAACACTAACACGTGGCTGCGAACTTTGTGACTGCTAACTGCTAACAGTTTACTACTAACCGCTAATAAATGACTGTGAGCATGTGACCCCTAAGCTATGAATGCTAAAAGCTAACAATTTATTACTAACCTCTCACACATAAACGTTTACGTCACTTTTAACATTTGTTAACCGCTAACAGTTTACGACTAACTGTCAACAAATGACTGCTAACGTGTGCCCACTAACATGTATGCTAACATGTGACAGCTAAGCGCTATCAGTTTTGCTACTACCGTTAACAAATGACTGCTAATACATGTATGCCAACATGTGACTGCTAATATATGACCGCTAACAAGTGACTGCTAACATATAAAAAATATAAAAATTGGATATATGATTGTCATTGGTTAATGGGATATTTAGTCTTCATAATTCCATGGTCTCAGCTCTGTGAACAAAAACATTTGTGCCTGAAGACGACTTTTTTTTGTGGCTCATTGCGCCAAAACAACAAAAAGCGTATGACATTATCTGTATGCTAATGTGTATGTGGACGGACTACAGTATTAGAGGCAGCACGTCGCCGACTCAGCCAGAGAAAAGTCAGTGTCAACGATGCTCGCTCGCCCCGCTGCGTCTTATCAATTTAGCCTTTCCCCAGTCGCGCCCTATCAGAAGTAATTATCTTTATTCTCAGGACCTCGCACCGCTCAGCTTTTTAATTTTTTTAAAAATATGATCTGTTATCTGGTGTTGACTGGCATGTAGGATTTATGTCATTTATCGGTCAGCTAACAGCCAACCCAATATGGTTTCTATCTCTATCACGACTCTTCATGCGCACGTGGACACCATTATCGGCTACTCCAAAGGATCATGGGAGTCACGGCCTTCTGGCAACATGCTTGACAGTACTCACGCTACAAAAACTGTGCTTATATGCTCTCTTGGATCATCATATTTACTAATATTTATACAATAAGAGCAAATAACAGCCAAATAATCTCAAACGATAAAACTGACTGAATCGGAGGTGCCTGTTAGCTGGTTAATAGAAGTTAATTGACTTAGAAGCACAATAGTAGAAACTAGAGGCTAAATTGACTTAAATGTGTAATTGCCAGTATAATCCAAAAATAATTTATACATTATTTATAATGTTGGTACTTTAAAATACAATTGAATAAAAAATGTTTCGCTTTATTAATTTTCATTTCGATGACTGGAATGATGGTGAAATGGGAGTCTCTTGTAGCAGATGCATCTTTAGAGTCTGATGTGTTTCCTTGCTGACAATGTGCCTTTATGCTCGCTTCCATTCGGCTGATGATTATTTTCCTCTCCTAATTGCAGCGCGCCACTTCCTGTCACTTTAATCACCATAATAAGCTCCGGTGTTCAATTAATGGCTTTTGAATGACACAAACAGCCTAATTAGCAACAACAGCGCGATAACGACCGACACGATGAAGACGAGGACGTCTTTTGGCGAAAATGTCACGCAATGTCCTCTCTCGGCGACATATAGATTGTGTACGGGCCACGTTCAATTGTCATATTGGTCAACGGCACTTGATCCCTCACTAATTTCGTCATCGCTCATGCTGTCTCTGACTAGAGCGTAGTTCAAATGAGCTCAGCCGTTTGACGCTGATTTATTCCGCCTCGCCCCTCGGCCTAGCCAGCCTTGGGAAGAAAAAAACATCAGTCAGCATCAGTTGTGCCAAACTGTCCTTGTCGTAGAAGAGCTCGCAAATAGCGATTGGGACTGAAGTGAAAACTCAGCTGTGCTTCCTCTTATGGTTGACATTTATCCCGACCAATGTGTGGCTGACAACTAGGCAACAAAATTAACAAATCGGCAGAGCTGGCTTTTAGGATTGGCATGTAGCCTAGCCAATAACTGACCGACTGAAGACCGGATGTGAAAACTGTAATAATATGCAACATAGAAATAGGCTTCTCTTTTCAAATTATGCAAGTTTCCATCTAAAGAGTTTAAGTATGCCAAATATAATTAGACCTGTTCATCAAAACAAGCTGAATTATAACTCCGGGCCAAAATGGACTGAAACAGATCTGTGTAATTGCCAGTATGATTTATACTTGTTTTTACTTTGAAATGCCCTTGAATAAATGAGTCTTTCCTTTGTTAACAATAATATTTCAAAACCGACATCAGCGCTCGCCTCCTTGCCGCTTCATAAATAATTTTGGATGCGATGTGACAGATTGTCAGTCGGTGCATAAAGAGCGAAGCGGCCTTGAATGCTTAAACCAAGGCCTTTGCCGTGCCCGTCTGTTGTTGCGCAGGCCGTAAATAAGACTCTACGGGGGGGGGCAGCTCGTCACCTTTTTGCACAAAGAGAAACTTGCCCAAATGAAACCACCCTTGACCCGAGGACGTCGGTTCATTCCCACAGAGGTCTTAAAAGCACTCACGCGCTGTACTTAAGTCGAAGTACAGAAACCAGTGGCCACCACTTTGGGGGCTCGACTTGATCTGATTCAAGCAATATCTGTCGATCCATTAATTTGACTGTCTTTTTTAAAATATTCTCATTCATGGTATGGCAGACTCGATCCTGCAGCAGAATGAGAGATTAAAATGCGAGGAAAACGTAATCACATTATCCAGGCAGATGGCACCTTATAATCTTCTACACACAGGCGCTGTCAAAGCATCTAAATGTCTGACTGTTTCACGGCAGTGACACAAAAAAAAAGCACAACAGAACATATTTTAATTACTGATCTGCGTAAACATGACTGACAGGGTGCTGCTGATTAGTAATTGAAGAATGTACCACTTGTTGGCTGGAGGGTCATACTTCGCTCAACTTTCTCTTTACGATGCACAATATAGCCTGGCCAATGTCTGCACGATGACCAGGTGCAATCACTGACTAACCAATGATTGCCGTGTCGTCCAGCCAATGTTATAATTATTATTTTGGACTCTGCTGGCCCTCTTTCAGTTGATAATACTCAACCTTTTGTGACGTGAGAGGCAGGCGTTGGACCCAGAAGAGGACACGGACACCAAAGTAACAAATTAAACTTTTTGGAGCAAAGGAAAAAAGTAACAAACAAACTGAAGCAGGAGCTGAGCTCTTAACACAGCGAGGTTGAAAATAAAGAACAACAAAAAAACATTCAATTCAAACTAAAGACGATAGGAAAATCCAGAAAAAAAACTCTCTCAGTAACTACAAAGTAATCAACATAAAATCACTAGTACAAACCAGGAGCAAGACCAACACTACAACAAAGACAGATTAGAAAACTAGGAGCAGGGAGATAATGTGAGCCAGGAGGAGAAAATGACCAACACTGTTAGTGTAACGAGACATTTGGGGAGGAGTGGAAGTCAGACCGGCACTTAAATGCTGAGGGTGATGAGTGAGTGGAGACAGCTGCGTGCGAGGCGCTCGGTACACTTGAAACAAAACCAAGACAGAGACCAAGCAGGAAACAGAACAACGACATTTGCAAAAACAACAGAACAGAGAATGAGTCACAACACTTTTAGGTTGACTAGAAATTTAGTTCCATTCTCAAAAAAGCAATCAGAGACATTTTTAACAAACAATTGTTCTGTTGTTGTGACTTTCGGCTTGTCCAATCAGGGGTCACCAGAGCCAGTCACTTGAATTCTTTGGCACAGTTTTAAATGCCGGATGCACTACCTGACACAACTCTACCATTTTTAATGTGGCTTTGGTACCAACAGTGACTAATAATTTGGGTACCGCCCTGGAATTGAATCCTTGCCGTCTGAATGTAAGGTAGCAGCATGAACCGCTAAACTACTTAATTATAATAAACTTAAGTTTACTACGAGTGCAGTTTTTCCCCCCCAATCTCCCAATTCTGACCAGCAGCAGCAGATATCAGCAAAGATAAAAATGTTGTTCTCAGAAAGGTTAAAAGAAAATGTAGTTAAGACATCTCCCAACAGTACATAAACGCATCGATCTGACCTTTAAGCTGCTTGTTGCCTGAAATAAATTCTAAATGATTTGGATTCTCAAAAAAACAAGCCAGACAAGTTGGCCTGAAATGTATGCTATTGGTTGTACGTGATTTGTTTATGTTTTGAAAGAAAAAAAACATGGCGTCTTGAGCAGTACAAGAGGCCACAAAATAATCGAGACCTATGCAGTGTCGACGGCCATTTTGTGCCACGTATCGAGTTCAGCGGCGAGAGGTCAGCAGAGAGACGACGTGCCCACGCAAAACCCAGCAAAACCAATTATCAACATTTGTCAATCTGTTCAACTCTATTGCTCCATGGGTGATCAGATATCCAGAGTTCCCTGGATGGGTCAACTTTTTGGGGCCTATAGTAAACATCCAGCTGGGATTTTGAAACCAACCAGATCTCAATCTAAATGATTTAAGTCAACAAGGTGCAGCCCAACAGACGATTGGTTAGTAGCAGGTTTGGGGATCAAATGCCTTTGTGGAGTTTGCATCTTCTCTCAATTCAAACCCCCAGAATTGTGAGTTAGACGTGGTAACTATTACTCCACCGCGCAAGTGATACAGCAACACAGATAAAACAAAAGTACCAACACATTGCGTTCCTGAACATGTAACCGGCGTCATAAATCAAACATCGGCAAACTCAGATTCCTTCATCTCCGTCTTGTCTGATCTGCTTGTTGTTGTGTTTCTGGGAAACAAAAGCAATGTGGTTGATTCGAATGCAGATGTGTTTCTGGGTGCCGCTATCAGTCGCCATCGGCAAGACGCCGCTGCAGTGACTCATCCGGGGAAGCGTGACATTTCGGGAATAATCAGTCTGCCATTTGCCTATTGTTCTTCTTTGTATCTAACTGTTGATAAAATCAGAGACATTCAAATTCCTGATGGATGTTGAGGATCTTGAGTCAGAAGCACAAATTAAACATGAAATAATCCATCGAATATTCGTGGTTCATTTTTCACAAATTGTGTTTTATGTGGATTTGCGCAAATCTCATTTTTGTCATCTTTACGGAATGCCTTAAGATGCCACAAGATTCCACCATAGCCCCGATTACAGGAAGGTGTCAGGGATGTAGCGGTGTGTTAAAGTGATAAACAGTATCTTGACTGAGGGACAAGCTTTGTATGTCAGGGAGAAGCCAAGTTAAGCCTACTTTATATTCTTATAGGGCTTGGTCCCTATACTGTACTGTATTCGCACTCCATAATTCAGATGGGGAGTTAAACCTGCCTCTCTGGAACTCAGGTTTCCCAGAGCTGCTGTTCACCCAAGCGGTGAGGCAAGACACATCAATCACAGATGTAAGTGTCAATGATCTATTTTCAAATCCAGCAAAATGGCTCCTCTTTCATTTTGAAGTGCTTCCCAGGGGAGAGCAAAGGAAAATGGAAAAGATAATCAGCACTTTTTAATAATAATAAAAAAAGAGCTCGTTAGAGAAGATTATTTCTTTCCAAATGCTGCGGCACTCTAGCCAGACCTTGATGACTTCTGAGTTTCTTTCTTGTTCTGCTCCTTTATTCTGTGTCCTTGTCTCTCTCTGCAAGGTCTCTGCCGTTTTCTCTTTTTGCTTTGAGACTCAAATAAATTATTTGTGATGAGTAAAATGTAGTTAAGTGTCTGCCTGGTTGTGCTCCACTTGCCTGTGTTTGTGTCCACCGGCTGGGAACGTGGCGCCAAATTGAGACGCTAAAAGTCAAAACAATCTCATCTGACGTCTTGATTGGGTTCTTGAGCTGAGACCTTGTCCACTCCAACTCAGATAGTTTCAAATAGACATTTTCTCTGCGTTTTAGCTTTTATGTCTACATGCAACACATTAAATGAACCTGCTGCCTATTATGATTGACGTAGCCTAACTAATAAACTGAGGACCAGTTTCTGGAACTGCCTAATTGGTAGTAGTGCCTGATTTTGAATGGTTGTTTATGCTTCTTGTTAAGATGGACATGTCGCTGCCCAAATGCTGAAAGACTAGCTGACAGAACTGAATTATTGGTGGTGCTGCCTGTTATGAATGAGGTTTAATGTCAACAGGCTCCGCTTGGCAAGTGCATGTAGACTGGCTAACGGAACTGACTAATCAGCGGTGCTGCCGGTTTTGTTGGATATGTAGACCGTCCATTGCCTGCCTGCTGACCAGGGTGAATAACTGACCAATCAACGATCGACCCGGATGCAATAACCTATTGTGTAGCCCGGCCGGCCGAAGACTACGATTCAAACCGATGATGATATTAAAATCTCAAGATTAAAGAGAAAGGTTAGTCACTTCTCAATGGAAGAATACATGCCGACTGATGTACACTGTCCTACACTTGACAATACGACACTAAAGGTGTAGTAATGCGATGCAATGCAGTACAATGTGTTTTCCCGTAAGCAGCCAGCAGAACCCAAGTTCAGCTACTTTGGGCCACAAGAGTGTTTGTGTGCGGTTCCGCAGCACTGCCAGCTAATCAGAGCCGACTTGTTGGGTAGTTTGGCACACGCGGAAAGTTCTGGGGTTGAATCCCAGTTAATGAGGTTTGAAAAGCCATCTCGGAGGGAGTTGGGGTCCCTTGGCTCATTACCACGACTGAGAAGAGGTGACAGTGGAGCTGTGACCCGGTGGTCTCACTCATTAGCCCGCATGTTCACTCCCGCCGGGACGCGGTAGCGATAGCGAGGTGACGGTGAAAAAAATGCCGACGCAGGTGTGTCCACTTTTTTAACGAGAGTTCGTCATTGGGCATCCTGCCATTAAAAACCCAGCTGGGGTTTAACTGTTTGTGTCCGGGAGGTCGGAATGCCGGGGGGAAATTTGTAAAAACTGAACGGAAGACAACTGGACTTCCTGAAAACTTCACCTGGGCAGGTTTTCAGTTGTGCGTTTTGTTTACAAGTCTTTGTGACCATGAGGCGGCTGATTGTTAAGTTTAAGTGTGGCAACCCAAGCAAGGGTTGGGTGTTTAAATGAGGGTTTCAAGCGTGGGTTAGGCATTGAAATTTGGCTTTGAGGCCAATGGTAGATTTCCCCTTTGTCGCTGGTGGGAAAGCGACAACAGGAATCAGCGGCTCCCGAGACGGCGTAATTGCGATTTATTTGAAAGGACAAAATGTTTACTGTGAAGGGAAAGCGCTTTGGAGTGTGTTTGCCTTTTGTTTTGTTTTTTTGCACGCATTTGTGGCGCCCGTCTCAGCGGGACGAGCCCCGTGGGACGCTGATGAATATTTCAGGACGACGGCGCGGATCCGGTGTGGTCTCCCACTAGCTCGCGGCCTTGCACAATGAAAAACAGATTAGCGACGTGGGAAAATCCCGCTGCCGAGCAAATTATGAGCGCGTTGATCAGACGCACGCCTGCAGAGTTACGGTTTTAGTGATTTTGACGTCAAAGCAGCACACCGACGGGACACTTTTTACGGCTTATTAAGATTTACTCTGCGCCGTAATCTATTTGGACGTTTATGGAGAGATCAAAAGTCAAATAAAAAAATGCTGTTTATTTGCATAAATGAGCTATTTAGAACAACGTATTTAAAATTTCATTGGATGATCTTTATGTCAGCAAATGATCAGATGTTAGGGCTTCGTTAGGGTTTCAAATTGAGTTTTGGAGCCTGTCGTAAGGTTTCAAACAAGGCTTATGGTTTCAAAGTAGGGTTTCAAACAATTTTTAGGATCTAAGAGTAAGGTTTTAAATGGGTGCCTCACACCAAGGTTAGGGTCTCAAACAAAGGGTTATGAGTCAGGGTTTGGATTTCAAATTAGGTTTTCATACTTGGGATAGGGTTTCAAACAAAGGTTAGGGTTTTAAACAATTGTTAGGAATTCAAAGCAGGGTTTCAAACGAGGGTTAATGTTTCAAGGTAGCATTCAAGGTAGCATTCCGAGGGTTCTAAATAAGGTTTAGGGTTTCAACCATGGGTTAGGATTTCAAATGAGGGTTTTAAGCCAATATTTTGTCAGGTTAAAGCAATCAAAATTAAATTAACAAAATAAGGATTCCAATCCTGGGTTAGGGGTTGAAATAAGGTTTAGGGCTTCAAATTAGGGTCTCAAAGTCTCAGGAACGCCTGAGGAACAAACAAATCTGCCATTGTGGTTTGAAGATTTGGATTTTGGGGGATTTCCAAGGTTCAGACTGGAACTTTAACAACAATCCAAATGATAACACAAGCGTCACGTGACTTCCTGTCGTCTTTGTCCTTCCCTGCAGGAGGTCACGTTGTCTCGTTAATTCCTGGTGTGTTATCCAATTGGGAAACAGCTGCGATTGGTTAATAAAACACACACACACACACACACACACAAGGTTCCTTATCAGCGCACACAACCAGGCCGATGACTCATTAACATTCCCTGGCAACCGGTGGATTAAGAGCTTTGCTGGTTTAAAAAAAAACAAAAAAAAAAAAAAACCTGGCTGTAATCAAACGAGTCAATGACCAGCACTCAGTCAGCTTCGACCTTCATCATGTTATTGTTGACTCAATTACAAACAAACGCCTGTGCTTCTATTCATTTGTGACAAAATGCAGAACCCCGAAATGGAAACTCCTTCACCTTTTTGCAGTATTCGACACATTTTTTAGTTAAGCAAATGAAAGGGAGATGCAGGAATGCTTTTGAAGGTTACATTCAAGTTAATGAAATCGCGATAGGTGGAAATCTACACAATTAAAACACACCTGTTATTCCTTAGCACCTGTTCTTACTCTCTCGCTGTCAAGAAAAGGGAGACTATTGGATATAACATCACTTTGAAGAAATGAAAAGAAGACCCGTTCACCAAGTAAGAGGCAAAATGTGCTTGCTTCGAGCATTTGTCATTCCTAGTTAAGTTTACTGGAGAACTGACATGAGAGACACAAAGAGAACCAAAATCTCAACCAGACCATATAATTTCATGGAATGGAAGTCCGCTAATTTAATGCTAACATATAATGTGAAACCAAGGTTAGAGTTCAACATTAGGGTTTCAATGGTATGGCCTGAGTTGGGGTTTCAAACAAGGGTTTTATATGTGGTTTAGGGTTTCAAACAAGTTTTCAAACAAGGCTTAAGGTTTAAAATTAACGTTTGAAGAAGACATTCGCGTCTCAAATTAAGGTTTCAAGAAAGGCATAGGGGTTCAAACAAGGGTTAGGGTTTTAAAATACGGTTTAGTATTTTAATTTTAATTACTAATTACTAATTACTAATTACTAATTAATTAATTATTTTAATTACGGTTTAATTTTTTGACTTGAGTTCGTTGTCACATTTCTGTGGGGCCAATTATTTATTACTTGTGCACTCACTGTAGTTGTCTCGCCATGCTGCACTATTTGCATATACTGGCCACTCATGCCAGAGTAGCATCTGCTCCATTTGCACACTGATTGAGGAGTATCTGTAACATTTGCACAACCGACATTGTCCCAGATGATCGCACTACTTGTCACTTTAAACCGCATACACTCCTTGAAGTCTCAGCGCCCTTTGCACAATGGTCATTGCACCGGACTATTGCAATATTAGTCGTTCGAACTGCTCTAAGTGCTAGAGGACTCTGCATCTTTTTGCACAATTGTTTTTTGTCAATGTCTTTATGTCCCCAAAGTGTTCTGTAAATTGACTGTTTGTTGTACTAGAGCGGCTCCAACTACCGGAGACAAATTCCTTGTGTGTTTTGGACATACTTGGCAAATAAAGATGATTCTGATTCTGATTCTGATTCTGAGAACCAAGGTTCTCTGAGGCGGGCTTTCCTATCTCTGGGTTTGAGGTCACTGAGGTGGTTAAAAAGCTCCTTGGTGGCAAGGCCCCAGGGGTGGATGAGATTCGCCCGGAGTTCCTAAAGGCTCTGGATGTTGTGTGGCTGTCCTGGTTGACACGCCTCTGCAACATCGCGTGGACATCGGGGACAGTGCCTCTGGATTGGCAGACCTTTTTAAGAAGGGGGACCAGAGGGTGTGTTTCCCCACACCTTTGGCGCACCATTGACGCCGCACCGGCATTATGTGCGGCTCGGCCGTGATTAATGATTCGACCGGTCAACTTTTTTCTTTGTGTTTGCGGGATCGAGCGTAATCCGGCGGAAATCCCGGAAAGACTCCATTTGCAAAAACGACAGCAACAAATGAGGACGTCTGATGAAGTCATCAGGAGCTCACTTAACTCTCAGGAGATGTTTGTCGCCGACAAATTAAATCGGGTGATACGGATGTGAATTAAAGGCGCAGCCGCTTCTGAAAACGCTGCTTGGGTTAGTCCTAATTAGTCCCGCGAGATTCATGTCGGATGAGACGAAAATACCCAAAAGTCCTCACTGCAAATCGGCTTGGGCTTTCATACAAGGATTACGGTTTGAAGTTATGATTTCAAGTCTGGGTTAGGTTTTCAGTTGATAAAGCGGAACGCACTTGCCAACAAATGATGCTCCTCCTGACGACACCTCGTCATTTGCCGCTGATTGCCGCTTGTTTAGTCGTTGGTTTGTTTGCAAAATGGCTGTGTGTCGCCTCGCTTCATTTCCTGTTTCCTCTCACCCCCGTCTCGTTGTTGTCAATCAGTCGCCGCTCCGGCCAATCAGCGCGCCGCATTTCCTCGCTACCTGCTGTGTCATCTTTTATTCTATTTCTGTCGCCGATACGCGTAATTATCGATCAGTTTACTGACTTTAGCTGGGCTGAGCGTGTGTTGTTTTGTTCGAAACTTGTACCGCTTCACTCCTAGTTATTTCCGGCTTGTTCTCTGTGTTTGTTCGCGCACATGCATAATTCAAGGCAAACAACGCAAATAACGTTGTGATTTGTTCCTGACCTCGCCGCGGCACGTTCTCCCGTGTTTCTTTTAGTTGCTCAACCCTCCGCCCCTCACCGCCTGTTAGTTCAGTCGACGACAAAGGCAACCGGCGGCGCCTCGGCTAGAATCGCCTCCTAAAAAGAGAAACCATTGAAAGGCTCTTTGAAGCAAAAATATGCTTTCGACATCAAATCAATTCCAGGCCGGACAGACATCTCTTTCTCTCCTTTGCGTGTGTGTGCGTGCGTGTGTGCGTGCGTGTGTGTGCATGTTTGTGTGTGTGTGCGTGCGTTCTGAGATAGCTTTTTCTACATTGATTGTTCATTTTAAACTGTAATTTTGATATGGAAGATTACCTGGAATCGTGGCATATTTTCAACTGACTCAATTCACTTTCAGCCCAGAATCTTCGCTTCTTTAGTGTTGGCCTTTGGGAGCACAATTAAGTATTATGGTGAACCCTGTTTATTGCTCGAGATGCAGTATGTGCCAGACTTTAAATTAAATTGTATATATCACACATGTACATTTTTTATACCGCAGATTTTTCGCTATATCACAGGATTTTGCTGGTGACCATTTTGTTGCTGCAGACACAATAAACACAAGCCAGGAGCATATGTTTGGGATTATTTTACACTTTAAAAAAAAAAAAAAGAGGATTAACAAAGTGCAATGTGTCCATTACAAAGCAGAGCTGGTTTACACAACTGCAGGTCTAAAGTAAAGTAAACATTGTTTGCTGATTTAATCTATCCTACCACCGGTACTTAGATTGAAGTGTAATCCTTCCACAGGTGGTCAAGGATAGATACAGCCGCCAGTGCTCCTTCAATCACTTTAATGAACCAACGGTAAGAAAACAAACACGTAATAAGATCGTTAACGTTCATACACAAGGTGCCCACGACAGCGACTGATGCAGAATCACTCAACACGCAAACTGGCTGAAGCTTTGGCCGGTTAGCAGCCAGCCAACTCTACACTCTCATTCGCTGACACCCACATCACGCAACAGGCCAGGCCCTCCCCTTTAAAACCAGATACGTTCCAAGTCACAGATCCTACAGTATAGAGCCTGAGGATGCGCCTCAAATGCACATTTTGTATTGGTACTATGCATAGAGCTATAAATATAAATATTAAAATAAATATATGGTCGCCCCGTCTCAGATTTTCATCTAACGTGGGGGAACTGGAATGTAAGGCCTGCGATAAACGAGGGATTAACTTTTGTTTTATATATAGTTTTATCCCTCCCACATGCTATAAACACATTTAAACTTCTTAAAACACAATTTTTCTAGCATTTCTTAGCACCTGTTCAAACACTCTCGCTGTCAAGAAACGGGAGACTATACTATAACAACATCACTTTGAGGAAAGGAAAAGAAGACTTGCTTGCACTGTTCTCCTAATAATAGGACAAGTGTGCTAGCATCAAACTGTTTATTTGTCACGCTAATGAAATTTACTGTAAAAATTACACATTAAAAAAAGAACATTGAACATTAATATTTGCACACAAAAAGGTTCAACCAAACCGTGTCTTTTTGTCTCACAAACGTCTAACATATAATGCTAAACACCATAGACAAGCTAACGAAATTTAGCATGAATGTTCCAGTAAAACTTCAAACAACTGCTACTATAGCACACACGGAGCAGCAACACATAGAAACAAAGCATATAACACGACACTAGAAATGAGTTGGACCATCTAGCTCTTCTTCATGCTCTTAATTATGCTGCAGCTCGCCCAGTAGACCTCAGTGCTGCCCTGCATGTTGTGGCACGAGGCGGAGCTGCGCTGAAGGTGCGCAACTCTAAATTCTGACTGTGAAGCCTTCAGATTCTAATAGTAGGGGAATAAAAATCCCAGTGGTTGAGTAGGGGTTGACGGTCAAAGGTCAGGAGCAGCCTGTCGTGCGCGGCAACGGATGTCTACCACCTAGTTGTTGATGTGTGGCGATCATAATGTTCTGCGTGTAAGTTCATGAATTCATGGTTTGTGCTGCTATTACGCGCTGCGGCTGTGACAGCAGGCTAACAGGCCATGCGCACATCTACACTATCTCGACATTTCGCATTAAGAAGCTAACGATGTTCCCTTTTCCCGAGCAGCTGTCTCATCCCGTTCCCCTCCTCCTCCTCTTTTTCCTCGCCACATGACTGATTTTCATCCTGGTTCGCAGGTGCAATTGAGTATTTAAAGGTGGGAGTGCATCTCGTGACGGATGGCGATGGGAGAAATCAATGCGAGGAGTCACGCTATCTGATTTTCTAATCAGCCAATACTGCCACCCATTTTTCTGGCTTCATTAAATCGGTGATTTTTAGGCTTCAGTTCATCAGAGAGTCACACAAAGGCTGCGCGATGTCGTTTATAGATATCAGGTGCAGTCGTATATCATTTGAAACGACTGCAGGGAAATGAAATTAACTGAATTGATCGCGAAGCAGCGGGCTGCATCCGTCATGACAAAGACGGCAAGGCGCTACGTTCAGATTTGACCCAAAGGCAGAACGTCATGTGTAAATAAAAGTATTGTGAGCAATAAGCAACTGTGAGAAATCTCTCTTACAAATGGGGATTTCTTTTGATTTTTGGAAATAGCCAAGTTGCATAGTGTTGTTATGTCTCGCCAGATTTCAATATCGCGCTTTATAGGGTTTATTTTTATATGATTTTGACAGGTCTGAAATGTAAGTTAGCTTGTTAACACAAGGCTCTGTCGTGTCAAGTCAATATAGTTGTCTTTCAAAGAAAGTTAGCATTGAGATCAAATCCACTTGTTCAGAGTTAATCCTTAGTCTCTTGAGAGGCTCTGAATCTTCAATGTCCAGAATAAGTCAAAGGTACAGAAAGAGCTTCAGGACACAAAGCAGAGAAACATTAAGTCTTGAATCGCAAGACAATGTCCAGGCAGGACTAAAGGTACAAAAAGAAGAAAGAAGAAACTGAAGTGTTGAATCTTAAGTAGCTTGAGGTAATTTTCTTTGTGTTTATAAAAAAAGACAGCTGTATGCTTGACTGTATCTTGTCCTGATCTTGGAACTGATGTTGTATCACCCTATATATATATATATGACTGCACACGGTTTCTGATGGTACCGAGCTGCAAATAAAGTGAGGCGCTGGTCTGAAAAATTCTCACCTGCTCATTGAGCCGAGGGACAGCTACAGCCAGAGACCCTTGAGGAAACATACTCAAGTGCAGGAGGAATATGCAAACTGCGCACACGAAGGCTGGAGCCGAGAGTCGACCCCCTAACTGCACAACTGTGAGGCGGATACGCTAACCACTATCCACCTCAATGAGTTATTTAACCCCAAAATCTGACACCATGTTTTTTTGTAAGAAAAAGTGACAATTCCACTGGCCGAAGAACAGAAAAGACTTTCAGATAACAACCCCCCCCCCACCCCGGTGGGCAGGCGACAGGGTGAGCTTTGCCAAAGGGAACTCATGCGTGCCCATACCGACAATGCCCGTAATAAGCCCCCCTCTCCGAGTAAACAATTACGCTTCTCTTTTGCACGCGAGGTAACGATGTCAAAAAAAAGCTGCAGTCGGCATCGTCCTCCCATCTGTTGTTGCCGTGTTCGGAGTCGACTCGAGCGTCGTGCCGACCTCGCGAGCAGAGATGCCGGCGAGACTTTCGTGTCTCCCGGCGACGCGAGCAGCGATAGCCGCCGTGCGCAGTCAGAGGCTAATTGTGGATTTCAAATCCGAGCGTACGCTGCCAGGAATAGAAATGAGGCGGCGGGAATGTGGAGAGGGCTCGGAGCAGGAAGCAGATGTTTGGGGTTGTTTTTGTGTACGCCATCAATAAGTCATGACCGGTCGCAAGGTGAACAACAATGCGGGTGGCGAGGCCAGAATACAGTAAAAGCGAAGAAAAACAACAACAACATAATTAATTGAGGCCAACCCCGACCTACTTCAAAAAATACTTGGAAACAGTTTTTTTTCTTCCTAAAAAGTATATTTAATATTATTGTGAGTCACTGTAACATTAGGTACAGTTTGAACATTTAATACAGAGATTCTTTCACATACCACTAGAGGGAGACCGACTTTGCTTTGCCTACTTTACTGCAAAGATCAAGGTATCGCTGCTACATACTTCCTTGACACCAATTACCGTACTATTTTCCGATTTAGACAGGGCTTTGGTGGAATCTTGCGGCATTTTAGGGAATTACCGAAATATCTTAAAGATGAAAAAATTATATTTGAAGACACTCAATATTGCCAAAATGTCAGTCAAGAACTTTAGTTCAAAAGAGGCTGATTTGGTGGAACCCATTTGTGATTCATATCTTACTAAGCTGTTTAAGAAAAGGGGCACACGTATTAGATCCACTATGATGTGCAGATGTGTAAATGAAAAAGTGATTCATAATTTTGTTGAAGATGCACTCGGTTTTTCTTCAGAAATTTCAGATAACTCTTATGATTTGCAACAAGATAACAATCAATACATGTGAATATTTTGAGAATGGCCTTGTAATTATTGGCACCAAAATAATGAGAACATTTGGGAATAGTTGTTATTTATAGCTTATTAGGCTTATTGGGCATTAGCGTACTGACTTGGCCCACTTGAGTTCAAATTGGGGTGACTGTAGCCCATGAACTAAAATGCGTCTAACACCCTCGATGAATTTGCACAACTAGGCGGGGGTGCGGTGTGCTTTTTTTTTTTTAAAGGTACAAAACAACGATTCCCGCTGCAAGCCCTGACGCGGCAAGACTCGCGGGTTCAAGCCACAGTCAGCGGTCAAACCCGACTCAATGCTCCCTGTTTAGGTGTCAGGCGACCCGCCGAGCCACAACAACACGGAAGTGCTTAAAGGATTCCTGTACGGCGGGATGGAAGGCTTAGAGAGCGCTCAATCGGCAAGACGACTTCATCGACGAGCAGAAAACAAATCTCCTGCGCCGTGTTTCATCCACTCCAAGCAACCTGCAGCCTCATCCGCTCCCACCGGGGAGGAGATTCCAAGTAGATCCCGTAATGCGAAGAGCGCCTCGTAGTTTGATGAGAGACTTGTTACGCCGCAGACGCGTAATACCTGAACAATACAACACGTAAATGCACTAATAAGATCGCATGTGTACGGGTTGCGTTTACATCAGTGCCAATGCGGATCAGTCCACTCCAAACAGATCCCGATTAAACGCTGATTACGCAACACATTTCATTTAAATTGGATCAGAAAGGAAACAGAAAATTTCATTTGAGACCCTAACTTTGGCCTGAAACCTTTGTTTGAAATCCTAATCCTGTCTTGAAACCCTAATTTGAGACCCTAACCAAAGCTTGAAACCCTAATCCTGTCTTGAAACCCTATTTTAAACCCCTAAACATGAACCCTGGGACTTGAAACCCTCCTTTGAAAGGTTTGCTCTAGCTCGAAATCCTTGTTTGAAACCCTAACCCAATCTTGAAACCCTACTTTGAAACCCTAACCCTGTCTACCGTTCTCTGAAACCCTAACAATGGCTTGAAACACACATTTAAAAACCCTAACCCTTGTTTGAATCCCTACTTTAGAACCATAACACAGTCTTGCATCCCTAAGTTGAAACCCTACCTTGGAGTCCTAACCCTGTTTTGTAAAAATGGCTTGAAAACCTACTTTGAAACCATAACCATGGCTTAAATCCCTAACTTTGAAACCCTAAGCCTGGTTTGAAAGCCCAATCCTGTCTTGAAACCCTCCTTTGAAATCCTAACACTGTTTTAGAACTCTAAATTTGAAGCCCAGAGTTTTATGGTGTCTTGAAACCATACTTTTAAACCCTAAGACAGGCTTCAAATCCTCATTTAAACCCCCAACTCAGGTTGGAACCTTTACGCTGGTTTGAAACCACAACTCTAATATGAAAGCCTCACTTGAAACGTTCATCTTGTCTTGAAACCCCACTTCCAGACTCTAACCATATCTTGCAACCCCAATTTTAAACCCTAACTTGCAAACCGAAGTGTGCCTTCGGTTTGAAACCTACAGTGATGCAGTGCAGTTGTTATATTTGCAAAACGTCACACCGGTGCAGTGAATTAACAAAATTCGGAAGTTTCTCAGCCTGCTCTGAACACAGGAGACACTCCTAAAGTTTACATCTCAATAAAATCCAATAAAAACAAAAAACACAGATTCCACCATGATAGACGAAGCCATCAAGGTACCCGGGGGCCATGTTATATTCTTTTGTGAGTGCGAAAGCTGACGCTCAAAGTCACCAATCCGTCATTTCGCGTCCCCGACGCTTGTCAGCGTCGCACCTCTGATGTGGCGAGTCCTCTTCTTCCCCCAACGCCCCAGACGCTTTTACATGGCAGCTTTCAAGTCAAAGCGCCGGTGAACATTTTCAAAGTCACAATTCAGACGCCTGGGTACAGACGCACAACACTTGTTGTCTTAAAGGGGACATATTATATAAAAATGGACTTTTTAATTGCCAGTAGAGTCACTTTGATTTTCTTGCCTAGAGTTGCGAGCACTAGGAATGGTGGCAGCGAACTTCACAACAAGTTTACTTCAAGCTCTTTATTGATTTAAGTGTACTGTACAACGAAAAACAAAGGTACATGTTGTTTATTTAAGAAAACCGCTTTCAATTCATTTTATGAACGTCCGCTAGCTTAATGCTAACAAAACTAGGATCGACGTTGCAGTAGTTATGACAACACAAGAGGTAGCAACAAATGGAGACGGAGAATACAACAATACACACAGGCTTTGTGAAAAATGAGTAATATTATTGCATCTTATTTTCGGCAGTTTTCTTGTGTTTCATCATTAAATCCACGTGGAGTATGTCTATATGGGTTATACTGCCCCCTTTTGACCAAGGCGCTCGCACCAGAATAAATAGCACAATGCCCATAGAATTATCGAGTATGCGACCCTAGTGAGGATAAGCGGGACAGAAAATGGATGAATGGATGGATGGATTGACATTTAACAACCAAATCACGCTTTTGATATTTGCCTATTTCCGAACAAGCCTCTGGGAGTGAGCCATTCTGAATGATTTTGCTGTGCACAGATGCGATAATCAGCCGCTAATGAAAAGATCGGCACAGCTGATCCAATAATGATACGACCTGCAGATGAGCCATCGACACAATCGTTATCGTTTGAATGCAGCAGAAGTGCGAGTACTCGTCTCTTGGTTGTCTCAACAAGACTATCACACGAACTTTTGCCAACTTTATTGTCGATGAAAAAGAAGACCTTACAAATGCACTTTATTACAGACTCGTATTATTGAATTAGTCCTAAGAGAGTTCGGAGAAGCACGTGTAGCCACTTCATGAGATTTACAATTGAATGAGAAGATCATAATGCTCACTTTTGATTGACCCTATCAAACAGGCTCTCATTTATCAATATGTTGATTATTGTTATGTCTTATAAGTCCGTCTCAGAGTTCGGGAAAAAAAGAGTTAGGGTTTTAAGATAGGGTTCGGGATTTTGAAGCCTGGTTATGGTGTCATATAAAGTTGTTAGGCAAGAGTTAGGGTTTCAAATTAAGGTTTGAAGCGAGGGATAGAGTTTAAAATCAGAATCAGAATCAGAATCATCTTTATTTGCCAAGTATGTCCAAAACACACAAGGAATTTGTTTCAAGACTGGATTAGGCTTTCAAATTAAATTTTGAAGCCAGAATTAGGGTTTCAAATTAGGGTTTGAAGCCAGGGTGACAAATTTGGGTTTGAGGCCCCTTTTAAGGTTTCAAAGCAGAGTTAGGCTTTCAAATAAAGTTTTGAAGCCAGGGTTAAGGTCTCAAAGTAGGACTTTAAAAAAAAAAAAAAAAAAAAAAAATTACATTTTGAAACGTCTCATTTCCCCTCATTTAAAGCCTTCTTCAAGTAAAAAAAATTAAAACAACAAATGAAGTGATAAGGCAATACATGATTAAAAGCAAGTTTTTTAAAATAACAAATGAAAAACATTTAAAAAATATAGAAGGGGAAATGTTGGTTAAGGTTAGGGTTAGGATAGTGGGGAGGCTTGGTAAGTGTAATGAAAGAAAAGTCCTGTATATATTGGTAAGTATGTGGGAGGTAGCGAATTCTGTTTTGATTTTGTTAAAAGTATGTTTACGAAGCAGATATAATGTATTTTTCTTTTTTTCAGCCTGTTTTAAGACCTTTCCCTCAGCCCTGGAACATAAGACAGGCATGTAAGAAGATACAGAAATCATTCACAAGAATACTCCCAAGATATATCCCCGAGAAAAATAGAATTACAAAACAAAGAAAAAAAGCTTTTAAAAAAATATTTTCTGACTGCGGTATTTAACGTTCATCCTGCTGAGAATAGTCCACTTGTTTCTTTTTCATCCAGAAACGGAGGCGTCCATGGTAGCTTGGAGGAATTGCAGCTGTCCGTGTTACCTCGTGAAACTGCGCCCCCACTAGCACCTCTCCGCTTGGGGTGGGTCTGGGATACTAGTCCCCCGTACCCCCGAAATCCTTGGGCAGGTTGCCAAAGTCAGGCAGCTATTCCTATTTTCTTTTTATAAAAGAAATAGCTAAATTAGGCCAGGAGGTTTTGGTTAGAAATTAAGCTTTCAAACTAGGGTTGCATTTCAAACCATAATACGGGTATCAAAGTCAGCTTTCCTGCAAGGGGTAGGGTTTTAAGTGTTGCATACCAAATGCCATTACACAGTTTTGGTGTTAAAGCACTCGCTAATGTTTCTTTTCTCTTCTTTTCTTATTCTGGAAACTTCCCATTTTAGAGGCCTTCAATTCATTATAATATTTTCAAACACATTCAATGTGTTGATCGTGTGGACGAAGCCAAACACTTAGAAAAAGAAAGAATGAAAGAAAGGTAGTAAAGCCGTGAATGAAACACAGCGTTTGTGTAACATCCACCCAGGTGGATATCTCTTCCCACACACGAGTTTACTTCTCATATGCAAATAAGGCTCAAGGTTTTTTCTCCACAATCTCTGCTTGTGCATGACGTGCGTGTGTGTATGAATGGTGTGAACACAACGCACAGCATCCAGCAACTTCATCACTTTTAAGAATGCATGTGAGCTAACAGTTCCTCTTGGCAGGAAAGACAAAAGAATACGATTAGTATTTTCATTACATACAGGGATGCCCGTATCGGTGCCTGAGCATTATTCACATTTCATCTCAGTTTATTATGACGGGATGAAAAAAGGGGTAAAAAATAAATAAATGGGATATACTACAAAGGATATAGGAAATGCACTTTTGTGTAAGACCCAAGAGGTAATTAGTGTTTGTTTTCAATGTGACACTGCCAACTAGTGGCCTGGTATGCATATTACAATGTTTCCTGTTGTTATTAAAAATTTTAATAGAGTATATCCCCGTTCTGTCACTGATGGTGAAGTGGTACACTCGCCTGACTTTGGTGCGGACAGCGTGGGTTCAGTTCCCAAATCCGGATTTAAAGTTTTACACCTTCAGTGTAGTACCACGTTGTGCCACAACATGCCGGGCAGCACTGAGCTCGACTGGAAGAGAAGCAGCGCAATTAGAGAGCAAGAAGGTAGCAAAAGTGTTTGTATGTGTTGCTGCGCTGTGTGTGTTAAAGTAGCAGCTGTTTAAAGCTTTTTAATTACCGTAACGATTGGCTGGCAACCAGTTCAGGGTGTACACCCCCTCATGCCCGAAGATAGCTGGGATAGGCGCTGGGATAGGCGCCGACACGCCCGCGACCCCAGTGAGGAGAAGCGGCTCAGAAAATGGATGGATGGATAATTACCGTAACATCTATGCTAATTTCCGTTAGCCCGTCTCTATGATAGTCTTCCATTTCTTGAAAGCGACATTCCTTAGCATCTGTTCTCGCACTACTTAAAAAAGCTTTGTTTTAATAAGTTGAAATGTTTTAAAAGTCTGTGGGAGGGTTAAAACTACAACAAAAAAAAATATTTTGTAGCATCTATGATGGATTTTCACCCTGGGTGGGGTGTGTCTGGAACCTCGCAGTAAACGAGGTCCAGTGCACCACAAAGCCGGAACACAGTGTGAACTTGAATTTGTGGATGTCTCTGTGTAGAAAGGCTGCTTGGCTTTACTTTTCGTGGATTTTCTTCCTCTTTCTTTCTTTGGCCTTTCCAATGGCGTTGCTCACATTTTCTGTGTGAATATTATCCTTTAAACATTCAAATGCACGTTGAGTGTTCGAATGATGTTATCCCGATGACGCGTGAAGGTCACCGCCGTCGTGCCACCGTTGTTTGTCCAGCAGAGACGCAGATTGCGACACTGTGTTTTTTTTTTTTTTTTTTAATTTATATTCACCCCAATCATCAGACAAGCTGTCACCATTGAAGGATGGCAAAGGTTTTATTGCATTTTCCCTCTCCTTCGGCGGGACTTTGCCGGACTACAAAGTGGATTTTCTTTGTCAGAGTTGACATATCCTTGTACAAACTTCTTTTCATATTCTATTTGATGCAAAATTTGAATCAGCACCTTCACACATTCCCGCCTCATGGATATATATATTTATATGCATTGGTCACTGACAAACATATTGTACCATACATTACACGCCATACCATCACATAACGTACCATGCCATTTGTTACTATCATAAATATCATTTGTTACCGTACCATAACATCATATCATCTTGTAGCGTACCTAACATACTGTTTGATACCATATCTTGTCATATCATACTTTACCACATCATACCGTCCCGTACCATTATATACTATACCATACCATATGGTATTGTACCATAACATACCATAAACCCAACAAACAACAACAAAACAAACAAAAACAACAAAACAAATAAAGACAAATAATTAAATAAATAGCTACGAAAAGAAACTTTGCAAGTGATGACATCACACAGAAGAGCTAATATGGTTTTTGAGTGAGGAAAAAGTTATGAGGTGACTATTTCAATCTTTTCTCCCAACGCAATTATCGGTTTCTTACCATCTAAAATTAAATCGTCTCACCATTATTTTTTTTTTTTAAAACACAGATGAACACCTTGAGCGGGAGATGTACGTGAATCATATTTCATCTGATCAAGGTTGCTAATATCTATTACCGCCCGCTCTACCTTTTAACACTTGCACTTCGATTGCGCTGACGGCGAGTGTGGCGTCGACGTGTCCGTCCACGTCGAGGCGCACGAAGGAGCGTTCGTCCATTACGTAGCGAGCAGCGTTTCGTGTCGCGTGAAACAAGATTTGGGTAGACGGCAGCTCGTAAATCAACACCTTTTGACGTCTCCATTTCTGACGCATCCTAATTCCAATCAAGGTGTTTAATGACTTCGAATGGAACACCTGTTTCTCGGTGAATGGCTTCCCCGCACGGACGCTGTTAATCAACCGCAAATGACGAAACGCCAAGGACCGCCACAGAAAGAAATCACCTCACAGCCTATCGTAGCAAACCTGCGACACCTTGCAAATGCGCTCCCAGAATGCAAATGACATCAGGGCAATGTGATTGGACATTTAGGCCAATTAAAAACAAAATACTTTGTGAGGCATCAAAGGTTGTCTTTCCAGTTCATTCAAAACTGTTTTCTATACAGCAAAGCTGTCATTATCTTTTTTTTTTAAAACAATATCACATAAGACTTAAAATACTATATCTTTTCATATACATATGTTTACTACATATGACCATCTGTCCATTTTAAAAATTAAATGTGACCTGGCTATCTAGCTCGCTAGCTATCTGAAATGATCCTAGCACGTCTTCATTAGCCGGCGATGACTTACTCCCCACGCCCTTTCTTTCCTCCGGTGACGATGACAAATATCCCACGACCCCCGGCGGTCCTCGTGTGTGCTGACGACCCTTGACTTTATTGTCCTCATCGCTCATTAAAGCTGCACCTCTGGGGGATGCAGTGGCAATAAACAGAGCAGTGATGGTGGGCGTGATGGCGATACAACTACGTCAGGCCCCGGCACGGTGGGAATCGATGTTGTGGGCCAGGCGGCTGATGATGGAGCAGCAGTGTGTTTTAATTGAGACATTTATTGGAATGTGTGACAAGACGTGGGATAAGGAGAGCTCGCCTCAGTGTTGCTTTTAAATAGGAACATTGTTGTTTTTGTTGTAGAATTTTCCACGAGAAGTAATAGTTAGCACTTTCTATGGAGAAAGAAAATCACTTGAATTCTTGGTGTTGAGGACAGTCTTATCATATTTTCTTCATATTTTGGAGGGGGGGGAAACACAGTCAATGAGTATGGCAGGGCAATTCAGCATTACAATTTTAATTCATGCTATTTAGTTATTTATGTTTATTATTGTTGTTCCGTATTTAATGCAGCCCTATGGGGGGCACAAGTCAATGCAAACTGTAGGCCGGTCCCAAGCCCGGATAAATGCAGAGGGTTGCGTCAGGAAGGGCATCCGGCTTAAAACCTTGCCAAACAAATATGAGCGTTCATCCAAAGAATTCCATACCGGATCGGTCGTGGCCCGGGTTAACAACGTCCGCCACCGGCGCCGTCAACCTGCGGGGCGCCGTTGGAAATTCAGCTACTGTGGGTCGAAGTCAAAGAAGAAGAAGAGGTGGAAAGCGGGGTTTTCGGCAGAAAGAGAAGAGGAAAACACAGAGCCTAGAACTGAATGTGGGGACTTTGAATGTTGGGACTATGACAGGAAAATCTCAGGAGTTGGTTGACATAATGATTAGGAAAAAGGTTGATATATTGTGTGTCCAGGAGACCAGGTGGAAAGGCAGTAAGGCTAGAAGTTTAGGGGCAGGGTTTAAATTATTTTACCATGGTGGAGATGGGAAGAGAAATGGAGTCGGGGTTATTTTAAAAGAAGAGTTGGCTAAGAATGTCTTGGAGGTGAAAAGAGCATCAGATCGAGTGATGAGGCTGAAATTTGAAATTAAGGGTGTTATGTGTAATGTGATTCGCGGCTATGCCCCATAGATAGGATGTGACCTAGAGGTGAAAGAGAAATTCTGGAAGGAGCTAGATGATGTAGTTCTGAGCATCCCAGACAGAGAGAGAGTCGTAATTGGTGCAGATTGTAATGGACATGTCGGTGAAGGTAATAGGGGTGATGAAGAAGTGATGGGTAAGTACGGCATCCAGGAAAGGAACTTGGAGGGACAGATGGTGGTAGACTTTGCAACAAGGATGCAAATGGCTGTAGTGAACACTTTTTTCCAGAAGAGGCACAAACATAGGGTGACCTACAAGAGCGGAGGTAGAAGCACGCAGGTGGATTACATCTTGTGCAGACGATGTAATCTGAAGGAGGTTACCAACTGTAAGGTAGTGGTAGGGGAGAGTGTGGCGAGACAGCATAGGATGGTGGTGTGTAAGATGACTCTGGTGGTGGGGAGGAAAATTAGGAAGACAAAGGCAGAGAAGAGAACCATGTGGTGGAACCTGAGACAGGACGAGTGTTGTGCAGCTTTTCGGGAAGAGGTGATACAGGCTCTCGGTGGACGGGAGGAGCTTCCAGAAGACTGGACCACTGCAGCCAAGGTGATCAGAGAGGCAGGCAGGAGAGTACTTGGTGTATCTTCTGGCAGGAAAGGAGAGAAGGAGACTTGGTGGTGGAACCTCACAGTACAGGAAATCATACAAGGAAAAAGGTTAGCTAAGAAGAAGTGGGACACTGAGAGGACCGAGGAGAGGCGAAAGGAATACATTGAGATGCGACACAGGGCAAAGGTAGAGGTGGCAAAGGCAAAACAAGAGGCATATGAGGACATGTATGGCAGGTTGGACACTAAAGAAGGAGAAAAGGATCTATACAGGCTGACCAGACAGAGGGATAGAGATGGGAAGGATGTGCAGCAGGTTAGGGTGATTAAGGATAGAGATGGAAATATGTTGACTGGTGCCAGCAGTGTGCTAGCTAGATGGAAAGAATACTTCGAGGAGTTGATGAATGAGGAAAATGATAGAGAAGGGAGAGTAGAAGAGGCAAGTGTGGTGGACCAGGAAGTGGCAATGTTTAGGAAAGGCATTCAAGAGAATGAAAAATGGAAAGGCAGTTGGTCCCGATGACATTCCTGTGGAGGTATGGAAGCATCTAGGAGAGGTGGCTGTGGAGTTTTTGACAAGCCTGTTCAATAGAATTCTAGCGGGTGAGAAGATGCCTGAGGAATGGAGGAAAAGCGTACTGGTGCCCATTTTTAAGAACAAAGGTGATGTGCAGAGCTGTGGCAACTATCGAGGAATAAAGTTGATGAGCCACACAATGAAGTTATGGGAAAGAGTAGTGGAGGTTACTCGACAGAAGTGAGTATTTGCGAGCAACAGTACCACAGATGCATTATTTGCCTTGAGGATGTTGATGGGAAAAGTACAGAGAAGGTCAGAAGGAGCTACATTGTGTCTTTGTAGATCTAGAGAAAGCCTATGACAGAGTACCCAGAGAGGAACTGTGGTACTGCATGCGGAAGTCTGGAGTGGCAGAGAAGTATGTTAGAATAATACAGGACATGTACGAGGGCGGCAGAACAGCGGTGAGGTGTTCTGTATGTGTGACAGAAGAATTTAAGGTGGAGGTGGGACTGTATCAGGGATCAGCCCTGAGCCCCTTCCTTTTTGCAGTGGTGATGGATAGGCTGACAGATGAGGTTAGACTGGAATCCCCGTGGACCATGATGCTGGCATTGTGATCTGCAGTGAAAGCAGGGATCAGGTGGAGGAACAGTTAGAAAGATGGAGGCATGCACTGGAAAGCAGAGGAATGGAGATTAGCTGAAGTAAGACAGAATATATGTGCATGAATGAGAGGGGTGGTGGGGAAAGAGTGAGGCTACAGGGAGAAGAGGTTGCTCGAGTGACTTGGGGTCAACCGTCCAAGAGCAATGGTGAGTGTGGTCAAGATGTGAAAAAAATGGGTCCGAGCAGGTTGGAACGGGTGGAGGGAGGTGTCAGGTGTGTTATGTGACAGAAGAGTCTCTGCTTGGATGAAGGGCAAAGTTTATAAAACAGTGGGGAGGCCAGCCATGATGTATGGATTAGAGACAGTGGCACTGAAGAGACAACAGGAAGCAGAACTGGAGGTGGCGGAAATTAAGATGTTGAGGTTCGCTCTTGGAGTGACCAGGTTGGATAAAATTAGAAATGAACTCATCAGAGGGACAGCCAAGGTTTGATGTTTTGGAGACAAAGTTAGAAAGAGCAGACTTCAATGGTTTGGACACGTCCAGAGGAGAAATAGTGAGTATATTGGTAGAAGGATGATGAGGATGGAGCTGCCAGGCAAGAGAGCTAGAGGAAGAACAAAGAGAAGGTTGATGGATGTCGTGAGGCAAGACATGATGGCAGTTGGTGTTCGAGGGGAGGATGCAGGAGATAGGCTTACATGGAAAAGGATGACGCGCTGTGGCGACCCCTAACGGGACAAGCCGAAAGGAAAAGAAGATTGTTGTTTCGTATTTGACTGAATATGTTGTTTCTGTTACTGTTGGTTCCTTTTCTGTGTCACTTTATAATGATGATGTAAATATTGCTTACGTTATTTATTTCTATCATGTTGGTCATTATGTGCCCTGCAACTGACAGGCGACCAGTTCAGGGTGTAGTCCGCCTTTTGCCCAGAGTCAGCTGGGATAGGCTCCTGCGCCTCATGACACTAACCAAGATAAATGGATGGATGGATGTATGTATGTTGGTCATTATTAATATTATTCAAGCAGAATAGGTCTGTGGAAGTGTTGGGATGTCATAATTCTAGACTTCTTCCCATAGTTTATAGCTTTCATGTTCAAAGTAACTGTTTAAACAGAATTTTTTTTCCACAAAAATCTGGTTGACGATGACATTATTCTATACAGGTTTTGCTATTAGTCCTCCCCCCCCCAACCCCTCCCACCCCTTTTGTCAAATCATGTATGTAAACATGATCCTTCATTAAAAAAAAAAAAAACACTTTTCAAATGTTCAACATTTTCCATTATTAAAAATAATAATGTTGGTCCATATGTCTTTTGTTGACCACGGCAAAATATTTGTAACGGTGATATCTAACGCGAATCAAAGCTAAAACGTACGTGAGAACAATCTCCCGTATTCTCCATACATTTTTTCTTACGATAAAAAACACCAAAGGTGGACGAAATAAAAAAAAAAAAAAACAATAAAAATAAAAAAAGGTAGACGGAATCTCCAAGTTCCGGATGACATAATCTCTGTCAGATTCATCGATCTCCCTCCGCTTTCCGATCATGATCTCTATTGATTTTGACTGACATCTTATCCTTCATACTGTAGCTTTCAAGTTGTTCATTCTTCACAAAAAGGAAACGTAGCATTATGATTGACAGCTCTTCTGAGGGCATGACGTCCATCTTCGCACGTTTTCCCACTTTGGGACGGTTGCGTTGGCAGCGTAGTTGTAGCACCATCATATTTCATCTTTCATGTCATATTTTCACCCTGTATGAACTTGTGAGTAACAGACATCCGATCATCCTCTCCAAGGTGAAGGAATATATACAATTTATTTCTAAAAGCACTCCGCATATGATTACTTCCATTGAGATCTAGCTTGCAGCAGAAGCAACAATTAGCCTGTTTCCCCGGAATTGAAGGAGGGCCTTAATGGCTCTGCGTCTGCTCTGTAAATGCAGTCATTATGACGCGTTCACATGCAATATAGCAGCATGGAAATAATTAACATAATTAGCATGCATTTTGCTTACTGATTGCATGCCTTGGACTTGTCACCATGCCGCAACTGGAAGGAGGAAAGTCCACGCAAGTTATTTTCTTTTGATTGCTTTCCCACCAAAAGTCATAGCAGACATTGTGGCCTGATCTAGCTTGACATTATGGCACGATTGCAAGACATCATAGCAAAACAACGCAGTGCATCATCATAGCATAACATCGTAGCGGGTCACTGTAGTTGATCATCATTGCTAAATGTCGTAGAGTGACATCATAACGTGACATCGTTACGTGACATAGTAGCGTGACATAATAACGTGACTAGTAGCGTGACTAGTCGCGTGACATTGTAGTGTGACATGGTAGCATGATATCGTAAAGTGACATTGTAGCATATAATCGTAGCATGACATTGTAGCATGATATCGTAGCGTGACATTGTAGCACGACATTGTCACATGACATTGTAGCGGCATATCGTGAGATTGCAGTGTGACAACGTAGCATGATATCGTAGCATGACATTTTGCAATGACATCATAGCGGAACATCATAGCATGACATCATAGGGTGATACAGTATTAGATTATAGCATGACGTCATAAAGGGATATCAGAGCGGGAGATTGTAGACGGACATGTTAGCAGAAAATAGCATGACATCATAGCGTGACATCACAAACATGCAATTGTTTAAATTTACTTGTAACACTAAAACCTTTTTCAATCAACCACATGCTGCTTCAAGTATAAAGATACATTTCCATGACTGTAAGGTTCTTTTTTTTCTCTCCTTCTGATGTTCTTCCACACCAAACTCACCCAATCATGCGTAAACGAACCTTGCTGTGTGCACTGGGAACAGTAAATTAACTCCCCCAAGGCGCTCATCTAGCCTCTTAATTGCGTCCCGATACTTGCAATGCAAACTCAACAAGGTTTTTGCGTGATTTCACACTCTCTGGTATTATTTGCATGTTAAACACTGCACACTGTGTCAGTTACCTTTTACGATCTAATCAAGCGGTCACATTAGCGGCTAGCTTTGAGCAGCGCGATAACCTTCGCGAGGAGGCACAAAAACGTCTCTCTTATCAGCCACGTAATTCGCACGTCCTCTCCGCCGCTCTTCTTTTCATGTGCCTCAGGTACAGAACGAGACGGCCAATAAAGGAATTTCATGCTAATTCCGAGCGGCTGCGGCGGTCTGTGTGCGTCTGGGTTATTTAGGGCCCGGTGCTGAGAGAACAAATGGAACAGGACAATGTGACCGTGTGCTTTACCGATGAGACTCCAGCTGTGATAACGTCGCCTCGGCATAAAAGTCGTCATTTACTCCCGTCGGAACATGAAGTGACTCAAAAAGGCAATTTTATGCTGTACAATTAAGCGCACTTGTGAAAATGAAAGAAATTTTGTGATTGGAAAATGGTCAGTATCATATAGTGATTTTGGCCATAGTTGGTTGACATAAATGGACTTGCAATGTAAATCTACATCATTTAAGTTGATGTGATATCGAAACACTGACAATCACAAAGTGATATGATTCAGTCCAATTACAACATGATACGTTATGATTCACTTTAATCATATTTCAATATGATATGATATGATTCACTCCAATTAAAATTGACTCCAGTTACATTACGATAAGATTCAATCATCCAATTTGGATACAACACAATTACCTCCAAATACATTTGTACAATACGATACGATGTGATTCACTCCACCATTCAATATGATACAATTCAGTCTAATTACAATAGAATACGATGAACTCTACGATATGATACTATGTGATTCACTCCAATTGTTATGCGAATCGCTCAAGTTACAAGACGAGCTACTCCAATTATGACATTTGAGATTTACTCCAGTTGCAATACGATGTGATCTGAATCACTCAGATAATACAATTCACTCCAATTCCAATAAGCTATGATTCACTCTAATTACAATAAATTATGATATAATTCCCTTCAATTATGGTACGATTCACTCCAGTGACGATTACATTTGACTTCCAATTACGCCATCTTAATTTCTGTACGTGTCACAGTTTTGCGATCAGGTCATCACATCGTAGACAGTTCCATCGACGTGTATAATTTTTATTCACTACCCAAACAGCTACACTGTCTTCATCTTCATCTTTTGCTTCAACATATTGGCCACATTGCCTTTTCAGAATCACAGCGTGCTAATCCAGTTTTTGAGTGCATTTCATTAGCCAGTAGTTGACAATTCCCGTGCAGTGTGCGCGCACGTCGGGCCGAGAGCTGGCTGCCTCTCTGGAGAAAAGGGCTTGGCTGAGCAATTGTGCACGCCGCTTTGGCATATCTGCCCGCCTGAGCACATAAAACGCAGGTGAAGCACGAGCGGGGCGGCGTCTTATCACTTTTGTCTGTAGCACAAAAGGCTAACGTGGAACGCGTTCGCTTCATTTCCTGCCACCTACAACCACAGGGCTTGCTTTTTTTTTTTTTTTTTTTTTTTTTGCTTGGCGGGATCCTCGTTTTAATTGCCTACGCGGGTTGCCAGTTCTGACCCGCAATCTCGGTTTCAGCTGCTTGTAAAGCATTTTCGCTTTTTTATGGAGCGCTTGTAGAGCAACACAAGGACGAGATGTTTATGCTGTGAATGTGAACAACCAAATGTGTTAATTTTTTGCTCTAATGGGAAGACAAAGACAATGAACAGGCTGGATGTTTTTCAGTCTTCTTCCTTTTTGTATCTCAGGTGAAGATTTAAGATACACGTGGTAGCCACGTATGACACTACGTTTGGCCTATAAACACTGTAAAATGAAGGGGGAAATAAAAGAAAGGTTGGCTGGCGATTGAAGTGTCTGATGCTCAACCTTGACATCATACCTAGAGAAGGAAACAGCTTTTCAACAGCGGTCCACTGTAGTGACTGATGTGCAGCTATGATGTCAAGACTCATAGCAATATAAAAGAAAGAGCTTTCGAAACACTCCACACTGTAGCGTACGCTCTTAACAAAGCCGCTTTTGAATAACTGGCGGCTGTGGTGACTGATGCACAACGTTGTCATCATCCTCATTGAAGAAGCTTTTGACGAGCTGCTTGCTGTAATGACTAAATAAAATAAAAAGTAAATTTCCTGATGAATGTTGTCACAATTCATTTAAGAAAGGCTTTTTTTTTGCTCTCTCGTTCAGCAAAGAAGTTGAGTTATGTTCAGCATATGTTCAGCGTGTCCGCATGTTGTGCCAACGACGTGATTAGCATTTCAGTGATTGAGTCGGAGGCTTGTTGCATTTCATTTCGCGGACGCAAACAATAACCCCGGTGCATTCTGATGGTCCGAAGTTATTGTGCCTGGCGTGCCAGGCCCCCCTTTTTTTCTTTTAATTCCTCACCGCCATTTCTATTCATCCCGTGTTCCCGTCTGCCTTTCTCTCACCTCTTGGCTTGCCGGCGCGCAAATAACATTTAATAGCGCGGACATTGTGCTCCGTCACGCAGGCCAACTGCATTAATTTCAGCTCATTTGCGGCCCCTTCTCCTGCAAAATAAACCGCTGGCGTGTTCGTACTGATTACCTCCAAACGAGGAGGCGATGCGTGTCGCGGCCGAGTCCGTCTCCACTCCGCCGATGATATGAAAGAAATGTCACTGCTTGTTTATGAGGTGTGTCAGAGAAGATTGCAGGACTGCTGTCACAAAAGCTGTATTTCAAACCCAAACTACAAAATACGAGTTTTCCACTTCAACGTAATGATCGGCTAGCACGTTTCCTAAGAGGCATTTGCTTCTGTCAAAAGCGCTGTCAACACAACAAACACGTGTGGTCTTACAAGTCGGTCTTCTACACGGAGGCAACCAATCAGAGGAAAGTGGGCGGTCTTAGCCAAATATGGACAACGCGGATACAAAACTGGGTCAAACAGAAGTAGCTGTCAGAGGAGCCTTTTCTGGACAATTGTATGACAAAACCAAGGTGTTGGGTTTTTTTTTCAAATGAAATTGACACTTTTATACTAAGTCCATATTTGCGAATCACTCTATGGAGATCTAAATAGCCAAAACACGGGATCATTAAGGGAAATAAAATGAATGAATCAAAGCAAGCCCTGCAGGGTGACTTCTCTGGGGAATTGGTTTCCCACATGACCTGTCCCTAACCAACCCTGACCTCTAATCCTACGACCTTAAAATCAGCTGCATCCACCTGTGCCTCGCTCAAAACGCTCGTCTCGGTCACGTGATATGGGTAAAAAGTAAGCTTACAAGTAAGAAAAGAGGAGAGTAAAAAAGACAAAAACAAATGTGTTTAAAGAGGTTCTTTGAAAATCCTGATACAGAAGAAGAGCCTACAAGTTCCAAGAAAAAGAAAAACTGTATTTAACAGACGGCAATATCGGCAGTCTTACTTAAGGTACGAGTTTATTGCTTGTTGACTCACAAACCCGCGCCGCGTAATGTCTTGTGACAGGCTGGAAATGAGTCAATGAAGCCATCTGAACTGCTTCAGCATTAAAAGACAAGCCTTGAGTTTTTTTTTTTTTTAAACAAAATATCATTACCCCAAGGTGGGACGGGCTCGTTGAAGATAAACAAGCACCAATTCTAAAAACTACATTGAGTGTAATGTTAATTGTATATTAAATAGTTAGTTTTTACATACATTTACATTTACAAAATACATCCAATCCGTGGTGCAAAAATGGTTCAGGACTGCTGATGAAGTGTGTCCATAAAGTATCTTCACAATTTAAAACCAATAATTACAAAAGCAATTGATGAGAAATCAGATCAGTTCTCAACGGTTATCAAAGTTTTTGCATCTTACATTAAATCAAAAAACAATCGGGTACTTGAAATACAAACAAGTAACGTGATTCAAAACAAACCACTGAGTACACAGAATAAATAATTTCTTACTAGTTGCTTTTATAATACATTTTTTGAATTGTTACGATACTTTGTGGAAACGCAGTATAAAAACAAGATGCATCACAATTGCGCCTTGGCAGGAAGATACATCGTGATCATCATCGACACTATTTAGGATTTACGTCTCAATCCACTCTTTATCAGTGTCGCATTTTCGTTTTAAACCGGCTAAAAATGATCGATGGTGTTAAAAAAAAGGGCTGCAAATGAAGTCCGAGCACATTGCGGTGATTTATCACAGCGTGCCGCCTCATTTATTCAACGCGGGGAGTAACTTAGCAAGCTTAATGCTAATTTGAGCTCAACACAAACTTTTGTTTTTGTGTTTTTCATGAGTGCATATGCATAAAGCAGCATAGCCAGTAGATTTGCGACTGATAGCGCTGATAACGACTTTAGGTGTGAAGTTTGACACCACAGTGACAGATAGCTGCTAACATTAGCTTGCAGTCACTAGCTAGTTGTCAACTAATCTTTAGTTTTCTGCATGATTGCACAAAGAGAAACGTATTTGTACAATTTGTGAACTCACCCACTAGACTGTGCTTTCTCTGTACGGCGACTGTGTGCTTAAAAAAAAAGTTTAGCACGAGTTGTTAGCAGAGAGTCTTCACTGCTGAGTGACTATTAAGTGGCTATTGGCTTTGGTTCTTGTACTTACAAGTACTGTTGAGTTAATCATCTAAATGAACGTGTCATTACATCTTTTGTTGCTAAATGGCATATTTACAAAAGCCACAGAGTGTCTGGGTCGTGTACACCGCAACCGACGCAATTAGCTTTGATACCTAGCGCCTCTTGAAGCGCCGCACGCGAGCCAATGACCGCATTTATTAACATGTGATAGCTCCCAGCATGGCGTCATTAGCATCAAACATTAGCATCAAGCATTCGCTCCCAGAACAAAGCCGTTGGGAGTTTAGTTGCTTCGCACTCAGTTGTAATTCGTATGCCTGCAACCTGGTCACAAACTGGTTGCTAATCATTTGAAGTTCTTCCCTGACAGTGTTGGGACGTAACTAAATACAAGTACTTTGTTACTGTACTTTTTTTTTCAGCTAGCCTAAAGAACACCAATTTCTGTTGTTCAAAAATTCTCCGTCTAATCTAAGAAAAACAATGAAAAAATACAGTTGTTATCATTAGCTAATTTAAAATTTTTTTCTTCCTCAGTTACAATGTCAGCAAAGTATAAGAACGCATTCCAAAAGCATAAAACTCGAGCCGACGCAAGCTAGCTCTTTAACAACAACAGCCGACATGTAATATGATTTTTTTTGGTCTTCTTTTTTTCAGTATGAGCACTATGTAAGTTGCTAAAAGAAGGGAACTATTTTGTGAGCAGAGATCCCCCCCCCCCCCCACCCCCCCCCAAGTTATCAAAAGTACAGTACATTTCAGAGTCTGTAGTTCTTTTTTTTCCTTTTTTTTACACGTCTGTATGTGACATATTGACTCATTGGCTGTCGAGACACATACTCCATAACCAGCGTCATGACATGACATCTGACGCACTGCCATCAAGTGCTAGGCCCACTCAGTAATTTTCCGGCTAATGCGTGAACTCACTCGCAGCTACTTGATAGCTGCCATTTTGCTGTGACAATGCAAATTACGTCATTATGCTACATGTATTATTATGGTACATGTATTATTACGTCATTATGCTACATGTATTATATTAACATCATACTGTATGTAATGTCGATACACATCTAATTACATCATATTTACACACCTAATGGACCATATTTACATCGTAGTAAAGTTCTCAATCTCATCTCTCAGACATGAGATGAGATTTGATCTTCTGCACCCCTCTAACGTACGATATTAACATCATATTTAATGTCTATACAGATTGAATGTACCCTGAATTCATCACATTTAATATGATATACACTTAATATAGCATATCGAAGTCATATTTGATGTTCTTTACACCAGTAATAGGTCATTTTTACATAATATTTAATGTCTGCCTTGAATGTAGCCTACTTACATGATGCTTAATGTTCTATACTTACATGATGTTTAATGTTCTATGCTTTAGTTTCTATTGTCAATCTGCAGTCTATTTTAATGACTGTTTTGCTCAGCTGACCTTGCCTCGCCCCCAAGCCCGCTTCCTCGCCGACTGAACCGCCGCCGGCCCCTCCAAACAGCCCGAGGGTTCGACCGTACCTTGAACCTCTCGCGCCCCGAGCCGCAATCATACCACCAGACTGTTACTAAACGCTACGCGAGTCGGCGGTCGCTTCCAGTTTTGTCGCCGCCATCCACCCGCAGCCGAACATCACACTCGCTTGCAGGCCCTCGGGGTCGTGGTCTGATAAGCCGCAGTCTTTGGAGCGTGTGTGCCAACATGGCTTCAATGGTTCTTAACCCCAGAGGGCCAGTGGAGTTTGGCAGCCAGGCACTTTTAGGAGGATGGGAAGCAACTCCGTGGACCTCGCATGAGGGAGGAAGCGGGGGGGAAAAAAATTAAAAATAAAAATTGAGCCAGTAGAATCCAAACATGAAAAGCTAACGAGGAAGAATATATTAGAGGGGAGTCATGGATTCTATAAAGCAAAGGTTTTCAATCTTTTTCCAATTTTTCCACCTCATAATCTTAACGCTAACTAAACATTAACTACCATGTGGACCCCTAAAAGCCATAGGGATGAAAAAGAGAATTAATTAAGTAATTAAGTATCCATCCATCCATTCATTTTCTGAGCCGCTTCTCCTCACTAGGGTCGCGGGCGTGCTGGAGCCTATCCCAGCTATCATCGGGCAGGAGGCGGGGTTACACCCTGAACTGGTTGCCAGCCAATCGCAGGGCAAATACAAACAAACAACCATTCGCACTCACATTCACACCTACGGGCAATTTAGAGTTGTCAATCAACTTACCTTGCATGTTTTTGGGATGTGGGAGGAAACCGGAGTGCCCGGAGAAAACCCACGCAGGCACGGGGAGAACATGCAAACTCCACTCAGGCGAGACCGGGGATTGAAACCCGGACCTCAGAACTGTGGGGCAGACGGTCTAACCAGTCGTCCACCGTGCCGCCGTAATAATAAATTTTTTTTCTAATAACAAACAAACCAAAAAACAACTATTCATGTAGAGATGTCACATTAATGTGATGACGTGTCCCTATCAGTTTTTACTTGACCCAAAGCAAATATAGGGAGAAGTAATTGATTTGTCATGTTTGTTTCTTCTTAAAATAATTCCACATCATGAATTGCAAATGGGCGGCACGGTGGCCGACTGGTTAGAGCATCAGCCTCACAGTTCTGAGGACCTGGGTTCAATCCCCGGCCCCGCCTGTGTGGAGTTTGCATGTTCTCCCCGTGCCTGCGTGGGTTTTCTCCGGGCACTCTGCTTTCCTCCCACATCCCAAAAACATGCATTAATTGGAGACTCTAAAAATTGCCCGTAGGTGTGACTGTGAGTGCGAATGGTTGTTTGTTTGTATGTGCCCTGCGATTGGCTGGCAACCAGTTCAGGGTGTACCCCGCCTCCTGCCCGATGACAGCTGGGATAGGCTCCAGCACGCCCGCGACCCTACTGAGGAGAAGCGGCTCAGAAAATGGATGGATGGATGGATGAATTGCAAATGATTTTTCAGTGCCCCAGTTTGAGAAGATCTAAAGCAGCTGAGAGCGAGTTCGAGTGAGGTGTGGCGGCAGACCTCGTCGCTGGCAGATGCTCGGCCGTGTCGAGGTCCCGCTCCGCGGCAGCTAGACTGGAAGAACCCGACGAGGCCTCAGCGGAGTCCACACGTAATAAGACGGGTGATTGCGTTTGGGCCAGCGTGGGCAGCAAAGGTCTAATGAGGCATCGTGTTTTGACACACTGAAAATACCACAGGAGCCGGTTGTTGACCGCGCCACCGGATCTGCCCTCTCGTATAAATTGCATCCTGGCACAAAAGATATATATATATTTTTTGGTTGGTTTGCCCGTCCTCTTACCACTGTTAGCAATAAAAGCAGTCAATGAATGCCTGTAGCCCGGGGGGCCAGATCCGGGCCGCAACATCATTTTATGTGGCCCGCAAAAGCAAATCCTCTCCATCAACTTCCATGACTCTTGCTAGAATCTGTACCAAAATTTCGTAGTGTGTAGTAAATCGTCATATGTAATAATGACAATATATTGCAAAAACATTTGTTTTTGTTACTGAAGCCCTTTTAACAGTAACTTGGGTTAATAGTTGATCAATTACCCTTGACTTATGATTTAAAAACTAGTTATCCATCAACAGTTTCTGTGGTTGCCATGGTTACGACAACACTTGCAGACGTGGAAGACCTTCCTTGAAGGCTTCGCTGCCAAGGTTGAATTATGGCTTCTTGCTCAAGTCGTTTATGTCTTCATCAGTCCGTGTTGACGATAAACAAGGTCCCATTTGACTTGCGCGGCGTGATGTTGACTTGTGCGCGCCTTCCATCATGTGGCGGCGAACACCCCCCGCGATTCACGCCCGTTCCTCTGGTGGCCCCTCCCGACCGGCGGCCTCCTCTCGCTTAAGTGGCGGCCTTAGAAACTTGCAAATACGTGCAAGCCTTTAATGCACTAAAAAGCAGTGGTGGGAACAAAATGATTAAAAATACTTTGTTACTGTACCTAAGCAGATTTTTCAGCTATCTGTACTTGAGTCTTGAGTAATTTTTCTGATGACTTTTTACAATTATGCCTACATTTGAAAACAGTTATCTGTACTTTCTAGTGCTTACTTTATAAAAAATAGACTCGTTACTTTTTTCAACCTGTGCAGATGACGACACTAGTTTAAAAATCAAGTTAATACAGAGAGGTGAAGTTGAGAGTTTTTGTTGTTGTTGTTGTCAACTTTAGCTAATTTAACATGTTTTTGCTCGTCAGTTCACATCTGACGCAAACCCCTTGAAACACGTTTCGTTTATGGCATAACAGTATGAGCCAACGCTGTTTTTTTCCCTTCTCAGTACAAGAAATGCAAATGAATAAAACAGGGAAACTACTTTGTGTACAAACAAGCTCTTTAAGTTACTACATATAACCAACAGTAAATATTTATTTTTATATTTGTATTTTACAAGACTGTGAATGGTTAAATTGTTAAGGTGTTTGTTTGATCCGTTAGAATGTTCCCGTCTCTCTTATCTCTGTCACAAATGGCTGATGAGTTGCAAGAGAGACTGGAAGAGTCACAGAAAGGCCTAGAAATGGACATCTTTAGAAATGTATTTGTCGATCCTCGGTTCAAACACCTGTTGGGAATTTTGCCATTCTTGAGACGAGCAACTCGTGCAGAATGAACTGAAACACTGAAGTGTTGAACACGCGTCTCAAGACACGCACATGAAGTGGAAATTGAAGGTCCGTCGTGTGACTCCCGTGATTCACGGCAAGCTCTCTGGCCTCTCAGCTCTTAAGTGTCAGAGTTCTTCCCGTGCTCATAACGTGTTTGAGCGCATTCGCGGGAGCGAGTCCGGCTCCGAGCTGTTAGCGAGCCGCCGCGTTTCAGCTCGCCTTTCCCGGCGTCATTAGCGCTCGGCGCTTCCGCGCGCACTTCAAGGCGGCCTTCAGAGCCGCTCGATAAAACGCGCAGGTTGGCCGGAAGGAGCGTTTGGGCGGCCACGCAGCAGACAGACGAGTCGTGCGATGCAGACAAGGAAAGACCTGCAGCGGGCCCAGCAAGTTCATCAAGGCAAAACAAAAACAAAACAGTCGCTTTTATGAGTTTGGAAGCTCAAACACTATTTGAATAATAACTGACTCATAATGTCTTCCTGTATTTGTACCTTTATCCAGCAATTCACCAAAATGTTATCGGTTCACCACACCCAAAACAATTAGTCACTGAGTTTTTGTGTAATTACCTTAACTTAACTTAATACCTGACAGTAAATAACTACTAACCAATCAACCAGCCATAACTAAAGGGCTGATCAAACGACTACTGTAGCTATCAAGACAGTCAAACTTGCCAACCAACTATCTGGGAATTCAGATTCTTTGCTAACTTATTGTAACTTACTATTAGGCCTACCAAGTAACCACTAGCTGACCAATCAATGAACCAACCAATCCGTAACTAACTGTCCGGCCAATCAAATGGTTACTAAGTAAATTACAAACCAACCAACTATCCGACTGATTACTATTTCTAAGACTACTAACTTGCTAACCAGGCAAGCGGGCAATTAACTATAGCTATCTGGCTGATCGAATGATAACTAAGTAATTATCTGACTGCCAACTAACCAAACAACCAGTCAACCACGGCAGCGTTCCTTTTCAGAAAATGCATTTTTAATTCTTGCTTTACATCAAGTGAAAAGAACATGTTTCTCTCATGAAAATAAAATAATTATGGTACATAAAACATACAGTAGTTGGTGGGGCACTGACAGTACCAATAATAGTTACTATGATAGAAATTATATCATTAAATATCGAATATAATAATTTCTTTGTTTAAATTCAGTTCAACAGTATGTACCATCGCTTTTAAATGTTGTGTGTATAATCTCAATGTATTTCTCATAGCACAGGTGGGTTCCCGATAGAAATATTTCTGAGAGTAAAATGCATCGCTGTATATAATATTGACAAGCGGGAAGCTTCGTATTACGTTTGTTGCATCATTGTTTCATCATTCAGTTCCAGTCGCATTGTGGTCATGCATGACATGTTTTGTCTGCGGCGGGACGCACGTGAGCATCTTTATTTAACTTGTGTGTCGCACTTGGCGTGGTAAGGTTCTCATTTTTATTTTATCCACAAGATCATTTCACAGATTCTTCACCAGCCCTCAGCGTGAACATCAGATTACTGCTGCCATGCGACATGTACGATTAAAACGTGCCACTGAATGCAAAATAAAGTATTGGCTTCAGGGTCGAATAGGTGGCAAAATAAAGTATTGGCTCCAGGGTCGAATAGGTGGCATTATTAGCTTCGATGTGGAGGCCTACTTAGCCCGTTGAATACAAATTAAAGCTACCTGCTAAAAATAATAAAGTGCTTTTTATCACTTTTTATTTTGCTGAATACAATCTGTTTGTGTCATGGAGATTTATTTTCGTCTTAAAGTTGGATCAAGTCCATAAAGAGTTGGAAGAGGGTTTATGAACCGTCTTTAACGTCTTTATTTGCCCCATGAATGCTTCGTATGAATGCAGTCACTCACACACTTTGGGAGATGCTTTTTCTTGTCTTTTTTTTCCTCCTTCCAAATCCTTTTCCGCCTCGATTAGTCGCGCTGTGTGTGTGTGAAAGGAGCAGAGAGGCTCATGGGAGGAGGACGCCGCTCCCCCAAAACAAGCAGAGTGGCGAGGCTCGGCGCACGAGGCGCTCAGAGTCGCTAATGAAGTCGTCGCATCCGGGGACGGTGTTTATCATCCGGAGAAATTTCACGGAAAGCCGGAATGTCGCAGGTGTTATGCTTGGCGGTGCGTGTTGTTTATCTGAGTGTTGGCTCCTATCACCTCCTCCACAAAACTCGCTGTTGCCTTCTCCAAGGAGGTGTGTTTTTTTTTTTCCATTTTTTTTCATGATTTGTCATGATTCTGGATTGAGACCAGAAGTCCAAGCACAACATTTGGTGATCTGAGGAACATTTTGGAACATTTTCCATTGTTTCTCGGTGCAAAATCTAGGACACTTAATGGTAAATTAAAAAAGATAAGTCATAATTGAAGTGAATCATATGGTCCTGTAATTGGAGTCAATCTTACCCTGTCATAATTGGAATGAATCCAATTGTAATTGGAGTGAATCGTAACTTGGTCGTAATTAGAGTGAACCGTATCTTGCCATTAATGGAGTGAATCGTGTCGTATTTGGAGTGAACTGGATCATATCGTAATAGTCAGTCAATCATATCTTGTCGAAATTGGAGTGAATGATATCGTGTAGTAATTGGTGTGAATCGTATCGTAGTCGAGTGTTTTGTACCTTGCTGTAATTGGAGTGAATCATATTGCAATTTAATTGGAGGACATCGTATCATAATTGCAGTGAATGCATATAATATTGAAATTTAAGTGAATCATATCTTGTCATTATTGGAGTGAATTGTGTCTCATATTTGGAGTGAATTGGATCATATCGTAATTGGAGTAATTGTAATTGCAGTTAATTGTATCTTGTCATAAGAGTTAATTGTATCTTGGCATAATTGGAGTGAATCATATAATTGCTTTGAATCATTTCATATTGTAATTGAATTGTATCTTGTTGCAATTGGAGTGAATCGTATTTTTAAGTAATTGGAGTGAATTGTTTCTTGTCCTAATTGGAATGAATTGTAATTCATAATTTGAGTAAATCAGGTCATATAAAAATCATAGTTAATCGTATCTTATTGTTATAATAGTTAATCATATCTTAACGTAATTAAAGGGAATAGGATCGAATCATAATTAGAGTGAATCGTATTTTGTCATTTTTGGAATGAATGGTATCGCATCAGGGGTTAATTGCAATTACTGGCACCAGGAAGGGTAAAGTTTCTCGTTAACCCTAACCCATCAACAGTCTTTGAGCGTTTTGTGCCACTGAAGCGACCTCACCAGGCTGATGCAAAAACAACGAAAGTCATTTCCCGAAAACTTTATGAAGGTGTGGACTTTTAGGCCAAGGTACCGCCGTATATTGGATTTCCTCTCCTTGCCAAGCTGCTATTTTCTCTGCCCAATTCCAATCAGCGGTACTTGCCGTAGTTTTAGCAGGTCAAAGTTGAGCCTGAAGCGCCGCTCGGGATTGAATAGGCCTCTTGTGCGCGACGCTTCCCGTTGGCCCTCACGCGAACAAACGCAGCTGTCTGGAAATGGCGGCTCGCCAGGCGTGGGTTGCTCTTGCATATTCATATGGAAGCTGTCTGCACAGTTTGGTGGAGGAGCGTTTTCAGTTCGCCTTGCACATTTGCCCAGTGAGAAGGTGCACGCAAGGCCACGCTTTAGAGTTGCTTTGTCTGAAGCATCGCCGCCGCCGCTTGTGGGAATTGGCCAGCAAGCCGGCTAATAAAACTGCCGTGTTTGTTTGTGGATTCGCCAAATAAGCTCACCTCGGAGACGCGGGCGTAAGCGCCACCGCTATTAGCTTTGAGTAACGCCGGCGCAGCGTTTCAATTTTTCAGCCAAACGTTAGCGTTGTGCAGTGGCGTCTGGGGAGGCGGACTGTCGTCATGTTGCAATCACAACAGGAAATGATCTTTCCTGCTTCTCCACGGAGAAATAGCCCCGACCCTAATAAACATGTTTCGCACCACTGTTACACATGTACTGCATTTTAAAGCCTCGCAAATACTCAGCGTCCCCATCAAATGTTCAGTGGTGCCCTGACTTACACAACTTTAATTTGTTCTGTGACTAAGCTTGTAAGTCGCTTTTCCTCATGGAAATTATTTGATATGCCATTAATCCATTCCAGCTCTCCAAACAACACCCCAAAAATGTCGTTACTTGTTTTTAATATTGAAAACTTGCACTGGATTGTATAAAAAAACAGTGTAAAGAATTGAACTGGTTTTATTAAGTGAAATTATTGTTGTAACGTAGTATCCGTATGTTTAAGGGGTGTGGCCTAGCGAAAGCACACACTCTCCTAGCCTACATGCGAGGCCATAACAAAGTTATTTTTTCAAAACAAAATTCGTATTATCACAGGAATAAATTCATATTTTTGGGGAAAAATAGGCATACCTTTTTTTTTTTTTACAAAGAATATAAACGGTAGTCCCATTTGTGTGGCAGTTAATCACTTCGTAATTTTATTTTAAAAGAATAAAAAGCATAGTAAACTTAACTTGTTAAAATACTATTTTAAACCCTCGTTAAACTTTTTATTATGGCTAACTCGGCAAAATACGACTTTATGCTCATAAAATTTCAACTTTTTATACTGACAAAATCTTGAAAAAAAAAAATAATCAAACTTATTTCTCACAACGTTCCAACATTTCCCCCCAAAAATAGGAGCTTCTCGAAAATAAGTAACTTTTTAATTCCTCTGACATTCAAAGTTACACCTGGTAGTTATGTTTAATTGGCGTTACGATGATGAGGGGTTTCTTGGAAAGAACCCAAAAAGTTTGAGAAGCGCTGTTCTATACGCAACATCTGTGAGCTCACCTCATTTTGTATTCCTTGAGACATTTGTTTACTTTGTTCTCCGACAGAAACAAACATGGACAGCAGAAGCCGAGTCACATCCTCCCCAAAGACTTCCTGTCTCGGAATAATGCAGCTGACTCACGAGACCCCCACCGGTGAGCCACATAAATATACATAATCAGCCCCAAGCAAACAAAGGGGCGGGGGGTCCTCCGCCTTACCTTAGCTAGCGTGCTCGTGTTCCTCCCAGCTGGGCTTCCTGTCACACGTCTTGCATGTCAGCAAATGATGCTCCGGGGGACTTTTAGTCACCGAGGAGGGAAGTTTTACATCAAAGCTGTCAAGTCAAGATGGTGTCCTTGCGTACCCCGAACCAAGATGGCTGCCAGAACATCGAAATAAGACAAAAGGAAAGCACTTGAGTCCAGTGGAGTAATGTGGGTTTTCCAGTCCAAGAAACTCAAACCGAGAAGTCTGTCGATTTGGTCTGATTTTGCACATATTAGTCGATTTCTCACCATTTCGACTGTTTGTCCTTCGGTGTGGGATTGATGCCCACTCAGTGCCAGATTCAAGTCAGCCAGCTGGGTTGCATAGCATTTGCCAGCAATGGCGGAGCTAGACTTTTATACTTAGGGTGGCCAAGGTTATTTCAGGGGGGCCACAGACTATGACAATGAATTTGTTTCTCGACCAATGAATTGCAATCAGAGTCTCCAAATGTTGCAATGCACATACTAAGCACACACAAGATGAGGTTTGTGCGCATCAAGGAAAGTTTATGAACAACGTACACACAAACACAACTTCGACAACCGCAACAATTTTTCAATCACAGAGTAACCCGCTCAAACAGTTATCCTCTCACACACACACACACACACACGCACACAATTACCCACTCACAGATACTCACGCACACACACACGAGCAATGCACTCACACTGTCTCTGTCCACCTTACCGTTGCCTGACTTGCTTCTCATTAAAAAGAAGTTATATATCTTGTCCCCCTGTCTTTTCATTTCTCAACGGACCCTATGAAAAAAAAAAAAAAGGCCAGTTCTGTAACTCTGAGCATCACTTACAATTGCACAATGTTATCAAATCCGCACTTTAAGCCTAAAAAGGGGAAATAGACCACTGTAGATGTGAGTTTCATATTCAAACATTCAGCTACACAGTGGTTCCCAACTGCTTTTGCCTCAGGAGCCAAAATTGAACTTAGTCATTAAGTTGCAACCGACATTTTTGACATTCTTTAGCAACTCAAATTTATTTCATCCCCCAAAACATTGCCCAGTAATCCAAAAGCCTTTATGCACAGTTGAAAACAGTTGATATAAATGAAACATGAACAAACATGACAAATATGAAATAAAAAGGCATACTTCTTTCTTTGTAGTTGAAAAAGGCATACTTTTTTAATCAAATAATAAAATAAAACAGACAAAATACTTAGAATTCACTTGAATAACAGGTAGGCTTTCAAACAAGCTAAATTGGTGATACTGGTGAAAAAGGCAGAATTAAATTACAGTATTTATGGTTTTTAAACAAGTTCCACTTGTGAAGCTCATTAACAGCACTCTTGTGATGCCCTCAACTTTGAAAGCACGCCACTAGTTTGTCTTAAAAGTGTTTTTAGCTCGCCTGTTGTGCTATACATTATGCATGAAATAAGATGCTGCATAGAAGGAAAAAAAAAGAGATGTAACTTGTAAAGTGTTTTTAAACAGTGACTCATTAGGACACCACCGTCAAACTTACTTTAGAATGACGTCGCAGACTGGCTCTGGGGCAAATCCTCTTCTTCTGGGGCGATTCTTCTCCTCCTCCTAATAAATGTGGCTTATGACTCTTTGTGCTACATAGCACAGCTACTGTACAGGAGGGACTTAGCAGTCAAAAGGCGTCACTGATTGGCGTCACCAAGAAGTTCGTTACAGTCTGATTTAGCCAATTTGAGTTAAGTTTTCACCATTTCAGCCGGTAATACTTCTTCAAGCACCTCCTGAGTTCAGCTAAAACAATCGCTACCAGAGTGGGATCGGATCAACTCTAGCCCCAGCCGTTGACTCATGGTAAGTAGTATAAAAAAAAAATGGATGGATGGTTCCATTCCTGACCGACAAAGATCGTGACAGACATCGTAAAATACATTGAAACAAAAAGCAATTGAGTCCAGTGGCATACTGTGAGTTGACAATCCGAAGAAACCACGTCGGAAAACAAACAATGGACTTCGTTTTCCCTTGCCCGGACGCGGGTCACCGGGGCCCCCCACTGGAGCCAGGCCTGGTGGTGGGGCTCGAAGGCGAGCACCTGGTGGCCGGGCCTGCACCCATGGGGCCCGGCCGGGCACAGCCCGAAAGGGTAACGTGGGTCCCCCTTCCCATGGGCTCACCACCTGTGGGAGGGGCCATAGGGGTCGGGTGCAGTGTGAGCTGGGCGGTGGCCGAAGGCGGGGACCTTGGCGATCCGATCCCCGGCTACAGAAGCTGGCTCTAGGTTCGTGGAATGTCACCTCTCTGGCAGGGAAGGAGCCCGAGCTGGTGTGTGAGGTCGAGAAGTTCCGACTAGATATAGTCGGACTCGCCTCCACACACAGCTTGGGCTCTGGTACCAGTCCTCTCGAAAGGGGTTGGACTCTCTTCCACTCTGGAGTTGCCCACGGTGAGAGGCGCCGAGCAGGTGTGGGTATACTTATTGCCCCCTGGCTCGGCGCCTGTACGTTGGGGTTCACCCCGGTGGACGAGAGGGTAGCCTCCCTCCGCCTTCGGGTGGGGGAACGGGTCCTGACTGTTGTTTGTGCCTATGCACCAAACAGCAGTTCAGAGTACCCACCCTTTTTGGAGTCCTTGGAGGGGGTGCTGGAGAGCGCTCCCGCTGGGGATTCCATTGTTCTGTTGGGGGACTTCAATGCTCACGTGGGCAATGACAGTGAGACCTGGAAGGGCGTGATTGGGAGGAACGGCCCCCCCGATCAGAACCCGAGCGTGTTCTGTTATTGGACTTCTGTGCTCGTCATGGATTGTCCATAACGAACACCATGTTCAAGCATAAGGGTGTCCACACGTGCACTTGGCACCGGGACACCCTAGGTCGCAGTTCGATGATCGACTTTGTGGTCATGTCATCGGACTTGCGGCCACATGTCTTGGACACTCGGGTGAAGAGAGGGGCGGAGCTGTCAACTGATCACCACCGGGTGGTGAGTTGGCTCCGATGGTGGGGGAAGATGTCGGTCCGACGTGGCAGGCCCAAACGTATTGTGAGGGTCTGCTGGGAACGTCTGGCAGAATCCCCTGTCAGAAGGAGTTTCAACTCCCACCTCCGACAGAACTTTGCTCATGTTCCGGGGGAGGCTGGGGACATCGAGTCCGAGTGGACCGTGTTCCACGCCTCCATTGCTGAGGCGGCCGACCGGAGCTGTGGCCGTAAGGTGGTCGGTGCCTGTCGTGGCGGCAATCCCCGAACCCGTTGGTGGACACCAACGGTGAGGGATGCCGTCAAGCTGAAGAAGGAGTCCTATTGGACCTTTTTGGCCTGTGGGACTCCTGAGGCACCTGATGGGTACCGGCTGGCCAAGCGGAATGCAGCTCTGGTGGTCGCTGAAGCAAAAACTTGGGTATGGGAGGAGTTCGGTGAGGCCATGGAGAAAGACTTCCGGACGGCTTCGAGGAAATTCTGGTCCACCATCCGACGTCTGAGGAGAGGAAAGCAGTGCACCACCAACACTGTGTATAGTGGGGATGGGGCGCTGCTGACCTCGACTCGGGACGTTGTGAGTCGGTGGGGAGAATACTTCGAAGACCTCCTCAATTCCACCGACACGCCTTCCCATGAGGAAGCAGAGTGTGGGTTCTCTGAGGCGGGCTCTCCTATCTCTGGGTTTGAGGTCACCGAGGTAGTTAAAAAGCTCCTCGGTGGCAGGGCCCCGGGGGTGGATGAGATTCGCCCGGAGTTCCTAAAGGCTCTGGATGTTGTGGGGCTGTCCTGGTTGACACGCCTCTGCAACATCGCGTGGACATCGGGGACAGTGCCTCTGGATTGGCAGACTGGGGTGGTGGTCCCCCTTTTTAAGAAGGGGGACCGGAGGGTGTGTTCCAACTACAGGGGGATCACACTGCTCAGCCTCCCTGGTAAGGTCTATTCAGGGGTGCTGGAGAGGAGGGTCCGTCGGGAAGTCGAATCTCAGATTCAGGAGGAGCAGTGTGGTTTTCGTCCTGGCCGTGGAACAGTGGACCAGCTCTACACCCTCGGCAGGGTCCTCGAGGGTGCATGGGAGTTCGCCCAACCAGTCTACATGTGTTTTGTGGACTTGGAGAAGGCGTTCGACCGTGTCCCTCGGGGAGTCCTGTGGAGGGTGCTTCAGGAGTATGGGGTACCGAACCCCCTGATACGGGCTGTTCGGTCCCTGTACGACCGGAGTCAGAGTTTGGTCCGCATATCCGGCAGTAAGTCGGACTCGTTCCCGGTGAGGGTTGGACTCCGCCAAGGCTGCCCTTTGTCGCCGATTCTGTTCATAACTTTTATGGACAGAATTTCTAGGCGCAGCCAAGGCGTAGAGGGGGTCCGCTTTGGTGGCCTCAGTATTGCATCTCTGCTTTTTGCTGATGATGTTGTTCTGTTGGCTTCATCAAACCGTGAGCTCCAACTCTCACTGGAGCAGTTCGCAGCCGAGTGTGAAGCGGCTGGGATGAGAATCAGCACCTCCAAATCTGAGACCATGGTCCTCAGTCGGAAAAGGGTGGCATGCCCTCTCCAGGTCGGGGATAAGATCCTGCCCCAAGTGAAGGAGTTCAAGTATCTTGGGGTCTTGTTCACGAGTGAGGGAAGAATGGAACGGGAGATCGACAGACGGATCGGTGCAGCGTCTGCAGTGACGCGGACTTTGTATCGGTCCGTTGTGGTAAAGAAGGAGCTAAGCCGAAAGTCATGAGCTGTGGGTCGTGACCGAAAGAACGAGATCCCGGATACAAGTGGCCGAAATGAGTTTCCTCCGCAGGGTGTCCGGGCTCTCCCTTAGAGATAGGGTGAGAAGCTCGGTCATCCGGGAGGATCTCAGAGTAGAGCTGCTGCTCCTCCGCATTGAGAGGAGCCAGATGAGGTGGCTGGGGCATCTGATTCGGATGCCTCCCGGACGCCTCCCTGGTGAGGTGTTCCGGGCACATCCCAACGGGGACGACCCAGGACACGCTGGAGAGACTACGTCCTTCGGCTGGCCTGGGAACGCCTCGGGATCCCTCCGGAAGAGCTGGATGAAGTGGCTGGGGAGAGGGAAGTCTGGGCGTCCCTGCTAAAGCTACTGCCCCCGCGACCCGACCCGGATAAGCGGTAGAAAAGGGATGGATGGATGGATAGTTTAGGTTTAATTTGACCGAGTTATGATTCACCAGTGAAGGGGCCTGTGTTTTTTTTTTTTTTTTGGGGGGGGTCTTGAAGTTGGCCACGTAGCTGAGTTTTGTGTGGGATGTATTCCCACTCAATGCCCTAATCAAGTCAGCTGCGGCAGGCTCTAGTTGCCGTTGACACATTGTCAGTGATATAGAAAGATGGATGGATACATCCGTTCTTGACTGACATATTTTAAATGTTTTAGAGAAGATGAAACAAGAAAACCTTGTCTTAAAATGGACTGGAATTTGGTCATTTTGTTCTGAGGTAACCATATTAGCTTTTCTTTTTTTTTTTTTTTTTTTTTTTTTATTAAATCATTTCAAATCCAGTTGCCTCCCCAGGTGTTCATGTCATCGGAATGGCAAATTTGAACCACGTATACTCGAGGAATGGGCGATGGTGAATGGCGAAACCTATTTTGATGATGTTTTGCCATGAAAAATGAAAGTCTAGTATCCTAATATTCATTGCTGTTGTTGATGGGCTAACGCTAATTAGCACTATCCAGGAGCAGGACGATACAAAACAAATGTGTCTTCCTCCAGTCACGGCCTGCATTTCATTATCTTCAAACACTCAAGAAAAAGAAGATTACGTTTGACTCACGCCTTCAAGATTGAACCGATAGACAGAGCGGCCGAGTCTCTGCCTTCGTATCCAAGACGACATCACAATGAGTCAATTAACAATTCATTATTGAGCTAAGTGCTCGGCTGCTCACCGGTGACACGAACAATCACGACAGGAAGACGTTGATCAAGTGAGACGCAGGTGGGAGTACTTCACCGTCACAACAATCACTGATAATATAGACGCACCAAGAAGCGTGTTGTTTTCATTCGACGCAAGATGAATCATCACACAACCCTAACCCAGGCTTGAAAACCTACTTTGAAAAACCAACCCCTGCCTTTAACCCTTATTTAACATCTTAGGAAACCGTAGCTTCAAACATTCATTTGTTACTCTAACTTGAAACCCTAACGTGTTTCTTTCTTTGAAACCCGACACCTGGCTTCAAACGCTAATGTCTTCCAGCATCAAACCCCACTTTTAAACCCTAAACCAGGCTTAAAACTGTCACTTGTAACCCTTACCTTGTCTGAAACTTTATTCTAGGTTTGAAAGCCTACTTGGCAAACCTTAACATGTCTTGAAACCCTACTTTGAACACTAACCGTGGCGTCAACTCCTCAATTGAAACTCTAACCTATTTTTGAAACCATAAACCACGTGTGACGTGTTTGAAAGCCTAACCATAGCTAGAAACCTTAATTTGAAACCCCAACCTGTTTGAAACTTTAACCTAGTCTTGAACCCCCAATTTTAAAAAGTTCTTTGGCATCATCTCTGCGGCAAAGGCTTTGAATTTGCAGCCATTTTTTGGCGCAAGAACCCGACTGCTTTTACATGCATCTGATCTAAGACGCTTGTGTTAGTCATATCATTAAGGTCACTTCGATTTATGTTCTTGTCAGCTTCAAACAGGGTGCTGTCATTGAATTAATCCACATATGGAAATGAAGCATCTGATGTCCAATCCCAAAACTGTTTCCATGGTTGCTGCAAGCAGTGTTGATGAGTCCACAGGAGAAGAGCCAGTGTTCTAGTAACATGGAGCAGAACTCTTGGCGTCAAAGATGTAAAGACGTCAACGGAGGATCGACGAGCTCGCTCAATCTCCGGAGTCAGCAGGTTGCCATCCATCATTGGCCGTGTACCTGTTGTGTTTCTCCGTGTGTTTGATTGTCATCCCGCTCGTCTCCGACAGGGTTGGTGTACGGGTACCAGGTGTGCTCATTTGTTCAGGGAATAATTTTGAATTAAGAGGACAATGAGGTCTTCGGGGAGGCGGCGACAAGATAGAAAGACTTTGATGGGCCTTCGCCGTCACGTCCGACGCAAACGATAAACGTTTCTGTGCAACGCGGATGTCCAAATTACAGCTTGGAGCCTTTGCAGCTCAACGTCAATTTTTTAGCGGCCATATATAATGGCGTGTACTACGAATAACCTTTTACACAGCCTGCATCACTATTTAAAAAAATAAATAATAAAATCTACACATTCAATGCCATTGACAGCTTTAGAAGTCAAATATTCATGTTAACTGGGACATTTAACAGTCTGAGAAGTGGCATAAAGAAGAAAACTCTTCCCTCACATTCAATAATTGTTTGGGAACTGAGGACACTGATTGTTGAAGCCTTGTAGGTGGAATTCTTTCCCATTCCTGCTTGATGTACAGCTTCAGCTGTTCAACAGTCCGGGGTCTCCTTTGTCGTATTTTACGCTTCATAATGCGCCACACATTTTCAATGGGACACAGGTCTGGACTGCAGGCAGGACACTCTAGTACCCGCACTCTTTTACTGCGAAGCCACGCTGTTGTAACACGTGCAGAATGTGGTTTGGCATTGTCTTGCTGAAATAAGCAGGGGCGTCCGTGAAAAAGACGTTGCTTGGATGGCAGGGTATGTTTCTCCAAAACCTGTATGTACCTTTCAGCATTAATGGTGCCTTCACAGATGTGTAAGTTATTCACGCCATTGGCACTAACACAGCCCCATACTATCACAGATGCTGGCTTTTGAACTTTGCATCCATAACAGTGCGGATGGTTCTTGTCCTCTTTGGCCCGGAGGACACGACGTCCACAATTTCCAAAAACAATTTGAAATTTGGACTCGTCGGACCGCAGAACACTTTTCTACTTTTCATCAGTCCATCTTCGATGAGCTCGGGCCCAGAGAAGCCGGCGGCGTTTCTGGGTGTTGATGAATGGGTTTTGCTTTGCATAGTAGAGTTTTAAGTTGCACTTACGTCTGTAGCGCCGAACTGTATTTACTGACATTGGTTTTCTGAAGTGTTCCTGAGCCCATGTGGTGATATCCTTTACACATTGATGTCGGTTTTTGATGCAGTGCCTCCTGAAGGATCGAAGGTCACGTTGGTTTTCGGTCTTGCCGCTTACATGCAGTGATTTCTCCAGATTCTCTGAACCTTTTGATGATATTATGGACCGTAGATGATGAAATCCCTAAATTCCTTGTAATTGTATGTTGAGGAACATTGTCCTTAAACTGTTCGACTATTTTCTCATGCACTTGTTCACAAAGAGGTGAACCTCACCCCATTTTTGCTTGTGAATGACTGAGCAATTCAGGGAAGCTCCTTTTCTACCTAATCATGGCACCCACCTGTTCCCAATTAGCCTGTTCACCTGTGGGATGTTCCAAATGCTCATCAAACACCTGTTTGATGAGCATTCCTCAACTTTCTCAGTCTTTGTTGCCAGCTGTCCCAGCTTTTTTGGAACGTGTTGCAACCATAAAATTCAAAGTTATTGATTATTTGCTAAAAACAATCAAGTTTATCAGTTTGAACATTAAATATCTTGTCTTTCTAGTATTTTCAATTAAATATAGGTTGAACATGATTTGCAAATCATTGTATTCTGTTTTTATTTATGTTTAACACAAGGTCCTAACTTTATTGGAATTGGGGTTGTAAATTCGCAATTGAACATGATTTTTGGGGTGGTGTTTGTTTGATTTCCTGAAAAGTAGTGATGTTGGCGATGGGAGGATTCCGCCCAACAGATACGATATTAAACTATTTCAAGGCGATGGCCCATAAAATTGGACTGAGAGGTGCTAGGAAGAAAGTAGTTCTCTCAGAGACTTTGAAAAGAAGAGTTTCAGGACACAACAGACACACATACATCCTGAATCTCAAGACAGTCTAAGCTCCAGAAAGAAGAAACTGAGCTGAAGTCTTGAATTAGATTAGCTCGCCTTGGCAAGCAGAATGAAGTCATATGAATCAAGGACTTCCGTTAACCTCCTGGACGCTGACTAATTCCTAGGTTTTAGTTCCCAGATACTTGCTAATATCTGGTATCTGCCACCGGGTTATTCTTGTTTTCAGGTTCGTTATTTTGCTCTGACTTCTGTGATATTGGATAATTACTGGAATTTACTCCTCTAATTCAGGCTAATTGCTGGAATTTATGGCTCCCACACTTGCGGCTTTCTGACATCAAGTCTGAGAAAAATGTTCTTTGTGTTTATAAAAAGACCTTCGTATTCTTCATTGTAACTGGTCTTGATTTTGGGACTGATAAATGTTCATTTGTAGCTGCTTAGTTTTCACACTGTGGGATGACTGATGGTCTGCAAATAAAGTGAAGCACCCGTCTTAAAACGTTTTGTCTATTCAATGAGATGAGTGACAGCTACAGCAGCAAAAGTTTGGGCACCCTTGCTTTTGACGAATGTTGAAGGGGAAAAAATCCTCGACAAAATCCCATGAAAGTGTTGATAAAGAATTTTTTTCACCCCCCTTGGAACTATTGACCCTGGTTACTTTCTCTTTCGCAGGCTGTCTGCGCCCAACGAGGACGACTCATTTTTCAGAAGGCGCTCACGCGAATAATAAAGCTTGACAACATGTTTTGTAGCTAAATCACACGTTTCAGTTTGTCCAAACAGCGGCGGCAACGAGACGCTCTGTGCAATAAACAACATCAGTCAAGCTGCTAACACCGGGAGCCACAACTTAACCCGGGCTTGAAACCCTCATTAAAAACCTTGTGAGAAACCCTAAACCTTGACCGAAAACCTAATTCAAAACCCAAGTTTAAAATCCTAACCCTATTTTGAAATGATAACCTTATCTTTAAACCCTGAATTGAAACCATTAACCCTGTCATTAAACCCTGATTTGAAATCCTACAATCAGCTTGAAACCCTACTTTGAAAAATCTGACCTTGGTTTGAAAGCCTAACCCTATCTTCAAACTCAAATGCTGAAAACATTTCAATTTCTCCTGTGGTCTGAATTAAAAAAACAAAACCATTAATCAATAGATAACAGGTGAAAATGCAATGCAGAAAAATGCAATGCAGAAAATAAATAATAACATGATGCTGACCGAATTCCAAAGCCAAACGTTTGTAGGCAAACACAAGCGAGCTCGCATTTGAAAGGTTTCTGTGTGGCTTTGATATGTTTATTTCCAAATCATCTTCATGCACTCAGGAGTCATGAACATTTATAAGATGCACCGCCGCAGCTGCATGCCAAGCCTCCGACCTCGTACACACACACACACACACACACACACACACACACACACACACACACACACACACACACACACACACACATATACAAACACTTGGTCTCCCTTGACCTGATAAACAAAATTCCCGAGTTTCTTCAGGCTTCTGACTGTTAGCGGTTGCAGTATGGCGCTACCTGCATATGTTTGGTGCCATTTGAATGACTTTTTACATGTTGACAGAGAATAAAATCCAACACCAGACGCGACTGGGAGAAGAAGAATCCTAGTGAGTTGTTCCAGAAATGGTTTTTTTGTTGTTGCCTTTTTCATTAATCACGCCAAACATAATAGACTCACTGAATTTATTGTTATTTTTTTTAAATAACTCCACCACACTCAAATCCTTACGTATGATTAAAATTTCCCTCAATTCAACGAACTAAACTAAACCCATTGTCCATCCATTGTCCTTATCCTGGTTAGGGTCATGGGGCGCTGGAGCCTATCCCTGCTGACTTCGGGCGAAAGGCGGACTACACCCTGAACTGGTCGCCAGTCAGTCGCAGGGCACATATAGACACGGACAACCATTCGCACTCACATTCACACCGTCACTGAGTGGGAACTGATCCCACGGTGCCCGCACCAAAGTCAGGCGAGTGCACCACTACGCCATCAGTGACTTGCTAAACTAAACCCAAATATTTTTTAAAGCAAGAATACAATGTATGTGCCAAGACGGGTGGATAGTAGCATTTCTGCAAAGTTGCTTCCAGTACATGTGGATGTTCGATTTATTATACAATCGGATTTCAGCATCTCTGTGTTGCCATGTCAATGTAATCTGCCCAAGGCCTTCAGAATAAGTCGTGCTGGCCAACTGCAACTACAATATTAGCAAAGGCAGTGTTGGTTTGAACAATCAGATATCTAATTCGTCCTCACAGGACCAGCGAACCGGCCCTTGATGATGTCAGCTTTTTTTTTTGTCCTCTGATTGATTGGTCAGGTTACAACCAATTTCGACGAGCACATACTGCATGTAGCGATCTGGATGCATTTATGTGATAATCATGATTTCATTAGTATATTTGCTGAGTATGATGTATTTTATTATTTATTTGTCATGTTATTAGATAAATATTGATTGTGAACTGCTCAACATATGTATGTGGTACAGTTATGTGCTGTTTTATTGTAGTTTTGTATAGACTTGAAGGTTTCCATAATGGCGGTATTAAGAGGTAGATTAAGTCGGGTAAGTCCCCACTGAATTTTTGTTATAAGGTAACTTTTGATTTGACAAAATAAAGCGGTGCCTTGAGATACAAAACATCTGTGTCTCAAGTAGGGTTGGGCATCGTTTGAATTTGAGCGATTCTGGTCCCGATTCCGGTTCCTCATTTCGATTCCGGTTCCAAATTATTCTCAATTCCAATTATTTTAGTGAGCTCGGTCAAAAAGTTTGCATGGTTTAAATAAAGGGTATCCAAATTATGAACATCTAATTTCTTAGCAGCCCGCAGCATAGACTAAAATGAACATTTGACTCGGGGTTCTTTATAACCAGTATCACGATCAAACCTATGAACTAAAAGGCAATGTGTGTGGAACTGAATTAACCTTCATTAATTCATGTTTCAGCTAAAAGTTAAATATAGCATTGTTAAAATAGTTATTTATAGCTGTTTTATCACGTCAAACGGTTTATATGTGCAAGTTTGAACCTGACTTCCTGTTTTAAGCTTGCAGTCTTTTATTTTGAAGGCTGTGCACCGCAACTCAACATTTTGGCACGAAAAGTAACTTCACACGGCAGCGGCGAATTTTGAAAACGACAGTAAACCTAGATGGCAAGAAAAAGAGTAATAAATGGAACCAAATACTATAAAACGTTGATTCCTTCACCTACCCACCAATGAGGCACAAGTTTAGTGTTTGTGATACTGTAAGACAACGTTTATGTGAATTTTGTCCCAATTCATTATGATGTAAAGTTAATAGTTTGACCTTTGGTGAAGTTTTAGCTCTATGTTAATTTTTTTTTAATTTTTCTGTCATCAGCTCTTACGATGGTTTGAAGACAAAAAAAAAAAATGCTCAAAAACATCAGTGTAAAAGTGCAAACCAGCTTTTCACTTGCTGCCTCAATGTTGGCATAGACGTATTTTATTGTTTCACTCACCCAGTTTGATATGACTGAAGTTCCGTTCGGTGTAGGCTGAGGCCCGCAAGCGCGTCAGACTTCTCCACATCGTGAAAGCCTCCATTGCACAGTATAAATTTATTCCAAGTGTTGCAGTGAGGTGTCTGGTCATTTATTTTATCAAAGTTAAGACTCAGGTTTGTTCTCCGCCGCCGTTGGGCACAAGCACGTCTTCGTGCGCGTTCTTCTTTGTTGGTTTTTGCCACTTTCTTCTTAGATGTCGGCAGACTGTAGGCATCGAAACTGGGAAGCGAAATGTTTTCATTTGAACGATTCCGGGAGAACCGGAACGTTAGTCCCAGTTCCAATCGGTTCTCGATTCTCGATGCCCAACTGTAATCTCAAATCATCTTTCACCATTGAAATGTATGGAAATGCAATTAAACTGCCCCCCCCCCCCCCCCCGCAAAACAAAATTGTAGAACTGTAGAAAAACAGTAATAACATTTGCCCTCCACATAATCTGCAAACGGAAAATGCGAAAACTCAACTGTACCGACTGTAATGTCCTTCCTTGTTCTTGTGCCGGATCAACTTCATATGTCAGGGCACTTGTATCCCACTGTGGTTGCATTTAGTAAAATAGTTCAAAGGTAAATGCAGATATTACAATTCTCATTTTGACATTAAATAACGGACGGGGAAGTTGAATCGCAGATTCAGGAGGAGCAGTGTGGTTTTCGTCCTGGCCGTGGAACAGTGGACCAGCTCTTCACCCTCGGGAGGGTCCTCGAGGGTGCATGGGAGTTCGCCAGACCAGCCTACATGTGTTTTGTGGACTTGAAGGAAGCGTTCGACCGTGTCCCTCTGGGAGTCCTGTGGGGGGTGCTTCGGGAGTATGGGGTACCGAACCCCCTGATATGGTGGGCTGTTCGGTCTCTGTACGAACGGAGTCAGAGTTTGGTCCGCATATCCGGCAGTAAGTCGGACTCGTTCCCGGTGAGGGTTGGACTCCACCAAGGCTGCCCTTTGTCACCGATTCTGTTCATAACTTTTATGGACAGAATTTCTAGGGGCAGCCGAGGTGTAGAGGGGGTCCAGTTTGGTGGCCTCAGTATTGCATCTCTGCTTTTGGCAGATGGTGTGGTTCTGTTGGCTTCATCAAGCTGTGATCTGCAACTCTCACTGGAAAGGTTCGCAGCCAAGGGTAAAGTGGCTGGGATGAGAATCAGCACCTCCAAATCTGAGACCATGGTCCTCAGTCGGAAAAGGGTGGCGTGCCCTCTCCGGGTCGGGGATGAGATCCTGACCCAAGTGGAGGAGTTCAAGTATCTTGGGGTCTTGTTCACGAGTGAGGGAAGAATGGACCGGGAGATCGACAGGCGGATCGGTGCAGCGTCTTCAGTGATTTTGACTTTGTATCGGTCCGTTGTGATGAAAAAGGAGCTAAGCCGAAAGGCGAAGCTCTCAATTTACCGTTCCTACGTTCCTACCCTCACCTATGGTCACGAGCTGTGAGTTGTGACCGTAAGAACAAGATCCCGGATACAAGCAGCCGAAAAGACTTTCCTCCGCAGGGTGTCCGGGCTCTCCCTTAGAGATAGGGTGAGAAGCTTGGTCATCCGTGAAGATCTCAGAGTAGAGCCGCTGCTCCTTCACATTGAGAGGAGACAGATGAGGTGGCTGGGGCATCCGATTCTGATGCCTCCCGGACGCCTCCCCAGTGAGGTGTTCCGGGCACGTCCCACCGGCAGGAGACCCCGGGGACGACCCAGGACACAATGGAGAGACTACGTCCTTCGGCTGGCGTGGGAACGCCTCGGGATCCCCCCCGGAAGAGCTGGATGAAGTGGCTGGGGAGAGGGAAGTCTGGGTGTCCCTGCTAAAGCTACTGCCCCCGCGACCCGACCTCGGATAAGCGGTAGAAAATGGATGGATGGATGGACATTAAATAACACTGGTTTACTGGTTTTTAAGTCTGGTTCTGGCCCAGTAAGATCTAGGGATGTCTTAAAATCCATCCTTCCTCTGTGGACAGCACTCGTTGTTCTCATGAGGAGAAATTTCACTGACTCGGCCCCTGGTAGATTCGCGGGGCTTTCGCTGGGATGAAATCTTTATTTCAGGAGTGACGCATTAATCTGCGTAAACCTTTGGTGGTGTCGGGCGCTTATCTCCCGCTCGGTTTCCCACACACTCGGCCCCCGAGCGGAAAGTCGACAAGCTTTTTTTTTAATTAATTAGCACCGGAGTTCATTTCTCAGCTCTAAACTTGTTGTGTGACTGTCGGTGTGTGCGCTTAATTAGCATTTACAAGTCTTTACTTTCCCACTCATGGGTGAAAACACACACATACACAAACAGTCATTTATCTCTCGCCCAAATTGCGCGGGGGTTTGCGTCACCAGGAAGTGATATCGTCAGCGGCCATTTTCGGAGGGGTCAAGCTGGTGCCATCGCATTCAATAGACCTAATTGTGTTAAAATTGTGCGAGTAAATTATGTGGTGCAAAGTGGATTTTCTTTCTTCTTCCCCGCAGGATGAAATGTAAGGATTTCAGCTTCTTTGTTTCCCGAGGCAACTGCTTGATTTTTGTGCGACAAAAAGCAAGCTCGTGAAATTATGCACAAAATTATGCAATGTGGTTTGCACGAGAATGTACAGTGACTGAACTCAAGATGTCAACAACCAGGAAAGTATACTTGTCAGCGTCTACCTTGGTTACGTCAGAGCAGGGATCCTCAAACTGTTTAGGTACAGGGGAAAAAATATTTGAAATAATCACGATAATGCCGTAGGAATTAAGATGTTGCCCAATATTATGAGAATAATTTTTTTTTTTTTTTTTGTCAAAATGTTTCAGATTTTTTCTAGAATGGCCTCATGTGTTTTACCTCTGAGTGCTGTTGGAATTAAAAAGCCGCACGGTTTTTGAGAAAAGAAAATATTTTGTTACCATATAAAAACAATCCTAATTTTAAGAGAAAGAAAAGTTGCAATGTTATGAGAATAGCCGTATATTTTTTTCAAGAACAAAGAGATATTTTGCCGGGATAAGAAGTCGTAATCTTATGTGGTTAAAGTCGTATTTTTCCAAGATAAAGTCTGAATATCAAAGTTGAATTTTAACTTTATCCATCCATCCATCCATTTTCTACCGCTTATCCGGGTCGGGTCGCGGGGGCAGTAGCTTTAGCAGGGACGCCCAGACTTCCCTCTCCCCAGCTACTTCATCCAGCTCTTCCGGAGGGATCCCGAGGCGTTCCCAGGCCAGTCGAAGGACGTAGTCTCTCCAGCGTGTCCTGGGTCGTCCCCGGGGTCTCCTCCCGGTGGGACGTGACCGGAACACCTCACCAGGGACCCTCCTCTCCAGCACCCCTGAATAGACCTTACCAGGGAGGCTGAGCAGTGTGATCCCCCTGTAGTTGGAACACACCCTCCGGTCCCCCTTCTTAAAAAGGGGGACCACCACCCGAGTCTGCCAATCCAGAGGCACTGTCCCCGATGTCCACGCGATGTTGCAGAGGCGTGTCAACCAGGACAGCCCCACAACATCCAGAGCCTTTAGGAACTCCGGGCGAATCTCATCCACCCCCGGGGCCCTGCCACCGAGGAGATTTTTAACTACCTCGGTGACCTCAAACCCAGAGATAGGAGAGCCCGCCTCAGAGAACCCACACTCTACTTCCTCATGGGAAGGCGTGTCGGTGGAATTGAGGAGGTCTTCGAAGTATTCTCCCCACCGACTCACAACGTCCCGAGTCGAGGTCAGCAGCGCCCCATCCCCACTATACACAGTGTTGGTGGTGCACTGCTTTCCTCTCCTGAGACGTCGGATGGTGGACCAGAATTTCCTCGAAGCCGTCCGGAAGTCTTTCTCCATGGCCTCACCGAACTCCTCCCATACCCGAGTTTTTGCTTCAGCGACCACCAGAGCTGCATTCCGCTTGGCCAGCCGGTACCCATCAGCTGCCTCAGGAGTCCCACAGGCCAAAAAGGCCCAATAGGACTCCTTCTTCAGCTTGACGGCATCCCTCACCAACCGGTCGGCCGCCTCAGCAATGGAGGCGTGGAACATGGTCCACTCGGACTTGATGTCCCCAGCCACCCCCGGAACATGAGCAAAGTTCTGTCGGAGGTGGGAGTTGAAACTCCTTCTGACAGGGGATTCTGCCAGACGTTCCCAGGAGACCCTCACAATAAGTTTGGGCCTGCCACGTCGGACCGGCATCTTCCCCCACCATCGGAGCCAACTCACCACCAGGTGGTGATCAGTTGACAGCTCCGCCCCTCTCTTCACCCGAGTGTCCAAGACATGTGGCCGCAAGTCCGATGACACGACCACAAAGTCGATCATCGAACTGCGACCTAGGGTGTCCCGGTGCCAAGTGCACGTATGGACACCCTTATGCTTGAACATGGTGTTCGTTATGGACAATCCATGACGAGCACAGAAGTCCAATAACAGAACGCCGCTCGGGTTCTGATCGGGGGGACCGTTCCTCCCAATCACGCCCTTCCAGGTCTCACTGTCATTGCCCACGTGAGCATTGAAGTCCCCCAACAGAACAATGGAATCCCCAGCGGGAGCGCTCTCCAGCACCCCCTCCAAGGACTCCAAAAAGGGTGGGTACTCTGAACTGCTGTTTGGTGCATAGGCACAAACAACAGTCAGGACCCGTCCCCCCACCCGAAGGCGGAGGGAGGCTACCCTCTCGTCCACCGGGGTGAACCCCAACGTACAGGCGCCGAGCCGGGGGGCAATAAGTATACCCACACCTGCTCGGCGCCTCTCACCGTGGGCAACTCCAGAGTGGAAGAGAGTCCAACCCCTCTCGAGAGGACTGGTACCAGAGCCCAAGCTGTGCGTGGAGGTGAGTCCGACTATATCTAGTCGGAACTTCTCGACCTCACACACCAGCTCGGGCTCCTTCCCTGCCAGAGAGGTGACATTCCACGTCCCTAGAGCCAGCTTCTGTAGCCGGGGATCGGATCGCCAAGGTCCCCGCCTTCGGCCACCGCCCAGCTCACACTGCACCCGACCCCTGTGGCCCCTCCCACTGGTGGTGAGCCCATGGGAAGGGGGATCCACGTTACCCTTTCGGGCTGTGCCCGGCCGGGCCCCATGGGTGCAGGCCCGGCCACCAGATGCTCGCCTTCGAGCCCCACCACCAGGCCTGGCTCCAGTGGGGGGCCCCGGTGACCCGCGTCCGGGCAAGGGAAAACGAAGTCCATTGTTTGTCGTCATCATTAGGGGTCTTTGAGCCGTGCTTTGTCTGGCCCCTCACCTAGGACCTGTTTGTCATGGGTGACCCTGCCAGGGGCATAAAGCCCCAGACAACTTAGCTCCTAGGATCACTGGGACACACAAACCCCTCCACCACGACAAGGTGACTGCTCAAGGAGGGGGAATTTTAACTTTATTCTCATAATATTAATATATTTTATTCTGCAAAAGAAGCTTTTATTAACTGAACATTTTGCTGTATTCATTCAGGGATGTCAGATTTATGTGATGATACATCGTAATCCAACTGCAGCTTTTAATGAAAATAGAGCGGAGTAATTGGCTTTCTGGATTTGTTGAATTAGCGCACCGGTCCCCATATGCGCAGTAGTACTTATTAAAATGGTAAAACATAACAATTCATTGCAAATTATTTTCCGGACTCCCAACGTTATACGTCCATCGCAGGGAGCGCAAGTTTTGATAAACGCTGCCTTAAAGGACCTTGAGAGTAGACATGATGACAACGTTGTTGGTGACAAGAAAAAAAAAAGACGCAGTCAGGAGATGATAAGCGGGACGCGGGAGGAGAAAAGAAAGGGGGAGGATTTAAAATATTCATCAGGCGCTCGTTTGTTTTTTCTCCAGACTGTCATCAGAGTTTGTGAGGCAACGAAGTTCAACTTTTCGCCGAACATCAATGTTGTGTCGGGTACACTGCTAAAACTCCAAAGACGCAAAAAGGCTAAATAATGTGGGCTTCTTCGACAATGAGTGTACACATTATGCTGCTATACAGGATATGTACACAGACTTTAACAAATTGTGCTTTGGAAATTATCGAATTTCACTGAAAGTAATTAGTAAAAAAAAAAAAAAAAAAAAAAAAAGTAATTTGTTGATATCAAACATGAAATTGAACTGACTGCGACATAGCAAAGTGTCAGGCTGCTGTAATGTAACCGTTACAATTCAATAAATATCAAATACATGTGCACAGATTCATCTTTACAAGATACGGTAAATGCACTTAATATTCAAGTACATATTAAGTGACAGTCTGTAATCGCCTTTCTGTTTCCTCTTTGTCTCTCAGGCCTTTAAATGGTGGGTCGTTTTATCGCATTTTTGTTTTATTACACGGTGCTTAACTTCTCGATGTACAAATGTTACAATGTTACTTAAAACTTGGCCTGTGCAGTTAATAAAGTGTGTCTATGTATGGTTTGGTATGGTGTATGTGCTGTTGTAGGTAGTCAAAAGTGAGGAAAGACGATCCAGTTCATTGCGTGTATGTAAATAAGTAACTGGTGTTCAACTCAAGCCATCCAGTGAGTCAGTGTCGCTAATGGCATTTGAATATATTGAGCAGAATAATTAGTGAAGCTGAGGAATGGTTGCTTCATTCAAACCAACGCGTCAAAGAGTTATTAAACCAGGCCAACAAAACACTAGAACAAACGCTACGCTAACAAATGCTAACAATCGGAATTTGGCACTTGGCCCTGCCAAGTCTCAAGATTACTGCAATTTTTTTCAGGTTCAAAACTCAAGAGTATAAAATCTGCAACATTTGTAATACCAACCCTGTAAACAAGCCATCGTATACCTTAGGTCAATTTTGGACAAGGTTTCTGAAAAAAAAAAGGATTATATACTACATAGTTTGAGGTAAACACATTAATTCAAATCTTTGTGAGCCGCGCTTCGGCGCTGCGACGTCCTCCAACAATCGTAATCTTAAACTCTTTCATCAGGCCTCCCAAGTGCCTCTGGAATGAGGATCGTTCGCTCGCCAGCTTCCGTCGGACACGAGCTTGCGGCTTGCCTCCGGGACTGCCCTACGGAGCGTCGTTACTTCCATCCGTTGCAATATTCCTGCCATAAACCCTCACGGGCTGTAAAAAGGCCTCTTTAATTAACTCCAAAGCTGTGGACAATACGACAGTACGTGTCCAGGTGATGGGCCATGTCGGAGGATGTGTTTAAAAGGCCGCGTGGATTAAAAAGAACAGAAGCTGATCTGACAGGATCCAGAAACCGCGATGCAGGAAGGAGACAAGTGTGCACTTTCTCACGTAATATCCACCCACGTGGATATCGCAACTTTATTGAGCAATAAAAAATATACACAAGGAAAATATCCCTTTCATTTTTCCCCATAGTGTTGCTCTTTCTTCTCAAAATCTCTTCCTCGTCGTAGTTCCACACCAAGGAGGATCAAAAAACAAAAACAACTCTCAGTTCAGATGGTAAAAACCACTGGACAGTAGATCTGTTACTTCATTATGTCAGCAAAGATTCCAAAAGATTTTCAATCTGGTTTGGTCTGAGTAGGAGTGAAGCGGCACATTAAGTCTTCATGTTCAGTTCTGCCTCTGCGTAGAGTTCTGCCAGTCTTTGGAAGTGAGGCCCCCAGTCGTCCAGGTCGTGATAGTCCTTCTCCGACTGCGCTCCCGTCCCCGGAGAGTCCAGCGGACTGATGGAACCCGTGGGCGAACCCTGGCCCTCATAGGCGTAGGTCTGCAGCGAGTCGTAGGGCGGCCCGCTGGTGTCCATGTTGGCCTCGACCAGTCTCTGCTTGATGAACTCATGCACGTCCACCTCGTCCAGTTGCGGCGAGGGGCTCCGACGGCCGCGGGGTCCGCCGCCGTTGCCGCTGCGCAGCTGCCTGGCTTCCGGGCGCACGTCCCGCCGGAACTTGAGCTCCTCGGCGGCGGCCGGGTTGCGCAGGGCGATGATGTCAAAGGCCTCGGTGTCTTCCTCGCCGCCGCCCTCGTCGTCGTAGGTGACCACGTTCTCGCGGATGTCCTCCTCCGAGATGATGAGCGGCTCCTTCTTGCTGCGTCTCAGCGTCACAAACAGAACTACGATGGCTGCGGGACACAAGATAGAAAGAAAAAAAAAAAGACGATGAAACTGCAAGCAGGGATATAGTAAGAGACTGAGCCCTGCCATGAAGAGTTCAGTTCAGCTCAATATACTTTATTGTCGTAAATGACAGTTTGGACACAAAATACATTTTAAGACAATTTAAGAAAAAGTACACCGATGTAACTGCAGTGATCGAACACACACCATCACCGTATCACCGGTTGAGACTCGAGTTTGCTAAGCGCTAAGCTAAAAGCCCGGAGTACCAACTTAACGGCAGCGGCCTCTTTTGGACTTCCGAGGAGTGAGGTTCGACTACATTTGCACTGTGTGAGCTGACATCTGTTACACAGATAAGACTCAAGACAGTTGACAGATAAAAACAAAGACACATACCGGTTATACTTTAAATTGACTTTGATTCCTTTGGGAAAAAAACAAGCAAACCAAAAAAAAAAGTCATTTAAGTTGTCCCCTCACTAAAATGTTTATAATTCCCTATATTCATAGTTTAAACCATAAATATACCACAAAGCATCATGCCAAAACTGTAAAAATTTCAAAAATGCGCCAGAACCATTTTTTTTTAAAATTGGGCTTTACTATGGGGTAGTGTACACTGTAAAGTCAAGACAGAATTTAGAGTTGCGCGGCTTTACTGCAAAACCACGCTGTGCCACATCATGCCGGGAAGCATCCATGCTACATGTTAGCATTACGCTAGAGGGCTTTGTTTCTAATTATATAGTTAGGTTGAACATTTTGGTGTTTACATAGCTAATGTTTAATCCTCTATTGTTTTATGTGTCAGTTTTACAGTACAGAAAAACAGCTTGAAGCAAGCACGCTCTGCCTCTTATTTCGAGAAGTGTCTCAAAGTGAAGTCCTAGGATAGTCTCCCATTTCTTGACAGCGAGAGAGTGAAAACAGGCGATACGGAAGACTTTAAAAGTGTGTTTTAATTACATTGCAAATGTCCCTATTGTGGGACTAATAAAGGTTTTCTTTGAATATTTTTGCTTGCTCAGTTTATTCTTATTGTGACTCCATTACAGTAACTGCATGACACTGCAGGTGCATATGTGACCTGTGTGACTAATTGCGTACATGTGTGTGGAGCTTTTTTTTTTTTTTCCCTCTAAGAATTATTTCTAGTCTGACTTTGTTTTATTTCTATTGCTCAAAGTGACAATTATTATGGACAATGGATGACTGCATACCAAACAATGCATCACTATTCATTAGCATTATGCGTCTTACATTTTTATGTATTTATGTTTTATGTTATTGTTTTGCTCCAGGGGTTGTCGAGTGCGTTCTACAAATAAATGTGACTTCCGTGTTAAATTAACTGGACACAATCCCATTAAAGTACAGCTGCTGTGTTGTTCATGCTAATGCCAGTATGAAGTGCGCATTAATTCACAACGCAAACCTTATGGCTTGTAAACACATGCTGGTTTTTTTTATGTGCTTATTTATCAGATTTTTCGAACTGGACAATAAAATGCGACCAAGCGCGGAGGAGTCGTAAATCAATAACACGCTTCAGCTGACGGCGCTGACCCTTTTGACGCAAGCTGTCTACTTGACGACCGTGCGTGCCTCGTCATCACCTGTGATGCTAATATAAGAAGGAAGGGAAACGTGTTTGCATATGCGATCATGTCATTCTCCTGCCGGTCAGAAATGAAGTCGCATCAATGTATAATGCAGCACAATGGCTGCAGAGATGAAGCGGACTGACTGAAGCCTGGGGGCGAGAGTTCATCTTTCAGCAGGACTGACTAAAGATAGGCGTGCCAAGCTGCTTGTGGCATCATTAAAAAAAGACTAGGTTGTAATTACGGGGTGGGCGAGCACCAATACCAGGTATCGTATCGGGCCGATGCCGAACTGATTTCAACGTATCGGGTACTCGTGAAAGCTACTGACAACAGCCACCGATACTGAGGGCAAAAAATAAGTCCTCTGACAATAGTTGGCACTACAGTGAAGCAGGTTGACTTTTCGGTGAATCCTCTTGTGCATCAGAAGGAAAGAAAGGTCTTTGTTCGCAATTATTTGTCGTTAAAAAAAAAAAATGAAAAGGTGAAGATATAAACTGGTTTTATAAAGTGTAAACAAGCCAAAAGTCACATACACATGGTAGTATTCGTGTGTTGGTGTGTGCCTTTAAGGGACGTGGTCTCGTGTGTGACATCAGAATCTACTACATGGTTAGTTTAGATTTAGTGTCTGCGCCATGCTCCTTGTGAGTGTTTTCATTTTGTATTTGGGTTTTTGACCGTTTGCCCCATTAAATAAACGGCCGAAAGTGCTTTGGCCAGTTTTTAATTTTTTTTAAAAAACATATAGATTTAAACAACAACAAAAACAACTAAACAAAATCAAAGAAGCGAAGGCTCTTAACTGTAAAAAAATCGAAAGTCAGGGCACTAGTAAGTCAAGGTACCACTGTGTTGGGCAAAGGCTGTGATGCATAGTTTTTTATTCTTAATTCATTTCCACAACAAAATTTAAATTTAAATTTCATGGTGTCATTATTGAGTGCTGTGTGTAGAATTTGGAGGAAATAAATGAATGTATTCAATTTCAGATTAAGGCTGTAACATACCAAACTAAATAGTTTCCATAATCACTGCACATTCAGTAACATCAATATGTGTTCTGTATATGTATGATCCATGATAATGCACTAAAAGTTATTGTTTAAGTTATTCTTATCGTTATTGTGTGTTGTGCTTCTTCTGGTTACTGATGACCTCTGTACGAGATGTTAATGCCACCATCTGCTGAAATAAACGCCGTCTTTTTACCACAAAGCCACATCCCCAAGGGACATCATTATGCTTCATTAGCGCACGCACAGCACAGACTAATCCACCTCATCAAAATCAAAAGATGACTTAAAATAGATTTTTTTTTTTTTTTTTACTAAATGACACATAAGAGGCATCCCGACAATGGATAAACAACCAATTTCACACCAACGTTGGTATAATGCTGTGATACGAACGCGCTGGCTGGTGATAAGAAATGCTTGAAGATGACGACACTGGTGCAGTGCGAAAGCAAGATAAGAAAGAGTGAAGCTTTCACACTGACACACTGCTTCTCAAAGTTTTTTCTGACATTATAATTGTGTGCAATGTAACAAAAGGGAATTTTTTTTTTTTTTTTTTTTTTAGTTTGGATTATTTTGTTTTGGTTTTCCGATTGTGCAAACTGGTAGCTGTCAGGAACAACTGGTGAAAGAAACAAAAACACATATATATATATATATATATATATATATATATATATATATATATATATATATATATATGATATACTGTATATAGCTGTCACAATTTTGACTGGATTATTTCTAGTCATTGTGTTACATTGCTGGGACTTTTTTGACTGGATTTTGTCCAATTATTCTGTTTATTTCTGTTGTACAAGGTGGCAGTTATCAGGAAAACATTAGTGAGCGGACCAAGTTTAGGATTCAAGGACTTTTTCATCCCAACACACATTTACACAAATGGCACACGATTTTAATACCCAAGGTTTCAGATTAGCCCATCACGGCTACAGAGCACTGTTCGAGTTTAGTAGTCTAGCAGCTTCCAGAAAGAAGCTGTTCCTCAGCCTGGTGGTCCTGCATCGGATGCTCCGTAGCCTCCTGCCTAAGGGCAGTGGATTGAAGAGAAGGTGGACGGGGTGGGTTGAGCTACTCAATTTATTTAGATTGCGCAAAATGGAAGTTACATATAACTGTGGCTTATTTCTAGTCATTCTGTCTATTTCTATTGTGCCTTTCGATTGTACCTTGGTGATTATCATGAAAACATTAGCGAGCAGTTATCACATTTTTTGTGTGTATTACTGCCACTTTTTTGATTGTGGATTATTTCTAGTCGTTCTAGTTTTTTCTGTTCTGTTGTACCAGAATTTCTTTTATGTGCAACAGGGGAGTTTTATGTACTTCCTCTGTGGTTATTTGTATTATGATAGATATTTATTGTAAATTGCAGTTGGACAGAGCGAGTAGTGGAGACACGGAGAAAAAGGAGAGGGCAGAGAGAAAGAAAAGAAAGAAAGAAGGTAAAGACAGGACACTAGCTGTAAGAAAAACAAATGGCAAAAAACATTATATGACAACTACAATGCTACATTGGAGTTAGGTTAGCTTGGGCTTCAGGAGCTTTGCTGAAACTATGGCAGGATATCCACCTCTGGAAAATAAAAAATGCAGGCAAGGTGATTTATAATCGATTGTGCAGTCCCAAAAATGAATAAAACCTATTTAATGTTATAGTTTCACTCCATTGCAAATAAGTCATGCTAGCAACGTAGCAGACGTGGCTAACATTGGCTTGTTTACAGTGCTAATGCTAGCTTAGTATTGCTAGCGCTGCTACTTTGTTGAAGCTGAATATGAGTTATTTGTGACTACTTGACTTTTGTGACTTCTAGTGTGCAAGGTCGCAGTCATCACGAATCAGTAGCAGGCACGTTAAGTTTGGCGTGTACATCGAGCGGATGCCTGTGCCTTGAAAAACCTTTTGGCTCTGTGGATGATTTCTAGTCCCTCTGTTAGTTTCTATTGTGCACCGTGGTGGTTATCATGAATAAGTGGTGACTGGAAGTACTTGAACGTGTCGTTGGTGAAGGTGTGAGCAGCATTCATTGCCTTCTTTTATGTTTCAGATTCACTACATTGTCGTCTCTCAGCATTCGACACTCAATCTCGGAGGAAAGCCGCTGTCGCGACCCGTTCGCGTCCCTCCCGCTTTGATCACATCTGTGATGAAAGATGCGAGGTGGAGTGGTGGATTGTGCCTTTTTAAAATTTTTCTGACCGAGGAAAGCCAGCGCGAATATGCATCATCTTCACGCACTAACACCCCAAGACAGCGGCTGGCACCGCGCGTTCTATCGCATCACGTCCGGTCCGAAATGCCTTGCGGGCCACGAGACAAGCTGACGCCAGATGTTTTTCGACGTCGTTCGCATTACATCATGCAACGTTTTGTTCACAACTTTAAATATACATCGTCTTTGGAGGCGGGTTTCGGCAAAGTTGTCATCTTTGGTTATGGGAGGCGAAGACAAAATCCACGTAAAGGAGCAATTCGGGGATTACAGTTTTGTGGTTTGTCAGGGTGTATTTGAACTAGGCCGTTCTATTTTTTGACTGTGGATTATTTCGAGTTGATGTGTTCGTTCCTATTGTGCAAGGTGGCAGTTGTTAATGACTGCTGAGAAGAGACATCACATTAATCCTATTAAGTGTACAGTACGCCCGTTTGTGCTGCCGACTGTTTTTTGACTGTGGATTATTTGTAGTCCTTCTTTTTATTTCCATTGTGCAAGGTGGTTATTATAGGAAGTAGCAGAAAGATGTAATGCAAGCTGCGCACTGTACCGAATGATCTTCCGGTCTCCTGTGTCCTCCTCTCATCTCATCCTCTTGCCGTGTCCTTCACAACCTCTACCTCTTCTTTTTCTGCCCTCCAGGCCTTTTTCTTTCTTGCCAGCCTCATTCTGAATCCCACCTGTGTCTTTAAGAGTGCACTCATTCCTCCTCCTCCGCCTCGTGTGCCCTTGTCAGACACTGTGCAACCATCTCGTCCGCCTTTGCCCTCACAATACATGCCGTCTTCCTGCTTTTTTTGTCCTCTCAGTATGAGCACTTTGTAAGTTATTAAAAGAGGGAAACTATTTTGTGAAATTGTATATCATTAGCCTAAGAACACACCATCATTTCTTGTGTAGAACGCACATTCCCCCCCAAGAATTCATCACAAGTCAATTGACTGTATTATACATAGGTATAAGGAAAATGAATAAAGAAAAACCATTGTACAAATGTATACCGGTACCAAGGGGTTGTGGAAAAGGTGAACTTTTAATGCAATGTCATTTGTAATGTCTAATGTTACAAATGTATATATCCATTCATCCATTTTCTGAAGCGCTTCTCCTCACGCGGGTCGCGGGCTGCTGGAGCCTATCCCAGCTGTTTTCGGGCGGGAGGCGGGGTACACCCTGAACCGGTTGCCAGCCAATCGCAGGGCACATAGAAACAAACAACCATTCGCACTCACATTACGGTAAATTTTCATTGGTCACCCGAGAATCATGACCTCCTCACGGGCCCATATTGATATAAAATCCCAAACTATTGGGGATTTCATTGTGATAGTTTCAGATAATTTGAGAGGAATTACATACATTTGGGTGACAATTGGTCGCAGTTCTGAGACATAAGGTAACTTTAAACTTTTTGACATAAAGGGTGGATTGTCCTGACACAGGGAATAAAAATAAATAAATAAATATTGCGGATTTCATCTATTGTGGGGATGGTCCGGAGCCTAACCCCCACAATAAATGAAGGATTATTGTGCTTCTATTGAAGTGTGAGTACTTTTTTCCATCTCTGCCCAACTCACCCAGCAGGATGATGATACACAAGAGGATGGCGATGAGCGCTCCGGTGCTGAGGCCCGCCGAGGACAGGAAGGCCTCACCTTGGCACATTTGGATCTTGCCGTGGCGCTGGCACGGGCACACGTGCAACGTCAGGGTGCTGGTGCCGCTCAGAGAGGGCTCGCCGCTGTCCCACACCACCACGGGCAGTTCGTACAGCTCCTGCGTCAGGTGGTTGAAGCGTCGCCGCCGGGCCACGATGCTCGCCGTGCTGTCTGCAACAGCAACAGCAACAGCAACATAAGGTCGGTTGGAAAAAGGCCATCATTTCAGTAAACTGATTATGGTATAAATGGCTATATTAATAGTTTAGGCCACAATGTACCGTAAACTAGGATCCTAGAACACTTTAATATCCTTTCAAACTCATCTTACAAAATTACCCAAGACCCTGTTGTTGAAAAAATGCAACTGTATGTAGAACTCAGTTGTAGATATAAAGCATCAAACAGTTTTTCACTGTTTCAGTTCTCCTGATATTTTGGGGCGTGGCTAAGACAGGGCCCTGTGAGCCACCTCGGCCCTGCTATGAGTCGCCGCTCCCCCACTAGGTGAGAATTCACGCGCCTTTGTTAGCATCAGCAGTTATCGGGACGTGCGGTTAGCTAGCCATGCCTACCCTCTGAAAATGCATCTTTCCTTTGGATAGTTTGTTTACTTTAGAGCGCCTCGTTGTTGGCCGTGAGTGCGCATCACGGAGAGAGGGCAGAAGAGCAAGTATTTCATTTATTTATTTATTTTTTAAATCAGACTTGACAGTGAGCATTTCTTTCCCTCTCTCTGCTCTAAATGTCGATGAGTCTGAATGTGAGTACATGCCCTGCGATTGGCTGTCGCTCAGTCCATGGGTAGAGGTTTAGAAATAGATATGGCTGTATGGACATTGGCGCCCCCTACACGCTAGGCGACTTCACTTTCCTCGCCAAGCTTGTGTGAATAATTGCCAAAATGGACAGTGGGAACGGCAACGCGCACTTCAAGCTTTATTAAGTCGGACTCGCCGTATCAGCGAATCAGCACGCGGGTGGCTTGGCTGGCGGGTGGTACGGAGAAGGCGGGGGGATGTGAGACTGTGCATGCAAATAGGACTCGGGAGATGAGAGGATGCAGACAGCTGTGTGTCTGTATGTGTGTGTTTTTGTGTGTGCATCCTAACACAGACCACAACCACGCAAAGCACATAAATGTGGACTGTGAGCTGCAACGGTCCATTATTTCCAGTTATACAGTTTTTTCCCGCATATTTTTTTGCGAATTCGTCTATTTGTGGATTTTATTTTAGCTTAATTTTAACTTTAACTTATTTGACTGTTGATTATTTTTAGTCCTGTGTATTTCTATTGTGCAAGGTGGTGGTTATCATGTGCACGCCTGAGTGCACTGGTGGTTGAGCAGATTAGTCGACTAGTCAACTTTACTGACGCTTAACACTTGACGCTGGCTAATAATTAGCCTTATTGTTTTTCTGTGTTTGTCTATTGAAATGTCTTTCCATAAAACCGGTCCGTGGCACAAAAAAGTACTGCGCTAAAAAATATCAATGACACCATTGATTAATCGACTTGGAGTCGACTTTCATCGCGTTATAGTTGATTAAAAAAACTTCCTTAGTCATTCAACCCCTAGTGAGTGGTGTACTATTTTTCAACTGTGGATGATTTGTAGGCATTCTGTGTACCAGCACCCGCAGGGTCACCAATTTAAAGATTTTCTTTCCAATGTAGCTTTTGTGGGTTCACCTATTTGCAGATTTGTTTCCCCCCAATTTTTTTCTTTTATACTTTTTGGAGTTCAAAATAAAATCCAATTATAATGGACGTCAATTATTTGTGGATTTCGCTATTTGCATGCCTGAAATGTCCTAGTTTGAGTTGCTGCAAGCTGTCGAGTGTACTGAATGATCTTTCTGTCTCCTTTGTCCTCAGCACACAATTGTGTATTTGTATGCGTTGTGTATTTTTATGCATACGTCTTCACACAGTCCACAAATCAGGCACAGCACATCAATGAGGACATGTGAGGCATAGGTGGGCGGCCTTTCGTCCGCCCACCTGTTGATTAACGCCAGAGCGTGACAGCCATCCATAAAATCACTGTTGTGTTGTATGTTATGTAATGTGTGTGAGTGTGGGGCACAGGTAATCAGCCAGGAGGTAGAGCGACTCACATCCTCGTTAAAGGTTTTCAGCGCACCAACTTGTACTTCACTTCCTGCTGCGCATTTTCTAGCAGTACTACAACATCATCATTACGACCATAGCGGCATATGTTGCTGTCAACGTACCATAATTTCTCGTGTATAATGCGCATCCCCCCAAATCTCAAAAGTCAATAGTTCGCATTATACATAGGTATAGGGGGCAAATGGAAAAAACTTTCACATTTTATGGATGTATGCCGTCATCTAGTGGTAATGAAAAAGCTGTACACTTTCATTCTAAAATGCCACCGCCACCTAGTGGTTACAAAGAAGGTGTAGTCTACACTTTCATTCCAATATGACAGGGGGTACGTATGACTGCATACATGTACAGTTGTGCTCATAAGTTTACATACCTTGGCAGAATTTGTGAAATATTTTTTTATTTTTTTTTAATATGACTGATGAATGAACAACAACCATCATTAATTTCTTTATGGTTATGTTTTGTTTACTGATAATGCTTTTCTGAAATGCTTGACTGTTTAATTTGAATCCCATTAAAATAAAATTAAATGTTTTTCGCCTGGTCCTTCATGTTTTCTTTAAAGAATTGTACCCATCTTACAAATTCTGCCTGGGTAATCAAACATATGAGCACAATTGTGTGTTTTCTAATTTGCTAAATAAAAGTAGGGCTGTGAATTTCAAAATAAGAGCAAGTAAATTTTAAAAAAGGATTACGTGTTCAAATAAAAAGCTTAACTTCACAATAATTATTTGAAAAAAACTAACAAAATACAGATAATACTTCATGTTTTGATCATATGGGTAGAAGCAAAATCATGCATTGTAAAAATGCACTATACATAGGTAGAAGGGTTTTCCAGAATTTAGAGGTCAACTTTGGGTGTGCGTATTATACATGGGTGCGCATTAGACACGAGAAATTACGGTATATCCAATTACGAGCTCAAGAAAACACCATGTGATCTGCCTAACCGCATATACAAGCACCTGTTCTTGTCCACTGAATAGTCCACTTATGAGCCAGAAAACTTAATTGTTGAGCTTTTTAACTATTAACAGAACATGGAATCAAATCGGGTTATTCACATGATTAGTCATGAATTGGCTATACATGCTTTTCACGGGACAATAACAGCATGTCCAGGTCTGAGCGGCGGCATTCCACACATGGCAAGGTATTTAAAAAAAAAAAAAAAAAAACTGTGAAAGTCGCTCTGATGGGTTGAGGTGTGCGAGCAGACTCTCTCTCTGGCTACAGAAGAATGAAAAATAAATTCAGAGGACATGTTTGCCTCGGAGAGAGCTCACTGAAGTGGACGGAGCACTTTTTTCCCCTCCCAGGATGTGCTGAAGCGGACAATAAAGCGGCGCAACAACACGACGGCACCCACTGTGGGAGGTCGCTTTAGTTCGGAGTTTAAAAATATCACGCTCGCTCGGGACAGTCTAATGATATAAAAGCTCTGTCCTTTACAAAGCTATGTTAAACCAATGCCTGTTCATAAATCAGCATTTACAGACCTCATCAACTGACACATTTTTCCGATCCAAATATTCTTGTGCTCTTTCTGTAACGCACTAGTGTCAACCACCGGTTGATAGCCTATGGAAAATTCCAGTAAAGGTACGACAGGCATGCGGGGTCTGAAGAAAGCAGCGTGGTAAATCTCTCAAGATGATGTAGAGAAAGGTCTGGGTTGTCACCAGGCAGTGGTGGAAGTTAAAAGCTGATTAGCTGCTAATGACTAGCTGCTCAGTGTACAGAAATGTTTGTGATGAATACATAAATGAGAATATCTCTGAATCATAAAAAGGTAAGTTGTTCAGTAATCTGCATCATATTCGTGGAGTCACAGATTTTTTTGGGGGGAACCTATTATTCGCATACCTTTTTGTTTTGACCCGATCCGCTGTTTATTTGTGTTTTTTTCTTGTTTTGTTTTGTTAATTTTTTCACATGGGAATGATAAAGGAGCGTCAATTATTTGAAGATTTTCGCTATTCGTGGTCAGCCTCAGTCCCAATCCTCCGCAAACGTCCTCACTCGTCACGACTTCACTGATTAGTGTTTATTTTTTTCTGTTTTCCCGACTCACCTATTTGCAGTTTTTGAGCTGTTGCGGAAAAGCCTTAAGATGCCACAAGTTGCAGTCAAAACCCTGTCTAAATAAGAAAACAGTACAGTAATCGGTTTCATGGAAGTATGTTGAAGAGATACTTGATCTTGACTGAGAGAGAAGCTTTGTACATCAGGGAGGAGCAAAATTCAACCTGGGAATTTGTTTGTAAACCAAATCATCTGTAAGCCATTCATTTTGAATGATAATGTTGTCAAATCAACTTGAAGCGATATTAGACTATTTTGAGAATACATTTCACAAGAGGCTATATTTAGGTTTAAACTATTAATATAAGCAATTAGAAAATTTTTTTGGGAGGGTGGAGTGTCTAATATTTAAAAATTTGGGCTATTCGCTTGGTCCCTACCATCTCTGAATAGCGAGGGTTCACTGTTAACGACAAATGCATGGTAGTGACGCACCTCTTATATTGTACATGTACATGCATACCTAATGGAACACGTCTCCTTTTGTCTTATTCAAATTCACATACAAAGTGAAATGTACATATATCAAAAGCCTCACATTTATCTTGTTAACTGGTAAAACAAGTAAAACAACATCTCGTCTGTGACAAGCTAAGCAACAAACGACAGGTTGCTCTACCCTTTTTGCGCCAATTGGACCCATTAAAAGCCGCACCTTCCCCCCCGCCACACGCACGAATGACATGAAGGCTAATTAAACGTCCGAGACATCAATGGCCTTGACAGCTCTTCTCTGCAACGGCGCCGATCAGCCGCAATGTGAGATGGCCTCTTCGTATGCACGACGGAAAGGGATCGCTCCATAAATCAATTGATCTATTTATGCACGGCGGGTTATTCAAAGATCATCGCCCCGCTTTCGTCACCTTCTGAAGCAAAATGTCATCGCAAAGTGACAGATAAAGAGAACAAAGTAGCATTTGCTTTGCAGGAACTGTAACGTAGAAGTGGTGGAAAGTAACAAAGTCAAATAACTTTTTTAACTGTACTTTTACAGTTAAATTTTTCTGTGTTTTTATCATTAGCAATTTTTTGTTATGACCTATTGCCAGTTCTGATATCAATCACCCTAACCTGGAAAAGTAGATGCTACTTTGTCTAGCATCTTTCTTATGCCTACACATAACTACATGTTTGAGCCGTGAAAATATATCCGCTGAAAGCCTCCAGTGGCTGGAGTAGATCCCACACGCTAGCTATCACATCGAACTTTTTCAAATGTTTCTTATGTCATTCTTTCGTCTTCTCCCCATGATATGCATGCACTCACGGCCAACAATGAGGCGCTCTAAAGCCAGTGGACTTTCTGAGGTGAAGATGCATTTTTTGAGTCTAGTAATAGCTAGCTAGCTAACCATACGTCACAATTGTGCCGCATAACCCCTGACGTGAACAACGGTTTCTCATACGGCGGGGAGGAGCAACTTCTGACAGATGCCCAAGTGCGTCATCGGGAGTCGTTTTAGCCACAGAAAAAAAATAAAAAAAATCAGGATACCTGATATGCTGAAAAACAGTTTAACGCAATAGTCCCACAATTGAGTTCTGCATAGATCTTAGTATTTGTAGACTATCAGAAATGATCTTCAAACACGTATAATGTATTAACAAACAAATATCTAAATTCACTTTATAGGGTGTTTAAGTGAGTACTTCTACTTTTCTCAGTTTTTCTTTTCCTGTACATTTGCCACCTCTGCAAGTTAGTCACCAAGCGCTTAGATGAGTTGCTCGGCTTTAATGGCCGCTGATTTGCCGCCAGCGTTTGACCTGCGCTCGGCATCGTTTCGTCAGCACAACGTTGACATTTAAGAGCGACAAACGCCGTCACTAATGCCTCCTCTTAAAAGTCAATTTTGCTTAAGCGGCTGAAATGAATCACAGGGAGAAATAATCGCAGACTTTGCTTAAACGCAGACGTAGATATGTAGATAATCACTTCATTATTCTGCACTTAATTATCATTGAATCTATTGGATTTAGTAACTTGAAATTGGCATTACGGCAAGAGCTGAAATACCAAAGGATGCTGTAAAATACATCGTTTTAAAAAAAATATATTTTAGTGGCTTTTGTGGTTCAAAGTGTTTCCTCACTGAAATGGACTGCACTAGCAAACCGATAGAGAGGAGCTACTTTACAAAAAGCAGTTCATATTGCCAAATAAGCAATTTAGTCGCTATATTCAGCAACCTTTCCAACCTCTAGCGAATATTTTTCAATAAAGCAACTAGGGAGTTTAATTTCCACTAGGAAACGGGCAATATGAGTGGAACAATCTTCGCAGTGTTTTCCGTATGAGAGGAAAGAAGCCTGTCAATCACGCTGAACATTGCCAAAGACATGCTGCCCATGTATATATTTACCAAAACCTTTGACTCGAGGTACTGTATGTGCTTCTGAGCAACTCAGAAAACTCATAAATTGGTGCACTCTACGTAAAGGTACTGCTGTATTTGTGAGGAAGTTGAGGGAAAAAAAAAAAAAAAAAAAAAACTGGCTGAAAAATAAAATCTACTTCAAAGGTAATTTAGTTAAAATAATCCCAGAAAGGGAAAACAGCAAAATTTCATTTGAATGTCATTTACATGAGCATATTCTATTGAAAAAAGGCATCTATAAAAATTTTTAATCTGATTGATTGTAAAAAACAAAAAAAGTTTAAAAAATGTTATGGTCATATTTTAAAGCCATATTGCTCAGCCCTACATGGCCAGACACTGGCTAGTCTATGATATTAAATCAAGAAGCTAAAATTTCCATTTGGGTTTTAAAAAATAATGGCTAACAACAATAAAAGTATCATCACCTTCATGCCAGTAGAGGATTCACCTTCATGCCAGTAGAGGAATACGAAAGCAAACACCTGCAGACTTCAGGATACAACCTCTTCACATACTTCATTCTTTCACATGTACGTTACTGAATTGGAAGCAAATATTGTGGCCGATCTGGCAGCGTTAAACGCTTTCTCCGTGTACCTCGTCCTTGGCCCCTGCTCCCACTTGAATGGAATTCACCCTGTTGGTCCGTGCACATAATCCCGATGACAGTTGCACAAACAAGCGCGAAGAAAGCAAACTCAAACACTTCGGCGGAGTCTCACAAAGCATCTGCGCCAGAAAGGAGGTCATGAGAGATTTAGCGGTGTGAATGACTGCGAGGGTTTTTTATTAGGGCCTGCCACTGAGCGGCAAGCCACTGTTGGTCGGCCGCCACATAAAAGACTGCGAGGGATTTTTTTCAGTCACACAACAACTGAGGGTTTTTTATTAGGGCCTGCCACTGAGCGGCAAGCCACTGTTGGTCGGCCGCCACATAAAAGACGGCGAGGAAGCCGGTCTGTGCGCGAGAGGCGCTCACTTTAATTACGAGACGCCGGTTGTCGACGGCGTGCCCCATTGTGTCGCTCTGGCCGCCGCAGCAAAGGACTTCTAATCCACGGGGGCGGCGCCGGACCACTTTAGGACTCAAACGGCGTCTTTTTACTGCCAGTGCTGAAGCAGAATGCGAGTGGGCTCCAACGAGCTCAAGGAGCTTAACACTAAGAATGCAGCTGGTCTTTGACATCTTTGGGCAAACTAGACTGGACTTAGAGAGAGGCATGAGTCAGAGGACTCAAAGACAGAACTCAAAGACTTTCTGATTCATCACATCATCCACTATGTGTGTGAATGATTGCTTCTCTGGCATGGCTCGGATCTGAACTAATTCAAGGCTGTTGAGATGACAGTGGACGGACTTAGACATCCCTCACATGTTCAAACAGTCCCTTGTCAATTGTGGCGATATAAAGGCTCTTGGAATCAGCATTTCCCAAGACCTGAACAGGCCGATGAACATTAATTGCGTCTTTAATAAAATGCCAATGAAGCAGAGTTTACGACATTCCCCGTTCATCAACTTCCGGTGCCCACGTTGAAGGACTTCAATCTGGTGGGAAAAATCCTGATTGACACGTGATGTCACCCTGGGAACAATCTCTTCGAGCGTCCTTCATCTGGCAGGATCAACAGAACTCTGCAGACACACTCTTGCAGCAGTCCTCTAGCTCTTAAGTGCTAGAGGACTCTGCATCTTTTTGCACAATTGTCAAAAAATAAATAAATACAAATGTACCGGCATTACCAGATAACTAGCAACCCTTTATTGACTGTGACTGTTTTTCTCAATGTCTTTATGTCTCAAAAGTGTTCTCTGTCTCTGTTGTCCTACCAGAGACAAATTCCTTGTGTGTTTTTTGGACATACTTGGCAAATAAAGATGATTCTGATTCTGAACTTTCCCATCTCAATGACGTAGTTTTTGTTTTGCAAAGTGCACTTAAGCAACTTTGCACACGGTTCTCAAGAGTACGGACCAGGACTACATAACCCGTGTCCCTTAATGGGGCCACCTGATGTTATCAAACCACTTTTATTGGCACTCAAATGGCTTCAGTGACTGCAGCCTCTTCGTCGTTCCCAGGTTGAGGACAAACAAGTACAACCAGGCGAGGCATTTATTATCCGGCGCACCCGATCCGACACCGTCGCTGTCCCGAGCTGCGCATCTTCTGATTTGATTTACCTTTGAGTGGCTGGCAAAGTCACCCGAGCTATTTTCGTTCCCCTTTTACCTCGCATCACACGAGTAATGCGTCCGGCGCGGACAGCCCTATGACATTTTAATGTCACCTTAAACTAAGCATACAGAGACTTTTCTCTTCATGTTCTCGAGATTTTGACATTTGGCTAATCAGTGAGGGGTGCGAAACAACCATTTGGGGGCCTCTCTAAAACAAGCCATCAAATTACATACGACAAGGCCCTTAAACCAAGACAAAATAGTAATATATTGTATATGGAAGAAAAAAAAAATCTAAGTAAATCCTTGAATAATACATCTACAATGTCATTATATTGACAAATATATTTTCAATAATTTATAAATGCATATGGATAGAGGTTTTAAAACGGTTGAAATGATCAGGTTTTTTTGTTGCTTTTCACCTAACAATCAAACAATCTGAGAAATCCATAGAAAATTGTCAGAAGCTAAATAAAACTATGAATTAAAATACATTTGAAATGTAAATAAGGCAAGAAAAATCACTCAAATAAATAAAATGCATAAATGCCACCCTTAACTTGTACAACATTAAAGCGGCACAGCAAACGTTCAAACGGCGGCGAAAAAGCGGTTTGGGAGTGCGTGAGTGTGGGCCTCCTGATCACTGCAGTCCCACCTAGAGCGAGGTGTTCTGCACAGAGGGTTGCCATGGTAACACCTTCTGTCGGCGCCGCACAAATCTCGCTCGCCGCTTGGGGGAGAGTAGCAAAGCGAGAGCGCCACTAATCCATTTGACGAGCGCACGTGCGCGCACACCCCAGCCGTTTGCGCCGACTCAGGACTTGAACACTGAGTCTGCCCGGCAGACCCCCAACAGTAATCCGGCCTCCAAAGGTCGAGCCCACATCAACTATATGGGAATGTTGATTTATTCATGCTGGGTTGAGTTTCTGAGGTGTTTGCGGTTCCTTCAAGTTTTCAAATGGATTTGCCAAGATGACATCTTATATACACTATATATCCTTAAATTGATACATAATACTTCATTTGCCATTCAGCGGTCTTAAAGATCCCACCAACACAATAACAAAAATTTGCTATGTTGATTTATTGGCAGACACAGCCTCCAGATGTCAAGCCAGCAACATCAGACGTATTTTTACTAGCCGCCAAGCCGCCGCCCCAGCGGGAAGGCCGGCAGGAACTCGTAAGAAATTCAAACACAAGCGACGGCGCGGCTCCATTACCTTCGTTATCCTTCAGGGTGAAATTGGGATTAATCGGCATCTGGCTCGGCAGCGCGAAGGAGAAGCGCTGTCCGTTGGCAAAGTCATCCTTGTCCACGGCGCCGACCGTCTGGATCACCTGACGTCGGGCACAGCGAGATGAGATCATTAGCTGAAACAATACTGAGAATCTGGAACGGGCGTCCACCAGCCCAAACGACGGAAGGGGGCTAACTTGAGTTCCTTTAATTGGCGAAAGAGCGACACTGGTGACAGCCACCTCAGGAGGAAAACACGCTGCCAGCAGAGTTTTCCTCTTCAAAAGTGAGAGATGTGTTTTGTTCCTCTGAGCGTCGTCTTTGGACATCTCCCGGTACACTGTGTCCAATTATGAGTTTGACAATATGTGATTTACGGCTAGATGCGGCAAACAAATTCCATCTTTGGGGTTGGCTCTCCTGGGTTTATGCAGATCCGTGAAACATTTTACATTGGAATTTACTAACTGGGGCGTGAATTATCCTTAAACATTACACCTATTCTTTAAATCCATATCATTTTAGGTTCTCCGTACTTGTCTTCGTATGTTCTAAATGTATATTTTCTCATCGTGGATGTTCTTCGTCGTGCTAGAGTGGCTGCAACTACAAAATACTTGGCCAATAAAGATGATTCTGATTCTTAAATTGCCACCAAAAGAAACAATGTTGTTATATTAATTTATTGGTAGAGACTGTGAACTCCATCTTCGGGGTTAGCTTTACTGAGTGTCTGCAAATCCTTAGAGAGTTTCGAATTTCCTTAATTGCCTGAATTATCATTAAAAATGACACTTAATCCTTAAATCCATCGTTCTCAAAGGTCATAAAAATTCCATGACACAATAAATAAACATTGTTATAATGATTCATTGGAAGCAACGGTGAAGAAACGACAGAATTGCTTTGATCGAATTTTGGGATAATGCTCAACACTAATCGAGGAATTGTGCATTTTAAAAAAAGGAATGCTAGAATCTCTCTGTGAGTATCTTGAACTCCTGTTTTTGAAGAAGTTGTGCCATAGCGCACGTTGGATTAGCTCTACAGTAGCTCATGTTCTTCTTTCATCTTGCCCAGAATGAGTCAAGAGTGCCTCTGCTGGTTGCAGCCAAGTAGTGCACTCCCATTTTGCCTTAATTGCTCCAAAGTTAATTAACAATCGATTCCAAACAATTGACCAAATTCTCCATGATCAAAGAATCAATTATTATTTCCATTCCAGTAGCGGTAATAGTTAAATATTTCGTAGTGTAACAGATAGAACGAAATAATCCTCACCTGTCAAACTTTGAGTTTGAGTGTTTGCCTCCTTGATTGTTGAGTTTTTAACCATAACTATACTTACCGGTAATACATGCAAATAAATTGAGGTTTAGCTGCCGGTTGCGATGAATTGACACTGGCTATCTCCTTAATTGACCCACGGGAACGTTCCGCACTGCATGACGCCAAACATACAAACTGGCTGCGTTCTTGAACGTGTGCGGCCAAGCATTTAACACAATGTCATTGCTCACACTTAATCCGCGGTAAAGCCACGGCGTCATTTAGCGCAAACCTTAATTCAAATTTGTCCCAAACCGGCTTCAAATGATTAGAAATTAGGTTTTCTTTTTTTAGTCGTTCTATTCCGGCAGCGAGTCAGCCTCTCAGCCATTTCCGTGTGACTGATTGCTCTCTATCTCCCGAAAAAGAGAGGGGTAAAAATGCTGCTTAATTTGAATGATTCAAAGAGCAGTGAGAGCAAATTGGAAGGAACTTCAACTGCGAGATTCATTTGTTCTTTCCATTTTCAATGGGCAATCAGAAAACAAAACAAAAAAATTGAAAAAAAAATGGCTCATGTTTGTTTTTTAATCTAACACACACAAAAATAAAATGACAGATTTGATGACATGACATTTCAGGATTTTTCATCATTCAATTTTAGGGTCAGATTAAAAATAGGAAATAAGAAAATGCACAACAGGACTAATCTTGAGTTTAATATTTAATTGATCATGTTTACGTGACCCGGAAGTTTGGTAAAGAGCATTCGTAAAAGTATATTAGCTTGTTATTTGTCACAAACCAGTCAACCAAGACATACTGTATACTGAACTATCATTGCATGACAGTTTAAAGAAGAATAAAAATAGCCGTGTTAAATGAATTCAAGATGAAGCATGTCAAAGTGGCCCTTTGATTTTTCTGAATGCGGCCCTCGCAATAAAAAATCTGGACATCCATGTGTTAGATTGAAAAAAAAAAAAGAAATAAAACAATGAGTCACTTCTTCATCGTTAGTTTTTCGATTGCCAATTGAAAACGGAAAGACAGAACGCTAAAGGGATTTGCAAGGCAGTAGTGTCGCTGCTGAAGCACAAAGACGGGGGACGCCGCCACCCACCTGTCCGGCCCTCGTGCTCTCGCAGACGATGACCTTCTCGTCGGCGGCGGCCACTTGCGGCGCGTTGTCGTTGACGTCCAGCAACTGCACGGTGACCGGGATGTAACTGAGGAGGCCGGGGTTGTCTGGTCAGACACACGGGAAACACAAATATCAAAGAAAAAAAAAGGTCAGCCGTGTCATTTTTGGGTGTACTAACACCCTCGGCTTTTCTTGTCTGGCTGCCGGTAGACCTTGCACGCTGACTCTTACTCTCAAAAGACCTTTTTATAAAGTCTATAATTGATAGGAGCAATAGGTGTTTCCGGGTAGCTGAAAAGCGACTGACTACCGCTGACCTTAACTGAAAACGACAACAAAAAGGAATGGACTGGGAACCAAACATCCATCGTTGGCTTTGTGGAAGCCATTTTCTTACAGTTATGTATAAAATGTTGCGTTGGTTTGTCTTTCATTGACTCATTTAGCAAAACATAATGGCTAGCCTGCTTTTAGACGACAGGGCACTATCAATTTCAATGTCAAAAGAGAATGTTTGTGCCATTAATTCGAGGAACAGAAAAGTCAATGAGTTAGGCAGTCCCTCTATAATCACGTTATGTCTGAAGTTCCACCAAGTATAACATTTTCTTTACGGCCGGCGTTCTGTCTTGCTTCGAAGAAATTTACCTCACGTGACTGACACGTCGCACATTCAAAGCACGCGAGTCAAGAAGAAGGCGAAAACCTAGCTAATTATCTATTTTCTTAATGTTCCTTGTATTTCCAGCTATTCTAAATGCTATGTACCGTATGTTTCCCCATCATTCTAAACTGATGGCATCAAGGTGTTGGTTCCAACTAAAAACGTACTTACAAATTGTGTAAAATATATCATGTAGTGTAACAAGAAACAAACAAACCCCCACAGATAGAAAAATCATAATTTCCTTGGCAAACACTCGACAGATTGCATATAAACTTCGGGAATTAAATCAAATAGTATCATCATCAAATTTAGATTAAACTCGGTTTGACATTTCTGCTTCACACTCTTAAAAATGAACAAATATATGCTTTTTAAACATACAAAATGACTAGTAAAGCCACAATGGGTTCTTTTAGTCATATTCTGTTCACCTTTATGAAAACGGCTAGCCTTTTCGATTGTATAGACTTCCTTTACTTTTGTGCTTGTAACACCTGCCACCCGTCAACGTTCGGCATGAAAGACAAACTGAAGAAAATAGTATCCCTGCCGTGTATAAAACACAGACTAACTGATGCATTTATCGTGGTGCAACTTTCTTGTACATCAAGATCATATAGGTGCTGCTGTTGCGTAGAGCAAACATTTGTATTAGTGCCTGCGAGAGGTTGCACCTGAGCTGTATTTGGCACATTTCCGATGCTTTTCACTCCCTTTTCATTGCCTGCTGGTCTCCTATGAGTGACTCCAAGCGTCCTTGCCCATTCATTCGAAGGTTTGCTTTTTTCGCCGGCGCCTTTGAATGGAGGCACGCGGCCGCATGCAAATGACAGACGGCGGAGATAATGAAGCATTAGCATGTGGCACCTCTGTTGCTTGGCAGGGGACTTGCCGAATTGTGATTACAAATTAGCCAAGTTACCTGATAGCTAAAGTTAGCGGGGGCCTGCATTAATTGAATTAATTGTTACTGTATGAAAGGACATTGAACAATTGGGACTAATTTGATTTTGGTTGTCAATTATAAGGAGGGGTGCGCCTGATCCGATTTGAATACACTCTCATCAATATGTAAATTATCCCGGAGAAACGCAATTGTAAATTTCACGCTTAAAGCTCCCCGTATTGGCAATATTTACCCGCATTAGTGATAGTATCATCACACTGCATCAACACTTCGAAACTCGACAAAAAAAAAACAACCTGCATTTGCACAAGCATAATAGTTTTTGCGTTGCGTTACACTCGCCGGGTACCTACCAACCTCCGAGGCCATCACGGTGATGTTGTGCCAGGCGGCGTCCTCGCGGTCCAGCGGCTGCGTGGTCCTGATCATCCCGCTGAGCTCGTCGATGCGGAAGTAGACTGGGTCCGCCTCCTTTTTGTCCATGTAATACCTGAACACATTAATCAGTCAGCAATGGACGTTATGTAAACTCAGTAGTCGGCCGTCAGGTCGACTCCACCAGGTTGACTTCGTCCCCTCAGTCGATGTCGATGCCGTTCACGCAGAACAGCGATACGGGGGGAAAACAGGAAAGGGACAGCTTTGATTGTCAATTTCATGTTTCACAAAGACGCCACATTGTCGCCTCAAATCCAAAGAATGAAGCATTTCTGTTACACTGTTGCTTTTATTGTATTATAATATTGACTATGCTGCTGGTCTCATTTTTGGTGAAATATTTCCACACGCTTGTAGCGTACGCCAGCCGTAAGTATGACATGGTGTTGGTGCGCGTTGTATAGTACAACTTCTATGATAAATAAAGTTAGCATTAGTTGCTGTTTGCGCATTTTTGGACATAATGTTCTGGTGAGAAAGCTTCACTTTGCGTTGCTGCCCTTGTTCCTAGCTGCCATTCCATGAGGACGTTTTGAGGGTCAATGGCATGTTTGGCATCATTTGGTGGGGTGCCAAAGCAGTTGTAGGGTGGAGCTCGACATAGTTTGGTGTGTTGATAAATCAAAAGAGAAAGGTTACTTCCAGAAGACCAAAAACAAAGCTAGACACACCGGAATACTCATTCAAACTGGAATGTGACAAACAAAAGTCGACTGTACCCCTCGGTGTCAGAAGTCATTGGCAACATCAACATGGAGGATGACGACATAAAGAGCGATCTTCTGCTGTTCATGAAAAGCTTGCTTCTCCAAGAAGCTGTGAAGTGATCCAAAAAAGCGACAGAATCTTGTCAAAGCAGAAGCAGCAGCAGCGGCGGCACGTCATCTCATTAGCGCCTTCACGTTGTCTCTCGATGCTGCGGGTGGAACGCATGCATAAGTGTCACGGAGCGAGATGCCTGTGCACAGTGAAACCTCGGATTAGTCCACCGCCTCAGGGGCGCTATCTGTCTTTTCCATTTGTGCCGCCTTACAAACTGGAGTTTAGAGCGCATACAAATGTGCTCAGCAGTTGTATCGCCCCGCAGGTTCCTTCACCCGGGAAACAAAGAAATCATTCACGGAAATATTCATGGAGAAAGCAGGGACAAAAAAGAAAACACCGAACTGTAAATCTTGCAGCCTGACATCATGCCACATGGGTTAGGAGGTCATGACTAGCATCACTTCTGTAGACCAGGGATTCAAGGTTCGTGTTCAGAGATGGTATTACCATATTTAGGATGAAAGAAAAACAGTATTAGAATTAGGGTTTGAGTTGGGCATTCCCTGGGTTAGGGTTCAGATAAGGAATTAAAGATATATCTGCTGGGTTGAAGATTCCCGGGATAAGAGTTAGGATTAGGGATTCTCAGGGTTAGGGTTGGGTATTCCCAGGATGAGGGCTATGGTTAGAAATGAGGGAATTTCCTGGTTTAACATTCAGGATTTTCAGGGTTTGGAATTAAGTATACCCAGGGTTAGGGTTAAGGGAACGACTGCCAAGGTTAGGGTTGGATTCTCAAAGTGTTTTTTCCAACTCTGTAGAGACATTGAAAGTGGTGGATAGCAGTAGACACATGGATTTATAACTGTATGTTTTACCTGACCGGGCTGTTCCTGCTGTCGGGGTCCCGGGCCGTGACAGCGCCCACCTCCGTTCCGGCAGGCGAGTTCTCATACACGTCCATGATATAATAATCCAAAGAGAAGACGGGTGTTTCGTCCACATCCCCGACGGTGATTTTAAGCGTGGCTGTGTCCTTGAAGGAGCCCAAGTAAGAAAAACGAGGATCCGCATGCGTGTTGGTGCCTTCGATGTGGAGCGTGTACGTCTTCTTCCTCTCATAGTTTAGTGGCTGATGGGACAAAATTGAAGATTTGAATGGTCATATTGCAAACTTTTATATGACTAGTATTGCTCAACTGCAGCAGTAGAACCTGACAATTTTACAGAGGCACATGCAGATGCACCTGATTTCTCACCCCAAGAGTCATTCATTCTCTGAAAAGTAATAATCAAAACAATTGTGTCCAGTCTTCCTGGTTGGGGACTGCTGCTTGTGGTCCAAACTGCATCAGGCACATTCCAAGTTTACCTTTCTGAGGGTGATAATTCCCTCTTTGGTGTCCTTGTCAGTGGCTATAGAAAACATGTTGGCCCCCTCCGAGTTAATGATGCTGTACTTGATGTCCGCATTGACGCCCAAGTCGTCGTCGTCGGCTTTAATCTTCCCCACCGGCTTCCCGACTTGAGCTGACTCCGGGACGTACTGCTGGTAATTTTCTGCGGATGGAAATCGGGATATTACAACAAGAACTTCCCATCAGACCGACTTCTGGCTACGTACTTTGCGGGAACTTTGGTGGGTTGTCGTTGACGTCGGTCAGCGTGACATTGATGATGGTGGACCCAGAGAGGCCGCCGACTTGGCCCGCCATGTCTTTGGCCTGGATGACCACAATGTAGTGTTCCCGGGCTTCCCGGTCCATGTTGGCTAAGGCAGTCCTGATGGTTCCTGCAACAAAAGACATGTTGTTCTTATTACCTGGTTGGAAATCTACAACACAGAGTATCATGTAAATTTGTGGATGGGTTTGGAGCTATGAAGAGCAATCGTTTTGGTGTATATGGGAATAAAAACGCGGTTATTGTGTGTTGCCAATTATTCTAAATGGAACCAATCGTTATCCCACCCAAAGCACATGGTATGGTCTCATACCACACAGATTTTCTGGTACATGAGTAAATGGAAAAAGTAAACCCAAGAAATAACCAACCAGCTGACTTTGGGCAAGAGGCGGGGTACACCGGGGTTGCCAACCAATTGCAGGGCACATATAGATAAACAAGCCCTCAAACTTACATTTGTACTAATGGACAATTTACAGTCTTCAACGAAGCTAACATGGATGTTTTTGGAATGTGGGAAGAGAAAACCCACGTCAAGAGTGACGACTTTTAACACTGTAACATTGTTTAAAGTCCGATCAACAACATGCAGCTCTCGAGCTTTCCATCCTGGCGGAGTTCTGCGCTCTACGTTGTGACTTATATGACCGCAAGAATTATATCTGAACAGACTTACACAAGATTCAGTACATGAGACTCATCACTGCAGTGGGCTGCCTTCATCCTGGCATCCCTCGTTGTCAAGGCCTTGCCTCGCGTTTCATGACATTCAATGTCTACTCAGCCTTGAACCAAGGACTTTTTTTTTTTTTTTTTTTTTTTATCTCCAGCTCACAATTAAACCTACATCAATGTGCATGTGGAAAAAGACTGCAATTTCTTCCTAGCACTACCAGGACATAGCCTGCAAAAGAAGGACCTGCGTTGATTTACAGGATGCAATAAGTGGAATTCACGTGTTCTCTGTGAGGCTTTTCGCGTGAGTCGCAATGAGAGCCTTAATTCACCAGCACCAGACGTAATAACATCTAATAACACTCGCACCTCTGTCCCCCGAGTGCTAAATCTGACTGTTGCCCTTCCCACGCGCTTGCGCCTATCCGTCAGCCGTTGAACACGCGTTTTTGTGAACTTGTGAACCCCCGCAATAATACGCTTGAGCGGGGGACAGTGAGAGCCAGCAGGAAATGCCGTGGCATTGATGGCCAAGTGAAGGGAAACGCCTGCCGCTCTCGCCTCCCTGCTGACACCATTGATTGCTCGACAGGACGCTTTGGACTTCCAGTGGGCTTTGCAGCAAATTAAAGGACTCAATGTTATGACACCGTGGATTTGGTCTCCGTGACAGGGAACTCGAAACTGCGGAAAGCAAAATATAAATAAAAAATAAAGTAAATAAATGATACCCCCCCTTAAAATCTTTTTCATTGCCTAGATTTATAGTTTAAACCACAAATATACCACAAACTGTGATCCCAAAACATCCATCCATCCATTTTCCGTACCGCTGAGACTCATGCGGGTCGCGGGCGTGCTGGAGACGGGGTACATCCTGAACTGGTCGCCAGCCAATCGCAGGGCACTTTTTAACAAACAACCATTCGCACTCACATTCACACCTAGAGAGTCTTTAATTAACCTACCACGCATGTGTTTGGGATGTGGGAGGACACCGGAGTGCCCGGAGAAAACCCACGCAGGCAAGGGGAGAACATGCAAACCCCACACAGGCCATGCCGGGATTTGAACCCCGGTCCTCAGAACTGTGAGGCAGATGTGCTAACCAGTCGGTCACTGTGCCACCATGATCCCAAAACACTTTTAATATAATTTTAAACTCATTTTACAACATTATTTAAAAAAATAAATGGCTTAAAGATCAAATGCACCGCAAGCTCACATTTTTACATCTCACAAACAGCATTAATGTCTAAACCTTTGGCAACAAAAGTGAGAACACCTCTACGTGAAAATGTCAGTGAAGACTTTGTAACTTCCACTAACAACCCAGGCTAAACTTCCTGACATACAAAGCCTGTCTCCTAGTCGAGATGTATCACTTCAACATACCTCTTTGACACCAATTACTGCATTATTCTTTTTAGACAGGCTTTGATGGGCTCTTGTGGTATTTTAGGGCGTTTCAGGATTAGGGTTTGCTCAAACTCTCCAATTGCAAGTTGAATTATACCAAAAAGCAAGGCTGTGATCTATTTAAATCCTGGATCATGGCCATATATAACATGAGCAATAACACAAACCAACCGTGATTACAGTGGAACCTCAAATATTCCAAGATTGGATTTGTTCACCAATGTATACAGACTCAGAACTATCAGAATCATCTTTATTTGGCAAGTATGTCCAAAAAACACACAAGGAATTTGTCTCCGGTAGTTGGAGCCGCTCTAGTACGACAACAGACAGTCAATTGACAGAGAACACTGTTGAGACATTCAGACATTGCCAAAAACAGTCACTGAGCAATAAAGGGTTGCTAGTTATCTGGTAATGCTGGTACAAATTGTTATTTTTTCTTTGACAATTGTGCAAAAAGATGCAGAGTCCTCTAGCACTTAGAGCAGTTCGAATGACTTATATTGCAATAGTCCGGTGCAATGACCATTGTGCAAAGGGCGCTGAGACTTCAAGGAGTGTATGCAGTTTAAAGTGACGAGTAGCGCGATAATCTGGGACAATGTTGATTGTGCAAATGTTGCAGATACTCCTCAGTCAGTGTGCAAATGGGGCAGATGCTTCTCTGGCATGAGTGGCCAGTATTGGTCAACAACAGATATGCAAATAGTGCAGCGTGGCGAGACTACTACAGCGACTGCACGAGTAATATATATAATTGGCCCGACAGAAATGTGACAACAAACTCAGACAAAAAAAACGGCAATTTGGGTGTAAAACCGTGACTTTACTTTGAAAGTCCTCATTCCTGTTCAAAACGTTAAAACGTCAAGAGATCGCTAAAATGGTTGTCAGTCTTGATACTAGATTATCTCTGGGTCAAATAGGTGGCAAGACATTTTTACTACTGTTACTGCTTATATTTTTTACATAAATAATACGGCATTAGATGTTGGCCTCGGGCGATGATGCAACTACAGGCCAATTCATTAGGTACAGCTTCTCGATCTAATGGGATCTGATGCAGGAAGTAGAACTCGAACCACAGTGTATACCACTCTTGGTCTACAATAACTATACTATAATAAAATCAGGAGAACGAGCCAACTTGAAGCTTTTCTGGGTCCCGGCTAATACATTTCATTCACGCTATTCATATCAATAAAATTATGGACAAGCCTAATTTCCCCTTTACAAAATTGACTAAATGAAAGCGCTTTTCACGAGGCTCCAAAGGTCATTTCTGCCTCACTTCCTGCGTCAGGACCCCGCAGATAGAAAGTAATCCCTCCCCGCATCCCGGCGGGCGGAGTAGTCATTAAAAAATGGGTCAAGGAGGCAGCGGAATGAAGACGCACCGGCGAAGAGTTCGCTCACGTCGTCTGTCACAGCCTGGCCGATTCGCCGCGCTCGTCGGCGATGAATCAGCATATAGCAACACAATTCAATTTAATTCTCAAAAAAAATAACAAGCTTTTTTCTACCAGATGTCTTGTAATTTTACATTATGTATATACGCCACACTCTCCAAACAATTGATTCTTCTTGTGCCATTTGCATTTTAGTTACTTCACAAAAGACTTTTAAATGTCAACAATGGCTAAATCATGGCGTCTTCCTTCTCATTTGAGTGTTTGCAAGATAATTATTTTACTGTCATCATTTACTGTATTCTCTGCTTCACATTTCTTACGAGCGTGTCATTTTCCGCATTACGGCCTTCAAAAAGAACTGCAATTACGTGAGCTCAAAGGTCACCAATTCCCTTTCCTTCTCGCTCTGTCTTTCTCGTTCTGTCTTTATTTATTCTGCTCCTCACGACATTATCGTCATCGTGTGGCTGTGTACTCCGGAAGTCTCCCAGCTTCAACGTTTATGCTTCGTCACCAGCCGGCGGGGTTCTGAACGCTCCACAAACGGAACGCGCATACACACACGCATGCGTTTACAATAACCATGTTCCTCGTTCCTTTATCCCACTGTTCTGTATCCATTTTTATAAATCTAACATTCATATTAGTGAGGTTAGGTGGCGGCATTAAGAGGCCCAATGGATGTTGCTACTTGATGGGAATCAGTTGAAGGCACAAGTCATTCATGCCCAACTAGCTTGCACCTTAAACGGGCTGCGGAGAAAGTTGGAAAAACTAAGTAAAAATGCCCTTTGGTGCAAAAGGTAATGTTCAACTACCATAAATCAACACCAACTGAAGGAAAAGGGATGATTTAATTGGGGAAAAACATTACTGTATCTTAGGTAATGTTCTTTATTTGATACAATGATACAAAATATTCTTTGAGAAATAAAATCTCAGCCTTGTTTTTGATGAATACTTGCCTACTACGCTGCTGTATCTTAATGTTGGTCATTATGGTGGTAGTTGGAGAGCCAAGTATTTTTTTGGGTGTGTTACTTGGTGTAAAAAGTTTGAGAAGCAGTGCTCCACAGAAATCCACCAGAATTTCAAATGCCAACAAAACAAAACAACAGCAACAGATGGTGAAATGCAATGAGGGACACGAACTCATTTTCGCCACGACGCTGCTGTTGAATATTTTTCGAAGAGCTCTGAATCTTTCCAGCCACCAAAGTACGAAGCAAAACTTTTGCTTTGGCTGCAAAGTGTCATTAAAAAGTTCAGAATGGTCGGAAAAGGTTTTGTTGGAACAATACTTCCCTGAAATGGAAATGGCAAGACGCAGCATGAGCTCCCATTTACGGTATTTCACAGCGCTAAAAGCATGTCATTAACTAACGCTAAAATAGCAGCAAACCTCTATACTTCTTTCATCCAAAGGTGCTTTTGCGTTTGTAAAAAATCAACTTCACTTTCCCACCTGATGCACTGCTGCTTTTATTGGACCAAAAGCATTCCGCATTTCACTTGGAATTGGAGCTCACAACCTGCAATGGACTCTTCTACTTTTCGGAGTGGCTGAAAACAGGTAATGCGAGCTTTGCACCCCTGAACTCTCAGTCGGACCGCAATGCCGCCCACAAAGTCTGCTGCCAAATCTCTGCTCAGGGCTGTGGCTTAATTTAGAAAATAACTGAGAAGGAGTTGACTTCCTTGAATCGGGGCCAATTTGACACAGCGAGGTGGTTAGCCTTTTACCCAACCTCCCTGCTCTATTAAGGCTGATACCATCGCACGATCCACCTCTTTGTCTGGCTGCAAACTTCTAAAGGAGGACAATCTCCTGGGTGAACAAAAGGGATTATAGGAGATTACCAAAGCGCCCTTCAATCTCCGTCTTCAGGAATGCTGGCCCGACCAATTCCGTGTTATCCCCGAGTGTTGCGCCCTCGCAGCTAAAGCTAGATGGCAATCAAAGTTCTTTTTTGGCTTTCCCAATCGAGGGCTCGCATGGTTTGACATCCTAAAATTAAAAAAAAAAATGTCTGATTGATGGCATGACAGTTTGAGGCTTTAGGCAAAGTGTAGCAGCCTCCATCTGTGTCAGATCCTTCAGTAAACTTGAACGCTCGCAAATCCCACATCAGCAGAGAAATTAGCCTCTTTAGGATACAAAAGGCCTTTGAGGCGAGCGGGGGTGCAGTGCTTCTCCACGACGTGAGGCTGAGCACAGTCTTTATCGCTATATCTTTTACTCGGAAAGAAGAGGAAGTCAAACTTGGTCTTTGAATGCCTTTATTGAGTCGTCCACGTCATACTATGTGCGGGAAACAACAGTGAGTACTGTGCAAACGTGTCGTACTTTACGGCTCTCCTAGCGAATAAAGCATTTGCTTGACCGTAATGGCGAACGAGGCCGCTAGCTGATGGTGTGCACTCACAACAACACACCACCCCAAAATCATGTTCGATCGTGAATTTATTACACTGTCATTGATTAAAATGGTAAAATAGCCCGTCGGGTGCCAGCTGTCCACATCACACCTGTGCTTACGCCGACCCTTGACCAGACAAGGATCCTTTAATACTTCACAAAAGCCAACAAATCATCTTCCCAAACTCTTTTTCAAAGATCTTTTAGAGCCATAAATGATGCAATAATAAAACGATGAGCTGACAAAGCACTGTAATAGGCAGAAATTATTCTGTTCGCAACTTACCTTTGTGGCTGACAGCTTCCATTTGTAACAAAACAGGATTTCTCAAATGGATCTAACCTAACTATTTTCGCTCGTTATTGTCTTTAAAAAAAACTTCCACAATTTCAATATTGACGCGACCTAATGCCACACGGCTCCCGCCACACGTCTCAGACAGTTCAAGTATCCGGGAGAGTTTATAGATTTGTTCTGCAGCTATTTTCAAAACTTTAAATTGGTTAATAAAACAGACGACGTGGGAACAGACCAATAGTATCGATTTGTGAAAATCGACTTGACCATTATTGGACATACGAGCGACGATATGTGATTTTCTGCCACCTCTTTGCGATTCCCGCCGCAAATGTTAACGCTGAGGAAGAAGGACATCGTTGCGGTCCATCAATCATGGTTATTTCCGAACGAGAACCACTCGAGCAGTGAAATCCCACGGGAGATTCCATGTCAGCCGCACGAAGACTCAACATCACAACAAAGTGGCACGCAAGCTCCACTTCCTCCTCCTCCTCACCATCATCTTCCTCATCTTCTTCTGCAGTTTCATGCGAGCTAATTTGAGGGATGAGGTTGGATGGCCAGTGGCGAAAACAACAGGCAACTTGTGTAACTGAACGTGCAGCGTATGTGCGTGTGTAACGTGCAGCTGGCCTTCCATCGCGTGCCCAAACTCTCGCACGCCCCGAGCGAGAATTACGATGCGGACTAGTCACTGCGTCAGCACGTGCAAACGAGTCATGTAACACGGAGGGAGAGGTGAGCACTCACTCATCCTGTTAGTTCGTCAGGTAGCTTCAGCTAACGAGCGCTAGTTTCTTGTTTTCTTCCGCCCACATCAATCGTGGCTGCGTGCTCTCGGGGGGGGGCCAAGCGCCCAAGTCCAAATATTCATCAATTCATTTGCGCTGCTCGTTCGCCAACTGGAGGAATGTTTTATACCAGCGCTGAGCTCTCCGAACTTGTCGAGCAACGCTATCAATTTGTAAATACATCGGTTAGGCGTAATGCTTAAAATAGGACTTCAGTGTTTCAAATGTTGGTTACAAAGTAGGGTTCCACGGCAGACTTTGGTTTTGAAGTTGAAGTTTCTAATTCGGGTTTCAGCGGGCTCAGCGCTTTGATTGGGTGCGCCCTCACACACGAACGCGCTCGTCTTTTCAACGCTCGGCAGACAAAGACGACAAAGAGCCTGTTGACCGTCGGCTTTTCACATCGCATAAAAGTTGTCCACTTCCAGATGTGATTTACATTAAATCGCTTCTGGTACTGCACAAAAAGATCTTTGCAGGCTGCTGATGCGACAACAACAACAACAACAACAACAAAACCGTCCGCTTCCACTTGTCCGCTGAGGCTACTTGAGATTCGCTCCCTGGAGCATTGCAGCGGCGTTAACATCCAGATATTCATTTTTACACAAGCGGTAGCAGGATGTAACGAAGTCCAAATACTCTGTTACTGCGCTTGAGTAGATTTTTCCAGTATCTGTAATTTGATTTTGATTGATTGTTTTATTGAACATATAAACAAATCAATCAAAAAAATACAGATACCTGAACAATCTACTTAAGGACTAACAAATTATTTACTTGAGTATTTATTTTTCTCACTATTTACCTTGATTCACTACATTTGAATATATTACATGATTACATTTTCAGTATTTAAGTACATATCTGGAGCTGTACTTTCTTACTTTCACTTAAAAGAGTTGAAATAGTACTTCTACTTTTCCCAGAGTCATTTTTTTACATGTATTTGTACTTCTACTTCCCAAGTAGAGCGTGTGAGTACTCCACTGTTGAGGCACTACTGCACCTGTTTTGGGGTCCACGGAGAAATATGGCTGTCCTTGTAGGATGCTGTAGACGATGCGGGCGCTGTTTCCGTACGTGGGGTCGTCAGTGTCGATGGCCGTGACTTGCAGCACCGACGTGCCTAAACAACAACAACAACAAAAAAACGCACAAAACATGTTATTTGTAAAACTGTGTCTTCAATACGACAACCATTTTTAAACTGAAGTCATCTTTTTATGGCCAAATTCCATCGATTTACTGTTGTGCGTTTTGAGCAAAAACACTTTTAGTTTCAGTGGAGCCCTTGTGGCGTCGAGGCGGCTCACAATTTTCATCGAAACTATTCTGAAATTACACTTTCCCTGTAAAAACAAGAACTCTATTGATTTTAATTGACAAGTAATCCAAGCTGTCTTAGCTAGTTGAGTTCGAAGCCCGTACCGCTACATGCTTTCTTCTTCTTCTTCTTTTCCCTCTTTGTCGAGCGTAATTCTGCTTGTAATTTTCCAGCCAAGTTTGCTGCCAGCAGCCAAGCCGGTGATGGCTTCTCCTGGGAACCTCCTGAATATTAAATCCTAATATGATCCCAGCCTGACGACTTGACAGGGCGCAGACGTGCACGCCATATCGTAATGGCGACAACGTGGCGTTGTCGAAATAATGTGCAATGACAATTACAATTACAGGAGATTGAGCTCTCCAGTCCATGTGGATTAATACAGACATTTTATTTTTAAAATAAGACTGGTGAAGAAAGAAAGAAAGAAAGAAAGAAAGAAAGAAAGAAAGAAAGAAAGAAGGAAATATACACAAGTACAGAGACATGAAAAATCTGTTTATGTAGAGTACCAAAATATTTGTACTTTTTTTCTTCCTCTCCCCTCCAAAGACAAGGAATGATGGCAGCCTGCTGGTGCTTTTATTTACTGTCATTGCGCAGTGTGCCTGCGAGCGATTGTGTCCCAATTTAACACTTGGGAGTGCGGCTGGGCATTACAGGCTCCATTAACCCATTGGCGTATAATTACACGATGAGGGCGAGGATCATGTGACGCCCGGCGAAGCGGAAACCTGTTTACGCGCTTACTTTGCCTCCGGTGATGCTATCACTTTCAATTTGTTATTGATGGTTAATATTTATTCATGACCTCATATTTTATCTGATAAAATTACATTAAGAAAACAGGACCCCACCCCCGAAGCAAAGCACGCCCTTTCATTGGTCGAAATATTAATCCTAAACATTTAAACAGGGTACCTCCTACATTTGAAAAATATGAGTGTTAGCTTTGAAAACTCTAAATTGTCCATAGGCGTGAATCTGAGTCTGAATTTATCACCCCAATGTGCACAAGCAGTATAGAAAAGGGACGGATGGGTGATTGTATGTTCTATGCCAGTGGTTCTCGTACTTTTTACACCAAGCACCGCCTAAAAAAATACTTCTCCAAGTACCACCATTATGCCCAATTAAAAACAAGTAATGTCATATAGTCTTAAATGTTCATCAAAATCAAGATTTTATTCCTAAAAAGTATTATTGTAAGCCACTGTAACATTATGCAGAGCTTGAACATTAACACAACAAAATTATTTTGATTTAACAAAAAAAACAACTTCAAAGATTCAATTGAAACTGTATCGCACATAAAAGTGAAAACTTGTACGTCACATACATTTGTAACACGAACAGTTAAAAATTGTATGCAAATGTATTGTACTTAAAATTTAAATACAACTGTACTGTACAAAATGTATTGTAAATTGATACAAAAAACAAAAAAATAAATTAAAAAAAAAGCTTCATTTAAAATGTATTTTCTTTTCATGGTTTATCTGTTATAAATTTTATTTGTATTTAATTCAGAAATACTTTTGCATACCACTAGATAGAGCCAACATACCAGGAGTGGTAGTACATGTACCACAACTTTGAGAATCACCGCAGTGCACCATGTGGTTAGCATTTCTGCCACACACTCGAGAGGTTCTGGTTTCGAAGGGTTCGTGGTTTTTTTATTTCAAGCTACAGTGGTTCTCAGTTTACTTTCCGTAACCATCACTAACCTACACTACCGCGGTAGTAAAGTCATGAAAGAAAGTAAAAAAAAGTATGAGAAACACTTCTGGCTTTCTTGTTCTTACGACACTAAATAACCTCGTTCATTGTGTGCCCTTGGTAATTCCGAGACGCCAGTGATCGTTTTTTCTGATGTGTTCAAGTCTCATCAGTTTTTTCATCCATCAATAGCTCTCTTGGTTACCGACAAACAGGTTGGTTCCCCGTTGGAGTCTGCGTCCGCTTGCTTCACCTCCGCTTTCGTTTAGCCGAGCCCTAAAAGCTCTGCATTTCCTGCGTTTGCATCCCGGCTGAGCGGCCATTACCATGCGACTCGGCGGTCACGTGAGCTCGCCGACGAAGACACGAGGCATCTACATCTTCTGACAAGCGCCGAAAGGCATTCAAGGCGCACGATTAAGAGCAGTCACTTTCATGGAGATTAGCATTTGTGAGGGGCGGGCAGAAGGAGCTCATTATCTTCCCCCTTCACGGCCCTTGATTTCCCCCCTTGTGTCGTCAACGGCCTTCCATCGGTTCAACTACCGAACATAAACTAGGTAGGCCACCAGGAAGTCAATAGGAATCGAACAGGATGTAAAACAAAAAGAAAAAAAAGTGAAAGGAACCAGGGTACAAACAGAATGTTACCCTAAAGTAACCAGGAAGTAACCAAGAAGTAAAAAGGGCTGACGTTAACGTGATGTAACAGGATGTAAACAGGAAACAACCAGGGAGTAACCAGAGGTTAACTGAAAGTAACCAGGTTGTAAAGACGAAGTACCCAGGAAGTAAAAACGGATGTAACGGGATGTTAACAGTAGGTAACAACGATGTAAACAGGATGTGTACAGGAAATACCCAGGAAGCAACAAGAAGTAAACATGATCCAAACAGAAAGCAAAAGCGATGTAAACAGAAAGTAACCGGGATCAAAACAGACGTTAAGGCGGCAGTAACCATGAATTAGACAGGGTATAAAAACAAAGTAATCAAGAAGTAAAGCAGATGGAAAGTAGCGGTATCGAGGACACAGGTGGATTTTGGTTAATTGCAACACTCCTTGCTCCTCGATGCTTCGACCACGGAGGAGTTTCTCAATCGACTTAAATGCACATCAAGCAGCGAAGAACGAACATCGAGGAGGTTCCAAGGACGAGCTGGTTTCTTGATTTTCTTCACTTTAAATATACATATTTTCTTGAGTCTCTGTTTTATTTGGGGCAACATTTTGTACTGTATGACTTCATTACAATGGTTCGTAGTTACTATGCTGTGAAAGACAAATAATTCCTCTCTTGTTGTCCTCGACTGGATCTCTGGTGAGCGGTGCTAACATGTAAACGGAGGTGCGAGGATCGAGGAGGGTGCACATAGAGAAATGCAATTTAGCTCCTAGATGCTTAATGTAACGGCTTGCATCTTGACATCTACAGTCACATTGTTGGTCGTTTGTTGATGTTAACAAACACATTTCCCAATAAAAAAAAGCCATTGCAGCATTTTTTGCACAAAAGACAGCAATTTACACCAGAGCTCCTTGTCAATGTGTACATGAATACACATGAGAGCGAGCTGGCACGTATTGACTGTATATTAAGAGGGCGCCTGCGGCTATGTTGATGTTTGCATAATTAATGTACATTCACTCCACACGACTTCATATCTACTGTGCAGTTTGGAGCGGGAAGATAGATGTGAGCCACAACATTAGGTATACCCACACTTTTGAATGAAGTGACCCGCTGTACATTCCAGACCTACCCGTTACATTGAAAGACCATATACATTTAAAAAAAAATAAAAATAGAATTTAAAATACCCTCCAAATGCCATGAAAAAACTTCTTACTTACTGTATATCAAAGGTACAATATCTTTACAAATATATTAATGACCGATTGAGGTATTTATTTAATACGTTAAAACTGGTGTGCCCCAAGGTTATGTGCAGAGTCCTCTGCCAATACAATGACTACATTTGCAGAACTTTCAAGTTACTGGGGTCCTATATCACTGAGGACCTCGCATGGTCAACAAACAGTACTGCTGTGGTCAAAAAGGCCCAGTAAGGACTCCACGTTTAAAGTACACCTCACAAGAGCTGCCATCAGAGTGGTTCAAGGACCTTTTTTTTTAATCATTCCTGCATCGAGAGCACAAAAACTTGCTGTGTGATGTGATCTGCACTGCAACAGACAGAAGGAGGATTTAGAGGGTCATTGTCACATTACAGAAAAAAAGAAGGAAACAAATTCTCATCTGGAGGATGGATTCACAGCACACCTCCTACGCACAACTGCATACTTATTGAGAAAAACAGACCGTTCCATGTCACCAATTCCTTCTCGGAGGCTCTACAGACACATTAAAAACCACATTTCAACATGAAGCATGTGGCTAGTGACCAATGCGGGCCGTACTCCGCTTCTCCCGCCAAAAATCTGCTGGGATGCAGTTCAACTCAGCCATGTGAGGAAAACGGATGGATGGAGGAATGATTATATGATCTATGTCAAGGACGGTTGAAAGTGGTTGACATAGAGAGGTCCCAATAGGTTGGAATGTGAGTGCAGATGGTTGTTTGTCTATATGTTCCTGGAGATTATACCCTGTTTGTGTACTCCAACTCTTCCTAATATGAACAAACAGTATAGAAAATAGATGGAATGACAGTTGCTGCATTCCCTGCTGTGTATGTCGAGGCTGCTTTGCAGTGGTAGCGGCAGATACACCTTTTGAACATTCGTAAGACGTGCAGTGAAACGCGAGCGATTCCGCTGCGGGGCGATGAAGCCGCTGGACCAAGAAGAGGACCTCTTTTGTTGGCCGGCACTAAAGAACAAAAGATGTATAAAAAATAGATGCTCTTGCCACACGATGCATGCAAGGAGCGACTGTCTCCGCTTTTCTTGGCCTTCCTCGCTTTGGTAGAGTGCTTTCCAAAGGTCTTCCCACCTGGGATACCATAACGGCGAGAGGAGCTGCCGGCTAATTATATCCCGCCTTTAGGCCGTAAAACTAAGTGGACGCACCGACAACCACAGGTGGCTGAAGGATTTGACTTGAGTCAGACTTACTGTAAGTTGACAATTTTAGGACTTTGGACTTGTTTGGAAAAAGCTCATGAAAATACCCGAGTTGACTTTGACAAAGGCTTGAAGTGAATGAAATAACAAGTCTGGCCCGTTTACATTTCAAAATCTGCATTTTAAAGACAGTGTTTTGTTTTTGAAAGACGATGATTATTTGTGTGTGTGTGTAGTGCGCACAAACGTGGCAACCCAGTGCAGAGACCACCTCGTTAAGTAAGTATCATTTGGATTCAATGATTATATAAATATTTTTTTTAAAAAGTCCAGTAAAAGAGAACAGCAACGTGCGAGGGTTGCTCAACCTAAATGTTACACACACAAAAACTGTTCAATCTAACTTCATCCATCACTATAAAACCCACAAAGACAGTTAAGCAACGTAAATTTCATGACATCAAGTTTTAAGTCAGTTATGCGTTTTATCGGCAAGGCAATAAAGTAATAGACTGATGTGGGACCATTAAAAAGCGATTCGATTGTGAATGTGTTAGCACAGCTAAGTTATGTCGTGACTGAGCAAGATTCTATAAATTGACTTATTACTAAATTGACGCTTAACCCAAAGTCACAACTTCACTTGATCTGCTGGAAATGTTGTGGGGATTCGATCTGACTGACTTGATTCTTGCCACAGTATCTTGTGACTTGCTTCAGAGTTGAAGGTTAAGACCTGAGACTTGACTTGCACATAATGTGACTTACTCCACTAAGTTACAGTTTACTTACCCACGTCAGACATTTCGGGCACGGTGGCGACAAAGGGTCCGTCCGGAAACTGCGGCGCGTTGTCGTTGATGTCCTGAACTTTGATGATGAATTCCGACTTTGGTTCCAGCGCCTCCTCTGTGTGGCGGTCCAAGGCCTGCGCGTGCAGCACGTAGTGCGACTTCTTCTCCCGGTCGAGGCTCCTGGTGGCGTGGATGTCTCCGGTGACCTCGTTGATCCGGAAGATGGTCCCAGCGCCCTCGCCGCTCAGCATGTAGCGCACCGTTCCGTCGCCTTTGTCTGAGTTGGAGTGAAGCTGGAAGGCCAAAAAGATACAAACAGAAGAATTGGAATTTTCTTCCTATTTTGACATTTTACAGAAGATTGTAGTATTGACTGGGATTGTTCTTAGCTAAGGACAATTATGATGTTGCAGCTTTCCTCCCATCAGCCCACAAATATCCTTCTCGGTTCATTGAGGACTCCATTTTCCATGGAATATAAAACTAGAAAACGAACATTACTGAGACCCCATCCAATCTTCACTCTCTGCTCACCATGCATACCACCACCCACACTCACACTGTACAGTTTTTTGGCTATGTATTTGCATTTGCTTTTATTTTGCTTTTTATTTCTGCCAGGTCGGCGTTGCAAATGAGAATCATTTGTCAATTGCTTTACCTGGATAAATAAAGGTTATATATATATAAATTAATGTGATTGTGAAGGGTTGTTTTGTTATATGTGGCCTGTGATTGACTGCCAACCAGTCTAGAGTGTATCGCTTTTCTATAGCCCCAAAAAATCTGCTGGGATAGACTAACTCAACCAAGAGACAAACAGGGATAAGGAGGGTTATGATGGTTTTGAAGCACCAGATTACAAGTGAAGCCTCCGATGGATCATTGGACCTCATCCAATTATAGTTCCTACGATCGATTTTTTTCTTAAATCCTACTCGGGCACTTTTTAAAGATGATGGTTTTGACTGTGACTGCTTTTAGCTAAGGACAACGACCAGTACTCAATTTAATATTTATTGACATCACATTTGACAACCTCAACTGACTCTAGTGCCTTTTTATACGAGGAGAATAGCACAGAATAGTTTAAGTGTTGTACACCATCACCTAGCAACCACACACCGACCGCATGTCCTTATGGGCAACGTGAGGACATTTACTTATGAAACTGAACAGCAGCTGTCACGGCGCTTACAACTGAAGAGAAGATGGCTTTAGGAAGACAGCTGCGAAAAATACGCGCTTTAAAAATCCAACACTGACTTTTCTTACAAGTACAAGTTTCCGACCAAAATTTTGGTGAAACAAGCTCAATGTGGAGGATTTAGATTAGGTTGGATTTGGTGTATACTTTGTTGATACCAAAAGGAATTGTAAGGGTGAATGTAAGCGTTCTCTTTTAAAAGTGGAATTGAGAACCTTGAAGCTTTTCTTTTGTACCATGTGAGACAGGCCCAACACAAAGCAACACGTTTTCTACAGAGGACACAAATTATCGATATTGCAATGCATCTCATCGTAATCGCAATAAACCAGCACTGAGCCCAAAGATGAATTCCAAATATGTTGACTTTGTGCACCTAATATGATCTGACAGGATTGTCCATGCACTATGTCAAAAGCATCCTTTAGTATGTTTTGTGTTAGTCCTTTTAACAATAACAATGTAAAGGATACAGTAATAACTGAAAAAAATATTTTACAATTCTTGTGCTAAATTTTTCATTTGAGTTTTTATTTATTTATTTTTTTTTTTTTTTAAATCAAAAACTTTTTCAGCGAAATAGTCTTTGTTGCTCCTAAAAATCGCTTTGTTCCAGTCAAATGTCACACAATCGCTGTTTGGTTGGCAAAATATCGCAATGACATTTTGTTAGTGACTCAGAAATTCCTGCACGCAATATTTTTATGTGAAATGTACATTTTATGTTTACAAATAGTTGTGTATCCGGAGTGCCTGCTCACCCATCAAGTGTGAAATTTAACAACCAAGTAAGTCGTCTGAATATTTCTGAAAATCTGACATCACATTTTGGGTATTTTACAAAATTGCTGTTCCGACACTGAGTTGACTTGACAGCTTGCCTAGGCGATAATCCGCCACTTTCAAGCCACTGCGCGGAACACTATCATGTCACGGCCAAAAGGTAAGCAAAGATGCGTTGAGATTTGTCGTATGCAGAAATCGGCGGCACCGGCACGTGCTAGATATCTCGGTGTAGATGTCGATGCTGTGAGGCGGAATTTGTGCATGTATCTGCATACGAATTGACAAGTCTATCAAGTCTAGTGTATGAAGTGCTGCCTCCACCAGTGAAAAAAATTTTTGCGTCTGATTGGGCGATCACTTTTTCTCACACTCTAGACTCCGGTTCCGAAAGTACAAGCCGTTCGCCTATGCATACCGCTCAAGATCTGCCCCTTTGTTGTCATTTTAACAGAAGCTGCAGCCCCTATTGGCCCAACAATATAAGGGGGCGGGTACTATTGGCTGTAGTTGCTGACTTTCATGAACTCCTCAAAATGTATAAATATTTGTTGTGGAATTATTAACACAACTGGGAACTGTTTTGAATCGTGAAAAAAATACATATTGTGTCGACTAAAACATTGAAATGAGCTAGCATGAAGTCGTTCTGGTCGTGGGGATCTTTTTTTTTTTTTTTTTTTTTGATTGCATGGCGACAACTTGGCGGCCCCCGCGATGCCTTCCCGCTAAATTATTCTGCCGACGTCGAGCTCAGACGACACGTTGCTTCCTACTCGACTCTCACGCGCGCAGATGATCCTTGGGGAATTGTGTCAGCGAGGTTTTTAATGAAAAGTCGATCTCTAATTGATACCAGGAGGATGAACACACATAGTGAGCAAAATATGGCCCAGGGGCAAAATGCGGCCCACTGTGTTCTTTAATCTGGCCCACTGAGAATTTACATTATCAAGAGTCCTGTTATAATTGTTGTATTAATTTTAGCCACTTTTTCATAAAATTGGTTCATTGAAATGTATGTATTCATTTAATTAGATTTTTTCTTCATTTAGCTCTTTTTATTGTGTACAATAAATCAAATCTATTACAAATAAAAAAAATTACATATACATTTAATTACATTGAATAATTGATTAATTGATTTATTGTAAATAGTATAACACATTAGTAAAATGAACAAATGTACATGTAATTTTTGTATTTTTATCAAATAATTAGCTAATTCAAATTGAGTTATTAATTATAAAATGAACATTAATTATCATCACTGTTATATTATTAAGAAAATAGACATATTTTACATAGACTTTATCTTTTAACATTATAAAAATTGTTTTACCTCATCTACAAATGACTTGACTCATCTGTTTAAAAAAACCAACATGGCCCTCGAGCACAAAAGTTTGCCCAACCCTGCTCTACATGTCTCCATGTGTGCTTTAGTTTTCTTCCTGGTGGCGTACACCACGCATCTCCATCTCATCCCTAACGAGCTTCACGCGAGTCTTTGGAGGGCCCGGAAGATAAACATTGGTGCGGCCGCATAAATTATTCATGCGGTGGAGATCAAACTTGAGGCTTCCTCACTCTTTGAAAGGCACTTAGAGACGGAAAGAGGGGAGGGCGCACAAAAACAGCAAGATGGCGTGACGGAGGGCCAGATGAGAGCGTAATTACCACTTTGGCTGCCGGGCTCGCTCATTTTCTAGCATCGAGGTGCAAACAAGGTGGCTTCTCCAAGGCCCAATCACCTGCGCACCACTGCGGTGTGTTGATAGAAAATGAAAAGATTATGGGACGCACGGAGCCGAGATCTCTGTGGTGCCTCAAGGCCAACAGGCTGCTCTTCCATTAAATCCACTGCTCAAAGCATTATATGTGTGCTGCAAAGAGTGAGAGAAGTTGAAATTCAAGGCAACGCTAACTGTGTATGTCAAACAGAAGTGCACTGTGGTCATGTTTGCTGGTATATCCTAAGTGAATGTAAAATAAAGGTGCCCCTTGGCCGCGATAGCTTCCTAATGCTAAATGATTAATACTATCCATCCATTCAATTTCCTCCGCTTATCCGAGGTCGGGTCGCGGGGGCCGCAGCCTCAGCAGGGACGCCCAGACTTCCCTCTCCCCAGCCACAGCAGATGATGTGGTTCTGTTGGCTTCATCAAGCCGTGATCTCCAACTCTCACTGGAGCGGTTCACAGCCGAGTGTGAAGCGGCTGGGATGAGAATCAGCACCTCCAAATCTGAGACCGTGGTCCTCAGTCGGAAAAGGGTGAAGTGCCCTCTCCGGGTCGGGGATGAGATCCTGCCCCAACTGGCGTAGTTCAAATATCTTGGGGTCTTGTTCACGAGTGAGGGAAGAATGGAACGGGAGATCGACAGGGGGATCGGTTCAGCGTCTGCAGTGATGCGGACTTTGTATCGGTCTGTTGTGGTAAAGAAGGAGCTAAGCCGAAAAGCGAAGCTCTCGATTTACCAGTCGATCTACGTTCGTACCCGGGATCTTGTTCTTTTGGTCACGAGCTGTAGGTAAAAAGGGGGACCACCACCCCAGTTTGCCAATCCAGAGGCACTGTACCCGATGTCCACGTGATGTTGCGGAGGCGTGTCAACCAGGACAGCCCCACAACATCCACAGCCTTTAGGAACTCCGGGCGAATCTCATCCAGCCCCGGGGCCTTGCCACCGAGTAGCTTTTTAACCACCTCGGTGACCCCAACCTCAGAGATAGGAGAGCCCGCCTCAGAGACCCCAGACTCTGCTTCCTCATGGGAAGGCATGTCGGTGGAATTGAGGAGGTCTTCGAAGTATTCTCCCCACCGACTCACAACGTCCCGAGTCGAGGTCAGCAGCGCCCCATCCCCACTATACACAGTGTTGATGGTGCACTGCTTCCTCCTCCTGAGACGCCGGATGGTGGACCAGAATTTCCTCGAAGTCGTTCGGAAATCGTTCTCCGTGGCCTCACCGAACTCCTCTCACGTCATAGTTTTTATCTCGGCAACTACCACAGCTGCATTCCGCTTGGTCAGCCGGTACCCATCAGCTGCCTCAGGAGTCCCACAGGCCAAAAAGGCCCGATAAGACTCCTTCTTCAGCTTGACGGCATCCCTCACCGCTGTTGTCCACCAGCGGGTTCGGGGATTGCCGCCACGACAGGCACTGACTACCTTACTACCTCAGCTACGGTCGGCCGCCTCAGCAATGGAGGCGCGGAACACGGTCCACTCAGAGGCGATGTCCCCCGATTATGATAATAATGACGATATGATGGTGATTAATACTATGTTTACATTATGTTCCCGGCGGCCACACCAATCATGTTTCAGGTCCAAAGTTTCAGGCCACTGTGGACAAAACGAGATGGATATGAGAAAACTTGAACACTTGAAGACAGAGAAATAAATTGCCAAAATGTCAACTGTGTTAGCTTTCCATTACTGGCTGTATGTAAAATAAAGGTGCACTGTTTACTGGCTAAAGTTAACTGAACGTCACCGTGCCCTGGGGTTGTGCTAGCTGGCTAATGCTAACAGCGTATGTGGCCATGCTAGCTGACTAAAACTAAGATATATGCGTATGTATGTATAAAATAGATATGCATTGTGGTTGTTTCAGTTGGTTAATGCTAATTGTAGTTAAAATAGGGCCACACTGTGGTTTTGTTACCTGGCTAAGGCTACGCCGCCATATTCGCTGGCTAACTCTTTGTAGAGAAAATAGAGGTGTACTCTAGTTGAGGTAGCTAGCTAATGCTAACAGCGACTGCAGTTTTTCTCATCTTGACGAAGTGTGAGCTTGACTTTATTTCTAAGCAGGGCGCGTCGGCCTGCTGAGACTCCCCCCAATCAGAGTTATTTAACAAGTAGGATGCCTGAACATTAGCACTAATCATTAGCATTAGTCATTACGGCTAGTCATTAGCGCCAGTCATCTTGAGCAGCAGTGCGGCACGCTTCCACAATTCCCCAAAAGTGCAGTTATGAGCCTGACCTCGCTGTGTTTATTTACGTCCTTAATCACAGCTGAAACCAAAATGGACCGGCGGCTAACTTTCTGTCGCATTATTTCAAATCCCAGTGACAATTCATCTATGTGGGGAGCCCGACATGTGTTGATTAATTTTGCTCATGCAGAAAATTTCACCAGTGCCCAGCGGAATGTTATTAGCGTTAAACGGGAAAATCAAGACCGTGCAGGGAAATGGGAGGAAATAAAAGGGCCAACAATGGTCTCTCCCAGTGACATACATAAATAAAAACCTCCATGATCACTTAATTGTATGTTGACAGCGACAGTCGATTTCATAGGATTAAGACTAAGCAATCACTTTTGATCGGATTTGGCCGTTGAGATGACGATGACAAAAATGTGTTGTGTTTGGGCTTGCGCTCACCAGTTGTACCCCAAAAAGGTTTTGTTTTTTTTCCCCTCCAATTTCCTTAAAAAACAACAACTGTGATTTCATGCCAAAGTCTAGAGATAGTATGTTTAAGGTCTCCCGCACGAAACATGACCCATCACCCTGTGTATACACTACACTTGCACTAGCTGATTTTGTGGTTTTGCGTGTGTCTAAAAAGCATCCAATAGACCAAAGTGTGTGTGCGAATGACAGCAAATGTCGCTGCTCAATACTGCGCCTCGCTCCTTTGAAGCATTGCCGTGACCTTCATTCACGTGACTTCCTTTGGACCAAACTCGTGATTCTGCTAAACATCCCTCCAGAGGCTTCTTCAATGCATCTATGCTTTTCATCTACGCCATCCATCTCATCTACAGTATGTGATCTATGCGCCGTAGCTCTACTCGCCGCTCTCTGCCGTGATGTCCTCTCGTAAAGAGGAAACATCCCCAGCGCCGCAGTAGCAAAAGGGGATAAGTACGTCGTAGAAATGGCGGTTGTACAGTTACGACTCGGCTCCAAGACTCACCAAAATGGATTGGTGGACAACAACATCAGATTTGATAGATTTGTAACGCACATGGAGGTACATTTGGTGACCGCCCAGTCCCACTTTGATTTTGTGAATGATTTCGAGGCATTCTGTGGTGGTTACCATTAATAACTAGCAGCGAGGCGAGATTGCATAACCCTTTTTTTAAGTGTACTGTGGCCTTTTTCTGTGGATTATTTTGAATCGTTCTGATTGCATATTCTTATTGCAATCCATGTTACAGTGTTCCCTTGACTTACAAAGTGCTCCAACTTACTAGCAGTGGCGGTTCTGGGTGGTGGTGGGGGGCAATGCCGCCCTGCCACTGGGCCTGGACCCACTTTTGACCCCCACCTCCATACAGGTACTATGCAGTACTGTATTTAGACAGCAGAATCAGCAGTTGCCGCACAATGAAAACAAGCTAGGAGTCACGACATGGAACACAACCGACACTTACGGTACAACAACACAACAAAAACGGAAACCGACAGGTGACTAAAACACACAGACAACAATTATTATGGGGAAACACAAGAAATGTCAAACATTACGATTGACATGAAATTACGGGATGTACAACATGCCGCGAGGCATGCTGTGAAGTCTGTGTCCACTTCCCCTGACGATACAGTATGTACTGTCAATATGAAAATTGTGATATTGCACCGACGCAAAAGGCGGAACTAATACGTGTCGCAATTCAATATTCTAGTGGGATCCTTCAGTAAGTTTTGTTGCAAACCCCAAAGTTACCATCCACCTGGCAAGAGCCAATCAAAACCGAGAAACTATTACTACAAGCTATAAATGTAATACTTCTGGTCAAATATTTTTGTAAGCCAACTTCAAGAACTATGAAAGCAGCCTGTCAGAGCAGCTTGAGTTGACTGGAAAATTGTTACAAAGTACAGTGACAAAGTATTTGGACTTTGTTACTTCCTACCGCTGGGAGTCAGGCGGTGGAGTGCTAATTCCAGGGAGGAGCAATCGATGTGGCGAGCTGTTGATCCGTGCGTTGGCTTCATACTTGCAATTAGTGGCTGCGCGAAAGGGGGCTGCTTCACTTTTGATTAATTCCAGCTCTTCCACCTCACTCAAGAGGATTTAATCACTTTTTTCCACGTCGATTGTCTGATCGCCGCCTCCCAATCAGCTCGCCGCCCGCTCGCTCGCTCGCTCACGATTGATTTGCCACCGTCACGCTTAAGCCCGGCCACTAATGAGCGTCCGTCAGAGGGTCACGGAGAGGACGAACGAGCGCGGCCAATCGCCGCACTCCGCCCGAGTCGTCGTTCGCGACTCGGACAGACGCGATGAGTCATTGTGTCGGCGTAACGAGCTTGTTGCAGGCGCAGTTGTGCTCCTGTCGCCATCAGACTGAAGCAAACGATGACAGACGTGCATGTATAGCCCACCAAATATCATGTAACTATGCTACATTGCTTAATACATAAATATGGTATATTAGGAGGGATGTACCCGGAGTACGAGTACAAGCACTTACTTTTGATTACTCGCTGATACCGCGTACCAATACTGGATACTGTCATCATGTCTTGCAATTGAGATTTTAGTTTAATACAATATTGTTCAAAAACACAAACTTGTCTTGAACATGGCAAATAACACTTTTCGGAGTAACAACACAAAGAGAATAAATCAAATATTACAATACACTGTGATCATGACTGTGTTAACTGAAACATTCCAATATAAATATGTTTCATAATACTGTTAGAAAGAAAGAAACACACTCATTTTCATTGACGAAGTGGACCTGAACGCAGCTCATACATTCAGCATTTATGTGACAGCGAGTGTGAACAATAAAGAGCAGCAAGGCGGCATTGATGACGCGACAAACTGGTGGAAAACAACAAAATAGAGACGAAACAAACTAACGAGATGCATGGAGTGACCCACGACATAGTTTCATCTGCACAACACATCAACAACTGCAAATTAGTTCAAAAAGTGTGTTTCACTTCATTGTCTGTTGTACACTTCACTTTAATATGGTGTGAATATGCAACATTAAACGTGTACAGAACATTGAATATGATACATTAAGAGGTGTATAGCACGTTAAATTAAATAAAACAAATGATTGTTAATGGTGGTCAGTGGAGTAATGTGGAGGTGAGGATTTAGGGTTAAGGGTTAGGGTAGGGCAGGGTCATTTCCTGTAAACCAATGGGAGGTGCTAGAATTCAGAATTCAATTCATCCATCCATCCATCCATCCATTTTCTGAGCTAAGCAGTATGTAGTATTTGCGTTATTATTTTTTTGTTGACTTCATTATTGTTGCTGCCAGGGTTTGACCTTTTTTTTTTTTTTTTTTTTTTTTAGTAAATATACGGCTATAGGCACTAAACCATGATTGGGTGCTTAGACGTGCAATGTAAATGCAGTCTAGTGTGTAAACACAGATAGTCAAAAAGTGTGTCTGCAACTTTGGAGATGTTGGCTGCACTTTATTACCGTCGCTCAGTGGGCCGTCACCAAGGAGTGACTGCTGGGAAAGAAGTGAAGCGCCCATTCTGTCAAGAGCCGTTTTAATCCCCGCGAGGTGCCCCGTAATCCCCACTGACACCTTTCCGGGAGGGATGACGCATTTGGGAAATGACAGTTCCGCCACGGAGCCGGCGAACTTTGGTGTCGGCCGGATGAACGACACCAAATGTTTTTTTTTTTTTTTTAATTTTCAAAAATGTTCGCAAATGACTTGGGCAATTATGCTATTGGCTAATGATATGTTTGTTGTTTGTCTGCCAACATTTGTTTTTCTCATCAGGCAGATTTGAGATGTAAGGGCATTTTACTTGCTTCAGGACTTTTTTTTCCCCCATCAAAATCTCAATAAGGTACTGTATATATGCTAACATGTTATTGATATTTTATTACTAATTATTAGTAAGTTAAGCTTGAAAAGAGAAATAGCAATTCTGTAGGTGTAGGTAGTGCTTGTTTTAAGAATTCTTGTCAAATTTCCCAGTTCTGTTAAATTAATATATATATCATATATTCCTCTCGTCGTCTGTTTTTTGAGGCCAGTTTTTGCAATGTACGAACTTGAGTTTTCGGACAAGCGAGATTGGACAGAATGGTCGCTCCACTCCGGAAAATTTAAGCAAAATGATCTGTCAATAGAACAGTAAATTTTGACCGAGCAAGATTTCTTAAAACAGGTAAAGACATAAGTAGAAAAATGCTTACACAAAATCTGCCTGCTAAGAAGAAATATCTTGACAGACAAAGAATAAGCATATTTTTGCCGAGATTTGCGATATCTCAGCCTGCTTCTAGTTTTTTTTTTTTTTTTTTTCCTCTTTCTCCTAGTGTCGCATTCGAAACTCAAGTCTCGGTCGATTGAACGGAATGCTTGCCACTGGACCGGACGAGGGACGTCGGCCTCCGTCTTGTCTCGTGTTCCTTGGTGGAGAAGCTCACAGAGGAGGTGACTACAATGTTTTATTCATACATCTAAAAATGTGTTGCGCCGTGACAGAATCAGGCAACCGTCACGTTGCGGCGGCGGCGCGCAAGGGGGGAGCGCAGCGGCCCGAAACACAACACAAGAAGTAGACGAGAGTACACGTGTTTGCCTGCGCAAGTATAAATGTCAGGAGGAGGAAGAGGCGCTTTTTCCTTGTCAAAATTCTCTGCTGGGCGCCAGTGGCAGCCAATCTTCTTCTCCAACCTTTTTTTTTTTTTTTTTTGAGCTTCTCCCCAACAACAAATCCACTCGACTTGACGAAGCGGAGAACAACGAGAATTTGAAGACAATACTTACGTAGAAGCTGGATTCACTCTGCAGGTCGTAATGAAGAATTCCATTCCAATTTCCATTGAGAGCCTAAACATCATTCCATCAATAGTATCTACAAATAATTATATGGAAATCAACAATTCTACCTCTAATGTCCACCCAAGACTGACCCAAAAACATTAAAAATTCTGCTAAACTCTACATTAATCACATTTATTTTCCCTCATTTTTTTGTCTATGCTACATCTCCAATGTAGCATATTTATATCACATTTAATGTTCAGTACAGCTGTAACGTACTATATTTACGTCGTATTTAATGCCTTTAATGAATCATATCTACATTGTGCTTAATGTTCTATACACCTTGAATGCAGCATAATTACATGATATTTGATATTTATACACCATACACCAAAGCACCATATTTGCATCATGCTTAATGTCTACCAAAATCTAATGTACATATTCATGTATCATGATCAAAAACACCTGTATTGTCCCATATTCACATCATATTGCATGGCTGTGTACTTCGCTTGTACCATATTAACATCATATTTACGTCCTTAGCACAGGTGTCAAACTCAAAGCCCGGGGGCCAGATCTGGCCCGACACATCATTTTATGTGGCCCGCGAAAGCGAATAGTGTGTCAACTTCCATGATTCTTGCTAAAAGTTCCAAGGTTTTGTATTATATTCATATGTAATAAATGTTTTGCCTCCAAACCCCTTTTACAGTTACTTGAACTGACTTGACTTCTGATTTCAAAACTAGTTATTCATCAATTTGTTGTCTATGTGTAATAATATGATGAGGCGATTAAACATTGATATGGTTTTACAATCATAATGGCCCTCTGACGAAAACCGTATCTCCAATGTGGCCCGCGACAAAAATGAGTTTGACACCCCTGGTGGAGACGCTTTTAATGTACTGTGGTATATTTACATCATACTTAATAGACTATACACCTTAAACAGATTTCATGTCCATAAACCTCTAATGTAGCACATTTAGATAATGTTTAAGGTTTATACACCTCCAATACAATATTATTTGTTGGTACACGTCAAATTGACCATATTTACATCATATTTTCTGCAATCGAATGTAGCATATTTACATCATATTTGAATGTTATACACCGCCGTCTCTTCCTTGACCCACGGCCCCCTCCACAGCGTTGTGTGACTCAAGCCGTAATCTGAACAAACAAAAGCAGCAGCAGTGAAAACGCAAACACCTCGACGGAGGTTTCATAACAAATACGAGGGCGATACGCTCTGTGCCGAAACGAATCTTTGGCTAATTGAGGGTCCTCCTGCCCCCGTTGGCCGCTTCAGCCCCAGCTCACGTAATTAAATGGTTTTTTTCTTCCTTAATATTTGTGCTAGCCATCTGGAGGCCTCGTCTCTGTAAACACGCATGCTGAATTGATTCCTTAACAATGTTTGTGTTCCTTCTCGCCGCTTTATCATCGCCCAGGATTACCTGTTTGTTTTTGCTTCCATCAGCAGCAGCGCACAAACACGCACACGGTGCCAACCGCCCCCCCCCAAAAAAAATTTAAAATAAATATATATATATATATATATAAATGGCTAAAGCAGGAAGGTTTCTTAAAAAACAAATTTGTCAATTGCCAAATAGTGAATAGTATGAGATGGAATTACTACTATTTTTAATGCTATTAAATGATCTTAAATTGAATGTTATTTTCTCTTTTCCCATAAGAGTTACTGTTTATTGCTGATTTTTAAGCAATTCTTTTACATTGGGTTTGCCGCAACATGCTGCACTGACATCAACTGGAAGAGAAAGTACCCTGGGTACCCTGTAGAGAATGTACAACAACAGCCTGAAGGTTAGCAAAGCCTCAGCAATCAGCTGACACTCACACACACATACACACACACACATACACACATTTTTTTTCTCACACACGTGGTGGAGGATGGCCGACACTGTCTCAGCTATGTTGGCGTCACATCGTCGGACGGCTCTGCGGTTATCGCCATCCACGCTTTGGTAGAGTGATAGCGTTCGCGGGTGCGCAGTAAAATGTCAAACTCACAGCAGTCGTCCGATTCAATCGGCGATATCGACAAGAGCGTTTGGCCCCAAAGGCATGGAATGTGAAAAACAGACGATATTAGTGTTCAGTGTATGCAACCAAAGCCACATTAGCCCCTTCTACACTGCTTTTTCCCGTCTGTGTGAAAGGTACCGGCAAGTAAAAGGGGCCCCCAAAAATCACCACCATTTATTTTGTTACGTTTTTTAATAAAGAAAAATAGCACTGCATTGTATCAAAACATACTAAAACAAAATAAATTGGTTTTAAAAAGTGTAATAACTTTATGTTGGGACAAAACAACAACTGCAGTTTTGTACAGTATGTTCGCCTTTAAGGGGTGTGGCCTAGTAAGTGATGTCGGGAACTTGGCCAGTTAAGCCAAGTTCATCTGGGTGTGAGTTTTGGCCTAGTGCAGCGCCTTACGAGTGTTTTCATTTTGTATTTGTAATTTTTTACTGACTGTAACAATATTAATTCAATCTGCTAGCTATTTTTTTTTCTTAATAAAGGTCATGGTAATCCGAAAAGGATTAATCAAAATTAGTTTGATTGTTTTTTCTTGTTTTCTCAAAACATTCAAATATGACATAGGGAACAATGCGATTCGGCTAGCGATTTTGTATGTTTATTCCGATCAATAAACAGCCGTAAGTGCATCGGAGACTCTAATTCTCCTTTTTTTTTTTTTTTCCATTTCGCTCGAGTGACAGCGTATCTGAACTGCAATTTTGTGTTGTCTTTAGTAAAAAATATTGGCTAGCCTGTTTGCCAACGCCAGCTCTACAGCTGACTGTGCAAGCATCAGAAAAGTCAATTAATTAGTCAGGCCCTCGATGATCTTGATAAATACTGTAAGTCTGACTTTCTATGTGGTCTATTTTTAAACTTAGTAATACTACGACTTACTGAAAGATACATTTTTCTCCTTTCGAAAAATCTCACGTCTTCTTTACGACGGACACGTCACATGTTCAAGAAGGCTAAAATCATCAATCAAGCCATTTTCCCCATTTTCTCAATCACTCTGCCTTGGTCAAATGTACGTGGAGTAAGTACGTGTGACGTCATGGCAATAAAGGTCCTCTGACTCAATCACGAACACAACATTTCCTTCCCTTTTAGTCCTCCACCATCAACTCTCAGTGGTGTGATTGCAGAGTGTCGGTGTTTTGGGGAACCGCAGCTTGGACTTAGTAACCGAGCGGCAGACCGCAGAGTGATTTACAGAGCGAGCTTGTCGAGGCTCAAAGGGCGTTGAGAAAAGAAAAAAAAATGTGGCCAGTGCTGTGCTGACTCAGTTACTGCACAACTACAAACCTTGCAAGTCGTTCATCACTGAGTGCAGTGCAAAGAAAACCTGGGATGGAACCGTGGGAAACATACAGCGTTTGTCCTATTTTCCACCAACAGTTTCCATTTCTGGAACCTCGATCAGCAAACTTTTGTTTCCTTGGGAGTCCTGTTTCTTTTTTGACTCTACGGTCTTTGGCTGGAAAATCCCTCACTGTTAATCACGTCCTCTTTTTTTGTGGGTGTGTACAACTTCTGGGCCTCTGTTAGCATGTATAGTATTCTTTCGCTTTGTTGAGACTCACCAGTGTCCTGCCTACATGGATATCACAGGCAAGACCACTGATTGGTTGATTCCATTGTCAGTCTTGATGCAGACATTGGTCAGTTGAGCTGTCATTCGGAAGTTATCTTATTATATGTACCCGTTATGTCTAATTTTGAAGGCCTCGGTTGGCATGTACTATTTTCGCCATTTTAGGGCTCATAAGCTTATGCGGCCAAGAGTCATCTTCTGGAAGCACTCTCTCTGTGTTTAAAACGGTTTTAGGCTTTTGAACAATTAAGTTTAGTCTGGGACCACTTACAACGACCTGGCCTTAAAACTGGTCCATTTGGCTGCAAAGGACCAGAAAAATTTGACTCAGTTTTTATGAGTAAACTAAATAAATAGGCACATTTATGTGGTGGTGCCTTGTGCTCAGGACAAGATGCTTACTATTCTGTCTGTTTTGGGTGTGCTCGCACTTCACATATTGTTAGCAAAAACATGCCTCAACCTTCTTTTACAGCTTTACCGCCTGGCAAGGACACCGGCATCCGTTGATTCGATAAACAGACTTTTGAGGCGGAAAGCGATATTTGCAGTTGTTGCCTTTTCCCAAGCACATCATCCCACCTTTCTTTCTTCCCCGCTTCCAAATTGTGTTGGAATACAGACATATGTGCAGTCAGTATGCTGTCTTTCTGGCTCTGGCAGCGCAGTTGAGGGGATTAGCCTGCGCCTGAGTGCCTCGACTAATGATCAGTGCAGCGGAGAAACACATTTCCACATTTGGGGAGATAAGGGCGGGCAACCCGCAAAGCAAGAGGACTTAACCGACTCCCCGTGGCTCGTGGTGGAGCTAACACAAGTTACGACCAATCACGTGGAGAACAACACCCACTAGTGCCTTTTCAGCACAGCCGGTGACCACTTTTAAATGACATTCCCCCACGACGAAGCCCGCTGGTGTCGTGCTTCATTTCCCAGCGAGAGCTCAAATCTGTCTTCTTTTCCCGCAGAGAGCCCGGGTTCTAATCATTTGGTTTAAGGATGCTCCATGCAGAGGGCTACTTTGCCGAGCGGAGTGGCGTCCTGGTTATTCACACGGAATAAAACATACCTGACGTTACTCTGCCAGTCGTCCTAATGACAGCGCAACAAACACAAAGCAGCGCCGCATTTCCACGTCACAAGATGAGAAGAAGGCGGAATGCTGACATGGCGATCTACCTGATCACAGCAAGTGGGTCACTTCTCCATAAACAGAAGACGTCAGCGAATCCTTTTGGCCCTTAACCATCGTCTTACAAGGCACCGTGTGCTAGCTGAAGCTGATAGTCATCGCAAGAGATGTGCGTTATGATGATACGTTGATTGATCAAAGTCTGCATGAAGAATTGGTGACGGAACCGACCAATCGGTAGTGTTGCTACAATAACATAACATACGTGACGAAAGCAACAACAATGAACAGACACAGACTGAAAGAAAACCACGGCGCTAAATACAAGCTAACTGACGAGACAACGAGACACACCTGGACAAGACACAAGTGGCTGGAGGGAGCCGATTGGTGGACACAAGGAACGGGGCGAACGAGAACAGGTGGAAACGAAAACCTAACGAGCACGACAAGCCATGAACACCACGGGACTCAGGAAAACAAGACAAAACATGAAACAAAACTAAATGCAATCCAAACAAAAACACAGATGTACTTTGGGTCACTTTAGGAAAAGCACAAATATTTTTGTTGTTGTTGTTGTTGTTGTCGTCACATATGAAAATGGGTCAAATTTGCCTCATAGTATTTAAGGGTTAATCAAAGACAGTAAGAATTGGTCCAATCCTTCTTACCTTGCCGACATACTGCTCCTCTGTCCCCATGTGTTCTTCTAAAACAAAGAATTGGTTCCAGATCCAGCCCCGTTTGGGCCTGTGGTGCACCTCCGTCTCCCCGTTGGCCAGCTTGCTCTGATTCCTGCCCGGGTTCCGAGCCAGCACCCTGGCGGGCAGGTGGTGGTTCGCCCCGTGGGCCCTCTGGATGAAGCAGAGGCAGACCAGGACGGGGCAGAGCCCTCCGGTGCCGGGTATCCTCATGGCGGCGTCTCGTAAGATTATCCCAGCGCTCGGGGACTGTACCTTCCTCGCAGCCGCCACCGCTGCCTACCTCTCCCAAGGCGAAACTTTAAATCCCAACGGGGAGACGAGCGGTCCCTGTAAATCCAGCAGAGGTCATGGTCCAAAAAAGCGGGGGCTACTTTTTACATTATGGAATTTCCCAGCTGAGCCACGAACGACAACACGTGGACAGTTCTAGTCGCAGAGGAGATTAATCCCAGATGCCATGATGGGTATCCTGAGGGAGAGAGCAGAGAAAACAAGGGATTATCAATCCAGTTTCATTTGAACACTAATTAGAAAGCATAAGCCTCATTTGAAACCCCAGCCCTGTCTTGAAACTCTCATTTCAAACCGTAATGCTGGTTTGAATACCATAATCTAGGTTTAAAACCCAAATTTCAAAAAAGTAAATCACATTACAATCCCTAATTTGTAACCCCAACCCATTCTTGAAACCCTAATTTGAAATCCTCACTCATTCCTTAAACCCTAACCTGAAAGCCTAACCCAAAATTGAAACCAAACTTGAAACGCTAACCAAGGCTTGAACTGCTGACTTGAGACTCTGTCACTCAAAATCATAATTTGAAACCCTAAATTGAAGCTCTTTAACTTCCATCCCTACCGTTTTCTCAAAACCCTAATTTGAAACCCTAACCCGAGATGAATGTGATGGACGTGAGAGGCGCCAATCCCAGATAAGCACATGGGCGCCTCAAACAACCTTCCCGCCATCAAACGAGCATGGGCCATCTCCATTCCGGTGTGGCGTTTTGTAGTCAAAACGTTCTGGCGTACAGAAGGTCGGCGCGGCGCCAGCTCGTGGTCAGCGCCGTTAATCGGCCGCTCCTGGACTCGACTTTATTAAGAATAGCCACCGAGGCTTTTGATTGTGTTAGAGCGCATCCCATAATAACTGTCACTGTCACTGGGACACTGTCTCCTGCAATAACCACGGTTAAAACGACTAAATTAAACACAAAGTTGAAAAGCAAGGCATCCAATCGGCAGGGAAAATAAATTCAAATCCGCCTATTGTTGGCCAGATCTTCAAAGTGATGCACCTGCGTGTTGGAAACCCAAGAGGACTTTTTGAAGGATTCAAAGTCCTTAATGTGCGGAGGGTCTCGGGGGACGGAGGGCTGGAGCGAATCCCTGGGGCGGGGCACGGCACACCTGGGACCCGTCACAAATCTTCACAACAAGCCAGCGTTTCATCTTCAAGGAACTCAATGTACTGCACGTGCTCTTGTAAACACGCAGGATGATGTACAGTCTTATTGCACTTTACGAACAATAACGTGGTTTATTGAAACCCTAATTTGGAAGCCTGATTTGTAACCCTAACCCAAGCTTCAAATTCAAATTTGAAACCTGAACCCGTGCTAGAAACCCAAACACTGGCTTAACTTAAAACTTTAATTTGAAACTGTAACCCACGCTTAAGATCCTAATTTGAAACGTTAAACCAACCAAAATTTGAATTGAGAAATGATATAAATACCCCAAATTCAATCTGTGGTTAACTTTTCAGCAGCATAGTTATGCGGGGTCAGTTTAATTTGCAGGTTTGCATGACTATACTATAAACATCTATGTTTTGACCTCTTTTTGTCTGTGTTTTTTAAGGTGTGTGCTGGGGTGAGCGGGAGTACACCAACTCTCTTACTCAACTAATTTAAATCAGTAAGAACTCAATCTGACAGTCTTATTTTCAGATTTAATGTCTGCATTACCATTCCCCAAAATATATGATTCTATTGTTTATCATTTCCGTGGTGCTTTTGTTCCACTTAAACAACCTCCGCGAACACTGCATTGTGTGCTTTGTACGTACGCTCGCACTCGTGTGACGCTCGCTCAATTGATTGCACAGCGCTATTTTATTCACAACTTTTGCCTTGAGTTTTTTTTTTTGTGTGTGTGCGAAGAAGTCAAAATTTTCCTCTTGATTTGTTGCGAATTGTATCTCGGGGTGTCACTGCAAGCAAGTGATGCTAGCCTCAAACGTCGCTGAGATTCTGAAGTCACAAGACAAAAAACGTTGGATGTCGGCAACTGACAAGCTTGACGCTACAAGTGGGACTGTCATCCAGACACAAAGTAAAAGAAACCTTTTGTCAGTATGGAAAAAAAAAAAGTCTGTGCAAAGTCGATGCTGAGGTGGTGCTCATTAAGTTTGGAGGTACAATAGCAGCAATAATTGTGTCTGCTGGCAATGCTGGCAAAAATGAGTCTTGGATGGGGGCAGCGAGCACACCGCACTTTCTGGGCTGCGCAGGAGTGACATCATCAAATGAAATCCTTGTCAGCAAAGTTAGAAGTTGACACTTTGCATCAGGGGTGTCGAACCGGCCCACGGAATGAATTTGAAAGTGCAAAAATACATTAGACGTTACGGTGTTGGGGACTGAGGATAATTTTGAGAATTGTTATGCTCATGTAGAAAATGGGACGTTTGCCTGCCACATAACAATTTGCGACTGCCACACACTGCTGAGCGATAATGGCTGAATTATTTCCCCGCGTCGATAAATAATTCATACGTGTTGATTCGATTTTTGCTTAGAAGCCGCGGCTAATCCCGCACGACATTTGTTAGCGACGTTAAGGAGGTGCCGCAGCGCTTGTTGACGGACGATTCGCCGCCACCAGCTGCAGCAAAAAGAAAGGCAAGTTGTGCTGGGTTAAAGCAGCCGGGGATAAACACTCGACAACGACGCGTGGAATCAGCGTCCGGATTGTCATCTGCAAAGGTAGAGAAACACCCAAATCCCGACTCCGATACCTGTGGCAGAGGAGCATCAATAAGACAATTCCGCTTCTTATGGACCGCGGTTTTTCGGTTCTGCACTCGGGCTACGAACTCAGGGCAAGTTAAATCAAACAAAAAATGGCTTTACGGCTTTTATGTAGTTCCTGGCTGCTCCCAAACTATGGGAATGATCCATTCTGTGCATCTGCCACTAACAAAGCACAAAACTATTTGTTAAATATGGGATATAAACTGTTGGGATGTTTCGTGTCCGAAACCATAGAAATGACAATCCTCGCTCTCCCTAATCAAGTGGCCATCCCTTACGGGGAAAAAAACTGCAGAATGTGGTGCTGATGTAGTTAGCTTCACTTAATCTTGTTAATTATTTTGTTAATTATTTTGCATGCACCATTTCAAGGGCCAGAGCTTTAAGAGCTTTTTTTTTTTTTTTTTACTTTTATATATATATATATATATATATATATATATATATATATTATTTTTTTTCTTGGGCAATCCAAGTGAAGTCAAGTCCCATGATAACTCAAGGGAAGTCCTAAAACAAGTCACCTAATTAATACAGTCTTACCCGCAATATCTGGTCTTCATTAAGCGAGAAGGTTAATGATGTCATTATTGGCCAATTTAGCAGACCGGAATATTTAACACCTCATCATGTTTCTAATCAAATCAAGTTGTGCATCTTTTGCTTCCATTATTTTTCAGGACAAGTTGTCAGTCATCAAAGTTCGAGACAACTCGAGTCCAAGTCGCAATGACTCAAGAAAGTCCCTATCCCTGCGGAATATTTGTATAGTTTAGGATAGTATGGCGGGAACCCATCTTTATTTTGGTTTGAAAGTTAGTCGCGTTAGTTGCGGAATATAACATGAGAGCACAGGTCTAAAAATTCCGCTCACAGTCAGATCCAAGTTGCAACATCACAAGAGTGTTTTGCTATTTTGGGGCTTGTCCAGTCGCGCCTGTGGAGAGCGGACGTCTCCTCGCTTCGCAGGAACCTTCAGCACTCTTTACACTGGAGACTCGGACAAGCAACTTTTGTACTTTTGCCTCAGAGAATCCCCAAAGCCGTCATATCCCATGTCATTCTGCGATGCAAAGCAGAGTTTATTTTTGTTCATCTTTATTTTGCCCCGTCCAACCCGTCGCGTCCACCGATGCTGTCAGACCTCACAAAAAAAAAAAAGGTATTTCCGGTCTTTACCTCCTGTTTTATTCATGCAAACAGAAATTTTAAATCACAGAGAATCAAGCGGTCACGTAAACAACTTCAATTGGATTAGACCAAAGCAGGGGTTCGGCCAACGGCCCACGGACGTCTGCCCGCAGGCTCTGACGGCACGGCGGGTTGCCCGCCACCTGCGAAGGCGAATAAAAGACGGAGAGATGTCGGTCCCGCTTGGAGAGGGACCGGCCTCCCGTCGTTGCCGCTAACGGCTAATGCTCGGCTGCACGCCGAGCGCCCTTTGATGCAAAACAACAAACAGCCGACGAGCAGGGCGGGTCAGAACATGTCAGTGAGCGGGAGAGAAGCACTCAATGAGGTAAATATTGGAGCCATTTGAAAGCCCCCACCGGGGTGCTGGGTGGTCCCTGCTGTTGCGTCAGTTGGGGTTTTGGGAAGTGTATTCAAACGACGCAGCGGAAGGTTCGGCTCGGAAATGGGAACCGGCAGATGTCAAACTCTTTTACGGAGACGACAGCAAAATCCACAGCAGGTGTTTGATCTCTGAATCGAAGAATACATTTCCAAGGATGCCCATTCTCTGCCTTTCTGTGACTCTTCCAATCTCTCTGCACCTCTTTTGCAACCTGCTGATGACACTGTGTGGGTCTCCTCATGATAGACATGCCTCTCGAATTTCATATTGCTAAATGAATTGAAAACGTTTTGCGGTGAGCCACCAAATTTGACTGCCAGGCTGCGCGCACACACGATGACAAATGTTTTGGCATTTTGGTTCGTGTTTTGACGGACCCAAAATGAGCCTTAAATGGCCGCTACGATCCAAAATGGCAGACTTCCTGATTCCTTTCAGGCATGGCTTCCTGAGACTTTTTTTGTGTGTCTAATCAAGAAAGACACGTCTACCACATTTCATGTTACTGAACTTAACCGTCTCCAGGGGCTGAATTTTTCAAAAGTCCATGGGCACTACTAACACACTTTTGCCCCCCGCTGCTGGAAGGAGCCTTCATTTTCTCTTCCAGCTACTAGTCATTTTGCATAAATTTATTAAGTAAATTGGGAGCAACAAGTGCGAAGTGTGCACAGTAATCCCGCAGTGCCGCGGTAGCGGCAAGCACACGGCTGAGTAAAGTGAGCCCCTCTTATCGGCCTCTCTTTTTCCATTCGTGTCCAGCCGTTTGCCACGCACTCGCTAACGCCGCTGTTCCACTCTTGCGTGCTTCAGCCGAGTAGTGTGATGAAAGTCACACACAGTCGGGTGGTGGATTAAAAGTGCTTGTTTTAAGAGGGAAAAACTACAACCTAGCTTTCAAACAGCCTGGGCCTCCTTGTTACATTGATTTGCTCGTGTAGAGGTGCTACTTTAATTGACAACTATTTTGATAATCGATGAACTGTCCAAATCCTCAGAATTTCAGCCTCTCAACAGTAAATACTCTCCAATTTCTGTCGTTCGTAGTCTCCTTTGCCGAATATGGTAATAGGTTGCGCATATACCGGATTTAATGATACAACCAGGGTTTCTTTCATCCTGGACATTCCATCCATCCATCCATCCATTTTCTGAGCCGCTTCTCCTCACTAGGATCGCGGGCGCGCTGGAGCCTATCCCAGCTATCATCGGGCAGGAGGCGGGGTACACCCTGAACTGGTTGCCAGCCAATCGCAGGGCACATAGAAACAAACAACCATTGGCACTCACACCTACGGGTAATTTAGAGTCTCCAATTAATGCATGTTTTTGGGATGTGGGAGGAAACCGGAGTGCCCGGAGAAAACCCACGCAGGCACGGGGAGAACATGCAAACTCCACACAGGCGGGGCCGGGGATTGAACCCGGGTCCTCAGAACTGTGAGGCTCTAACCAGTCGGCCACCGTGCCGCCCGTCCTGGACATTCCTCGATAAAATGGAAAAATCCTGGATTTGCATTAAGGATGTGTTCAAGTCTCCACTCTGACAGCTAATCGCAAGCGAGTCGCAGCAGGTTTTTAAACACAGATTAGCACGACTCCCGCGGAATGAGGAGGTTCAGAGCGTCAGTCGCCCCCGCCGCCACCAAAGCCGACGCTCCGAAATGCCATCGCCGCCAGTGAGCTGTTGAAGCCCTGATTTGCTAACCTAACCGTGGCTGAATAGCTGATTTTGAAACACAATGCTTGAATCACTAACTTTCCCCTGACTTAAAACCCTACTTTGGAACTTTCAACCTGGCTGGAAACCTTGGCTTTGTAACCTAATTTGAAATCCTAAAATGTTCTTTGTACGATACATTGAAACCCTAACCCTCACACATAACGTTCATTTGAACTTCATTTTGAGCTCTTAACCCTAACCCCTAACCGTTTGAATCCCTAACCACGAACGTGAAATCCTAACCCTGGTTTGAAACCCAAATTTAAAACCCTAACCCAGCCTGGGTAAACCCAAAATTTTAAGCCCCTTACGTTATCCCTAACCCTAACATAAAGTCCTTACCTTGGCTTCAAACCCAAAATTGAATCCCTAAATCTGAGTTGAAATCCTATTCCTCTCATAAAAACATAATTGTTATTGGCTTCATCCCCTAATTTGAAAGCCCTTGCCCTAAACTTGGAACCCTATCCTTGACTTTGAAACCTTAAAACTAACTTTTAGCCCTAACCCAGACTTTAAACCCTAACCTTGGCTAAAACTACAGAAAAGAAACTAATTATGGCATTTGATAACTTCACTGGTCCGTGTTTACGTATAAAACAATCATTCATTGGTAAGACCGCACCATATCATTGTCGCAGCTGTTTTTAGCCTGATAAGAACCTTTAGCTATGATGTAAAGTCATCCATCCATTTTCTGAGCCGCTTCTCCTCACTAGGGTCGTGGGGGTGCTGGAGCCTATCCCAGCTGTCATCGGGCAGGAGGCGGGGTACACCCTGAACTGGTTGCCAGCCAATCGCAGGGCACATAGGAACAAACAACCATTCGCACTCCCAGTCATGCCCACGGGCAATTTAGAGTCTCCAATTCATGCATGTTTTTGGGATGTGGGAGGAAACCGGAGTGCCCGGAGAAAACCCACGCAGGCACGGGGAGAACAAGCAAACTCCACACAGGCGGGGCCGGGGATTGAACCCGGGTCCTCAGAACTGGGAAGCAGACGCTCTAACCAGTCGTCCACCGTGCCGCCAGATGTAATGTCATGTATTACCTAAATATGTAACTATATGCAAGTGAGAATAAATAATAAATAAATACTAAACTTGGAGGAAGGGTGCTGCAGCTTGTTCCGGTGTCAAATAACTTTTGAATGGAATGTCACACCTGCCTCAATTGTCACTTTTTGCCACCCTTTAATTGCTGCATTTTCCTCCGATGATGCTGGGAATTAAAAGTGCCTGAGACTTTTCGCTAAATATAAAATGAAACGTTAGCGAGCAAGAAGCGTCTTCGCTGGATAAACTTTGTAGAAGTTGCCAACGTGTCTCATTTGCAAATAAATCAAAATATACTGTACCTGCGCTCGATGACGAGTATTTATTTCTTTTTTTTCTTTTGGAAAGTTGTGCACACAAGTTGTCATTGCAGTGTGTGACCCAGTTGCAAAGTTGGAAAATGCGCATCACCACTCGGGTGGTTTGCGGCACAAAAAAACTTTGAGAGCCAAATGTCGCGTCTGCCGCCGATGTCACTTTGCATGTGTCATTAAATACAAAATAGCGCTTCTCTCTATTCTATCAAATGGTAAAAATCATGAATAATGAATTTCATAAAGCCGCATCAGTGTGTGCCGAAAAGCAGTCATTTGAAAACCTCCGCCAAGGCACTGTAACCCTGGCTTCAAACCCAAACCTTGGCTTGCCGCCCAAATTTGAGACCCTAACCATGGCCTGAAACCCTAATTTGAAACCCTAACCCCGCGTGAAAACTCTTATACTAAAACGTTAACTCAGTCTTAAAACTCACATTTTGAAACCCTGGCTTCAAAACCGAATTTGAAAGTCTAACCCTTGGTTGAAACCATAACTTGAAACCCTAACCCCGGTTTGAAACTCTTTTCTTAAAACTTGAATTTAGAAACCCTCATTTGAAAACCTTACCCTGGATTGAGACCCTAACTTCAAACGTTGCCCCTGACTGAAAAACTTAACTTCATAACCTCAGACTCAGTCTTAAAACTCAACCCAACCTTGAAGCCAGTATTTAACATGAAAATGTCTAACGTTTTCTTCAAACCTTAATGTAACACCTTACTGTCATACTGTTGCCACTAAGTCCTTGGTCATACAATATCTGAAGTTGTTTCCATACGGGAGATAATAACCACGGTATATGCAATATACAGTCCAGCCAAATCAACATATTTCAATCTCGGGATATTGTTTTCCTCCGGTGCTTGTCGTTGCTGTGCGAGTCGTCCAATGATCGCGTGCCGGTCGGGCGAGCTCGTTTCGTCTTAAAACGTGCGGGGTTTGAGTGACGCTGCGCCAAGTCGAACGAGGAGGAGCGGGGAAGCGACGGGAACGATCCCGAACGGAAATGTATTCGTTCTGCCCGCGGCGTCGTCGTGAGGCCTCGATGCGCGCATCGCGAGCACGGTCTGGAGTCTCTGGACCACTTCGGCAGGCGGCGACGAGCAGGTGGGCTTCGCAAACCGGGAGGCGGGACCGACCGAGAGAAGCCGCCACCACGTAGATTCCCTCTTGAGAAGTTGAGGGGCGAAAGTGTGGAAGTGTGAGAGGGCGTGTCGTGTTGATCGTTTACATTCTTCAGCCACTTCATTAGGTACACCTCCGCAATCGAATGCCATCCAATGCAAATTTGATTTCATTCAGTGGTTATGGTTTGAAGGCAAGGTTCAGGTATTCAAATTATGGTTTCAAGCCTAGCTAGAGATTCAATTTTGGATTGGAGTTTTCAAATTATGATTATATTAGTATTGGGTTTCAAATTCAAATGTCAAGTTTGGCTTTCAAACACTACGAATTTCAAATTTGGGTGTGAAGTCTGGTTTATGTTTCAAATTAGCTTTTTATATTAGGTTTACAATCCAATAGTTGGGTGTTGAATTGTTTCAAGCCAGAGTTAGGGTTTCAAATGTAAATTTGTACTTTCGTTTCAGTTCGGGGTCTCAAATGAAGGTTTGAAGCAAAGGCTCAGCGCACGTGACCACCATGTGCTGTATATCGTGCGGATGTAGTTACCATTTAAAAACACAGCAAATCATATTTGCATATTAAATGAGCTGAGGTTGACTTTTCCTCAGGAAACAAAAACTTCCCTGGCCACCTGGGAGAATTGTTTTTCTTATTCCGGAATGTTTTGCTCAGCCTGGCTCAGCAGCGGCGGTGGCGTCTCTTTGATTCCGTCTCGTTATTTCTCAATTTGTGCTGCTCCAGCGAGGCTTTCTCTCTCTCTCCTCTCTAAACCACGCCGACACGTCTACAAAACCTCGCCAAATACGTTGATTCCTCTGTAGTCCATTTGTTTTTTTTTTTGTTTTTTTTTTGTTTCCCTGTTGGGAGGTTAGTGCAGGGGTTCTCAACCAATGAGAGATAATCACGTGTGCCACGGGAATTGATCCAATTTCACTTAATTGGCTCGAAACTATAAATAATGTATGTTTGTGCATCTGTCCATGCCTGCGACATATAAAATAAAAATAAAATTGCACTCAATGTTATTATACAGTACTTCCACATAACCTGCAAACATGGAAACATTTCTAATTTAAAATATATGCCTCAGGTTAATAAAGGTTGGGCAACACTGGGTTTGTGTGTGCACTAGCAGTAAATAATGGACGAATACACCATCTTATTTCCACCCTTCAGGGTCACCTGAACTGGAGTTAAGTCGAAATGAGAGAGGAGTGGCCGACCCTCACTCGCTCTCATCATCCTCGTCCTCATCCTCGCCCTCCTCCATCCTTGAATTAGCGGAGGCGCTCCGTCCTTCTCCCACGCAACATCACGGAGCGCTGGCCTCGCTCCAATTATGGCACCTCCGCTCGCTGTTGCGTGTCAAGTGCGAGTCGGTCGGTCGGGGACTGGTTTTAGCGGCGCGGCGCATTGCGTTGCTCGCTCGCAGAGGGGCACGCTCACATCCGCAGTTTGTACGTTTCCTCTCAAGAGGATTACAGAAGAATGGTCTGAACAAATATAAAATACGATCACCCAATTCGACTGACGTCGTCGGGGTTAGGGTTCCAAATTAGGGTTTTATGACTCAGGTCAGGGTTTCGAGTTAGAGTTATGGATTCAAATTAAGATTTCAAACAGGGGCTAGGGTGTGAGAGTAGGGTTTCAAGCCATGGTTTGGGGGTTTCCAATCAGGGTTAGGTGTGTTTGGGATTCTAGTTACCATTTCAAGACAAAGTTCAGGGTTTTTAATGATGGTTTCAAGCCAAAGTATAGCGGTTTCCAAACAGGGATAAGGGTTTTAGGGCATCAAACGAAGGTTTGGAACCAATGAGAGGTTTTGTCTCAAGCCAAGGTTTAGGGGTGTTAGGAGTTCAATTTAAAGTCAAAGTTTAGGGTTTTCATTTCCAGTTTCAAGACAGTGGGGCTAAGGGGTTACAACCAGCGAGACAGCTTTTATGGGTTCAAATTAGGGTCTTGAAATCAATGTTTAGGGTTTCAAACCAGGGTTAGGGGTGTAACATTTGGATTTCAAGACAAAATTTAGGGTTTCAAGTAGGCTTTACACGATCAGGATTTTGGGGCCGATCACCACTCAGCGAGTTTAAAAAAAAACGATAACAGATCACAAGATGGAGGAATGTGTCTATTTAAATGACCTTCATTTCATTCATTGACTGTATATACTTGTGTACTTAATTGCTCCAAAAATTATATTTACAGTCGCTGATGGTGTAGTGGTCCAGTCGCCTGACTTTGATGCAGGCAGCGTGGGTTCAGTTCCCACTCAGTGACGGTGTGAATGTGAAAGCGAATGGTTGTCCGTGTCTATATGTGCCCTGTGACTGACTGGCGACCAGTTCAGGGTCTAGTCCGCCTTTCGCCCGAAGTCAGCTGGGATAGGCTCCAGCCTCCCGCGACCCTAACCAGGATAAGCGGTGTTGAAAATGGATGGATGGATGGATTATATTTACAATAAATAATGTATCTTTGTTCCTCTATTTATGCCAGTGAGGCATAGTGACAGACAGAACAAATGAATAGTCTGCTATTAGATGGCAGGAAGTAAATACAGTTATTAATGTATCCACTTTTTGTGACATTTTTGTTTTGTGAGATTTTTCAATTGTAAAATATGTTCCCTGGCTCCATAAAGGTTGGAAATCGTGGATCCTAATCACTCAGGTCAAACCAACATTACATGACAGAAATAATGGGTGCTAACTTACTGTAATTAAAGCACTTTATTTTTAATTAAATTAATTCACCCACATCAAAACTTTAGAGCATGATTCGACAGAACGGCGGCATGTTTACGTCCAACCGTTCGTGGTACCGCTAGCTTGCTAGGCTACATAACATTTTATTGCCTGCTTGTGAGCCGTATTGTATTAGTGAACATACCTCAAGCAAGCCTGAAACGAACGTCCTCTCCTGTCCTGATCACCGGTGACCACCAACACACGTTTTTCCCCATTTTGTCCTTATAATACCGTCGACTCGTGCCACTCGTGTTGTCATCGCCACGGTAACGAGTGCATTTGAGTTGACAAGATAAAGCCCAATGATCGTAAAAAATGGGATGTGGAACACAAATTGTATTGCAGTAGTCTGACAGTGGCGGCACGGTGGACGACTGGTTAGAGCGTGAGCCTCACAGTTCTGAGGACCCGGGTTCAATCCCCGGCCGATGGTTGTTTGTTTGGATGTGCCCTGCGACTGGCTGGCAACCAGTTCAGGGTGTACCCCACCTCCTGCCCATTGACAGCTGGGATAGGCTCCAACACGCCCGCGACCCTAGTGAGGAGAAGCGGCTCAGAAAATGGATGGATGGATGGATGGATGGATGGATGGATAGTCTGACAGTGCAATCGTGAAAGAGCAAATTAGTCCCGTAGTGTGATCTGGGCATTACGTGTTGTCTGTTCCACACCGCTGAGTTTTTTTTTTTTTTTTTTTTTTTTTTTAAATAACTTCTTTCGCCGTCACATATTTACAGTACGTCAAGAGACACACGACAAGGCTAAAAATAAACTAGCTTTTGAATTGAAATATAATGTGCACACGGCGACGCGGAGTAAATGTCTTTTGCGGAGCCGATCAATGACTTCATTGATCGGATCGGCGAATTATGACATTAAAGCCAATCAGCATAAAATGCTAACTAGCGGCCCATACCGATCAGCCCGATCAAATCGGTGTAAAGTCTGGTTTCAAGTTAAGGTTCCAAGGTTTAATGTTTCCAAATAGTGTTAAGGCTTTAAATTAGGATGGAAATGTAATAGGTAGCCAGTTTTAAGAGTTTTAAATTAGTGTTTCACAACTGGGTTAGGGTTTCAAATTCAGGTTTGAAGTCATTGTTAAGGTTTTAAATTGGTGTTTCAAGTCAGGGTTAGTGTTTTGAATCAGGGTTTCAACATTGGGGTTTGAAGCCTGTGTTAGCTAAAACTGTGAGGGGTTCAAATTAGGTTTTCAAGTCTGGGACAAGGTTTCAAATAATGGTTTTGATCTTGAGAAAATATAGAATGGGCGTAGACGCAAATTTGCATTTCATTTTCTTCTCAAAAGACAGACTCCACTGCCTCTCCTTGAGCAGATTTATAGAATCGGCACTATAGAGACTGGATGAGTGTAGTAGTAGTGGAGTATTTCTGAAATGATGATTTCCTTCCTCGAGTGATTTGTTGATAATTGCAATTTTCCGCTTCTGCTGCATTGGGACGCCACCACCAAATAATCCCATTTTTTCAAGCTTTTAAAAAGGAAATAAAACATGTTGACTTATCCTGAAAATGAGGAGTTCACCTCCACTGGATGAGTTTGTGAAATCGACAAAACCACACACACACGCGTGCTCGCCATCCCGACACGTTTTCACGTCCCAGAATGGCGAGCAGCAATGTGCTCCTATTACATAATAACGGCGGATTCTTTAAGAGCTATTTAAAAGGCAGCAAACGCAAAGCGTATGAGAGAAGAAAAAACTAGGCCCACCTAATAGGACATTAACTATTCATGCGGCACGCTGGGCCGTAACTCGCTTTGCATGTTTGGAAAAGACACACTTAGATCAAAAAAAAAAAAAAAAAAAGGGCAAATATACAGAGAAAAACAGAGAGAAGCTTCTCATCAGCATTACACTGCAGGCGAGGATCAACCCCAGTGTAGCAAGCCTCTCTCATTACGGCTCGTTTGCAATATCGTAGCACCCTACATGCATTGTTTACATTAGAATAATAGTCCTCTGTTAAAATGGATTTAGTGACGTATTGTTTACATGGGGGGAAGTCACTGATGGTGTAGTGGTACACTCGCCTGACTTTGGTGCAGGCAGCGTGGGTTCAGCTCCCACTCAGTGACGGTGTGAACGTGAGTGCGAATGGTTGTGCGCGTCTTTATGTGCCCTGCGACTGACTGGCGACCAGTTCAGGGTGTAGTCCGCCTTTCGCCCGAAGTCACCTGGGATAGGCTCCAGCGCCCCGCGACCCTAACCAGGATAAGCGGTGTTGAAAATGGATGGATGGATGGATGGATTGTTTACATGGGATTATGCATTCATAATGGCATGGTTTTAAGGTACATTGACCCAATGATGCACTGGTCTTAATACACATTGAACCAAGGATGTATTGACTCATTGTTCCAAAGACACATTGACCCAATGTTTCACTGGGACAATGATGAATTGACCAAAAGACACGTTGACCAAATGATGCATCGGTCCCATAATGCACTAATCCTAAAACAAACTGACCCAATGATGCACCGGTTCCCTGACGCATTGACCCAATGATGCAGTGATCCCATGATGCACTGGTCCGTAGTAAAATGAATCCCATAAATGCACTTGTCCATTATGCCTAGTTCCCATGATGCAATGACCCAATGGTGAATTGCCCAACGATGCACTGGTCCCAGGATACATTGATTCAATGATGCGCTGGTCCAACACTCGATTGGTTTTAAGACACACTGACCCAATGACGCATTGACCCAATAGTGCACTGGTCCCAGGATGTATTTAACCAATGGAGGACTGGTCCCAAAAGACATTGACCCAACCCACTGGTTCCATGATGAATTGACCCAATGACGGACGGTCCGAAGACATATTGACCCAATGATGCATTTCTCGCCTGATACACTTAACACACAATGATCCATTGGTTCAATGATGCCCTGGTCGCATGATTCATCAATCCCAAGACAAATGAGAAATGCTGATGGATCCCATCAGTAGCTTCATTTTGTCAGCCATCTCACTATGATGTGACCGAGATCTCCAAGAGACGATTGTTCACTCTCTTAGATTGAAATTACTCTAGTTTACATGTCAACTAAATGAAACCAACTAACACAAAATCCATCTGACCGGTCGACTTCATGTTAAAAGCTGGGATGGTTCTTCGGTCTTGACCCGTATCCGATGCCAGGATGTTGCTTTCCCCAGAACCACGAAGGGGTAACTCTCCTGGGATTCCGCATCCACTCGGGACCCAAAGAAAGCCTGTCTTCAGTGCATCACATGACAGCCTCACAATGACATGACGGAGACACACTCATGCCTGAAACATTTTACTTCGGTGGAACTCTCTTACTCCCCCCGCTCGTGTTTCTGCTTCCTGCAAGAAATTTAAAACAAACCGTCCTACCTCCCCGACACCCTCCACGTGTTCGCCGGTTCGTCATGTCTTTGCGTGCCCGTTTCCATCACGACTGATAAGAAGCGTAATGACAAAAATTCCACGCATCGTTCCTCTCCGACAAGCGCTCGGCATTAGAAGGCGTGGATTATTTAACTCGTCGCACTCAGGATTTACAAGATTGCACCGGTGACACCACTGATCAACACCCTTCTCACTTTGCAGAAGCTCCCACCCCCAGCCCTCCACCACACATACACACGAACACACACATCCCAAATCCCCCCTAAATGAATAAACAGATAAACAGCACGGAAATAAGATTGCCACTGAATGCATGAAAGCACTATCCATCTTTTCGATGAGCCGTTCCAAGTGTAGGTGGAGAAACACTCTCCTTCTTTTTGAGACTTTATGGTAGCCTTTTTTACATTAAGGCCACAGTAACTAATCGAATTGATTTTGTATTCTATCGGATTATTAGTCAAGCACACAATTACAATATTTTCTTTCCTCTCGGGTGTCACAATTCATGGCTGTGTGAAGACAAAACAAACTCAGAATGGGACATCTACAGATCAGAATCAAGCCTCTTTCAAATGTGGATAAAAATCTGATGCGTAAACGGATACCTGCCCATGTGAACGCAGCGTAAGTGCACAGATCAGAAATACTTTGTGATGCTAGCTTGACCTCATCCAAATATGCCAATCGGTGACGGATACAAAACCACGTGCTCAAACAACACCATTTTCTGGGGACACTTTGACACTGACGGCGTGATTTCTCTGCAGTTTGGACGTCAGCATAGATATGTATGTCCATAACAATAGACAAAAGAAATGCACGTGCAGTGTATATCCAGCCTGATCATTAATAAGCAGCAATTCCAAGAACCCTAAAATAAAATTCCAAAGAGAAGGGGGAAAAAAATGAACCCTGAGACATCACAGCATAGCCCGGCAATCCCCAGGCACTGTGCTAACGTGTGCCCGCTCGTGAGTGAAGGCATGAAAGCCATCTATTTGGACAAGTGCTATGTTCTTTCCACTGATGCCATCAGAGATTTTCCATCATGATTACATCTTTGATCTTGCAGTGGAAAATGGGACCTGATAACAGCTGCGTGCTTTGATCTCTTATTTGAGTTGATGTGTACCGGCCTTATTTCAAGGTATCGGGTACTTGTGAATGCTCCCGTTACCAACCACTGGCACTTAAGGCAAAACAAGTCCTCGCCAGTAGTTGGTGCTACACTGCGGCCATTTTTGACACGTTGGCGAATCGTCGCGTGTGTCAGAAAGAAAGAAATGTGCTCGGTATCGGAGAGTACTCAAGATTGAATATTCATACTGCTATTTGTCTGACAAAAAGTGGTATCTAACATCTCGAGTACTACCCCCACTAGTTGTGGGGGTAGGGAGCCAGCCCTGCTCCAACTGGCGAAAATCTGTGCATAATCGACGACCACCCAAAAAGGTTGGCAACTGTCTAGAAATGCCAAAAGATGGCAGCGAAGCACTTTCTTTTTTTCCTATTAGACAAGGCTACGGCCTGACTAAATGAAGCCCCTCCCCTCACTACAACATAGCACCTTGGCACCAAGATGACACATTTGTCGCATTTGTCTATATTAGACATGGCTTGGGCCTAAGCATAAAAGCAGTGACTAGGCGAGTGTTTCAGCAAATAACAAAAGCATAGGTTCACCCAAATATCTGCAAATAGGCAAATTTGAAAATGATGACGCGTGAATATGCAGATGTTCACTGTATACTGAAACAATGACGTTCTCATCTGGATTTACTTTGTGTGAAATCTGAGCCTTGTGAGTTGAACACAAAGCTATTACTGATCTGTCGTCTCACTGACAGCAGGTGGTGACACAGGTTAATTGTACATACTGCCATCGAGTGGAAGAGCATTTAATTGTTCTGCCTGTCCACGATATGTCGCTGGTATCGATAGATGAACAAAGATTCATCATTTGTAGCAGGTGAATAATCATTTGTCAGACCAATTAAGGGAACTGAAACAATTTGTCACGGCACACCAATGTGGTTGGGAATCACTGCGTTAGCGTACAGTCGCGGCACGGGAGCACAACTGACGGGATGAACAAGCCGCGCCACCAGCGTAGCATTTCACCTCCCACACGTCGCCGTGCGCAGTCTGCTGATGTCGGCGGCGGTCGGCGTGAAGGCGCCTGGACTCGCAAAAGTCCTTCCACCGCCCGGCTCGCTGTCTTGGTTAAGGCTAATGGGGTTCTAATGAGCTCTGTGGCCTTTACAGACAAGGGAACGTTCACAGCTGATTATATCAGCACACTGTCTCACAAAAGATCCCTTTTCACCCAAATCCCCCCCCGCCCCCTCCCCAACAAGCACGCACGCTATCAGAGCAGCGAACCCGAGTCAAAAGGCGGCGCAGCTGACAATGCGCACCTCAAAATGGCCTCGTGAGATGTGGTTGTGTCTCATTGCAAAGAGTTCTTTGGATTTCAGTTTTTTTTTCTTTTCATTTTTATGTGGATGGAAGGCAGAAAAGGATGAAAATTAATTTGCTCACCGTCATGCTGATCAATATACTATATCACTGCAAATCTTAGCAATTTACAGATACAGTGCAAGTATGCCCCCTCTTGGTTGTGAGCGGGATAGTTACCAAAGACTCCAGTGCACCCCGCATATTCGCGATTTGCGGCTTCATTATTAGTACCTTGCCACCATCTTGTGGTATCTATATATAATATATATCTATATTTTTGGGGGGGGGGGGGGGTGGGTGGGGGGATGTTAATTATTATTTACAAATAGTGGGGGAACAATGTATTATTTTCTGGTGAAGAAATTGTTGCTTTTCTGTACTCGCAGATTAGAGCAGATTGTCAGAAAATTCTAACATTTCAAAGCAGTTTCAATCTGAAAAATACAAAAAATAGATGTAAAATTCTGAATAAAAATATATAGAAATCAAACATGTAATGCAAAATACGCAATCCCAATATATGTCTGCAAGCCACCATGACACTCACATATTATTTAGATTTTGATTGTCAAATTGACTCATCAATATTTCAAACAGCCGCGAGTTAATCAGCAAGCAATTATTTCAGCAACCAATAAAACAGAGCCTGCAAACCAACATGGCGGCAATAAAATGGGACTTCTGTATCGTTCGCAAAATTTGCCAAAATTGCTAAATCCAATCCCAACACATCCATTTGATTATGACTGATTATTATGATTAAGTTGTACGTCTTAGCGGAAATAAAAGGCATATTATGGGAAGGAAGCCACTTCAATATCAAAGACAGTGAGTGGGAAAAACAAGGCAAAATTTACTGCCGATGCTAATGCTCGTTAGCATGCATAACAAAAATGTTGATTATTAGGATTCCAAAGTGGCAGGAAAAAAAATCGACAGCACTTAATTTGGGGAAAATTTGGAAATTGGAGCACTTGTAACACTCTATTGTACTTCAAATCTGGATGTTTTATTAAATTATATTTTCCTCAACTATATTTAAATTCCCTGTTAAGTGCCAACCTTCAATTTGGTAAATTTCTGGTTTATTCCCATTTAACTCCTGTTAATTCATATCAAGTTTCCAATGTTGAAAAGTTCTGAAATTTTGCAACGTTATTGATTGTAGACTTCATCAACTCCAGTTACAAGCTCAGGCCTTGCACGGTGCAGCTTCCGAACCGGCGTTTTCACGGAAAACTGGTACGGATCGGCAAATTGACCAAAATCGTTACATTCCAAATCCAACCAGTATGAGATTATGCCAAAGAAGTGTAAAAAATGAAATGCGGCCAAATTGGCAAAACTACTCAGATTAATAAATGCAATGACCGGTGTTGCTAATGCTAGCAGGGACCCCAATTTGTATGCAAACATCGTGTTGCAATCGTTGATTTTGTTTTAATCCAAATCATTTTAGACTTGTTTCATTTGAGCTAAATCAGGTTATTTCCCGACCTATATTTTGACTCAAAACTGTGATGATTTACCAAATTTGGCAAAATGTACGTGAATTGCTAACATAACACGGCAAACACTTTCATTATTTGACGATTACTCTTGATAATGCCTTTGTTGTTGACAAAACTGTGTTTATTCACAGGAATGGTATGTTTATTATATCTAAAATGGCAAAATGGGACTGTTCCTAACATTTGGGCGGGGTATACAGTCACGTGTACAGAATATTTTGAAAGGACAAAACTCGTGCATATGAGCTGGCGCAGGTGTACCTAATCAGGTGTCTAGTGCGCGCGCGCGTGTTGAACACTGAGGCGTTCTCTCCTTTGCAGGGGAGGCTGCAGCACTCACTCACTCACTCACTCACTCACTCACTCCTTCTTTGGTTTCGTGCAACAAACATCAATTGACGGCTGGGCGGACGCGGGACATCCTCCAACTCCCCACGTGCACGCGCACAACCAAGCGTCGTTCACTGCGGTTTTACGCACACACGCACACGCACGGAGGATGAAGACGAGCGTCTGCCTTCATCATCACCGTCGTGATAATGAGGTGTGAAAAGTGAGCGTCACATTCCTCCTCATCTTCATCGTCAAGTTCTCCCTCGCAACATCCCCGTTTTTTATACCCCCCCCCCCCCCCCCCCCCCTCCACACACACACACACGCGCGCAACTGAAAACTTGCGGCTTTGAAATATTTAAGAGCCAGGGGAGAAAAAGAAGAGAGAGAGAGTTTAAATAACAAAAAAAAAAAAAAATCTTACCTGGCTGAGCTTCCTCCTAAAAAGTCAAAAGATATCGTCCGGTATTGTCCATCATGTTGCCGTTTGTGGCGTCCTGGCCGCTGCCTGCCCGCCTGCTCGCTTCCCCCGCGTGTGTGCGCGCGGATGGCGGCAGCGGGACGAGCGAGTCCAGCCTGAAGCTCCTCCGGCTCCTCATTGGCCGCCTCGCGCGTCAATCGGCGTCCGAGTCCCGCCCCCTCTCCTCTCTTCTGTCTCCTCTCTCTCTCCCTTACCTCTCTCCGTTATCTCCTCCCTCATCTGCTCCTCGTTTTCTCTGTTAACACGTGATTATATGCGATAGTGATCAGGAAGCGGTATGTTATCCCTTTCTCATCTTCTGAACACACACGCACACACAATCCAACTTCTCGACTTTTAGGGAATGTGGGGGAACAATGGATTAGTTTGTGTTAAATTCCCAGAAATTAGCCGGGCCAGCAATCGTAAATGCTACATTTTTTTTAAAAAATATTTACGATGTCAAATGTCGATGTGTTCGGCCGAACCACAGACTCCGTGATTGTGATGTGAAACGGAACGATAGCCAATCAGGAATCTTCTTATTTCTTCCAGGACACTTCTTCGTCGTATTTCCCAGCAGTCTGGATGCCCCGTGGCACCGTGCTGCCTCCTACAGGTCTGTTTTGGTACTACACTGGTGGAGATCTGGTTATATGTGGTGTGCTGTTTTAGTAAGTGCCAGTAAACCACACATAAGAGCTGTCAGCACATTTTCTTTTGTGGCGTAATAATTAAGACGTTAAAAACTTGGTATGCGTGTAGCCAGCTTTAGATTTCCGACTACTAATTAGTCCAGTGCGATTTCAGTATTTTGGCCCTCAGTATTTATCAGGAAGCCCAGTCTGAAGATTTATAACATCTAATTTGCTCCGTTAGTCGCAACTGCAAAGAGAAATGTTGGTCTTCTCCTGCAGTAGTTGAACGTTTTGTTTTGGTCATCTTGCTAAATAAGATTCCATCCCACCAAGGTGTCTGTTTACGTATCTGCTGAGGAGAAAAATAACCGGCTGTGACAGAGACGCTGACAATGCAATGCTGAGAAGATTAAAATAATAACGAAACAAAAAACGTGAAAATACATCCCATCTTCACGTGCGTTCAGGCCCAGCCGCGACTGCCTACAGAGCTTCTGTTCACAGGAAGCGTAAACAGCATTTGAACCTCACACTTGGCACTCCGCGCTGATTCTCAACAACGCCTCAGTCGCTGCCGTGTTCCGGCGCTGACAAAAACACTTCCCTCCTCGAGTGTCAACACATTTGATGACAATGACAGGCTGCGGCGACCCGCGGGGCCTCGCAGTGGCGCCTGGTGTACGTGTGGTCATCACCTGAGCTGCCGTCGAATGCATCGTCGCCGTTGTTCCATTTCAGAGTCACATTTGAAAGAAATAACAGTGCAGGAATGTATACATCCAGATACTGGAGCTATATATATTCCAATGCTGCCCCCTCTTGATTCAATATTACTCAACGATCATACAAATTCCAGTTGCGCAGCAGTCCAGCAATGAGCGTATAGTGAGACTCTAAGTCTTTCAATTTTGCTTTGATCCTTCGTTTTATTTATGAAATGGTTTTGATCATTTGATTGGCTGACTCGTGTCGCATGTGAAGACTTGATGCATGCATGTGTTTTGTTTTTCCTGTAGTGTACATTTACAGTACCACCAGAAATGCTACCAAAACGTTGGGCAGGTAGAGAGCAAACTACCTTAAATCAGAGAAAGTTGCATCAGTTGAAATAAGACGACTATAAATCCGCCCAAAAGTTGAACTGGTTAAAATAAGACAAACATAAATCCCCCCCAAATTTATGCAAATTGAAAGAAACTGCAACAAATCCCCCAGAGTTGTACAGATAAAAATAAAACTACTGTCGGGCTTCTTGAAATAAGACGTAAAAGAATTTGTGCAGGTTAAAATGAGACCAAAAAAAAAAAAAGTTGCACATGAAAATGAGACTAACATTTCCCAGTTGACCATAAATCCTGCAAGTTGCACACTACTGAAAATCCAGCAAAAGCTGTTCACGTTAAAGATAAGACTACCCTTTAAAAAAAAAAAAAAAGATACACATTTAAAAATTGTAATGTGAAGCCCCCAAAAGTGTTTCAAATAACATTTCCATAAAATTCTTAGAGGTGTGCTGATGAAAATAAGACTGCCGTAAATCCCCTAAAAATTGTGCAGGTTAAAATAAGACTACCATAAATCCAGCAAACGTTGCACAGGTTAAAATAAGTGGCCAATGTTGCACAAATCTTGTATTGTGTGTATCATATCAAGTATGATGATCACATGAAATATGATTTGAAGAAGAAGGAGGTTATAGAGTGACCTTTGTGCATGAATTCACACCATGAAACAGGAGCTGAACTCTTTCACTTATAGTTGTCATCAGTGGATAATGATAATAATAATAATAACAATAATCACACAGTAAAAAGTTTGGGTCCTTTTAGAAAGAACTGTATTGGGGACCGCTGTCCTATACTCTTACTTCCTGCTCACCTCTTATGCCTCCCCAACCGGTGCTAGATCTTGTCCACCACTATCCGCACTCGCCTTTCTGTAATGATTACCCCGCCCCCATCCTCTTCCGCGTCCATGACGCATCGCTTCTCCATCCTGTTGATTTCTCCTCCATGGTCTAATTGATGAGTGAACACTAACAAGTTGCCCTCCCCTCCCTGCTCTCCATCATGCTGTTGCTCCTCAAGGACCCCCCCCCCTCTCTCTCTCTCTCTCTCTCTCTCTCCCTCCTTCTCTGGCTTTTACGGAGGCGTGGAGTTAGTCTTCAGATCCAGCGAGGGAGAGCATAGGCACGGCTGAATGCCGGCAGACTCAACAGCTGGCCGAAAGCGACGGAGGCGGAGGCGCGTCGGACATGACTGACTAATTGATTGACAGCAACCAGTAGGATGAAGAGCGTGCAGCAGAACACGAGCGGGCGCGCTTCCTACAAGGCCTAATTGGATGTCCAGAGGGCCAAAGAAAAATGGAAATGTAGACCCCCTCTCTGGGTTTTTCTCTGAGAAATTCGTTCCCTGACGTTGGTGACATCTGTTGCGCTGATTGACGTCATTAGCGACGGGCAAGGTTATTTTGGCGGAGCAACACTACCACAAGGGGATCCAGGCTAGTTTCATTCAAAGAAGGCATATTGCACATTTTACATGTTTTAAAACGGTTTCCAGGTGTCTTCATGGCATGTTTGTGACATGCTTTTGTCAAAATAGCCAGAGGATCAAAGGTTACAGTACCCTATTACAGTGAACTCCCCCATAATCACCCCCAAAAAAAGACTCACTTTTTCGTGCTCATGCCAAAGTCATGTCTAATATAAAAATATTGCTTCTGTGGCATCTTGGTCCCAAGGAACTATGCTAAAGTGAGGGGAGGGGCTTTATTTAATCAGGCCATAGCCTTGTCTAATAGGAAAAAAATAAAATAATAAATAAATAGTTTGCTGCCATCTTTTAGCATCCATAGGTAATTTTTAGAGGATGGGGGGGGGGTGAAATATTTGCTGATTTTCAAGCCTATCCCTAATACTACACCGCATTCCCACTTGCGAACAAATTCGTGTTACGTCATAAACCTAGGATCCCCCTGCAATCTTATTTTAACCTATACAACTTTTAGGGGATCGCATGGTATGGTCTTCTTTTAACCTGTTTAAGTTTTGGGGGATTTACAGTAGCTCGTGGATCCGACTTTTTTAAAGCACTTTTATTTTTTTATTTTCATGTTTTTTTTTTGTTTTTTTTGGGGGGGATTCTTAAAGCAGTTTTGGGCCCGGTATACACATAAAGACAATGGGCTGTCCTTCTGCCCCTTCCTGACCAAAGATGTCGAATGGCAGACGGATGTCATATAAAATTATCCTTTAAGATTATCCTTTGGTTTGAGGTTGTTATAAGTGGATTTGTCGCTATAACAGGGTCCGAAATGTGTTCAATATTCACAATCAAAAATCTTCGTATGTGGGGAAAGCCGACTACTTCCCAAGTCATGATGCTGTGAACTGTGAGGTGAAATGGAATTTAGGCAATCAAAGAAGTATTCTGACTGAGGAACAGGGAAACAACAGTGTTTTTTTGTTTTTTTTTTAATATAAGTGGGTTCTCCACAGTAGCCCTTATTTCCCCTTTCACACCGTTTATCAAATCCCCCTTCCAAGGGTGATGAAGGCAAGTTTCTCCAACCAAATAAAACCTTGGCATTCGTTGTTTCATTGTCAAATTGAGCGAAGCATAACACTTTTTCCAAATAATCCTAACGGCAGTTGCTTTTGTGATGTCACAAGTCACCGACAGCTAATTTGCGGTCTGACATCTTCTGCAGTTTCAGCGCTTGTTGCGGTTTTCCTGCAACCGAGTTGTCAAAATACCCTCAAAGTATCGCCTTCCTTATCTCAGCAGGCCGAGTATTGAGCAGTCTGTCCTGAAGAAATGAGGAGAAGAAGAGGAGGAGGAAAGACTCTGAAGACTCTGCATTAAAAAAGATGAAAGTACAAAGCTCTTGAATAAAGCCTGGCGAAAAGCTCCGGTGGGAGGCGGTAAAGTGGTATTAAAACAGTAGTAAACAGCCTATAAAGCTGGATGACGGTAGTAAACGCGCATGGATCCCACAGATGATTTATTAATGGACGCCAGAAGAGCTCACGGGCTAGAAGTGTTAATCCCGGTAAACACGAAAGGCTTCTTCTCCCTAACAACAAGTCACCACCATGCTTGAAAGGTTACTGGACTATCGATCGCGGGGTCGTTCCTGCGACGGTTTTCCTGGCGACTTTTTAATGACAGCTGTGTAAATCACAGCTGGGGGGCTAATCGCCGCTGCTCTGCTTTGTGGCCGGAGGGCTTTTCCAAATAAAATGTAGTAATGATAATACATTTATATTCTTTGATTTAGTTTGACCTTTATGTGTATCTGAACTGCACAACTAGTCTAAATGGTGTACTACATCAGCGGCTCCAATTGTTGTCACACCGAAACCGCAATTTTCTATTGACGCGAGCCGCTTTTAAAGACATTAAGAAAAAGAACTAAACGTATTGTTCAACAATAGGCTTACAAAACGTGAATATCATATCAATACGAGACCCCTGCTATTTACGGGGGGATAAGGACTGGGCTGGACCGCGGATAGCAAAAATCCGTGGATAATTGACGGCCATTATATATATATATATATATATACATACATACATACATACATACATATATATATATATATATATATATATATACACACACATATATATAGTTCTCAACCCTTCGTGATCCACTTTTGGGTCCCGGCCCACAAAGAATCACTGCACTACATGTTCTTTAATGCACTGTAATATCCTAGGCCTTGCTATCCAGAAGTCATTTTCAATACTATGTCCCCTTTAAGTGCAATTACAAAAAAACACAGCACAACAAAACTGTAACATAAGTAAAGGTAATGGATAATTTTTTTGCCAAAACCCTGGCTAATAGCAAAGTAGTAACTGGTGTCTGGGAAGTATGTCCCAATAATACATCGCCACTGTCCTAAGATTTTTGTATGTCTGGGAGGAGCTAAATTTAGCCCGGGTCGTTAGTAGAAGTTACAGAGTCTTTGCTGCATGTGTGTGTACATGCGCACTCCCAAGGTATTTTCAAAAAAATAAAATAAAGTCGGCATTTTGAGGGCAACATGGTAAGATGAGTTTGAATGGGTATTGAAGTGTTTTGGGATCAGAGTTTCTGGTTTATTTGGGTCTACTGTATTTGTACAAAAACATCAAACCGTCAAATTTTCATATATCCCCTTTTAAATAATGGTGCACAATACATTCTGAGTATTTTGTAACTTTCCACTTGAAGTGCAAATTCATTCTATCATTCAGCAGCAGAGCATAATGAGGTTGCTTTGTAAAATAGCGGCGGAATGTTGACTTGAACTGAATAGATTTTGACATTGGTCAAAGGGGTTGAGTGCATTTGCAATATATAATTCGCTAATTCAAATACATATGTTCCGTGGTTTACATTTTTTTTTTATTCCTGACATCCCGAAAGGCCCGTGAGTCTGGTCCTCCTCTCTGCAAGGCATCTAATTTTAGTGCCGGCTCAGTGTTTTCCCACCATTAAAATGCATAAAGTACTTTACTACAAGGACTGCACTCTCTCTGTCCACAAACAAAGGCCGACATGAATAATTGCGCGCAGGAGACAGGGGTTTGTTTTGCCGTCCACCCACCGCACATATCCTTTCCTCGTCAGAATGGATGAATCGTCGCACCTCCAGTGATTGTGCATCTGAGAGCTGGGAGACAGCTTACCACTGTGGGTCTTTTAAATGAGGGCTGTGCATGCGGGAAGACAGCGGACGGGGGTTTTGGCGTTGTGTCTGCGGAGGATACCCGCGGCGATGCCAGAGGCGGGTGAAGGCAGGGGCGGCAGAAGTTCTAACATTTCCCACCACCACGTGTATTCTTTGTGATACTTTTGTGATTCGATTTGCTGTGAAAATGTGGCCGTCACGGGCCTCCTTTGTGAATCCTCATGTTGACCAGCCAGAATATTTGATAACGGGGATGGTTAATAATGTTTTCACTGCACTTTTGTCCGAGTGACACGGACAGCGAAGGTCATAAGGTGTTTGGGTAGGGCCCTAAAGTTAGGGTTCTGGGTTAGAGTTTTAGGGTCACCTCCAGAAATTAAGAATCTAGCTGAAAGGGTAGAGTAGGCACAGGTTTTGAATATTCTCTGTCGCGGTTGGGTGTTTTCGAAGGCGAGGAAGGCAAGGCAAAAACGTGGCGGACCCAAGTACATGGAAGCAGGGAGGCAAGGCAGGAGTCCAGGAGTCTCGAAAAATTATATTTCATTTCCAAAAAAAGGCAAACAAGGAACATGGAAAAAGCAAACTAAACAAAGGCCCACAACAGAAACCAAAGTAACAAAGAAACACTTGAATAAACCTAAAATTGGAAACAAAACATGACTGGTAACTAAAACGTGGCACAGACCGAGACAATGACACCTGACCAATGACATACTACAATGACAATGAACCAACAAGAACTGAATGAAACCAGGGAACTAAATACAATCAGATTGACGAGACAACGAGGAACACCTGGCTGGAGAGAGCTGATTGGTCGACACGAGGTCAAAGGTTGACGAGCACAGGTGGACACGATAACTAAACGAGCACATGACAAACATGGAACAAAACTAAACACGACCCAAACCAAAACACAGACCATGACAAAAACATGTCTATGTTTATATTACACATTGTGTTGGAGTTTGTTACGGCTAAAAGAATGGAGCCATAGTTAGGCGGTTTAGTACAAGTTAGAGTTAAATGTAAGGGGTGGGTTTAAGGCTTTTTTTGGCTTGGGTTAGTTTTAAGGTTGGGTTTAAGGTTTTATAAGGTTGTTGGGCTGGGGTATTTGGTTTAGGGTTAGCGGTAATCAATTTAAGTTAGGGCTAGACTTGGGAGATAAATTTTTTGTCCATTCCCTCACTTGATAGCAACATGTATATACGGTATGTTTATTACACATTATAGACAAATAGTGGATGTTTAGAAAAATCCTGGTTGTTTTTTAACTGCTGGTAACTCAGATCGTCTCAGTAAATGGGATTAATGTCGGAACGTCCATTCTTCTACCCCTGTTGAATCATTGATGAGCTCGATAACGTCTTTTTGCAGCCGCGCATGAAATCCAAGTCCCGCCTTTGACGTTCCGACCTGGCGGAGCGACCGCGAAGCACCGAGCAGTCCACAAGAAGAGCTTGACATCCGATAACCTGGGCAGGAAGAGACAGGATAGACGATTTATTTCATATTTTGGGGCAAACAATCTCACAGAGGTCGAGACGCTCTGTCGTCGCCTAAACGACTTTTCACTTTTTAACCTGTCCACTGTTTGAAATAGAAGTGTAAAACGTAAAATTGATCCAATGTGACGACGAGCTGCGTTTTTTTTGTGTGCCTTTGAAGCCAAGCCACATTTCGAGTGCACCGTCTCTGCGGGTCTGCGATGTTCAGCTGTGGAAAAGTAAAGCGATATTTATGGATGAACGTTATGGAAAGTCACGGGTCAAAAGGTTTCACTTCCTGGCAGACGGCAGCAGCTGCCCGCTGGGTCTGCGGCTCAAACTCAGCGGTGTTCTCACAACCTTTTCACACTCAATAAACAGGACTTCATGAAAAAAATACGACTGCCGTTTAATGGACGACGAAAACCCAGATGATCCTACTTATTGTAATGGCATACGGCTGTTTAAGCAGCTAAATTCTCTTGAGTTTAGTGTTGCGGTTTGGGTAACAGCAAAAGTTTTAGGACTAGGTTTAGGATTAGGGTTTAGGGTTAGTGTTGGGTCACAAAACAAACATAGTTACTTATTGTAATGTCATAATGTTGTTTGAACAGCTATTTTCTCTTGAGTTTGAGGTCAAGAGTTGTACCGTAGTTGGGGTTAGGTTAACGTTGTAACAGTGGGAGTTGGAGCGTAGGGATAGGGTTAGATTTTGAACTAAAGTTAGGGGTTAGTTTTAGGATTACAGATTTGAGGTTAGGGTTTGGGTTACTGTATATCCATGACACAGCTTTTGAAATTCAGCCATCCGATTGTTGACATGCATATCAGTTTTTCTTTTGTCCACATCACTTAGTTGATAACGTAATGATGGCAGCTCCGACAAAAGAAGCATCACGATTAATGGATGAACCTAATGGAACGTCACGGGTCCAACGGTTTCAGGTCCTGGCAGACGGCATACGCCGCTGGTTGACTGCGGCGAAACTGTAACCGACAATCTTGAAACCTTTTCACAGTCAATAAACACAACTTTATGAACAAAATATGGCCGTTTTTTTTTTTTAATGGCCGACAAAAACATACAGCTGTTTAAACACCCATTTTCTCTTGAAATTTAGAGGTAGAGTTAAGGTTTTAGTGATTTGTTTAGAGTTAAGGGTTTGGGTTAAGGTTTACAGTTAGTGGCTGGGTTTTAGGGCTTTGGGATTAGGGGTATGGAGTTCAGGTTAAGGTTTTAAGATTAGCATCATAGGTTTGGGTTAAAATTTTAGGCTTAGGGTAAAAGAGGGTAGGGGTTAGGTTAGAGTTTTAGGGTTAGGGTTTCAGGCTGCGGTTGTGGCTTAGAGTTTCAGGGGTATGGGTCGGGTTTGAGGTTTTAGGGTTAGGAAGTTAGGGTTAAGGTTTTATGGCTAGGGGTTTGGGTTGGAAAATGTATGTTTTATATATACCAAATATCAATTCTATTAGTTTTATAAAACCTTCACAGGGTTTGTTGTTATGTTGTGACTCTCTCCTGGTCATACTGTGCATACTAATTGTCTCTAGCTATGTTGTGACTACTAGCTGCTATACGGTAAACATAAGTTGAGTGCAGCTGGACAAGGATAGTTTTTTTGTTTTCTTTCTCGGGTTAGGGTTAGTTGGTAAGTAACTTTGTTTGTTTTGTGACTTAACTCTAACCCTGTTAGAGTCAGAGTTAGGAGTTGGTACTAAGATTTTACAGTTATGATAATGAGTTTTTTTTAAAATCCACACCCCCAATTGATAACATAACATATAATATCTAATCTAATAAGACTTTGAGAGAAATAATGGATATTTTCACTACTGACGGCAGCACTGATTTAAAGTCTCATTTTTGATGGATTGTGAAAAGGAATCTCGATGCTGGCTGTGTCTATGACTCAACTGTAGCCGACCATCTCGTAACCTTTTCACACTCGATAAACACAAAATTATGAACAAAATACAATCACCATTTAATGGGAGACAAAAACCCTAATGACCCTACTTACTGTAAAGACATATGACTGTTTAACAGCTATTCTCTCTTCCCAAAGAATCCCTCTGTGGGTGTTTTGTACGGCACCAAAGCAACAACAACAAAAAGTCCTCTTTAGTCATCCTTGAATGTCTTCTCTTTTGTTCCTGCATACACTTGCGAGGGACCAATTAAACTAATTGAACTTTTACTGCTGAACTATGCATCAGCATGGCTTGTTTTGGTCCCACACGCACTATGAAATCCAATGCGCCCAAGGAGGAAGTGCACTATTTAACACAGAGTGAGTCAAGAGGAAGCCCCGCACTGAGGTAACAGATCTTTGGGAGGGGGGAGAAACCATTGACGAAACGTGGGGAGACAGGTGCACGTTTTTCCTATGTGCGGAATTTGTGGGAGATGAGACGACGCCGCAAGGTGCCCGCGGCCCGAGTGGAACCATCGAGTGGAAATTGACACTGTCACATGTCATCGGCGTGAAGGGGAAGGAGAGGCAGAAGCACACCTGCATCACTCCCGTTTGTCCTCGACGGCACACGACGGGAAAAACGCCGACAGGAATTGTGAGGGCAAGCAGAGTGTCGAGAAATATTCATGGTCCTATATGGTGGGCGACATTCCCACCATGGCAAATTGACAAAAATTGAAAGAAGAGACGAGCTGGCGTAGGAAGCTTTCATAGTTGTGTAAATGTTGAATGACAAATTTAATTAGCTCCGTCCCATCATCAGAAAAATGTTTCTTTTATTAATCCAGCCAACCTTGTTTCCCCCCTAAATCTAACATAGTAAAAATAACTTATATTAACAAATAAAGACAGATGGTTACTTTTGCTTGTAATTATTTTTTTTGCCTCGTAGGGACAAACCAAAGTTCAAATGATCAAAAAAAAAAACATACGCTTCACAAAATACTACAAAAAAGTAACACAAACAGTTACAGAACAGAAACATGACAACCTCAGTGATGAATCAATCAATGCAAAACGTTCAAGATTTTGATCCAGAGTAAAGTCTATTGTGGATAGTGACATAGGTTAGATTAGGGTTAGGGGCTTGGCTCTAGCAGTTTGGCACAAAATCTGATTTAAACTCCCCATTGTTAATCTCAACTGTAGGTAGGTTGATAGGGCAAATACAGTAAGTTTGACACACACTGTAGGTAGGAAGTAAGGACAAATGGGTAGGTAGATAGGCAGGTAGGTAGGTAGGTAGGTAGGTAGGTTAGGCAGGTAGCTTGGGTGGACAAAGAACAAGGACAAGTAAATTGGTAAGGCAAAGAGGTCTATAGATAGGGTGAAGGGGTAAGTAGTGTCAACGAGTAGGTTGGTTGGTAGGTCAACTACATGTTTAAGAGAACCATATATTATTGAAAAAGTGTTGTAGTTGTTTATTTATGTCTAACTCAAAGTATGATGTACCTATTCTCATGGTCCAAGTGAGCTGTTTGAAGCGTTTCCAGTGCTGAAAGTGTACCAAGATGTGTGAAGGGGGCAAAAGCAGAACTTTTGATGGTACCACCCCAGTGACAAGACATACCCCAATATGTCATAACTGACTTTTGGTTGTTATATTCAAATGTTGGCAGCTGTTAGTATTTATCAATTACAAGGACTTCAGTCATATCCATAAAAGCCTTATAGACCAAGGTAATCGAGTTAATTATTAGCAGCTGTTGCTCATACACACACTTTAGAGAGAATTCATTTGCGGTTGGCACAAAACAACCTCGCTCGCTCCCAGCACTATTATTATTATTATTATTTTTTGTCGCAGTCAGTCGCCGTAATCTCTGCGCAACAAGACGTTCCCCCGTGGAGAGGCGGCATTGTTCACAAACACGGCAAGCGCCTTGATCTGTATGCGGGTCCACCTCGAGCTTCCTCATCGCTCACGCAGTGTGTTGCTCGCACTCCAGGCCTCATTACGTACTCTAACTCTGAATTCATGGCGCGTGAGTCCCACGGTGAAGCCCGGTTGTTTGGCCCAGCGCATTAGCTCAAAGCCTTTTTTGTGTCCGGGAAAACAATGGAAGCTTCTTCAACTGGACATCTATTTGCACTTATTTGTATCATCCTTTTAAATTCTGTTCAATTTCCTCTGGAGGCCCATGTATTTTTCTGCATGAACAAACAAATGGATAACTCATTTTTAGCAGCATTGATCCCCCCCCAATTAGCGGCTAATCGGGCTATTAGCAGCTTGTTGGCCTCGTCTGATTGCAGGTTGTGAGAATGATCCCCTTTTTGTCAGGCAGATAACAGCACAAACATTCCTGTGTCTTGGTTCACATTTTTAAGTTGTGTCGTCCAGTTGTAGCAATACAAAGCTAACATAACCTGAAGCAGCTAACCGTGCTTTGTATTAGCAGCTTATTAGCCTGATCTCATTTTTGGATATTTTTGGACAGGCAGGAAATAGCTCAGTTATTATCGTCACGCCCTTTTTTTTTAGTTTGAGTTCATTTTTCAAGCTTGTATTCCACCTCTGATGCTACCTCCAAATCCAGCAGATTTGGGTCCAGATGCAGTTACAGCAACACAACATGACCCATAGCAACTAATCAGGTTTGTTATTAGCAGCTTTTTATCTTTGTCTAATTGCCATTTTTTGAAGCAATGCACTTTTGGGATGGCAGGAAATAGTTGAAATACTTCCCCTATTTTAATTTTAGTTCACATGTACATTTTGGGTTACTACCTCCAAAGCCAGCAAATTTGCAAATTGTTCTCCCCATTCCATGCCAGTGCAACCCAAGGGGGAAAAAAAAGAAAAAGAAAAGACAACTTCAGTAGTTAGTGTGAAAGGGGCTTTTGTAACTTGTTGGGATTTGGCTATGGAACACTGATCTACCCAAATAACCGTTAGCTTTAATTTGTAGCATTTGTAGCACAAAGATGTAACTCATTGGGGTTTGGCTTTGTAACACTGACCTGCCCAATTCGCAGCTAATCTGGTTCCTAGTGGCCCGTTAGACTCATCTAATTGTCGGTTTTGGAGACGATCCCATTTTGACCACCAGGAATTATAACACACCTTTTTCTTTTTTTTTTTTTGCTCACATTTCTAGGTTTTGTTGCATTAACGTGACAACTACAGCAGCTTGTTAGCCAAATTTAATTGCCATTTTGGGAAACAATAAACAGGAGATAGCGCAAATGTTATTGTGAATTATTTCAGTTTGCGTTGTGTTACACCTTTGATACTACCGGTGATGCTGGCAAGTGCATCTGCGAACCCAATCCCTTATCAGTACAAAGAAAAGTACTACGGAAAATTCATGGCAGCTTGATAAGGACTTATGCAACTTGTTGGGTTTTCTTTTACACTGACCTCCCCAATTACAGACTAATTTGGCTATTAGTGGCTTGTCAGCGTCAGCTTATTGTTACTTTTGGAACAGATTCCCTTTTTGGCCAGCAACAAATAGCCCAATCCTTACTGTGAGGCCTTTTTTGTTGTTGTTTTGTCCAGTTGTAGCCACATGATGCTAATGTGACACCCAGTGGTTAATTGGGCTATTACCAGCTTGTTTGCCTCATATAATTGTCGTTTTTGGAAACAAATCCCTTTTTAGCCCAAAGGAAATAGCACGTCACCGTGTGCCTCTCTTTTGGTCTCGTCCAGGTGTAGCCACATGACGCTAACAAGACCCACAGCGGCTAATCAAGCTATTAGCAGCTTGTTAGCCTTATCGAATTGTGATTTTCGGAGACAATTCTACTTATAGCAGATAGCAGAGAGCACAAACATAACGTGAGCAGTTATTGTTGGTCCTTCAGTCACAGTTTGAGGTCATGTTGTGCCCAGTTGTAGCCACACAACGCTTATTGGACCACAGCGGCTAATCAGGCTATTAGCAGCTAGTTTTTCAAGATAGTCTTTGAATTGCCATTTTTTAGGAAACTAGCACAAACATAGCTAATCAGCAGCTCTCCTCGAGTTTATAGAAAGTAGAACTGCAGTGAAAGGTTATTTCAAGCAAAGGCGCTGGCTTGGGATCAAATAGATCACATTTTCAGGATGACACGTTTGTGGTGTTTTCGCTCTGTCGGAGAAGAAAAAGAAGCCAACAAACAAGTTCGTGCCTGCCTCGCGGGAGGACAAATTATTATCTAATGAGAGCAACGTTTCCAGATGTTGGAACTAGCTCAACATTTTAAGGCTATTGGATCTTTTGGATGTTTACTTGTGAGAAGCAAACATGGCGGGTGTGAGGTATGAAGTTGTGGAGGTGTGCCACTTCTCCGGCTTGCGTGTGGCTGATTTCCTCACTCCTAATCTTTGCGGGACAGATCTGGGATTAGCAAATCGGGAGCACCAGGTAATCCAACGTGTGTGTGTATGTGCGTGTGTGTGTCACTGGCCCAGGTCGAGCATGTCGACGTCTGACGCTAAATATGGCATCCAGCCGGCGGGATAAGCTGATCGACAACTCCAGTGAGGGGTCGTCCAGTCGGCCAAACCGGACTCCTGTGTCAGCCCGATTGATTGCAGATGCAGGCCGTTCATTTGTTACTTGGGCCTTCAGTGGGGATTTACCTGATTTAATCCACTTCTTAATACCACCACTATCACGTTGCAATTATAGGAACCATCAGTACTGTACAAAAAAAGCAGTATAACAGAATGCAGTTCTGCTTCGTACATCATCTGGAATATCTTAAAATTAACATTTATTTAATTACATGGGGAAAACAAGAATACATGCTGATTATTAAATGTATTAATGTGTGCCAATTGCTCCAGATGTGTTTTGCTCAGCGAATTTGGCGATAACAATTGTCTAACCAATCAGAGGACAGAAAATGTATTGTATGTGAGCTAACTGACCGTGTCAAGTTCATTTTAAATCTGATTGGTTCAAGAAGTCGTCACGTTGCTAAGATAGTCTAAATTACATCACCCGGCGCTACTGATTTGGAATTCCCTGGGCAGATTAGATTGACACGGGCGCTTTGAACACATACAGCCTGATTTACTAAAATCCCCCTCTAACAGATTGTGCGTGATGTTGGCAACAGGCGTAAAAGTGGTAAAGACAAAAAGGGTTTTGCGTTTAAGGTAGGTCTGATTATTTTCAACATGGAAAATTTGGGAGTGCCCCAAGTGCAAAATGAAATTTGAAGTGATGCAATTGGAAGTGTTAGTGGAAAAGGCAACCAAACCTAACACAACTGAGTTTCAGAAGAGAAATCTATTGCTGCGCTAATTTTTGGGGAAGCCAGAAACTACATAGCAGCCATGTGTTTTTGTTATTTAACTCGTGCAAGGCAATTGAATGTATCTGTCTATCCTAACGCAGGATAGACAGATTGTGTTTAAAACTTGGGACAGCAAACTCTCCAAAATAGCATTGCTGACTAGACAATATGTTGCGATCATTTTAAATTTCTGGCTTTTCCAAAAATGTTCCACATGCAGAAAAGATCCATTCTCCCCCTCGCCTCTCATCTTGCCTATGCCTCCTTTGCCGACCACCTCCATCCGAGTCCACTTTGGAGTGCTGCAGAGCGCTGTGCTCTCTTAAGGAGGGTGATAAATTCACGTGAGGCTTGTAAACATTTAATAAGGTGATCGATGCGTCGCATTTACGAGGTCAAACTGACGCCAGTTAAGTGGGGAGATTCGGCTAGTAAAAAAGACTAGGGAGTCCACAGCTCACCCGGGATTTAAGGCTGCGTTTACTGGATGAGAAATGTTTTTTTTTTGCAGTTGTAACAGTTGTTAAAAAAAAAAAAAAAAAAAACACTGTCAACGTGTGCCAGGCCTCTTTTGGCAGTCTTCCCAGACAAAACTGTCTTGTGTGTAAGTTTAAAATATTGAGTTCCATCAGTACTGCACGTTCCCTGGGTTACGACTGAGTTTCGTTTATTCGTAAGCCGAATTTGTACGCAAGTCGAATTTGTACGTAGCGTGCCGTGGTCTATCACTAACCAACGCTAAAGCAGTAGTGAAGCCCTAATTACAGTAAATATTTGTGATCAACACTTCCAGGCTGAAAATATCAAACAACTAAATGGAAAACAATAACTTCTTGTGCCACCAAACAATCTAGTTCCAGTTTAAGACCAATTTTCAAGTGTTTGAGGTTGAAGACAAAAGATGACTTTCTTTCCTTTCATCTTAACATAAAATGATTTTCTTTGAAAAATAATACATTTTCGAAAGATTACCAGTTTTTCTCCTGAGAAAATGTCTTCTTTTTTGTACAGATTAAGATATTTTTATTGATAAAATGAAACTTTATTCTCATAAAATTACAATGTTTTTTATATAACTTGTTTATATAAATTTGTTATTGTTATTACAACAGTTTTCTAGAAAATAAGCAGTGTTTTATTTTGAGACCCATTATGGCTACCCATTGTAGTTGACTGGTGTTAGGATTATCAGATGGTTCTTGGAAAAATGTACACCCTGGTCCCAAAACGTTTGAGAACCCCCATCGTAACACATGATAAAAATGACGATGTTTTTAACAGTTTTCACTATAAATGTGTCCGTGAACTCCATTTTGAAAGGATCTCATTGCCGCCCATATCAGGAACCGTAGAGGTTGCTTTTATACTGCAGTGTGTTAACACAGCTTCTGCACTGACAGACCAATGTCTTAATCTCTTAAACTGTTTAGCGTGCAGTAAAATTCCCGCCCCACCTGCGGAGCGTCAACTGCGCATTGCAGTAAGCGTGTCTGTGCACCCGCCTAATCCCCAGTTATCACTTTAGCCCTATAAACGCGCCAGATTTTTCTTTTCACGTGATGTGTTTGTTGTAGCGCACGCTTTTATCACATGGGGGAAAAAAAAAAAAAAAAAAAAAAAAAGTGGTCTTGTCATCTTTTCTTGAAACGTCCGCGGCGGTTGACACATACTGGCATAAAGCCGGTTATCAGTCAGCATCACGTTGGAGGTCGTAGTTGGAATGAATGAATGAGATCCAAAGCCAACTAGCATTTAACTTGCGAAAGCGCAGGCCTCCACCAAGGCACGAGTCCTAAATGTTCCAGACTGTTCCACTCCAGTCCTGGCGGTGGCGACGATGCACACTTCAGCTGCTTCAGAGGGCTCACTGACCCAATGCAAGTGGACTGTACATGAAAAAAATATCCATCCATCCATTTTCTGAGCCGCTTCTCCTCACTAGGGTCGCGAGCGCCCTGGAGCCTATCCCAGCTGTCATCGGGCAGGAGGCGGAGTACACCCTGAACTGGTTGCCAGCCAATCGCAGGGCACATAGAAACAAACAACCATTCACACTCACAGTCACACCTACAGGCAATTTTAGAGTCTCCCATTAATGCATGTTTTTGGGATGTGAGAGGAAACCGGAGTGCCCGGAGAAAACCCACGCAGGCACGGGGAGAACATGCAAACTCCACACAGGTGGGGCCGGGGATTGAACCCGGGTCCTCAGAACTGTGAGGCTGACGCTCTAACCAGTCGGCCACCGTGCCGCCGCAAAAAATATAATTAATATTTATAGTAATTTAAATACATTTTATACTTTAAACACAAAAATATGTGTATTTGTAGTATATATTTAATACGTCAACCATGTTTCATGGGTTTGTAATTTTGGTCAAAAGTATTTATATTATTATTAACATATTTTATAGGTAATTCAGTACAATTAAGTTGTAGTTTGTTATCCACATAAAAATATGCAACTAAAATTATTTTTACATTACATATTATCCAGTTCCATTTTGTTGTAGTTTGTCATACACCTGAAAATGATCATCACTAATAGTCAATAAAACCCATTCTATTTTCTCATATCAACTACAGTAGTTCCATGTAGTACTTTGCACACAACAGTGTTTTTGTTTTGTTTTATACGTCAACCATGTTGTGAAACACAAAAAAATACACTAGCTAAATTTGTTTTGCATGTACAATCCACAAGTGGTGTTGTGAACAACAAAATATGACTGGAAGGTAATTAAAAATTGTATTAAAACCGTAAAAATATAGATTCATATCCTTTTTTTAAGCATAACGGCAAAAAGTACATATATATATTTTTAAGAGTAACATCAAAAAAATGCTGCATCAAATTGTGTTGGCTTCTTTTTCCGGAGCTAATGCTAACCTTGTGCTTTTCATGCATGGTGGAGGTAAACATCACTTTAAAGGGCGTCAGACGTCTGCCGAGTGCCGTGATATATTTGACCAAACAAACCACCCCGAGTCCATTATAAAGCTTTCGCATCCGAAACATCCGCCCCATCACTCCCATCTCCCGGGGGCCTTGAAGTGGTTCCATGAAAGCAATAAGAAGAGGAGCGGTCGCTCCATTCACTCACCGTATCAGTGAATTATTGCTAATGCATCCTGCTGGTGGCAATTAAACATCCAGCGGGGCTGTTTACGCGCTCCACGCTAGCACGGATGACAGCTTTCCGCGGGGCTCTACCTGCTCCGGAATGTTCCGCGGGAATGCCCGTACTCTGTCAGCCTGGCTGATTTTCACACAGGGAAGGAAATGGCCCCGAGGAGATAAGGCGGCCGGACAATGAGCGTGTCCACCTGGCAAGGCGATATGCTCCATCACGCCAGTCCCGAGGTTAGCGAGGTGTCAAGCGCCCGCTTCTCGGCAGAATGGACGGACCTCTGGCAAAGTCTCGGCGACGGCCGGGTCGAATTTGAGACAAAATTCACAATTCCCAGTGAAAGCTGCGGCGGCTGGCTGAGATGATTTTGTAACGTGGAAAGCTGTCGGGATGAGACGGTCGCGAATCTGAGGCTCACAAAATTCACGAGCGTTTCGGATAAACGTGCCACAACGCTTCACTTTCTCCAAGCTGGACTCGGCAGGCCAAGACCAGTGGTGCGAAGGAATGAAGTACAGATACTTTGTTACTCTACTTAAGCAGAATAGTACTACAATTGGGACAGTGGTTTGTAAAAGACTCATTGCTTAAGTACAGTTGTATTTGACTTATGTCAAAGTAAGACGAGAGGATTTAAGTTATTTAATTTATATCATATATATTTCATATATCATAAAATAAGTAGGCGATTGATAAAATTATCCTAGCTCAGCTACGGGAAAAAAACGCTATGTTAATGATAGTTTTGTATTTATTGTAAATATTTACAAACAATTATTTATTTCAATGATATTTTAAATAATTGTGTAATCTTTTTTTTCAAAAATATTTTCAGCGTTTAATAGAGTTCATAGTGATCAATTAATTCTCTAATTAATTATCATGCCTTTCCCGACATTCAATATTTTTGTTATAGTTTTATTCCACGTCACTATTCAGTGTTTCTTTCCCTGAACTGAATGATACCAAAAGACAGAATTTTTACGACACAAATGTAAAAATTTAGCTTGCAGATTTGCTATGTGAAATAAATCTTGATTACCAAACAGATAAGTACATTAGAAAGAATGCCGATACGAAAGGAATTAGAATTCAAAGTAGTAGCAGCAGCACAGTGACAAATGTTTGTGATCACGGGTTGCACTGACACGTATGTAAATAAAACCACTTCTTCTCAATTTGGCTGAAGCGGAATACAAATAACCTCTCTGAGGCATGAGGTGGGTTATAAACAAACAAACAAAAAAGAGCGGACGAAGAAGAAGGTGTTGAGCAGGCAGCAGATGGCTGAAGAAGGGACACGAGAAGAAGGTAATCTGGATTTATGACCTCGCACATATGCTGAGTGCAGCCGCATCTGCTGCCTTCGTCACGGTCGCCGTTTCCTCGAGAGCGCTAACGATGTGGTCGGCCCTCCCGTGCACACCGTGAATGACAGTCGAAAACGGACGAAGGAATGTTCAGACTAGAACCCGACTCATATGGGATTTTTTTTTAATCCGGTGCCATTACCGATAATGGGGGCTAAAAAAAAAAAAAAAGATAATACTGTATTGGCCGATAACCGATATATCGGCCAATATATGAAATAAGAACATTGATGTACACACGGTATATACTATACATGAACACAGTTTATTATAATACCTTCAAGAGGAAGAACTAAAACACTACTCAATTAAAATAAGGAACTTTATTTTTTAACACTGTCAACATTTGGATGAACTACAGAAGCACAAAACTTTTCAAAATGTATTATTGGCCTGTGTGATATTTCTGTTTCAGAGAAATGGGAAAGTTTTTTTTTTTTTATTTTTTATTTACCCCACTAATTTTTGGATTAAAAAAAACAAAATAAACATCTACTGCTAAACAATGTAATGTCCTATTTTTGTATGATCATTATTATGCTGTTTTACGCTTTCACTGTTTCGAAATTCCTCAATGAAACTTCAAAGTCCAACAGGTGCCCGTTTCTGCAAAAACTTTGGTAAAAATAATTTGGTGGAAACACAAACAGTTCTTGGGACTGTTTCAAGCTGCCTCTTAAACCGACCATTGTAACATAAAAAAAAAATACAAATAATCCACCACGACCACTATTTCCCTTGATTTAACAAAGACTGGTAAATCTAAAATTGAAAAAATTCGAAGACACGGGTGAAATTTGACCTTGTTCACAAACTGTGTAGCACCTGTACAAAAGAATAACATTTGAAACATTTTCATTTTTTGTCTATTTTGGGTCACTATAGGAAAAAACTGCACATTTCATGGAGAAAGAATGCCATTTTTGGTATTCTTATTGCTATTATCAAAACAGGTCAAATCTAAAATAAATCCAACTTTATTGTTGTAAAATTACATCTTTCTAAAAAAGTACTTAATGTACAAAAAAAATCCAACTTCCTTGTACTTTTTTGTAGAATTTTTTTTTAATAACGAATATTTTATTTTATAAAAAAATAAAACTTCATCACATCTTTTTGAGAAAATGTACTATTGTAAAATTACACATCCTCCCCCCCCCCCAAAAAGCTATGATTTTCTTTCTAGAAACTTCTAGAAAATGGGATTTCATTTTGACTTCATTCGATTTTCTTGAGTTGCAGTAGCTTTGTTTACATTTCATACATACTTCTAGCTCCTGGCGGGAATCAGTCACCATCACTCAGGAACTGTAAATTGCGACATTTCAATTCAGCCATCGGGTTTACGCGACATCAACTGCGAGTTGGGCCGGGAAGTTGATGTCCCGTCTCGTTGCGTATTCGGACACCGCCGTTCATCATGTCATCTTTTTTGGGCGAGAGTGTGATTTAGACGCCTCTAATTCCCGACATCTGAATGTTAGCCAAGCGTCGTTGAGCATAATTCTCTTCCAAAGGCTGTCTTGTTAAGACGGGCGCAGCCTGTCAGCCGTGCCTGCCCCCGCCCCACCGACGCGCTTGATGAATGTGAAAGTGTGAAAGCAATTTTCCAGCCTTATCTCACATCTGAACTTCTTCTCGCTCTCTCTCTTCAGCCCCCCTTGCTTCGCTTCTCGCCGGCGTGTTCCTGACACCCGCCTACCAGTCACGGCGATCCGCCACAACCGGCAATCGCAACCGGAGTCAGTTTGAAGTCACCGGCATCTGGTTGGGCGCCCGTTATCCACGGTCGCCGCCGCGGGGCCCCGGCCTAATGAGCAGGCTCATAAACGACGAGCACTTCCTGTTGTGACATCTGCTCGCCGTTTGTCTTCGAAGGGCGAACGAGACAATGCGGGCCGTCCACCCGCTGTCCTCGCGAGCTGCTAATCGTCGACTGGACCTCCCCAAAGGGTCTCTCATCGTCTCTATTGACAATTTGCTAATCAAATTATGGCTTGCCCCATAATGAGCCCAGCATCTGGTCTTTGTAATAACGCTCATAATTAATCTGCGCTGCAATTAGCACACGGCTGCTGCAGGACTAAAAACATATTTACAGTGAACCCACGCCTATTTGCGGTTCACTATTCACCAATTCATCTTTTAGCGGTTTTTGGAGGCCGTTTGTAACACTCTAAAATGCCACAAGATGTTACTAAAGATCTGGCTAATAGAAAAGTAGTACATTGAACCCACGCAGCAATTGTGGTTTCACATTCATGATTTTTTTTTTAGCACGACATTGTAGTGTGACATTTCATGCAACATCGTCAGTGTGACAGAACAGCCAACATTGTAGCGCAGCACTGTAGCGCAATATTATAGCGAGACATTATAGCGAGATACCGTAGCACGACTGTGGAGAATTGTGGAGTGTGTGTATTTTGCTTTTGTTTTTCTTTTTGGTGTATTTTTCTTTTGATCCATTTATCATGCGTTCACACAAAATGCTTCCTTTGCCAGGCTTCAGCCTTGAGCTTCTCAGCTCTGACACATAAACTTGAGCGTAATACAAAAAGGCCCTTATTCCTCCATCCTGAGTAGCACAACCTGTAGCTGTAGTAAATGACGATGATATAAAAGGGCAACATAACAAACATCAGAGGGGCGGCACGTAGCATACACGCGTTTGCTTATGCCCACACGCGAATGCAGCATGCGTGGACTCGGTTATGTTGCGATTACTAATTGCCTCCAATTGAAATGAAGATTAAGAGTCATTACGCTCTCTGCAGCATCTTCCGGCGCACAGGCAGGCAGGTGAGAGGCGACGTGTCAATGGGATTAGCAAAAGTCAAGCACAAAGCTTCTTAACACCTGAGCTGACGTCAGGTCGAGCACCAGGGAAACATTTGTGCGTTTACACACGTATACAAAAGGTTGGGGATATTGGGCTTTCGGGTGAATTTACTGGATGGATGTTGTTTCCTATCGAAGACTAGTTATAATTTCTCTTCCTATCAGTCATGTCCACAAACATCTTGAGAGTATCACCAGCAGTGCTACGAGGCATCTAAGTTTCCAAAATCAAAAATATTTTCGAGTTCTGTCTACTCGGGTGACTTTCGCTGGGCTGCGAGCGATCATGCCCGCCATCTTTGTTTTGGCCGTGGCTGCATTGATTTTCTGTGTTACGAGCTATTTCTGCACCATCAACAGGACTCACGGGCTCGTCGGGAAAAAACCAAAAACCAACAAAACAAAAAAAAAAACCTCCAATCTCGCTCTGCTTGACTCCAGCCGCTGACCATCGTTTTTTTTTTTGTGCACAAAGCGCTGAGCCGCGACAGGATAGGCTAGCAGATTGCATTTGCATGAGCCGCTGAGCACCGTGCTGCCAGCGACGTGGCGGCATGATGGGCCCGCGGCTTACTGGGAGTTGAGCTGAGGTCGTATTGACAATAAGCACGCCGCCTCGACCGTTTGGCGTCATCGCTGCCAAAATAGTCAACCGTAAAAAGCCAGCCAATAACAGGGCACGTATAGAAAACCAATTCACATCTATGGACATATAGTGAATAATATCGATGCTGCAGTGTCAAGAATCTGATATTTGAACACAAATGCCGGCAACACATGTAAACAGACAATGTAACAATACTCACAAGGTATATATTCTTTATCCCCTGTGAAAAATGACCAATATTACTGCAGCTTACTGAGACAGTTGTGAAACTTTTCCTTGCGTGTCTATGTCTGTCTTATTGCCCCCCAGGCAGCCAAGGCATGCATCGGAAGGAACAGCATAAAGTCCACTGAATTGAAGCAAAAACACATCTCACTCACACCAGTTTAGCACGGGAATCGATTTGTTGGGAACAAACCTTCAGGGAGCAGAGTTCCGACAAACAAATTGAAAGTTTTGAGCGCTAACTGACGCGCCAGCAGGATACTGTCTTTTTTCTCCCGTCATCGCGGGTAAACACAGACGCAGGCGACATCTTCAAGTCTGCAGTGACAGGACTACTACTGACGGAATGCAATTATTTAAAACTTCGCTCGGCCTCTCGAAGTATCTCCATTCATTGATTCTTTTCTTTTCTTTGCGGCGATGGACGTAATTACATTCCATATTGACATTCCACCCTCAAACTATTTATGTACTCATTTTATTTACTTGATGAGTTACATTTCATCTGTAAAGGGAAAATAAACACTTTTATTCCTAGCCTTCGGGAAAACCAGTGATGGTATTAGTGACAATGATGGAAATTCAATGCAGCTCATCTAATCTGAGGAGCAATAATGAAGATGTTATCTAATGATGTCAGCATACATTTTATCTATAGATTCAACTACATCAAAGCACACACACATCACATCACATTTAAGTGTTGTAATATTGCTAAAATGCATTTGGGGGTAAAAAAAACAATTTGGGTAACATTATTTTTCCATCAATATTATTCAATAGCTTGCTTGTGAGTTGAGAATGACATTTTAACATTGAAATAAAAACATTTTAATTTGTATTTTGTCAATAAAATTAAGAACAATAAAGAAAATAAAGAAATAATATTAAAGAAAATAAAGAAAAGAAGGCGGCACGGTGGCCGACTGGTTAGAGCGTCAGCCTCACAGTTCTGAGGACCCGGGTTCAATCCCCGGCCCCGACTGTGTGGAGTTTGCATGTTCTCCCCGTGCCTGCGTGGGTTTCCTCCCACATCCCAAAAAACATGCATAAATTGGAGACTCTAAATTGTCCTTAGGTGTGCATGTGAGTGCGAATGCTTGTCTGTTTGTATGTGCCCTGCAATTGGCTGGCAACCAGTTCAGGGTGTACCCCGCCTCCTGCCCGATGACAGCTGGGATAGGCTCCAGCACGCCCGCGACCCAAGTGAGGAGAAGCGGCTCAGAAAATGACCCTAGTGAGGAGAAGCGGCTCAGAAAATGGATGGATGGAAAATAATACACAAAAAAACATAGGCTTAAAAAAAAAAATCCTTAATTTTTCCGATTTAAAAAAAATTCAATTCTAACTTTAAATATTAGTAAGCATGACCACAGACAACCTTTTAAAAAAATCTTGTCCGGGAATCCCCTGTACTGGACCAGCACTGATTTTCCTGCCTTTACAGTATGCTCGAGCCTTACAAGAGATCATAAAAAGCCCCCCACTTCCTTCTCTCTCATTGCTGTGAAGCAGCAGGCGTTTAAGTTCAACTTTGACTAAAAGTCCAAAGACGCATGGAGCGGGTCGGTCTTCGTTGCCAAGCAACAAGCAGAGCCGCAATCGGCGAATTCCCTCCCATAAGTGCCGCCGCCGGCTGAAAAATTGGCCCCCCTGCGGGCGCGGCTATTACCTGAGGCGCAGTTTTAGGTCGAGGATGGATTCTGACCAGGTGCACGAATGTGAGATGGATGGATGCCACAGGTGACAAAAGGTACTCGCTATGTCCTCAAGTAAAGGTACATATGCAGTAGAATTAAAAATGACTTGAGAGTGTTTTTACTTTTTAGGCAGGGACAATGCACTCTCCAAGGAATGCTTGAAATGAAATGTTAAATGTTAAATGTTCTGCTTCAATGAAATGGTTCAAGACAATATTCAATGAGCATTTAACAGGGCCACATTTAGCCAAGGTCAAATTGATTAGCTTTGTGGTTCAACTGTACACACATGCAATATTGGTTTACTTCATTTCATATCAAACAGGGTTTCTGTCTTTTTATTTTGTATGTTATTGTTTAACCCGAAGGCCTTGTTTCATTTTACTGCCATTCCAGCTTGTTCATTGCCATTGTCTGTATTGGTGCTCACTTTATGAGTGGTGATATCTTTAAATTAGCCAGTGGTGGCTTCATTTTCAGACTATGCAGATGGGGTGAGCGTCACCTGCTCTGGAGTGAGTCTCCACGAGTCCACTACAACGCCACAAAAGTGGCTCGTTTTGTCGAAAAAGTTCTGAGTAGCACTTTGCTCATTTCCACTTCTTAAAATCAAAATTGCATCATTAATTTGCTCCATTGGAGAGTAGTGAGCCATTAAAAGCCTCTTTTGGAAACTAAATGTATAAATGATTTCATCCGGATGAAAAGAAAAAACTAAAATTTGGAAATGTTGAGTTTACAATGAAACCCATTTTACCCAAATTGTATGATTCGATCAAGTGAAGATCAGGAAGTGAAATTTTTTTTTAAATGGGTTTCAAGTGTCCCAAAGTGGCCACGGTACAGACAAAGGTACAATTTGAAGCTCTGAAGTTGGAAATGACAAAATAGGACAATTATTTACCCCAAAAACGTTCTTTACATTTGCTTTCAGACAGCTAAAATGGTTGAGAAAAGGAAGCAAGGTAGACACAAATGGCTAGCATAGAGACCAGAGGGCTTTAAGAAAACATTCAAGAACAATAAAATGTAGGTAAATACTTATACGGAATCATGTTTGTTTGTTTGAGCCAGCGGTGGGCACGGCCTATCATGCCAATGATCAGAAAGGTACCTACGCCCTTTGCCTCAATTGCAGCCAGGAAAAACCCTGCCAGCACGCAGCCTGCAGGGCGACATGTTTCCCCTCAGAGGGTTTTGCATATCGAATCAAGTGGAACCGAGCCGTCGTCATTTAATAGGAAACCTCACCCCTGCTCCTCCTCAGCCAATCGGGCGAAAAGTCTTCATTTTGCCACATGACGGCATCTCATGCTCTTTTTTTTGACAAAATCTGCAGGCCAATTATTTTAATATCAAAGCAGACGGACGCGGCGATGGCGACGACGAACGTTGCATGTTTGTGTTTTGACATTCGGCCTTCGCAGTCACACAAACAGACTTTGTTGTACTGTCTCAAACTCTTTGTTATCTAACGGCGCTGCCTTTGAGCGACAAGTAGCAGGACGATCCGCCTTGGGAGCCTTTTACTGTTTTTCCACGCACACCTCGTTCCGAATAAAAAACAAATAGTCAAAAAATTCCACTCCAACCTAATTTGCTACACATAACCTTTTTTTTGTAACCATGAAAGTGTTTTGCACCTTTTAAGTTAGCTCAAAAATGTCGCGAAGGAGATACCTGTGGACCATTTTTTTCTTCAACCATTATTATAGCCCAATACATATTATTAATAGTGGTATTCAGTCATGTTTTCAATTGTTGACTTATTTCATACAGTGAATCTCAAAATGTGGTACAAGCACTGCTAGTGGTACGCAGGCTCCCTCTAGTTGTTGGTGAAAGAATCACTGAAGTTTTTTTTTTTTTTTTTTTTTTTTTTTACAATTTTTAAAACACAAAAAACAATCACATATATTAGAATGACAATTGTAACTATGCATACAGCATGTTTGAACTTCGGAAATACAGTATAGTACAATATTTTACTTTTCAAGTACAGTACTTTTTTTTAAGTACGGTTGTATTCAATTTATCTCTACAGCACAATACATTTGCATTTAATCTTTAGGATGTATTTGTTTTTAAACACTTAGGTACAATTTTTACTTTTATGTGCAGTACATTTTAATTGAATCTTTTAAGTGCATTTTGTTTCTTTTCTTTTACTTCAGGGTTGTGTATGGTTTTAACTAGCTTCTCATAGATACACAAGGTACATTCACAAGTTCATGTCATTTTACATGGGCCAACACAAAAATGTAGAGTGACTACAGTCAACATTTGAGATTTGGTTTTGTGTAACGCAAAATAATCTGAATACCTATGTCAGATGTGAACTTTGACTTTGTTTTAGTCAATACTTGGGGAGAAACTGCATCTGAATTTGTAGACAAAGGTGGTACATTTTCAGCCTGTAGGGCTCTTGTTATTCCAGCTTCTTGTGTTCACAGTGCACATAAGGCCGTTTTATTTCCAAACGTCAATCTAGTCACATTAACAGCAAGGCTGACGTGAACTAAAGAGCGCACACTCAGTAAATTGAAGCTTCTTTATATTCAATTAATGCACACCCTCTGTCTATTACCAGTGACAGGTTAAAAGGAGGTCAGACCTCTATTCTGTGCAGGATGTCCAATATGAGTAATAATGTTATTAGTCACCTGACGTGAACGGCGAGTATGCTAACTGTTCCATCGATTGGCTTACGGGGGGTGAAAGCAGAAGTGGGATGACCTATTCTGGCCAAGATGGAGGTCAGACAAAAGTGGACGCCTGTGGTGACTCGGCATCTTTTTGACAAAGAGAAAACTAGGATGGGTTAGGGTTAGGGATAGTGGGTCTCGGGTTGGGGTTTGGGGGCTTAGGGTGGTAAGGGTTAGGCTAGCGATTTCTGCGCTGACTGAGAAGTAGAAACAATGACCAAACTGAAATGAAACAAATCTACATTCATGGTGTTGCAAAATCAGCATTTTTCAACACCAAAATTTACAAACTGATAAATAATAACCTTGATTTTTTTTTTTTTTTTTTTTTTTTTTTAATTACTGTAGTAGTTACTAAGTAATCATTGTACAATGAGATCTCAGTATGATATCATTTTCCTTCGATTTAGGTTCCAAAAAAGCACAATGTTACACCCTCCAGGCATTGATTCGATCGCAGCTGGACTGTTCTGGTTGTCTTAGAAGACCTTTTGCCTCTCATCTGAGCAAGCTTCATCAGTTCATACAACAAGGTTAGGTAGGACAGAACTATCCTGGACCTTTGTTGCGGAAACTCAACCATTTATGCTCCAAGTTGGATGCATGCCCGAAACCACAAATGGTATTATTTCTTTTGGAACACAAAATGGGAGTTGTTAAGATTCCTTGCAGAGAGGCCACTGTCCTTCAACAAGAATTGTTGAGCAGAAACGCCCTCGTTTATTTTCCGTCAGTTGTAAAAAAGTGATAGATCTGCCCCGAAGCCAAACGAGGCCGTGTTTGTTTTCTCTGTTATTTGTCGGCAGCAGAATTATTGAGTCTCTTTGAAATGGACGAAAGGAGAGCTTTGTACTTGGGAGAGGTGGTGCCATAAGCCACCTCTGTTTGGAGATGGTCTTTCCACCTTCACGTAGATGGGCTCTCTCACTTCTCTTTCAAACCATCTGTCTTCTGTCCATAATATGCACATTTGTGTCCTCAAAAGAGTGCTGTTCCTCTTGGAGGAGCAGGTGAGTCTTGATCTGAGGAGTTGGCCCGTCTGTTTTGTAACATGCGCCTGCTCAGTGGTAGCTTGGTTTACCCAACATATATGCATCTGTGCATTCTGCATGCATCACGCAGCTCATTATTACAGCTTATAGCTTATTACAGACTTTGAAATGAACTGATCACTTAGACAAAAAGCTTTTCAAATAGATTGTAGTCGGTGGTTAGTCATAAATGTAAACTTCTCACATACAGGGAAGCTAAATGTCCTTGAAAGCAAGCACTACTGCTGCATGACTCTCTCTCGTGTGCCCCTTAAAGCAGTGCAAAATAGAAAAGGTGCCATTTACATGAAGTGTCATTTTTTTACTGGTGTTTTCTTTCTGTAATTATCACTTTAAAGCTTGACCCTAAATAAAAAAGGCCAAGAAATGTATTTTTGTAAACCCGTTTGAGCTTCACCTCCCAACCTTCAGCACCGCGACAAATGCCACAAACGACCTAACACATGACCTTCCATTCTTGTCCGCATGAGCCCCCTCGGGAGCAGGGGGGTCGGACATGTAGGGTGGCGCTAACATGCCGCAGGGCAACTGGAGAACCTGACCGGCGCATTAGCAATACGCTGTCAATTGTGTGACATTATGCATGCAGCATGGCGACACGTAGCAACACTCTGCCCCTCCAACAATTCCCATTTTACTCCCAATCGCGGCTGATCAGCATGTCAGCCCCTCCTTCGGCGCGGCGGGCCGCTGGGAGTCGAAATGACTGACAGGAAACAACAACAAGGTCAGCTGCCATTTACCAAATGCCGTGAAGGAAAAGCCCGATGACGGGGACATTGTGACCTTGTCTTTTTATTGAATGAAACACAGACACAAACACACATGACTTCTCTGCTTGTTAAACAGCAGGTAGCCCTGAACTACACTTCCATTTAGGCTGGCTTTACACTGCATGTTTTAAATGGAATTGGAAATCTTCAGATTGGAATCAGGTCTCTCCCAATTGTGGATTAAAAATCTGATATGTATCAATTTTGGTTTAAAAATCCATCGGCTTTTGTAGATTTTTCTCAACTAAAGATTGTATGGATTCAATGCTCAGGATTGAGCGAGAAGATGAGGGAGGGAAAATCCAGACTCGGGGGAAGGGGGGGGGGGGGGGGGTATCACTGTTAACACACCAAACACAGGATCATCTTTGAGTGACATCGGATAATTTGATCATTTCTGCATTTGATCGGAAGAGGTGACAAATGCTAAAATTTAGTGTGTACCTGATTTAAAGTGTGAAAGCAGCCTTATTGAAAACGTATCAGCTTTAGTTTAGCTGCTGGAGACTGACTTGTGACTTTGCTATTCACTATGATTTGAGAGGTGTTCACGTTTTAAATTCATGAGCTCCTACACGGAGGACCGCCAATACCCGGGGGGCCTCGCTTTGAGGTCATCCGCCGTGACTGGGGGGGTCGTCCTTTTGTTGGACACGGCCCCGCTGACACGCCGAGAACATAATATCGTTTGACCGAAGCAATGAAACCCATTTTTTACTGCACCTCGGGGAGCCGCAGAAAAAAACACAAATGTGAATTAATTATTAGCCGGACAGGCACGATAAACCGGGAAGAGGACTCCCGTCCGCGTCCTCGCAATTGTCACCGCGGCTAAATTGAATGGTGATATCAGCGAGCGGCAGCTTGGGGCCCACGCGGCAGCCCGCAATCTGAAAGCAAAGACTCAACAATTAGGAGATAAATCAACTCCCAGTGGCGAGTGGCAAAAAAACACCAACGCTGTCACCTCGCGTCTCGAAGACGCGGCTGACCCGTCGACATGCGTCTCATCTGTTTGCAACATTAGCATTGACGAGAAGGCGGGAAAGGGAAAAAAAGTTTGAATATAATGTAATTGAGCCTGGCGTGTCAGTCGCCTTGACAATCCATCATTGTCAGCAGACATCAGCGGACGCCCGAGGTTTCGCCCGAGGAGCCGCCGATCGCTGGCGTCCCGCTCGGATGTCTGCGAGCGTCGCGGCAAAGGCGGAGGAGCGCCTGAGTGGAAGTGGCAGGGAACTGGGTGTCGCGGGGAACACGCCAAGTGACTGAAGGAGTGCACTGAAAGTGGTAATCCCAAGTTTACTTCATGTAGTAAATATAAAGCATGCCACTAAAATGTATCAGTGGGAGACTTCATTTATTTTTGCTAACGCTTGTCCACAGTTGAGCTGGAGCTAATCCCTGCTGACATTTGGGGTAAACAGACACGCATTCCCACTTACAGTATGGAGAATGCAAGGTCACGGTTGAGGTCGAGTCAATTTCACTTGTTTTTGGGGCAAGAGACGTGGGGTACACCTGGACTGATCAGTCAATCGCATGGCACATGCAGACAAGAAAAGCGTTCACCCTCATGGACTTTGTTCTTGCCAAGCAGGTTAAGAATAAAAATCTTAATTGGTCATTTAGAAAAATATTGTGATTGGATAAGCTATCCAATTGTTGTTGCTAATGAGTTCTTCACTAGCCTGGCCTGGCCTAGCCACCATGCGAAGGCAGAGGTTTGACTAGTTCGTACACTTCTTTATTAGGTTGGAAGTTAATAAGTTAATAAAGCTCCATAACACCACCTAAAATTGATATATGGAGGTTATGCTCAGTGATACGTGAATTTCATATAATAAAGGCCGTCAAGGTGTGATTCAGCCTCAGCCGCCTGGCGACCACTCTCGCGAAGAATGTTTGTTTTGTTTACTGCTGACATATAAGGCGGGTGGTGTTTAATGAGGGGGTTGCATTATTGCATTTTATTAGAATGAATTTCCTGCCTGCTGCCGATGATGATGATCATGTGTGATTTCACAAATACCACAAAAAAACATCAACATCATCACACAGATGGCTGTTTACAGTACGCACCCAAAACTCACAGCAAATTAAATATGGCCTTAAATTCTGTTAATTCGTCTTCCATTCTGACCTGGACGTTGCTAATGCCACTCCATTGACTGCAGCTTTGCTTTTTTTTTTTTTTTTCATATTTAATATGTGTGCATTCATTAACATCTTAATGCAGCAATAAGCAGCAAATAAAGGACTCCCTGCCAGCTTTGGAAAAAAAGTGAAGCCTTTCAACACCCACAGAATATCCACTCCAATGAATATGCAACACGTATCAACATATTTCATAGCAAACAAAAGCAAATTATTTATTTTACTCTGAAACTGCAATAAATTAAGTAAGACTCACTGGAAAACACAAACTGCATAATAATGAGTAAAACTAGAAAACAGTCACCTTTGTGATATTAAATGAACAGTATGTTCATTATTGAGGTTGCAGTGGTGTAAAACCGTCATACTGAGAGAAAACACAAGAATTGTATTTGACCATTTTGAGGTATCACTACATCAAAGACTGCGAACGAGTGAAGACACACAGAATACGGTAGCGGTCGATTAGCATGTTGCCGTCATGGGACATCTGTTCTGGTACAAATTGTACGCTCCTCGCGGGACACTCGCCATTCTCAGTGATTAGGAATCACTTTGTGGCCTCAGTGTGAAGATTCTTCCCTGTTTGCTTTGTCGTTTTAGTCAGAGTAGTTCAGCCAAAAGAGCCAAAAACGTTTTGACAGTTGACTTCACAATGAATCATGCTCTGATTGGCTCCGGCTTGCCTGTTTGTTTAGTATCTTTGTTAGCTTGTTTGTTTGTTTGTTTCCATGCAACTTCCCGTCAACATTCGTGTCAGGTATTTGGGTTTTCATTGTGATGGAGGACCCAGTGCAGCGAAGCAGGGCGGCAAGGCAGGACTCGAGCACGTTGTACTCAAAGGATTTACAGTATAACAAAAAATGGCAACATTAAAAAAGTACTGAATAAAAGTCCCAAAATTATTAAACAAAGTCACGAAGAAAGAAAACACTCAACACTGAAGATTATTCTGATCTGGTGTATACATGCGCACCGCACTCATCGCAACGTAGCTCTATATACAGTAAAGGTCATGTGATTTCTTAAGATGGAGGTCAGTCGTCTATTTGGCACAGTAGTTACGATTGTTTTTACACTTTAATTAAAGCGATAGCTGCATAAAAAAAAGTTATAAGTAGTTCAAAACAAGATCTCTGCAGACAGGATCCAGCTTGGCTTTTCTGATTGAACCGTATACATGACTGGATCAGGTTTTCCGACGTGTGTGTTTTTTATGGAACATTTTTATTGGGTTTGGGCTTCTAACCTGGTTCTAAGCGGAATACAAGGCTCCATGTAAACTGGGCTATAGACAGAACGACACCAGGGAACTAAATACAAAGAAACTGACGAGACAGCGAGGCACACCTGGACAAGGAGCAAGTGGCTGGAGGGAGCTGATTGGTAAGACAAGTAACAGGGCTGACGAGACCAGGTGGAAACAAAGACCTAACGAGTTGACAAGACATGAACAAACAAGACTGAAAATGTCACAGAACTTGAAACAACAACAGTAACAACAATTTGTTGATTTTCACCATGGAGGTCAGTCATTTATTATTATTAGTTTGTTTTTGTGATGATTCGATATTCCTCCAAGGAAGCTCAAATGTTCGTAAAATTCCTCCTGACGATGACGACAATTTAAAACATTTTCAACCCTAAAATGACGTGACCTAATGTCAACTATTATTCGACATAATGTTTGGGTAATGTCAAACACGCTTTCTTCTTGATCTGACCCAGATTGGAAGCAGGTGAAATTACACGTGGGGAAAGCCCATTTAACAAATGTTTCCACTGGTTTGCTTTGAGCATCTATGACAATAATAGGTTTTAATGCATGCAAATTCATGATGTGGAATCTTAATAGAGTCACTGATGGTGTATTGGTACAGTCGCCTGACTTCAGTTCCCACTCAATGACGATGCGAATGTCGGTGTGAATGGTTGTCTGTCTCTAAACGGATTTGAAAATGGATGGATGAACGATAAATGCTAAAATGTGACGCTTTTTATATCTAGGCTAATGTAAAATGTCATATTGCAGACGTTTACATCTTGTTTGTGCAAATAAATGTTGACGAGGTGTGTGCTCGCTCTGTTTATGAATAGTTTTAGCCTAGCTCGCCTAGCCTCCCTGCTAACACACAGAAGGTTTCGTCAGCTCGTGTTTTTTTTTTTGTTTTTCTTTTTTTCGTTTCCCCTTGAAGCGGTTCCCGAGGACGCCGCCGTAAGGCAGTTTAACGGCTCCCCCTTTTGAAATATGTTACATCGCGGCTCCACGCAGGCTCCGGCGTGCAAATAAATTTCACGTTTGCCATCTGTCGTCTTCGCCGAGTGATGTCAAGCCTTGATTTTGAAAAAAGGTGGGGGGGAAAATGATTTTACCCAAACTCAAAGCATTCAGCGCTTTATTTTTGTACAAATCTCTGCCAGCTTCTCTCTCTGAGGGGGGGAAAAAAAAAAAAAAAAACATCTAAGATGTAAACATGGCACATGCTTCCGGCATGTTGCTGTCTAATTAACACATGAGTGAGTTCATATTTGTCAATAAGCCACACTCCCGTTTTGGTGCGAGCGTGTGGTCTTGGAAACCAAAGATATTGTTTGCCTTCCTATATTTATCAGCCTGCATGTGACAGAGCGTGTACGTGTAGACTATGCAAATGAGCACTGGGACTGGATAAGAGTCTATCATTGATCCTAAAAGGCGTACAATAGTCTGTTTTCAGATGAGTGCAAAAAATTCTCATGTGTAGCGAGTGTCTATTCTATAAACATGACGCCGAGGGACTCAAAGGAGCTTCTTTTCAGTCCCCCCCCCTTCCATATGTTTCAGGATCTGGAGGAGCTTTCCTCTTCCTTGTTCTTCCTGCTGTCTTTGCTTACTTCCAGCAAGCTCAGGCTGGAGAAGATGAAGAAAATCACGCTTCACTCTGTGGATGGGAAACGCATGAAGCAGCCGACAGTTTCATGGATCCGCTGAAAGCTTTATTATTAGTATTTTTTTTTTTTTTTTTGCCAACTGGCTTCCATTTTGTGCCACCAGACGTGTGAGTGCCTGCTCCTCCTCGAAGACGTTTTGACAACATGATGACGGAGGATCTACTGCGTGTGTGTGTGTGTGTGTGTTTAGGTGATAATTAATGTATTTAGTTGCTCTCTTTTTGTCTGCAGCTAGAAGCAACGTGCTCCATTATTGAGGAGGGACCATTGATTAAAAAATGAATAAAGAGAAGAAAAGGCTTTGAGAGCGGCGTCATTCGTGAGCTCAGCTGCATCATTATCGACGGTATACATAGACACCGCACCGCTCCGTTTGATACCCTACTAAAGCCAATTTAGCGCTATTAAAGTATCCAGACGCTCCTCCTGATCAATTTACTCATCAATAAGGGGTTGGACTCGACTTCCAAATCTATCTAGAGCCGTTTTGGGCTACAAGTCCCGGTTCGTGTTTCAAGCCTGGGTTGGGGTTTAAAAGTAGACTTTCCTGTCAGCATTAGCGTTTCAGTTTCGGGTATCAAACAATCGTTGAGGCTTCAAATTAGGGTTTAGAGGCGGGGAACAAGTCTGGGTTAAGGTTTGGACAAGTGAACGACGGAACTCTATCTGGGACCTAAAAACCTTTGGCGAAGCATTGAGTGTTTGGACAGAGTGTTTGGTTTTGGGGTCCAAAAGAAGACTTTGGAGAGGTCTAGGAATCTGAGTGACCAAAAACTTTTTAGTTTCAAGTACTGTAGTCATTTGACCCACTGCTCAATAGTAATCAGCACAACACATAGTGATTAGCTGTACACGTCTAACATGATTAGTCAAGTCACATGACCATCAAGATAATTAATGAATAAATAATACATGTCAAAAATGATTAGTCTACTAGCATAGAAATACTGCTAATTAAAAAAAAAAAAATCAGGATGTGTTTCACTGCACTCTTCCATTTTCTTTCCAGATGTTGACTTAAATATTTATCATAATTCAATTTTATATCTGTTACACACCGAGCTGTTGGCTGCTAAATAAAATAGTTGTTGTTGTTGTTTCTTCTTGAGAGAGAAATGTCAACTAAATGTGCAGTTTACAGGAAATAAACTACTTTATATAAAAGTATTGATTTATTGGTTCAGGTAGGAAATTAGGTTTTAATTTCAAACCAGGGTTAAGCCTTAAAACGAGGGTTGCTCAGAGGCTAATACTAATAGGACTAGTGTGTGCATTTTGCTTTTTTGCTACTTGCTTTTTCTTCTAATCACCCGCTTAACTTTTACAATGCTTTCTGTTTTTTATTGTAATTGTGTTTTGTCCTGTGTTTAGTTGTTTGTTTTTGTTCCTGTTCCAAGAGCAGCTTGCTGCTAATCTGTCAAAATTTTACAACTCCCAAATTCACAATGTACTAAATCTTTCAGCAATTAAAAAGATGATTGTTAATAATAGCTCTGTGTATTTGCTTACACTGACGGAAAGTGAAGCACTGATCTGAGGCTAGCCAGTTAGCACTAAGTACCCTAAAGATGGAAAAGAGAAAACCGCTATACACTTTCAAGGTTACAAAAGATAGTTTTGCGGCAATTTCTTTTGTATTTTGATAGCATAAGAAACAAAATGTACTGTAGCTTGTACAAGTACATCTGTTTGCATCGTAGTGGAATACAGGAGAAGCGAAGTTAGCTAAGGTTACGCAGTTAGAGAATCTGTGAAAGATTCACAAAGACAATTATAAGAAACGGAGAAATACAATTGGATCTTGTGATTGCACTGTGTAATTATATAATCCCACTCTTTTTTTTTTTTTTTTTTTTCCTGTAGTGTGTGTGTGATCATATTTTATGTGTCTTGTAACCATTTTGATTTTCTGCTCCTGTCTTGGCCGCCTCACTCTTGGAAAAGAGGTTTAAAATCTGTTTTGTGTTCTTTTTTTCTTTTTACCTGCTTAAATAAAGAATATTGACTGATTGATATTCACTGCCACCAAAAGTAGCAATAATTTAACTGTACTTTATACAACTAGAAATGACATCACTGTAGCTGACTTGTACAAATTAACACATTCAAGAGACATGAGAACAGCCAAAAGTGAGAAGTGTAACTCGAGCAAAGCATGCTGAGAAATGCCTCCTCCTCCAATTCCACAAAACGCCATAGTATCCATTTTTAACAGCACAATGTGAAGATCGACCCCCATATATAGAATATATATTGTATATTTAGCCGGCACGGTGGTTGACTGGTTAGCACATCTGCCTCACGGTTCTGGGGACCAGGGTTCAAATCCCGGCCCCGCCTGTGTGGAGTTTGCATGTTCTCCCCGTGCCTGCGTGGGATTTCTCCGGGCACTCCGGTTTCCTCCCACATCCCAAAAACATGCGTGGTAGGTTGATCGGAGACTCTAAATTGCCCGTATGTGTGAATGTGAGTGCAAATGGTTGTTTGTTTCTATGTGCCCTGCGATTGGCTGGTGACCGGTTCAGGGTGTACCCCGCCTCCTGCCCGTTGATAGCCGGGATAGGCTGCGGCACACCCGCGACACGCGTGAGGATAAGCGGTAAAGAAAATGGATGGATTGTATATTTATAGTAGCTTGAACATGTTAGCATTTGAGTGAAAAATGCAAGCTAGCAAAGCTCACTCACGGTTACACACTGGAAAAAAAGATATAAAAAATCCCAAATTCCCCATCAACAATGTAATCTAATGATTAAAAGATGAATAATAAAAGCTCTAATGTGAAATTGGTTTCGCTATCTGTTAGAAAGCAAAACAGACCCGAGGCTAGCCAGTTAGCGCTAAGTAGCTGACTGTACGCCAAAGGGGGTCTCTTGAAAGTGAAGCTAGCGACCATAATGCTTCATTTGACCCCTGGAGTAAAACTTTAATCGGTGCACTTGGCTGGTAATGTCTCCTCCATCCTGCCACTAAAATGTTTAGCTGCCGCTCGCCTCACTTTGGGCGTGATTCTTTTTAGTTCTTTATTTTTCTTCATTGTATCCACCGGAGAGCCTTTATTAGCATCTCCATCTCGCTGTGCTACACTCGCAGCCGTTCTCCTTTGTCATTATAATCTTTACCCCTGGCAACACTACTTAGTTTTCACCTCCACTCCCACGGTGTGTGTTATTGTGCGTGTGTGTGTGTGTGTGTGTGTGTTGTTGTGCTTTAACCAACAAGACGAGTCGGGTCACTCAAGGAGATATTCTCATTTCCAATAGCTAGCCGCTGGCCTTCTCTGTCTCTCTCTCTCTCTCACTCTCTATGGGGATGATTAATTTGCAAATCATCATTTTTAATTCCGCCGTCTGTTTGTGTGAAATAGACTCTGGAGGATTCCAAGTGGTCCAATTTAATTGTGAGTCTGAACAACAGCCCCGGCCCCAAGCACACTCACCGTTGACAGAATAATGCATCCTGCAGGAGAGTTTCAATTTGTCAAGTCAGGTTTTCATACCTGGTGTAGGTTTCAAGCCTCTGGTAGGGATTGAAGATTGGGTTTCAAGCCTTGGTTTTAATTTCAAACGAGGGATTGGGATGAAGTAAGGGTTTCAAGGTAGGGTTAGGGTTTTAAATGAGGGTTTCAAGCCAGATTTAAAATTTCAATGTTGGGTTTCAAGTCAGAGTTAGGGTTTCAAAGTAGGGCTTTTAGCCAAGGTTAGGGTTTCAAGTCAATTTTTCAAATGATTGTTTCCTGCCAGAGTTAGGCTTTCAAGCGGCAGTTAGTGTTTCAAATTCGGCTTTGTGATATTAAATGTTGATCTTTGCTAACAACGTGATTTCATATCAACCGCAATCATCCAATCTAGTAAATCGCTTGTCCTCATTACATCACCTTGGAATCAAACCTCAATTTAATACGCAGGTGGGAATCAACTTACTGTTTTTATGTGTGTGCGCGCACGCGTGTATGTGTTGCGTAAGTAGTAAATTCGCAAAGTAAATTTCAACTCTGCAGTGCCCCCGAAAAACAAAAGCACATTGGAGAAAATAAGTTTGCACAGTTCGTCCATTACTTCTTACTTGTTGAGTACATCTGACTCACTTCCAGTTGCCGTGCAGAATGCAATACATAATGTGTATCATTTTATTTTGCAGCAAAACCCCTGGCTACCTCGCACTGTAAAAGCCACTTTACAAGTACAAGACAGAGTTGTTAAAAGGTCTTTTAAAACATTGTACTTTGCAGTGGGATGCATGTCCCGCGCCATTTTTTTTGCCCAGGGGCAATAACGGTAATTGTGGCCATCATAAAACTTGTAACTGCACAATGCTGGTACTTTTTTTGGTAGTTTTTTTGTTTTTTTTTGTCCAAATGCAAAGCCAATAAAATCTCTGATTGGTGTAATACTGCGGCACAAATAATAATTAAAAAAAAAAACTAAAACGCGAAGAGAAAAGCTAATCCTTCTGGTGCTGGCTGAGCTCATCTTTCGCCAAGTATGTTTAAATTCGAAAATAATGACAATAAAGTAATGCTGAATTAATAGACACTTTCTCGTGCCCATTTAGCTAAAGCCAGAGCCAACGAGGAAACCAGATGACGTCAATGCAGCGTTGCACAAGGGCTATTTAGAGAAACACTTAAAAATCAAATGTGACAAATCTCCATTGTATGCCTACGATTACATTTCAGTGAAACTTAAAGCAACTTTAAAAAACAATTAATAATAATAGTAATTTGTCACTCAAATGAGCGTGGAGAGTGGACACATTCCTGATGGTCTTTATTTGGAGGGCAGTAGTCAAGGCTTAGATGTAAAAGTACAATTGATTCTTTTTAAAAGCCTGCTATTTTTTTTCATGAAGATGATGCAAATCATTTAATGATGGACGGTACTGTGAGTTTCCTCACCAGTACAAGATTGATTCTTTTTCTAAAAGCGACACAAACCATGAACTGACTTGAATGTTGTTGTTTTCCAATGTGCACATTGCTGTCCAATTTCAACAGCCTTGCACGCGACCACAGATTTCCCCGCAATGTTGAACTCACTCATGATTCCGTCACAGAATCTTCTATCCTGAACACCACAGTGCATCAAAACATTCAATTCAAAGGAGAAACAGACTCGTTTCAAGAAGAGATCTGGTAACGAAAAGCAACTCTTTGTTTGGATTACAAAGATTCGCTGAATGCAATGGCGACTTCGATTCTATAAAAGGTAAGATGGCCAAAAGCTACCCATAACATTAACCAGACTTACATTTACACTGTAAGGTTTTTCGTGCTTCTTTAAAGCCCTGCCAATTTCTCCTGTCTTTATATGACACTAATAATGCGAAACAAAGACAAAAAAGAAAACGAGGACACGCATAGAATACCATCCATCCATCCATTTTCTGAGCCGCTTCTCCTCACTAGGGTCGCGGGGGTGCTGGAGCCTATCCCAGCTGTCATCGGGCAGGAGGCGGGGTACACCCTGAACTGGTTGCCAGCCAATCGCAGGGCACATAGGAACAAACAACCATTCGCACTCACAGTCACGCCTACGGGTAATTTAGAGTCTCCAATTCATGCATGTTTTTGGGATGTGGGAGGAAACCGGAGAGCCCGGAGAAAACCCACGCAGGCACGGGGAGAACATGCAAACTCCACACAGGCGGGGCCGGGGATTGAACCCGGGTCCTCAGAACTGTGAGGCTGACGCTCTAACCAGTCGTCCACCGTGCCGCCCGCATAGAATACAATTTTAGATATTTTCTGCTTAGATAACTAGAACTGTTCACACTAACATTAACACATTGCCACAAATTTTGCGGGTGTCTGTCCAACTTTGGTCAATTTATTTTTTCACAAATCAATACTATTGGTCAGTCCCCATCTGGTTATGTTATTCTAACAAATTATTGACCAACATGAAGAGTTGAAAATGGCTTGCTGTCTTTAACGATACCATGTTAATGGCTCAATAACAACACGCCATTTTTTTTGGGTTTCTTGAAAAGTGAGGCTTTTGCTGATACGAGGAGTTTGTTTGACGCCAGAGATATTGATAACCTATATCCAACTTAACCACAACGTGAGAAAGAATATTGACTTGAACCTTCATAACTGTCGATGGAAGAAGAGGCATTCATCTGAAAGCACTTCTCTAAATTGCTGCTCGATGCCTTGGAGGACGACTTATTAAGACCATGTATGTCTTTGGTGGGTTGTTTGGGCAAGTCCTGTGAACACCGCATGTAGAATAATACTCTTCAAAACCGGAAAAGGCTGAGCTGTATTTTGACAATGTGGGAGATTATATGCAAAGAGCCTATTCATTCCAATATATGGGGAAGGGCTGCTATCAATATTGCAGTGTAGATCCACCCAACACTACCATTCTGTCGGGCTTGTAAAGACTAGTCTTCACTAAATTCTCTTCAGAATGTGAAGTCTTGCACCAGCCGGGCATCGTGCTCGTGTTTTCATCCACGTACTGTGTAAAACTCAATAACTATTTACAAAAGGCAGCCTGGATGACCCCAACGTGCTTCGCAATCAGCACAATCAACAGCACCCTGGTCATCACCCCGCACGTCTCCATCAAACGAGTCGGCAAATCAGTCAATTCACGGCAGGGAGTCAATTGCACGGAGACAATTAGATGTCCTCGTTAGCTCTAATGAAGCCCACCCCTGCCGCCCTCCATCTTGTCTAAATGACCTCTCTCAGCCTCGTATTTCATTATGAGCATTAAAATCTCCGGCATTTGTGCTACATGGCGCGGGTCTTTTAATCAACAGACCTTCCGTGATTCAACCGTGCTTTCTTTTTTGTGAATTCTCTGATCTATTGGTTTTTGCCCCGTGTGGACAGAGTCCTGATTTAAAGTCCTCAAGCCAGCAAAATAAACACAGAATTGCTCATATTGCTGGTCTGGAAAAACAAACAAACAAGAAAATAAAAACTCCACTTTCCCCGCGCTCCAAGGTCCACAAAGGCAGAAGGTGTTTACTGCCGAGCATCTCTTCAAGTGGCAGATCTTGTTCTTCATTTTTGCTTTCATTTCCTAAGCAAGCCGCCAGCGAGATGGCAATCGGCCAAATGTTTTCCTCGCGGCAGCAGCGGCGGCAGCGGCTCCCCAAAAATAATAATACAAATAAATAGAAAGGCACATTGAACATAGTCAAATGATGAAATGTTGTTTGTGTGTCCCGATGCAGGAAATGATGTTACCCGTGTTTGCACTTTTGCTCGTGTCTAATTCTGCAGCAGTTATTAGAATGGATGAACGCAAACATTTGATGAATGCGCTTGTCTCGTTGTTTGTGAAACAAATCCATTTGGTCGCATGAGTGTCATTTGCCGCAGGGTTGCTCGGGTTACAAAATTAGACGAGCCATTAAAACACTGTTTGCGACTATAAACTGCACTTTGATGGCCGAAGTCACACTCAATGCCAAAGAATGACAGTACAAAACACTGTAATCCCATTCATAAGATTTTTTTCTGATCTTAATTTCAGATTAATTTTTGCTTAACCAAACAATGTATTTCAAATCATAACAATACTTGTAACGATAATGACTTTAGGCCAACTTGTTGTGGCGGTATTTCGTGATATTTGTCAGGAGTTGTAAGTGCAAAAATAAAATCCTCGGAACCAAGACGGCTGAATTATCTGTCCATTCCATTGGGTGGCAATGTACGGGATGGCACACTCGTACCCACCGTAGTTAACTGCAGAACTTTGACATCATAATTTATGTCTATAGAGGAAAAAATCTTTTGAATAGCTGGACACTGTCAGGACCACAATTTAAGGGTTAAAGTTATCACGCATTGATTTATACAATGCTGAGAAGTACCCCGAAGACCACTTTTATCTGACTTAATGTCCCTGATTTTAAACATGGAAGTATTCTATATCTTAAATAATACGTAATGGCTTCTTGCTGCTGCTAGTTTGTTGTGTGAAAGAGAAAAAGGTGTAACATTAGCATTCACCTCTCTTGCTTCATTAGCGACTTTGCCGCAGGGACTTCCTTTACTTTTGATGACGAGCTGCCGCAAGGTCACAGTCACCACAGTGAGATTCTTTTTTGGAAATCAACAACATACTCGAACCCCCCCCCCCCCACCCCGAATATCACTACCGTTAAGGAAATTAAAATTTAAAGGGTGTAACCCAGGAATTTCTGCCTTTTTATCGTGCAAGTATTTAGCATAAAATGAGTATAGCAGACCTTAAACCACAGCTAGTCTCCACTGTTGTTTTGTGTTTACTGTTTATCGAGAAACATTTAACATTAGTATTTTATATTGTATGTATCCTTAATATTAATTAATATAACATTTTCTCCGGTTCTCCGGCACTCCGGTTTCCTCCCACATCCCAAAAACATGCATGCAGGTTAATTGAAAACTAAATTGTCCGTAGGTGTGATTGTGAGTGCGAATGGTTGCTTGTTTGTGTGTGCCCTGTGATTGGCTGGCAACCAGTTCAGGGTGTACCCCGCCTCTTGCCCGATGACAGCTGGGATTGGCTCCAGCCCGCCCGCGACCCTAGTGAGGAGAAGCGGCTCAGAAAATAGATGGATGGATGGACGGTCCATGGTGCAAAAATAAGTTAGGGTTCACTTTATTGTGTTGGGGAAATATGTCATATTATCGATTAATTGACTTCGACTTGACTTTCATCACGTTATAGTTGACTAGAAAAAATATTTTGTCGCGCATTCCCTAGTTCAGAGGAGCTCTTCATCTCCATCCATCCATCTTCCATTGAGCGTGTCCTCATAAGGCTAAACTGGATTCTATCCCGGTTGATTTTTGGCAAGAGAAGTGGGGCACACCAATTACAGTGCACATAACATGGCTGCTTTGGGAATATGGGAGGAAGCCGGAGTATTGAGACAACACCCATGCGAACTCCACACAGGAAGCAGAGATTTGAACCTCCGAACTGTTAGACAGACGTGCTGTCCCGCTTCACATCGAACAAATGTTCCTTAAATTCCATCCAGCGGCAGCACATCAGCGCCGCCAAATTGACGACAGCATCAATGCGTCCTCGCGCGAACTCGCGTTCCTTCTCGTCCTTTCGCACCTTGCCAAGACAGGAGGCTCCTCGCGGCCATGTTCGTGCCGCCTCGTGACCGCTGATATTAGCGCGATGTGGCATGGCGGCCCAATGAGGTTTTCTGACAGTTTTCGAAGTGTCTCCCAGGCGGTGGATCCCAATTTACATCAGGAGGGATATCTCGCCTGGCAGCATTTCAGACGTTTGGGATTCTGTCATACATATATTAAGTATTCCTCTTAGTCAGTCCTCCTTTTCCTAAACATCACACTGACAGCTCACCAACGTTTCATTACAGGACATCCATTACTCGTCAGATTTTAAACCAATCAAAGTTGACATGTTCCTCTTATGAGGGCCGAGTGAGCAATTAGTTTTTCCACGTAAAGGATTTTCGGGATCCGATATAGAAGGCAAGACCAAGGACAGACACAGTCATGTCAACGTTGCTAAGTTTCCGATCGTATTGGCCTGACCACTCATAGTGGCTAAATTGTGTATTTGGATAGTGCCCTCTTAAAATTGCATAGGCGTATTTTTATTTTTTAATTTTTTTTTGGTCAACCCACCGATTTCCACAATTCCGCAGCTCCCAAAGTTAGTAACATAAATTTTTTTTCGGTGTTTGTCATCAGTACAAAAAAGAAATCTACCATCTTGGTTTGAAGTGGCCATTTTAGGGTACATTCAGCCATTTCCATGTGTGCTTGGCAGATAAATGTCAGAGATTTTTTTTCCCACAATTGTGTGTGGGCAGAGAATGGGCACAAATGCCAATAGGTTGAGAACATGACAGGGTAGAATTGTGTTAACTTTAGATGTTTTTAATGTCTGGTTGATCGGATTAGTGTAAACGCAAAACACAACGACGATAGTGTGCGTTTAAACTTGGTTTCAGAACTTCTTAATGAGGAAACTTTTTGACGCCTCAGAAGTCTGTGAGTGTCTAACTTCACCTTGTCTTGTTTCTAGGATCGGTCTTGTTTCTAGGATCGGCTTTTCTTTTGACTGTTGTGTAGCGTACAGGCTAAAAACTCCTTTGTATTCTCAGCACTCAGATCAATCACAGACATTTATGTGTGTGTGTGTATATATATATATATATATATATATATATATTATATATAGCCAGCTTTTTCTTTTGTTGCTCAGAAGTCATGTTGACACATTGCCTTTCAAGACGAACACAACTGACACTTTGATATACAGCCGCCATGCACACGCCGACGTTTGTGATATTTTTTGCGCCGCCTTTGTGTGTTCCCGAGTCCAACGTGGACAGTTAATGCAGGACATTTTTAGACGCTACATCATAACCTCTCAGTGCTTTGATATGTGATCTTCCAAAAGGGAATAATTCATTACAATGCTGCTTTTCCTGCCGTTTGTCTCCTCCAGAGGCTGCTCTTAAACGCAGGGTCAACCGGGCATTACTATGGTAATGGAATGCAAAGGCCAGCGGCTCTGAGCCAAGCATTGATTCGCGGGGGAATTGACGCGCTGTCACCATGGCTGCTCCCCTCTCCATTGAGATAAACAACAACAAAAAAGAAAGAATCGATCCCCGAGCCTTAAAAGTGGCTAAAAAGGATGATTTCCCATAAAGTTGAGGCGATCAATTAAAAGTCAAGCAGTGTTGAGAATTGGCGATGTCTTTCCAACATGCAATCATTCATATTGAATTCATCTGAGAGGGTCTGAGCGGGTGCAGGAGGGGTGAAAGTTAATCACAGCTCTCAGTCAGACTGCATTGAAGCGCGTCTTCATTTTGTCGGCAGTTAATCATAAACATTTTCCCCTCGCCAGCTGCTTCAAGGTCAGCAGTGTGAGTTTTGCGCGAGGGTTTTAAACGGACCGTCAAGGCGTATGCTGCCGTGATTTAAACCTTGAACATCCTTATCAAGAGTATTTGATTCATTGATTACTTTTTGTTCCTTTCAAGATTCACGTTGTCTTTAGAAAATGGAAAGATGAGATTGAAAAAAAAAACAGTTTATGACATCTCTAGTAAGATTATATTCTCTGCAAGAAATAACTTGAAACATAATCTTTTGGGTCGGGTCTTGGTCGCTTACGCTCACAGATGGGGACGGTTCACTGTCGTAAAATATTCCAAGAGAGCCTAATAAAGTAAAGGTTGTGTTATGTACAATATGTGTAATTAAACTTTTTCAGTTCACCAAACCAAAATATACTGTTCATATTAATGCCACAACAGTACCTAACAAAGCTGTATTTGTACACATATTTCAGACCTTGAATATTTTCAGAGATATTTCTAATATTTTGCTCTCTTCACGAGCTTTGGGAGTCACGTACAGCAGCAAAGTGTTTTGCATTTTGCCCATGTTTTGTTGTTTGTTTTCTATCATGACTGCAGCATTCATGAGCTTGGGGATGGTGCGGCAGTGACCTTCACTGGAGGGATGAAGGTCATGGGAGGATTGTGGAGGGCTGACTTAACCCCCCTCTCCAGACAGACGCAATGAATTTGGACCGCCATTGCGAGCCAGTTGCATCACGTTTTTGGATGTTTGCGGGGCGTCACTCTTGATTAGATTTCTCTTGTTGTGACGGAACGAATGCCAGAGAGACGCGCCGGCTTCTTCCTTATCAAGCAAACAACAAATAGACATAAAGAACATCCAGCGCACATTTCCCGCAAACAAAGACGGATGGGTGTTGGGAGTCTGGGGAATTTGTGTGCTGCTATTTCTACCCGACTTCTAAATGTTTTATGGTAGCGACAAACGCTCATTTGTTGCTTGTCATTATGGCTTGTAATGACTATTAAGTCAATACAGGACAGATAACAGCACTAGCAACCATTTTTCCAAATGAAAACGGATAATAACGATGAGTTTTAGCCCTTAGTTTCCTCGATAATATATGGAGAAAACATAAAGATCGAAAAACGAGCCTCAAAGTGAATGTTTTTGGAAAAGACGCAATTATTGTAAGCCACTGGCGTACTGCCTACTAGTTCGGCGTTAGTGAAAAGTTGATATTCCCGCGGGATCGGGACCAAGCCCTGCTGCAAATAGCGAAAATATGCGAATAAAAGGGGTTTATTACTGCCTGTGCTTTGCCACAGGATGAGGGCAAAACATCAAAATCCTGCATCTAGCATGTCCACAATCATGAGCACATGTTACATCACCATATTCAGTATTTGACACAAACCAACCCTCTGCGTAAGAGGAAAATGTTCTGTTTGCGGGAAGACGCTTTGCTGGGTTCTGCGAGAAGTTTAACATGCAACATTTACTTCTCCCGCCTTTCTGTGTTGAAAGCAATTGTCACTGTCTAGCAAGTATTCTATATCAGAGGCTGACGCCACCGTGTAGCTAATTATCTATTTGTGGGAAGCCAGTTTGCTGTCTTAAGTGTGAATTTTAGCACCAGACACTTGTCATTAACAGTGACAGTTTTTGCTGTCCAAAAAGTGTTTTGTCATATAATTAGTTATTTTCCAGTAAGCCACTTTTTCAGGGTTCTGTGTGAAGTTTAGCAACTGACACTCACTTGTCTGTCACTGTTGTGTTGAAAGCCATACAAGAATTTATTCACACCAGACACTTGCGCTGATGTTGCAGTGTAAGTTAGCAAAGCTTGCAAGTTAGCAGGAGCCTTGGTGGGTTTGCTGTTGCTGCTTAATAAGTGAGCTGCATCAAAGGGGAGCGACTCCATGTTTACTGTACGCGATTGCCCGATGAATATTCAGCAGAGAAACATCAAAGTGGGCCTTCCCAAGTGCACCTTAGGTCGGAGAAGAAGCGTCGCTAGAAAATGTGTCACAATGAATGAACCAAGAAGCTGTTTGTGTGCCAGCTCAGCCATTTCTCTAACGGCCGCCGGATGCTGCGCTAGCTCGCTCTTGGCTCACACACGCGTCGCCTATCCGTCGCCGCCGGCTGCCTCGCGCTCTCGTCACGTCGGGCGGAATTGAAGGCTTTGAGGCACCGGGAGGGCCGGGTATCCGGATTAGAGATGAGGCGTTTCTGGTGGGAAGTAAATAAATAAGCCACCGTGTGAATGCGTGTGCCGGTGAAGTGCGGAGGCGTCCAGCTGGGGGCGAAATACTGAGGAGAACAGTGCCCATTCATCAAATCGGAATTGTATTAATACAGTGAACGCCCTGCTATAATATACTGTTTTATATACAGTGCAACCCCGCTATTCGCAGGGGACTAGGGACCGGGCTGCACCACAAATAGCGAAAATCTGTGGATAATTGACGGCCATTATAATTGCATTGCTTTTTTTTTTTTTTTTTTTTTAAGCCCAAAGGTTCCTTGAATAAGTGGGTGGTTGGTTCCCCGCCCAAAAATAAAAAACAAATTAAAATAATTGAAAACAAAAAATTGGGGAAAAAAAATAAAAAATCACGTCTAAGTGAATCCGCGGGTGCCGAACCGCGAGTATGCGGGGGTCCACTGTAATAGAAGTTTGTTTATAGAAGCCACAAGATGGTGGCAAAGGATTTTTTTTTTGCATTAGACAAGGCTATGGCTTGACAAGATGAAGCTCCTCCCCTCAGTTCAATGGAGTTGCTTGGCACCAAGATGCCACCAGATAGTGACAAATCATTTTCATATTCGACATGGCTTCGGCCTGTGCACAAAACATCTAATAGGTTTAAAAAAGTTGTTCCGCTAAATAACAGAGGATAGGACACCCCCCGCCACCCCCACCCACCCTCCTTCCTCCCTCCAAAACTGCGAAGAGGCTCAATGCGCAAATTACAAACCGCAAATATGCGGGTATTCATTTTGGGCTGCTGATTTGTGCTGCTTTAGTAACACCACCTTTTAGCTAATGGGCATTTGCTTCATGTTACAAACCATGAACAAAACGTTTTCAGACAAACGTTCGGGTTCATAAGCAATGCTTCAGTTCACGAACCGTTACAGCCTCCATGCAGAGCTGGAACAGATTCATTCTGTTTCCGTTCATTTGAATGTGAACAATTTCTTCAGTTACTAAAAATTTTGGTTCACGAACAGAGAACGAATGAAGCTCATGAACGAACAGTGATGGACCGTCTCGGTCAGCAAGGCCTTTCCTGTTGGCCGAAACACTGACATACATTTCGAATCTGTATTACAACATTTATTTCGTGAAATTGTAATAATTTATTTCCAGCGATCTATTCTCTTTATTTGGTAGCATTTCACCTGGCTGGACTGCTTCCAGTTTGTGAATATTTGATGAAACTTCAGCAATACATACAGGTAAGAAACTGAAACTAAAGTATCCATCCCATGTTGGATACACTATCATCAATATTTTTACTATTGTTGATATTGATATTTGAATCAATCCACCCAACACTGCTGTTTAAATAAGTAACATAATTACAAAATGAAGGCAGAAATCAGTACGCAAACATAAATAATGAAAGTAACGTGAACTAAATACAAACGGTGCTCGGGCCAATGAGACATGTAAGATACTTAAAACTTAATAAAAACCGATTTGAATGCTCTTTCAGTCATAATCCACAGTGGATTTGTCAAAAAAAAAAAAGTTGTACCGACATTACCAGATAACTAGCAACCCTTTATTGCTCAGTGACTGTTTTTTGTCAATGTCTTTATGTCTCCAAAGTGTTCTCTGTCAATTGACTGTCTGCTATCGTACTAGAGCGGCTCCAACTACCGGAGACAAATCCCTTGTTTGTTTTTTTTTTGGACATACTTGGCAAATGAAGATGAGGACGAGAAATGGCAAGATCTGAAAATGACAACATAAATGGATTGCTTGTTCTGGGCTCCTTGCTGTCCTGTCACATTTTGGTATAACCATGCCAAAGAACAAAAATCAAAGCAAACATCCATGCAAGGTAACAACACTCAAAACAAAGCTAAAAATTGTTTTCTTTGCTTGTCTTTTCACAGTTTGCTCTTTGTTCCCTGCATGGAAAATGTGCCGAATTAAGTTCTCAGCGTGCTGTAATTTCAACTTGATAAGCATGTTATGTTGTGTTTTTCTGGCGCAGTTTTCCCCAAATTTCCATTTCTAGCTTGACTCAATGGGTAGCAGCGAAATGCAGCCCATCAATAAACCGTCTGAACAAGTTTCAAAAGTGCGATCTTTACTTTGGCGGGCACCTTTTTTCCATATAGAAGATTTAAAGCGCAAGCCAGAGTCCAAAGGGCTTTCCAGGTTAAATAACAACTATAACAAGAACAGAGCTATTCCGATAAATTCTCATCAAATATTCAAGAGGTTGGCTCGCACTAAATAGAGGCAGACAAAGCCGAACGTTCCCTTTTAATTAATAGCAATATACTGGATGAAACCAATATTTAATGTTTAACTACCATGATTTAAAGCTTTATTTCCTCGAGTATCTCTCGCAAAACAACATGAAAGAAAAACATTCAATAAAACGTTTGATTGGACAGGTGAATCTTTGCGGTGTTTAATTTGAGATTATGCTCGCTGACATTTAAACTTAAATCCGGCGCATATCCCCGCGGGCTCAGGATGTGCGTGACGAGTCCATCACAGAAGGCTTTTGTCCATTTCAACCATTTTCTCAGGTCAACGACGGCCCCTCAAGAGCTTAACTATTTCCCACTTTATTAGTCATAAAACTGCACTGATTGTATTACTCATATCAGGCCAGAGTACTTAAAGGTAAAGGATCGCTGTTGATTTCCCTCGAGGCAGCAAAAGCAACTTTATTTAATCTCATTCTTTTTGTCCCTCAAAAGCCTCGAAGTGAAGGTCCGTCACTGGACATGACACTGAGTCTACGGCATCATGTCACGTGACCCCACCGCAGCTGATTTGCGATGATGTTCCGACAAGACGAAGGCCCTCATCAAAGATTTAGCGGGAGCACTTTGGATGTTTCAGCGTCACCGCTGAGGATTTGTCAGCCGGTCCGATTGCTTTTTATTACCTCAGTGGACACATTTAATAGCGGCGTCACATTCAATTCATTTCTAAAGCAGCGAAGGAGCCCAGAGTTGGACCATAAAAGGCTAAATTACAATGTACATCAAACTCCCCGCCAGCAAAGCCGCTACTTTAATTCCTCGGCCGTTCCGTCGATGTCTAATGTATTTTTAAGTAGCGTTGGCAACTTCCTCCTGAGTTTGTTCGCAGGTTGCGGCTGAGCTGCTGTCTCGAAAATAAATGTAATAATTCGCGTCTCACCACATTTTGATGCGTCTGCGCCGCCAAATGTGTTGCCGTTAATTGCCTGGAAGTAAACCTGCCGTAATTTCACCGAGGGTTTTATCTTACAGTCAGTCAACAACGAGAGCGTGGACATTCGTGGCCCGGCTCCGATGGTGCTTCAGTTCATTAGATTGATTGGGCTTATTTTTTCCCCCTCTTGAAATCACTTTGTTTCTCCTTATTATCAAAGCGAAACCATACTTATTTGCATCATCATCATTTCCAATTTGTGTTTTTCTGCCGAACATATCATCAGCCAATTACCAAACTTTTTCGGCGAGTGTCAGTTACTTGGTGGTTTTCGCTATTGGCGACAGGGCTCAGTTCCAATCCCCCTCGAATAGCGATGTTACACTCGATGCTGAAGTGATTATTTTTTTATATTCTTTGTACTTTTACAAGTCTCACTGCTGCAACCTGGGCTTCTCGCACTCGCCTCGGTGATGGATGAAGGCGTGTCTTCCAATGTGCCTTACAAGCCAAAGGAAGACTAGCGCAGCACTTAGCACTTTGGCGCGACTTTAATTTGACAGCCGTGGTCATAAATGTGCAGATGTCGAACGTGAACGTGGTTCTTTCCTGAAGTTGTGGGTTATTTCTTATTTCTTTTGAAATAATTATTGCCGGTTGTCATAAATGGCTGACGACAGGAGCAATGTCATTCATTATAGGACGTATTGTGTGCAGTTTTTGTTCTTTTAACTCTGTGGTTTCTTTGTAGTCATTGTATCCATTTCCATATTGCAAGGTGATGGTTAGAACAATAACCGGCAGTGGACTGTCGCATTCCAGGAATTGTATGACACATCGACATTGTTTGCGTGCATCTGCCTTTGTGTGAGCAAATGTGATTTTTCTTTTTTAACGCTGTGGCTCATTTCAAGTTACTTTTTAAAATTTCTATTGTGTACTGTGCAAGCTATGTTGAATAATTGGCAGGGAGCCGTCAGGTTCCAGTAATTGTATGGCACGTACCAATGTGTGCTGTGGACTTTTTTGACTATGGATTAATTCGGCAAGTCTATTTATTTCAAGTGAAAGTGTGGTATGCTTTCCACTCGTGGTCCGTGAAAGAATCTTTGCAAGTACAAGTACCGTTCGGTTGTATTTAACTTCAACACATTTGCATTTCGTCTTTAAGAACTCTTTATTGAAGTAGAATGTTTATTCAACTTTTGTCGGCAGTATATTCTAACTGAATCATTTTAGTTTTGCTATATCTTAGCACAGTGTTAGTGTTCAAACTGTGCATAATTTTACAATTCCTTACAATAATACTAAATATACTTTTTAGGAATGTCTAATATTTGATGAACACTACCTAACTAGGTCATGTGTTTTAAAGTTAGGGATGATGTTGGTACTTGGTATTTTTTTAAGCGTTGGAAGCACCGCCTCAAACAATCCAAACAGCTGACGGATCGCCTCGTGTGAGCACTCCCGAAGAAAAACCGCCACCATGACAGCTCAATGACTGAGCGATCTCGACCCGGCATCAACAAGCCGCTTTGGTATTTATCGGAAATAAAGGGTCAACTGAAGTCATCAGGGCGAAATGTCACAGGGCGCGCTAACCTTTTCCCACACGCTGGCCTTTGAGTGGCAAGATGGAGAGTGATCCCGAGGAGGCGGAGTCACGTCTAATGAGGTCTGACGCCGTCTTTGTGACGCAAATTAACTTCGGGTTAGTGTTGAGCTACCTTGGATGGACCAACGAACAACACAGACATCAGCACAAAAAGCTACCTAACCTTGGAAGTGAACTACTCCAGCCTTTCAAATGTTTTTTTACTTCAAACCATAAAAAGAAAATTACAGTGGAGCTGTCCCTACGGCGGTGACGTAAACTGAATTTGTACGTAAATGGGAACTCGCATCTAATCATTAATTTACGCTAACGCGGTAATGAACTCACAATTACAGGTAAATATTGAATATTGAGAGCTGCTCCTAATAATTTGGTTGAGGTTCGTTTCCATCAAGCAGTACGGTTCTAATGGGTTCAGTATGGTCAAAGATAATGATACAATACATTACGATATTTTCCCAAGCCCCTGCAACAGCATAATTCTGGTTTAGTGAAGGAACAAGCCATCATTTTGTTCCCAGATCTAATTTGTCACTTTTCTGTTTGTGTTTGCAGTCCCGCCGCCATCTTTCCTCTGGTAAACGAGTTGCAGCAGGGAGCTTGGTGCGTTGATGTTAAATCCACGTGAGGATTTGCCCCTGCGTGATTGGAGGGGAGTGCAATGATTAGGTTGGGAATAGTCCAAGTCAGATGCCGCGTTGCATACGCAAAGCCTGCTCATGTCCAGTTTGCCTCTGTGCTGCCGATGAAGCCATTTGGTGGCATTTTTGTTTTCGTGACTTTAACACTGTGACAGCGCCCATGCATTATCGCCGCTCTTACATTTACATAGACGCCAAGAAATCTTCGCCCTGTCGCTTCTGCGGAAGATAAAATAGCATAAGACTTTATTAATCCCTGAAGGGAAAGTAGTCAGCGGTGGTGTGCGCATATTTGTTTGGAGGTGTCCTTAAAGAACCCGTCGCCGCTGAGGACATTTTCACAGTGTTTGCATTTAAGGAACTTGCCGTCTCCTCCTTTTAGTGCCTTGTAGAGTCCAAGGTAAATTGAGCATCACTTCAAATCGAACCTGCCTTCTTTATTTGACACTGATATTCTCTTCCTACGATTGTGCCGCCTCTTTCTTTTCAAATCGCTCGGCTGAAAGTCCCCGTCGGGACAGCGGCAAAGGAACAAGAACAGGAAGTAGCTACCGACCAAAGTAAAACCCATAAGACTGTAAAAGGTGGCTTGATAGAGGGCAAAAAGTACTTAGATATTCTCCTTCTCTGAACTTTGTTGTCCTTTCCGAATAAATTTTACAAAAGAGATCCAAAACCACACATTTAGAATTAATCCATTGATTTTGCCTGAAATTAGGTCAATTGGGGTGCTTTTTTTTTTTATCTTTATTGAATATAATAAAACATCATATACAATAACGCTTCCATCTTCAAATGTTCTTTGAACTTTGGGGCGTATTTTTTGTCAAAATGATGGTCGTATCCTGGTGTTCAAATGTCAAATGTCAAAAATATTCTTCTTCACTCAACACTCATCCTCAGAATAACTCACAAAACGCCAAATAATTTTAAAAACAAAAAAAAACACGAAAAAAAAAAACATTCGGCACGGTGAACGACTGGTTAGCACATCTGCGTCACAGTTCTGGGGACCGGGGTTCAAATCCCAGCCCCGCCTGTGTGGAGTTTGCATGTTCTCCCCGGTGCCTGCGTGGGTTTTCTCCAGGCACTCCGGTTTCCTCCCACATGCCAAAAACATGCGTGGTGGGTTGATTGAAGACTCTGAATTTCCCGTAGGTGTGAATGTGAGTGTGACCGGTTGTTTGTTTATGTGTGCCCTGCGATTGGCTGGCGACCGGTTCAGGGTGTACCCCGCCTCTCGCCCGAAGATAGTTGGGATAGGCTCCAGCACACCTGTGACCCGCGTGAGGAGAAGCGGTGGAGAGAACGGATGGATGAAAACAAAAACAAATACTTGCAGAATCCTTTCATGCTGGATGAAATGAGATCATCTGAGGTGCATTTTTTTTTTTTTTTTGTCATCGCTGTTGAAAATAAAACATCACAAAATGCAGTTTCTATTACAACAGTTCTATTTCCCAACCAAAAATGATGGCCGTATCCTCCAAATTGTCCACTTTTTGGAGGCGTTTATACTTCAAGGTCCGAGGGCATCTGTTTCTCGGCTTGAGGGTATCCTTGAGCACGTTAAATTGGGTTCATACTTTATGTGAACGCCGCAGTGAGAGAGTCAGCAAAACGGGACTGTGGGGTTTCAGTGCTGTCAGGTGTGCAAGTTCTTTGGGCCAATATTGACATCCACTTTCAGCCAGTAACAATCAGCAGGAGGCTGTAGCCCAAGGGTAAAGACACGATCGATTAATTTGCTCATCACCCGGCCCTCTACTGTAATCCCCTGCGAGCAAATCGATGGCTCCTTTAAAATGTTTATAATTGGCAATATCAATAGATTCAACCATAAATATAGCACAAACTGCGAACCCTAAACAGTTTCATTTTATTTCCAAAATTGCCTTTAAAAATGAATGGCTAACATATTTGAATAAAAAATTAAAAAAATGCCATGTATATATCACATGGGGCGAAGACTGTCTGTAACTTCCGCTATCAACCCAAGCTAAACCTAAGTCCTCCCAGCATTGAGAGCTGTTTTTTTTTTTTTTGTGTCGCTTTATTTGACTTCCTTAACAATTACTGAAGGGATAGGGACTGAGCCCTGCTGGGAATTGCGAAAAAGCATGAATAGATGCCACAAGATGGTGGCAAAACACCTAAAATGGGGAAGACCATGAAGCATCAACACCATTCTAGAATGTGCACCATCATGAAACCATGACTTCGTCAACGATTGTAGTCAGTAGTTCAATTATGCAACACCTACAAAACACCACTTGAGACTAATTAATGGTTTTCGTTAGCAAACTAGCCTAAGTAATGCTAACGCAAACTGACGTGACATTACACATGGACAAACAAATATATGTACTAGTATTTTATTTCAAATGGTATTAAGTCATTAAACTCAACTTTTGGTATTTACACACACAATAAATATGAACTATTAGTAGCTGCCACCAAAATAGGACATCTCAAATGCAGACGAAAAAACGCCATCAATGAATGAAAACAAACAACACCACCGAAATTCCACCAGTTGTTGCCAAAGTTATAATTTAATCATTTGGCCTGAGCACAAAAAACAGTGAATTACTAAGACGTTCAGCGAAAAACAGGAGAACTTCCCCCAAAAAATGTGCGACTAGGCACGTGTCAGAGAGTTTTTCAGCGAATAACTAGGGATAGGTCCCAAAGAAAAAAAATCAATCAATCAAATCAGTGAATTTGCGAATAGTTTAACGCAAATATGCATGGGACTACTTTACTGCTTTCAGTTGCGAGGTGAAGCACCCAAAACCCCCGCCCTCACCCATCGTGCCGCCCTCTCACAGTTTAAGTCATAAGTGTGGAAGTGATGGCCCAGAAAAGAACACTTTCAGAGCAGGTAATCAGAACCATTAATCATAGCGCCGCAGCTCGTCTTCCCATTGGCCGAGCATGAGAGTGGGTCAAGGCCGCAGATTGCGCCGTTGCCGCGCCGGGTGAATTTGCATTGCCCGCCACCCGCTCAAGGCCGTGAGGGGGCTGATTTGTAGCGGCCGTCCTGCGAAATCAACTGAGTTGTACTTCTGCAAGGTAAAGGATGAAAGGACTCGAGGCTGTCTAACCCACTTAAAGTGGAAGCCCCGCTCGTAGCGGCGTCCAAATGACGTTATTAATGACGTTATTATTTCACGTCCAAGGTAGTTTATCAGTGTTTTGCTACTTGAAAGAGTTCAGTTGGGTACCAAGTGTCAAAATGGGAGAGTAATGATTTAATTTTGTTCAAGAACACACGTTAAAAAAATAAATTAAAAAAAGCAAAAAATACCTCAAAAAAGTCATCAGTCCAATGAAGAAAACATTTGACTCAGATATTTTTTATATTTAAAGTTTCAAGTTATGTTCAATAACAATCAGTATCATGATTCTTTCATACTGTATATTTAAATATAATTTTACATAATAGCATGGTTATACATTATGCTTATAATACTATATATTTACACATGCATAAACAGTATATTTTATTTTTATTATGCCATATGTTGGTATATATTATTATGCTGAGATCAATCCAAGTCACCGCACTTTGAATCTTGGTTGATTCCTTTCAGTCGCACGATCGGTCAGCCACTTGACTTCGGACACTGAGCATTAGTCAAAGAGCAGCAAAACAAAAAAAACAGTCACCTCGAGCAATTTTTGGATGACTCGTATTTGGCGGCGTTCCGAAGCTCATGTTTACACCTTTTTTGGCACAGGCTAATACATGGAACACCGTGAGGCCATTAGCCTAATCGCTGCTGCGTGACACTGCACTGCAAATGTCCCTGCCCCTCGTTTTTCTTGTGTACAAGACTGATAGCTGACTAAAAAGTGCTGTGTCGCCACTGCTGGCAATAGTGCTGACAAACTCTCCTGATGCCGGATAATGCAATTTCTCACGCTGGCCAAAGAAGTTGAGGCTGCAGAGCAAACGCCAATTACAAGGGGGAGCGTTTGGGTCACCGCAGCCGAATTTGAAATGGCAGTAGTCCATGTCAAAGAAATCTGCCCGCTGTCATCTACTTATATGTCTGACAAGGTGGAAAAACATGCCAACATATTCTTGTTTAGTCTGAAAATGTGCTTTTTGGAGTCCAACACAACCCTTTCTCCATCCATCCATGTGTTTTCTTTACCGCTTATCCTCACTGGGGTCGCAGGCTGCTGGAGCCTATCCCAGCTATCTTCGAGCGGGAGGCGTGGTACACCCTGAACCGGTCTCCAACCAATCGCAGGGCACATACAGACAAACAAACAACCACTCACACTCACATTCACACCTATGGCTAATTTAGAGTCTTCATTTAACCTACAACGCATGTTTTTGGGATACGGGAGGAAATCGCAGTGCCCGGAGAAAACCCACGCAGGCACGGGGAGAACATGCAAACTCCACACAGGCGGGACTGGGATTTGAACCCCGGTCCTCACAACTGTGAGGCGGATGTGCTAACCAGTCGCCCACCGTGCCGCCACCCTTTCTCATAAACCTTAAAAAAAATATAATAATAATTTGGCCCGCTTGTGTCAATATTTCATCAATCACATTAATTTGAAAATATTGAACAACAAATGTATGTCATAAAAAGCAGAAAATAACAAGGCCAGCAGAGGATTTATACTAGATGTCAAAATTTTGTCAGTAGTAATTCCAATGCAGTTTTCCTGGTGGGATGTCATAAATTCACCAAGTTTTCTGTAATGTGCCATATGACTGTGCCGTTAGTCATTATGTCAGCACCAGGTGTCACATTCTTGGCTGCTTTCTCGTGATAGCAACGTAGGGGATTATTCACAGGCCTAGCACATTTTTATCATCTGTGACTTGTTGTTTCTCATGGAGCTGTAAGCACCTCTGCTCTCATTCGGATCGGAGTAAACCCACGCCGGTTCATATATTTGACCGTTTTCAGATGGAATGACGAGCCGAGGGAGCTCCGGGTTAAGCCACTGTGACTCTTGAGGGACGAAAATCGTATTAGAAGACTGCACTGAGCTCGTCATCCATTCAAGCCTTTGTTTTGGATCAAATCCCAAGAAAGCTTTACCGCTTAATGGCAAACAAATAGCAGAAAAGAGCCACAAAAGCAGAGGTGGAAAACCAAAGACAAGGTAGAAAATTACCCACAATACCTTTGGCGAGGCATATCTTTGCGGTATCTTATCACCTCCCAAGCAGACAAACAGATTAGTATGGACTGGTTGAAGTGGGAAAAAGATAGCAGATGTTTGTATTTACCCAGCGGAGCCATTTATCACGATAAACACAGTCCAGGAGACACGCCACGCAGGACGAATCGAAGGCGATCAATGAAAAAGGGCCAAACAGGCCGAAGCCTGCAAATATCAAAGGTTGATTCGTCCCTGTGAAGAGCAAAGCCTGACACAATGGGAAGTCGGCGGAACTTTTGCAAACCTTTCCTTTATCTAAGTAAAATGACAATCACGGATAATGATAATCTACAAAGCTAAATGAGTCACTCGTGAAGAAAAAAATGGCGCCAAAGTGAAGCCAAACTCAATTGATTCCATTATGTGCAACATGCTTTTTTGTACCTTTAAACATGGCTGCTACGCTAAAATCCGCTGTGTTCCCACTGAGGGGTTTACAATCTTTGGAGACCAACGACTTGCTAAAAAAAAATGTCTGCACTAACCTTTGCCTAAATGAAGCTCTGCAACTTACTTCAACACAGTTCATTCGCACCAAGATGGTGGCAAAGCAATGCATTCCTTTGGCCTAAGCACAAAAATATCGAATAACGCCTAATAGCTTCAAAAACGAAAATCTGCAAATGTGAATTTGCAAATGCCGAACCACAAATATACTTGGGTTCATTGTACTCATATTAAAAAAAAAATACATATATCCTCAACAACCTTAGTTGGGCACCTAGCAGTTAGCAACTGATCAACTTCCACTGGCTATAGTGATGACGACCTTTCTCTGCATCATCTTGAGGAGTTTATCACCCTGATTTCTCTAACTCTACGTGAATATTTCATCACGCTGCTGTTTGGTGCTATCAGATGGTTGCCAACGTTGACTATGGTTGCATTTGCATTTCTGTTACTCTCATAGCTTCGGAATAAAAGGAGACATTAGAGCGCACGGCACCGCCAGCATTACTGTATGCCCACGTCGGGGAGCAGCTGCGTAATCGTTGCTGCGGGCGGTTTTAATCGACAGCAATATTGGACCAGCCACAAGGATGTCTCAAAAGCGCAGAAGAGAACCAGCTATTGCAAAAGGACTGAGATAATCTCCTGTACCTTTGCCGCGGATTAATCGCGGGCCTGAAATAACGACGAATAGTTTCGGCCACGGACTTCAAAGATACTTTGTTTTATTCGCCTTTACTTTGTCCTACTTTGGTTTTGTTCAGCTATGCAGTCGTGATGGCCGTTGGCTCGGTTTCAGAACAGAAACTGGGTTGCGGGCGACCTGTGCCAGCCGAGCTTGTGTAAATCTGTAGAAGCCTGCCGGTCCATTTGACAAATGCGATGACACCACAGAAGCTTGAGGGTTGACAGTGACTAAAAACATGGACGACGACACGTAGAGAGAGCCAAAAGTGTCCCTTTTTGACTTTGAAGAGGCCAAATTGTACCTACCTGTAGATCTTCTCGTGTAGAGACAAGTATTGACATTCTCGCTGCAGTCTCTGTGTTTTTTAGCCCGATTGGCCACTTTTAATCAAAGACCCGATAGTCAGATGTCTCGAAAGTCATTTACCACAATACATTTGAAACGTTTTCCCTTGCGGAGCTATTGTAGCACCAGGAGGATGTTTGTATTTCATGATGTTTTAGCCTTTAGTCATATTTAATGTGAACACTTTTTTTCTTTTTTTCAAGCCAATTGGAATTATCTGTGAATAGTCTGGTGAATGTGGTTTTAACGTCACAATATATTTAAAATTTGTATTTATTTTTTTAGATGTGACTTTTATAGGTTGCTCAGGTGGAAATAAACATCCATCCATCCATCCATCCATCCATTTCCTGAGCCGCTTCTCCTCACTAGGGTCGCGGGCGTGCTGGAGCCCATCCCAGCTATCATCGGGCAGGATGCGGGGTACACCCTGAACTGGTCGCCAGCCAATTGTAGGGCACATACAAACAAGCAACCATTCGCACTCACATGCACACCTACGGGCAATTTAGAGTTGTCATTTAACCTACCATGCACGTGTTTGAGATGTGGGAGGAAACCGGAGTGCCCGGAGAAATGGAAATAAACAATTAAATCATAATTATAGCATAGATTTGTATACGCTTTTCAAGAGACCCAAGGATGCTTGACAAGAATGTCAAACTAAAGATAAAAAGTGGATCTATTTACAGTAGGCCTGTCCCAAGTAGGAGTATAATAATAATGTTACTCGACTATTAGACAGGGCTTTGATGGTATCTAAGGGCGTTTCAGAAACAGCATAAAAAGAGCAAATTTGCAAGTTTTTTAGCAAATCGCAAAGGATAGCTTTCAACACCAAGTTGTTCTTCCAGCGCTTTTCCCTGGAAGACATTCCAGCTGTGTTTGGCTTTAGAAACGGGTGACAATCTCGCCTCACGGATGTCGGCCGCCTCGCTTGAAATAGAAGCTTGTTGGTCTAACCTGCTTCCGTAGCCTCATTCACACTCACACGGCGCAGACAGGTCAACAAGAACACCTGAACTATATCAAATCCATTCAGTTTCCCTCAGACGGCGGCTCACCTAGCAATCTGGCTGCATATGGTTTGGGATACATATGAAGGTATTAGACTATGCATGCTAGAGAGGACATGTATCATATTAAAACATCCCAGTGACCCAACAAATTTATTAGACACGTAAACAAACAGACGTGAGAGTGATTGAGCTTCAATCTCTCGTGGTTAGCCTCACCAGCTGAGGGGGAGGAGCCCCCCGAAAGACATTAACAAACTTTACCCCGTGACACAAATAAGGGTATGTTTCCTTAACATGCCTGTTAATAGGCTGCCATGGCAACATCATTTCCCACTCCAATCCCTCCCTCAAAAAATAAAGCAGCCGATTGCAAGAAAAAGGAAAGTAAATGATGCAGCAAGTGAGAAAGCAAATCGTCCATTTCACAGCTTACAAAGTCTGGCAGCAAGTGGCACTCGAGCGACGCTTTCGTCTTACCTGTGCAGCTGCGCGCAGACTTACAGACGGCCGCTTCACAGACCGCTGATGGGCAGCTGCTAGGACGCTACGCTGGAGTGCGCATGGCAGCCGGTAGGAAACGGTAAGGAGGAAGGCGCTGGCTGGCGGGGATGTGGTGGCGGATGGGACGCCTGGGGTGGTGGGCGGCAAATGCTGAATTATAGATGGTGAGAGAGAGAGAGACCTCTTTGCTGATTTCGCTCACCACAGTGTGAATTATCTTCTGCACGGATCAAACGGCAGCGTCCACGGACGGGCTGCAGATTCCTGTGGAAACGAAGCATGGAACAGGCTGGACCGTATAGGAGGAATCACGTTACCAGCCCACATGTGCACAGCCAATCTAATCAAGTCCGCAGTGCGCTATAGGACCCCCTTTGGACTCCCTGTCACATCTGTTGCTCGCTCCTGGGAGCGCTTTATTGGGCTTTTAGTGGCCGGACAAATTATTCCACGCTTGTCACAGGTGTTTATGGGCTCCCAGAGAACCTAATGGACGAGATGTAAACATGATATGGAGCCGGCGAGGCGAATTTGTGCCTCGTAAAATGCCGAAACCGCACCTGTTGCCTGCCCAGCGCGGCCCAAAACGTAGCAGCAGTACCTTTTTAAATGTGGCTACTTGATGCTATGCTAACACTAGCTGAGTTCTACAACATTTGGAGGGCCACTAATTACCTTAAGAACCCCCCCCCCCCCCAAAAAAAAACACCTGTTGCAGTTGGTAACTCGTTGTTATGCTAAGACTAGCTAACTAACTGACGGGCTCTAACTTTTGCAGGCCGCCGACTCGCCTTGAAAGGTCCAAATGTAGCAGTGCTATCTTTAAAACTGGCTACCCGCTGCCATACTAACACAAGCTGTGGCTCTCCAACCTTTAGAGGCCCACTGCTCGCCTCAGAAACGCGGTTAACCTGCCCATCACAACCCAAAATGTAACAGCAATACCTTTCATAATTGGCTACTCGCTGCTACACTAACGCCAGCTGTGTCCCAACTGAGGGGCTACAACGTTTGGAGGCCCGCTACTCGCCAAACAAAACACCTGTTCGGTTTCCAAATGGTCCAAATGTAGACTTGATATCAATACCTGAAAACCTGGCTACATGTGGGCTCCAACTTTTAGAGGCCGATAACATTGCCAATATCCATTTATTCTTAGTGCCCCATGATTCTTCGCTAAAACACACCAGTTGCTTGCTCGTGCTATGCAAAGCTAACATAAGCCGTGTCCCAGTTGAGCTCACTCCAGCCTATTTAGTACGAGTGATGATAATAGTTATTTTCAATGCTGCCTTGGAGGATACATGGCTACAATCACAATTTGGTGTCTAACTATGCGAGTATAGCATGTAGCCACCTAGCATCCTGATCCTGAAGTGCTATCGTGGAAACATGAGTTGACCAGGAACTGAACTGAGGCCTTTGTGTCCCATATATAAAGGGTTGTCATGCCTCTGAAGGTGTCATCGGAGGGGAGGGGGGTCCTGTGCCTCCAAATTGGGTCACGGATAATCTAGGCAAGCTAGCTGCTACCCAGTACGCAGCTCCGATGGGAAATGATCCGCCCTTCAGCTGCAAAAGTCTGATAATAAGCCACTCGCCTCCCTGGCAGGAATTGATCCACGGCAGCTCTGTGCTGAGAATCCGTGCAAAATAACAGGGTACATCGGCCGGTGCGGTGTAACAGTGCAATGAAGCGTAGCTAAGAGTTTTCCTTTAACACAGGGGGATCAATACTTGAGGTTCTCAGAATGGTTCTCTACCAATTTAACGCTAAGAGAATGCTCAGTCAGTCTTTCTGCATCGGATATGGCAAGCAATCTTTGAAGATCTGCACTCAGGGTGCAGTTGGAGGCCAATTCTGTCCCCCCGCAGGTCTAATTAATCGACTCCGGGGTCGCTGTTTCCAGGGCCATCACAGTACAAGTGTGTTGTCGAGGTGGGGACGTTTTAACCATACAAAAGCAGAACCTTTGGTAGAAGTGACAAGATGACATTCTGTCTTATGAGATACAAGATTCATTTAAAAAAAAAAAAAAAACAGTTCTTGGGTGATTTAATAAAAGTTCTCTGATGCTATTCATCAAAATACACAAAGGATAAAGAATTCCATCTCACTTAAAATCCATTACGCTCACTCTGGTTGAAATCACTCGGCTATGGGGAGGCAGTTCTGTGTTACCATGACGACTGGGGGGGGAGTTAGGGCAAAAGCGAGGGCCACCACTGGCTAATTCAATTATATCCTTCAAGTTAAGCGAGCACAGTAAAGATTTGATAGCATTTTGCCTTGTAGTCACTTGAACGTGTCAGATATACGCCTAGCCTGACTGCCAAGTCATGGGTGGGGAAACTGGGTGTGCCGTGGCTATTATGTAAATGAGTTGACGAGCTTGCTTACAGTCACATTTTGGAAACTAGACAAGGTGCATGTAAATCCATGTCGGCCACTTAGGCAAAATAAATCAATCAATAAAGCGGAGCCCACAACAAGCACCACGAGGTTATACATAATACATAATCGAGGAGTGGTGCTTGAGCACTTTCCACTTTGGTAAACGCTTTTTCTCGTAAAATAAATAAATAAATAAAAACACCCCGTGATCTGGAGCGCCGTAGCGAAGAAGTCTTGTTCCGACACTTTCCTTTTAGATGGCGGCCAGCGTAAAACAGCTCCCGGATGCCTTGTGCTCGCAAAGAGGAGCGACGTTTTATCGCCGGCGCCCGCTGTGAGCCTCGTCTGTTTACCCAATGCTATCGCCATCCGAAACACATTTACGGGCTTGTCTTTTCGTTCACTCGCCACAACAACGCCATTACTTTCCGCTTGGTAAATGGCCTCCGAGAGCAGCTCCTTGAACACGGCGGCAAAGTGGGAATGCGTGTTAACTTCAGCCCGCTGTGGAAAACACGCAATACATTTGTTCTCCTCAAGATGACACGCGTTTGTTGTTCTTAAAAAGCGATGTCACCAACCGCGCAGTGAAGGTGCCTGTTGTTTTGTGCTTGTATTTTCGTTTTTTTTTTTGTTTTTGTTCATTTTGCAAAATGTCTTTTTTCTGACCACGGGTCCCCAAAAAAGTGAGTGCGGAGAAGAGGAGGTTGTAGAAAAACATGAGTGAAGCGCACATGCAGTTGAATCGGTGGAGCAGTGCGAGCTCATTGTCGTACTTCTACGATAGTTGCTTTATACTGAAGCAAAATGAGTCGAGAAAGGCAATAACACCAGTCGGTGTGCGGTGAAGACTGTGACTTCCACTAACAACCCAGTCTAAACTTAACTCCTCTGTGACATCCGTCTGGTATACTTCCTTGATGCCAATTATAGTACTACTCTCCTCTCTCGACAGGGTTTTGGTGGCAACATACGGCATCTTGGGTGTTTCAGAAAGAGCACAAAAACGTAAAGTGCATAAAAAACTGTCAATAAAAAAAAATGGTTAAAACTTCTTGCATGGACTTTTTGTGGTTCTTTGTATTGGATATTTTCCTAAATTCACAGTCAGAGGACGCGTGTGCACTCGGCACTAAATGTTGGAGACAGAAAAAGCATCTTCACCCTCTGAGAAGATCAGAGAATTCGCTTCAAATTAAACTGCGTGAAAGATGTGCGCTCTTTGCCCCAAACCCTGAACCCTGTCTTGAAACACTATTTGGAATTCTCCTGTTTTGGATCAACGCTGCAATAAGATACAAAAAGCTTCTTGAGTGTGCGCTTCATCAAGTATCCATCGGTGCTCCTGACCAAGCGTCCGTCTCCTTGCCGGGCCTCGGCGGTGATTGGGCGCAAGTTTCACCTGTGTTTTCGGTCTTGTTGCTTTTCCGCCTTGTTGAACCTCCCGCCCCCTGTCCCCCCGCCGGCCAGCACAACGCAAGCGTGCTGACATGGTTTTGCGCCACGACCTTTCTATTGAAATGTCACCTAACAAAACAAAAATTGCGGTCAGGGTGAAGATATTCCAATTCCGAAAAATGCCACATTTTGGAATTGGCGTCTTTATGAGGCCCATTCTGCAGGAATGTTTATTATTATTATTATTATTTTTCTTTATTTTTGAAGGTTTCAAATGTATATTTTAATGCATGATTTGGAAAAGTACGGTCAGGGTGAAGATTTTCCAATTTGTAGTTGGGACAAACAGACATTTTTGGGCCTTGTCTCTGTTGTAAGATTCGAGACTTGAATGATTGCTTTACAAGCAGAAGCTTTTGGACCTTTGTATCCCAACCATGTCGATTTGTACGTTTAATTTGGCCTGCTATTTTGGAAAATTAAGGTCAGAGTGAAAACATTTTCAACTCTGGTGTGTGGACTTTGGGGAATAAAATGCGATTTTCTTGGAACTCTATAGAAATGTCATTTTTCCTTACAGTTATGAGTCACTGCCACCTGCTGCTTTGACAGCCTACAAATGTTATGTATTTTTTTAAAGTACAAGTATCAGCGTACGTGCGCAGATTTGATTCATGCAGTACATTTTTTCCCCTTTTTCAATTGTGGTAATTGATCGCGGACCGCGTGAGCGCGTCACAGCACGACGGGAGGGCGGGATACTGACGAGCATCTTTCGTTTAAATACAACAACAACGCTTGCGGACTGTAAGCTGTTGCCATGGAAACAGTGTTAAAGGGTGGACGGCACCAGACAGCCAATTAGGATTCACGGCGGGAAAAACATCATAATGAATTTTGAGCCAAAGCTAAGGCTTTGAAAAGTGTTTAATTACTAACGCCAACAGCACACAAGTGTATATGTGTATGGAAATAATTATGTATCTTCAGGCACTCAAGATCAGCTCAAACGCAAACATGAAGAGCCCGGTTAATTGTCTTCAGAGTGATGATGCAATGTGCGCGAACAGCCTTTGGAGCAGAAAAAGTTTATTAACAACCCACATTTCATTACATACCTTTTTACAGCTACTGTAAAAAAAATCGGATTATTATTATTTTTTTTCTCTCCAAACAATGATTCTGCAGGCGAGGAGGAAGGCGCTGCTGGTTTTCTGGCACCTCTCAGTCATTAATTTCGAAGATAAACACGGTGTCGCGTTACTCTTATGCGGCTGCTCAAGGTCACTCAGCAATCATCGCCGGCGTTTTGTCCGCTCGCTCGCTCTTGTGTGCGTCTGCAGGCCACCGACATTCGATTCTTACCCGCTATTTTCCTTTGTTTGTATTTCTATTTCCTGTTGAGTCAGTTTTTAGCTTGTAGCATGAACAGAGGTGGCGAAAGTACTCACACTATGTACTCAAGTAGTACACACTTGTAACAAACAAAAAATTAAAATGCAGATTCTGAAATATACTAGAGTACAAAAGTAAAACTTACATAACTGTCAATCATATACAGAACCTCTAATTTACTTGGAATTATACCCGTCTGTTTTAAAGCTAGCCGGCACGGTGGAAGACTGGTTAGCACATCTGCCTCACAGTTCTGAGGACCGGGGTTCAAATCCCGGCCCCGCCTGTGAGGAGTTTGCATGTTCTCCCCGTGGCTGTGTGGGTTTTCTCCGGGCACTGCGGTTTCCTCTCGCATCCCAAAAACACGCGCGGTAGGTTGATTGACGACTCTAAATTGCCCGTTTGTGTGAATGCGAATGGTTGTATGTTTCCATGTGCCCTGCGATTGGCTGGCGACCAGTTCGGGGTGTACCCCGCCTCCCGCCCGAAGAGTGCTGGGATCGGCTCCAGCGCACCCGCGACCCACGTGAGGAGAAGCGGTAAAGTAAATGGATGTTTTAAAGCTATTTATTTCTTTTTAGGCAGTAATTTAAAACCTTAACCCTGGTTTGAAATCCTAATTGGAAATGCCAACATCGGCTTTAGACCCATATTTGAAACCCTAAGAATTCCTTGAAACCATAATTTCAAACCATAACCTAGGCTTCAAACTACATTTTGGATTCCTAACCCAGGTTTGAAATCCCAATTGGAAACACTATTGACTTGAAATGCTAACCTGAAACCCTAACCCATGTGTGACACCCTAGCAATTGCTTGGAACCCTAATTTTCAATCCTAACGCAGGCTTGAAACCAACTAAAACTTAATTAAAACACATATAAACTTCATTAAAACACATATGACGGGGAATAAAATGTAGATCGTGGACAGTACTACTGTGCGTTACTGTATGTTTAAGAGTATAAAAAGTGTTTATAAGCGTATGGTAGAAATTAATAGGGGTGTGGAGAAGATTAATAAGAGTCTGGGGAGGTTCATGCATCTTTAAAATATGTATGAATAATCCCCCAAAAATGTGGTCGCTGCTTTGCGGATTTCACGACTGCGGGGGTGATCCGAAACCCAACCCCTGCGATAAACCAGGAATTACTGTACTTCTAATTACAGTACATATGTTTCTGCATTGGTTGGCAGGATTCATATGGTTCCAGTGTGCCAATATATAGACAGTTGTATATATCTTTATAGCAATTTCAAAGGAAATGATACCTCATTCGCTAGAAAAAAAAAATGGAGTGGTTTCCATTCACGCGTACATCAAGCGGAAGCAAATCATATATGAGACGAGAGCGGAACGTTCGGCCTGCTGTCGTCACGTCGCGATTGAGGCCGATCGGCGTCGCCTCTCGCTTTCCTCGCCGTCGATTGTGACCTTTGGCGACGGTGCAAATGCAAGCCGCCCCTCTCCGGTGATTGAGGTTTCCCCAACGCCTCCCCATTACTCGGGATGTGATTCTGTTATCCCCGGGAAGCAAGTCAGGCTCCATCCCGTCGTTATTGACCTACTTCAAGCCGTCATTGAAGTGTACAAACAATCTCGAAAACTCTTTCACAGGGATCTGCGCATGCGACACACACACACACACGAGCATCAGAGATTTGCAGTTGGAAGCGGGCGGAACTATTCTAGACGTCTGGTAGACCTCAGACAACATTTGGTGGAAATGCTCCTTCCATCGCCAAACAAGTCGACAATGACAATCCGGGCCTGAGATTGCTATCCCGAAATCGAGCGTAAACTACAAATATCTCGCCGTTTTTAAATCATTCCGGAAATGAGAATCTGCCCACTGAATCAAAATCACAAAACTATCACAAATGAGAGCTTAGCATAAACGTTTCAGTCATCATCCAAAGAAAGGCTACTACTACATTTTTGTGCATTGTGTTTGACAGTATATGACATAATTCATAACACATCTTCTGACATGTTGGGCATTAAATTAGGAGGTTTTGGAATAAGTTAGCTTTATTTTTCCAGCGCTTCAATACTCCTCTAGCATTGATTTTGTTGGCGATTTGTTTGCGACGGCTTCGTCTTGTCATTAAATGTTTTGTGTGTTTATAATATTCATACCAGCATATTATCCAATCAGACGTCGTTCGAATAGGCCTTGATTTGAACTCGTTTTCAGTGTTCGTCCGCGCATCTCGTGAGCTGATTGTGCATCAACACTATCGGCGAACGCCGTGGGTGTAAATCAGCGGCTGATTTGATGACTGCCGGATAAAAACAGAAATTTCGGATTGTCATGGAAAATGTGGAGAACAACATGAGGACACAAAAAAAAAGGGAAATGTGGAGAACTGAAAAACATTTGGGGAATGGTGTTCCTAAGATGTCCTGAATGTTTCAAAGTTGGAATCGTTGGAATCGGTGAAGAAATGTGGAAGGATGGTTGAAATTGTAAAATACCTGCATAGAAAATGTGAAAACAAGTTCTAAAGATGTCCAGAATGAATGAAATTTGGAATGGAAGTAATCTGTCCAGAAATGTGAAAAGAGGAGGTAAATATGATAAATGTCTCTTAATTTGTGAATTTGTTTTCATTGAATTCACGAAAAAGTGGGAATTGTTGGACTGTGAAAAATATTTCCCAAGGTGTATTGAATTTTGAAAATTGGTTTGAATCGGTCGAGAAATGTGGAAGGACAAATGAATGGCGGGATCATTAAAAACAAAATAATAATAAAAATTTTGGGTGCAGAATAGGATAAATTCACACAATTAAAAAGGATACAGCTTGCGATCATGCGTGAAATGGCGAGCAGTGAGTTTGTTTTTTCTTGACAGCAAATGTTGTTGTTTCGTGTTGTCCCGGCGGGCTCAAAGTGGACGATGAAAGCGCCTGGAGACGACGAGATGTGGGTTTTGAGGGGGCTGACATTTTTCCAGCGACAAATCCATACTCACCTTTTTTGGGCAGCTTCCTTCCTTTGAGCTCCGTGGACTTTCGCTTTCTTGGCGTCGGGGAGGCTCGACTTTTACGACACGACGAGGAGAAACTCCTGCTGTCTTAGTCGTATTACTGCCAGACTAATTCTTCTTTGACATTTAGTTTCCCTTTTATTCAAGCATATAATTCACCCCAGTCGCTGGTAGATTATTAAAACGACAAATTTAAAAGTTGACAAAGATGTCTTTAAGGTTAAAAAGCCAATTGATTGATAGATTTAAAATGTATATTCATTTTGTTTTAAACCCATATTTTTTGCGAGTTTCTTTTGCCATTTTAGTGCCTAACAACGTTAGGAGATCTTTTCATTTATTTTTTGCAAAGTTGTGGCTAAGGGATTTATATACAGTGTATTTATAATTTTTACTTGATTTCTTTGCATTTCAGACACACTTTTAGTATAATTTGTTACTAAAGCTAATCAAACAAAATTTAGTAAAATGTAGCTCAGGTATTTATAACGTACCCATTGTTTTAACTTATTTCTTCTTTAATTTCAGTAAATTGTAGCACATTTATCGACATATTTAACCACTTACTTTATTTGAACTTGTTTTTCTTTTATGTGTAAATTAACCATGTTTACTTCAGTTTAACTTTTGTTCTTTCTTTTTAGTATAGCTTAGCAAATGTATTTATAAATGGTACCTTAAAGTACTATTTGTTTAACTTATAGTTTCTAGTAAGGCTTTTACAAATGCATTCATAAATTATCCACTGTTTTTATTTTGAATCTTTTCTTCTTTTTAATTTGTTAATCAATATTAGTGTTGCGTTCACATTTTACAAATTTCTCTTAGATTTTGATTTTAGGACTTCAAAAAAATGGAAACATTGACTATATAATAACCACTTTTTTTTTATTTGTATGTTTAAAATAAATTTTAAAGGCATGTTATTGTTCAGAACATTTTATTGTCCACTCATCTCCTCTAGTGACAAAGCAATTCTGTCTCATGCGGCTTTCAATTTCCTTTTCAATGTGCAATCGTGAGCGGGTAATCAATTTAGCGGCGCGCAAACTAGATACTGTGCATAAATTGCACGTAATATTTTCATCAGCGCATTTTTCTTTTCTCCCCAACTCACTTGAACTCAAAGTGACCATGTGATTCTTACTAAATGTGCACCTGTCAGCGAGTTCAACTCGTCAGCTATGGTTCAGAATGAATACGTAACTTGCTCCAAAGGTTCATCCTGAAAGGAAAGTAAGACTTTGTTCCAGCTTTGATCTTGCCCTCACCAACAAATGAAGCAAGCAAGAATTATTGATGCTTTTCTTTAAAAATACTTTTCAAAATCAAGAGCCTTCTTGATACGGGACAGTTGGTCAACTTATATATTTAAAAAAATAATAATAATAATAAAAAATTTTGAGGAAGTGTCAGAAATGGTGCCCAATAGTTAATGGTTTTTAAAAAATTGGTGCACTGAAATAATCTTTCATGATTTTGTTTTTATTCACTTGGTTGTGGTTAGATAAGATTATTTCCCCCCCCCCCCCCCCCCCCCCCCCCCTCATTTTGACAAGTTTTTGTGGCCTCGTCTGTTTGTTTGGTTTTCATCTGCACCTGTTCTCGCTGCGTTAACCAATCAGCTCTCTCCAAGCACTTGTCTTGTCCAGGTGTGCCTCGTTGTCTCGTCAATTTGTTTGTATTTAGTTCCCTGGGTTTGTTGAGTCTGTGTCGGCTCATTGTTGTTTCTGGAAGCCCCGTTCCTCATATTGAGATTCATCCTGTCTTCCCCACGCTGATCTTTTTTCCCCATCGTCACAAAAGCCTGACATCGTCATATTCATGACATGCAAGCAGAATTGTTCTTACTTTGAATGAAAAGGAAATTTTGTTTTGAACATGACATTATCACATGTAGCCTGATCCAACTCAATGATTGGACCTTTGACTCATTGAAAATAATCTTTGAGGCCCTTTTAAGATTTGAGTACCACTGGACCAAACCTTTCAAGGTTGGCTAAAAACTGCACTCAGCAACAGGAAACTGTGACCTACTAATCTGACCTTTGGACTTCATTATTGTGGCCATCTTACATTTGATTTGAACCGAAACAACTTTGCATCTCGTGCCCAAGTAGGATAATTCACCATAAATTTAAAGCCGGCTTTAAAACAGCACTGGATGCAATAATCTGTGGAATGACTAAAGGTATATATTATTTAACTAATTGCATCAACATTGGGGTTAAATATGATTACTGGAGTAAGAAAACCCTGGGTTTTCTCGTGTTAATAAATGAAAGCAAAGACATAAATTGTTATCCTGAGCACAGGAACCCTTTTTGTTTGGACTTACTGAAGATGGTAGTGTTAATGATAGCCAGTTTAACTCGTGTGTTCTTTGTCTGGAAAAAAGATTTAAATGATATTGTACTGGGTCTGATCAAGATACTTGTATGTTGTAAATGATCTACTAAGCAGTGTAATTATAGAACAGTGACAGTTGCATATTTTCTACATAAAACATTTGAATGTTTATTACACATTTATTACATGTTTATTACCCATTTCAAGTGTATTTAGGAGTATAGGTGCCTCTTCATTGCAGGAAGATGCCGTAGCACCAGCGCCTCAAAAAGGGGAAAATTTGCAGGATGCTCCTCCCCGCTGGATCTTGACGGTATTCCTCACACTTTCTTTTACTTAAAATGCATGATGCTTTCAAGTCTGTGTTCATTTGCAGTATATTGTGAATATGCCGCCGGCAGGTGTTAATGATTCATGAGTGTAGCAGCATAAAAAATACAAACAATATCATCATCAGAAAGGCCTTCATTTCTTGAAATTGAACCAACTTTACCAAATATAGAATCAAATAAAATAGGATTATTTCTCATGTATGACACAAAAGCTTGAATACTAAACTAAACTTTGATTCTTATTAGCTTCACCCATCTGCCAAGGTAAGGTTCCAAACGAGTCAGGTTCTTGTGCATTGGATTACCGCTTGTCTATATTACCGCTTGTCGATATTCAAGCATTAATGACATGGTCCACTAAAGCGTGAATGAATACAACACTGATAGTTGCACACTTGAGACAATTTGTCCAGTGTAACTAAAAAAACTAGTATCTCAAATCATCTTTCACCATTGTAATGAATGGAAATGGCATTCATCCGTTTCATGTTATGATAAAAAAAAAAAAAAAACAGAGACAAATTTCTTGTGTTTTTTGGACATAATTGGCAAATAAAGATGGTTCTGAAAAACAAATATTTATGTAATGTGATTTTAGACATGATGTTTTTTAAAATAAAGTCTTTGATATAGTGCGTTCAAAAAAAAAAAAAAAGTTGCAGTTGAGTTGTTTTCTGCAGAGGATAAAGAATATATGCCTATGATGTGTTGCTCCACTATTTGTGTTGCATCAAGGTTTATAACACCGCCACAAAGATGCTACTCGTTAGCCCGTCTACAGTGTTTCCTATTATGTGTTTTTTGGACATACTTGGCAAATAAAGATGATTCTGATGTGTTAAAATGTCATGTCTGTGTTCATTTATGATGTATATGTATTTATTTATGTTGCGAATATGCTGCTGGCAGAGTAAATCATTCAAGGGTGTCGTCTATAAAAGCAGACGATATTATTATCATCGTCATCAGAAAAGTGTTAGTGGGATATTTTTTTGTTTTGTCTTTTGGCCTCACAATCAGACTCCATTTGGGAAATCATTTTCTTGGCTGAACGACAAAGGCCTCTCATATTTCAGGTTTTTCTCATTGAAATTTCACCTAAGTAGCTGAGAATGCGCTTTTATTGCTTTGTTTTTAATGTGCGCCTCGGCATCTCGCCTTTTCCCCTGACCGCTTGTTTTCCAGGCTGGAAAACAATACGAACAGACGTTTGTTTTGCGACTTCTTCCCGTCGGGGGTTACGTTTGCTTTCAGTCCAATCCAAAATAACGGCACGAAGAGCACATTTGGAGGCTGGAATCGATGTTTTTGTATAGCAGCCATCTTTCACTCCCATTTGGATTTGGAGCGGCGTTCCGAGCCGCCATCTGCGTTTGCGAGTGCGACGTCCAAATGTTGATGCGATATCGCGGCTAATGCAGAGCAGACAGTTGGATTATGGTTTCGCATTGACAGTTTTTCCGCGTTTTAGTGAGTCAGAAGAGCAGCATCCCGCTCCCACTTGGCCGCCGGCTAAACGTGAGTGACAGCCAAAGCAAACGGCTCGTCGTCTCCATCTCGGCTTTCTTTTCCAACTGAATGCTGCGCTGACGGTGAAATGGCCAGGTAGTGTTTTCTCACGTCTGGGCTGATTTCTCCATGCGAGGGGAGGAGAAAGTGGCGCGCTGCAGAGAAGCACAGAAAAATGATGGATGGCTTCACCCTCTGGAGTGGGCGCAGGAATTAATAAAGAGGAAAGCAAGCTGAGATATCAGCAAAGCGCTGTGTTTAGAACATAACATTATTTTCTTTTCCATTTCAAACTATTTGTGATGGAAAACGTCAGAGCCTTTGTAGGGTTTTTATTTACAGCCAGAGCATAGTGACAGCCCTCTTGAAATTCATTTATTCATCAATATGATACTGAAACCAAATAAAACATGATTTTGAGGACTCTCCATTGCACAAAAGCATATCTTGGTGAAAATGGAACTTTGGCGCTAGGGATGCAGCAATACAGATACAGTCGAGTATCAATGCCCATTTGTACTTTTTCGGTAGAGAGACTTCATAAAATGTTCCAACACAATGTTGCCTTGAGATGATCTCAAATCAACGTTCCCCATTGAAATGAATGGAAATGCCATTCATCTGTTCTGCCCTCCAAATAAACCCAACAAAATTTTTTTTTTAAATAAGAAAAATAGCTCTGTATAATATTTTAGTTTTTAAAAACAAATCGTAATATCATAATAAAATATGATGCGCACATCCTTGAATTGTTTTTAAATATTTTATTTTTATTTTTTGGGGGAACCAACTCTGAAAATGCTAATTGTCAGTATATCCCGCATATTCAAGAATTTTATGGGTTAAAAAAAAATATGTCAACTTTTTTTTCAAAGCAATTATGATGGGCGTCAATTAGCTGCGGATTTTCGCTATTGGGGATCGTTTGTGTCATGCAGACACAAACGAAGAAGAGTTTCGCAACTACTGTGACTCGGTAAGCTACAGTAAAATTAGTCGTTCTTCGCAGAGGATAAAGAATATATACCTGTGAGGATTGTTATATTGTACGTCTACATATCTGTCTTTTAAATAAAGTATGTGGAATACTCTGTTTTATGTTTAAGACTCTGCAGAAATAACAAAACTAAACATTTATTTATTTACTCATTTATTCAGCCAGCTCAGTCAAATTCGGCCCCCAAAGCCAGTTTCAGTTAGCAACTTTTTGAACTTGTATTATCCATCCATCCATTTTCTGAGCCGCTTCTCCTCACGAGGGTCGCGGGCGTGCTGGAGCCTATCCCAGCTGTCATCGGGCAGGAGGCGGGGTACACCCTGAACTGGTTGCCAGCCAATCGCAGGGCACATACAAACAAACAACCATTTGCACTCACATTCACACCTACGGGCAATTTAGAGTCTCCAATTCATGCATGTTTTTGGGATGTGGGAGGAAACCGGAGTGCCCGGAGAAAACCCACGCAGGCACGGGGAGAACATGCAAACTCCACACAGGCGGGGCCGGCGATTGAACCCGGGTCCTCAGAACTGTGAGGCTGACGCTCTAACCAGTCGTCCACCGTGCCGCCACTTGTTTTATTATTATGATTATTATTATTGTATTTAGTTGTTCACACTTGGCTTTGCACCTGTCTGTTTTATTAATTTGGCATTCTGTGCTTGCCTTTAATAATGGGGGTGGGGGGGCTCCAGCGATCCTAACTAGGATGAGCGGTGTTGAAAATGGATGGATGGTCACTTTTCTACAAAAATGTTTTATTATGATATTCCGGCATTAAAAAGTCAGTGAATTAGGCATGAGAAATTTCCAGATGTTGCGTTTATTCAGTGAATGAAAAATTCCACTGGGATGACATCCTGATCCGGTTTTTGCAGCTTTTCCTGTCCGTCGTTGAAGATGAGGCCTGCGAGGGTGAGACCGCGCGCTACATTTATTCATCAGCGCCCCTCGCGCGATCTGCTCCGGCGAGATAGTCGAAATGTGTTTATCTTATTGGATGTTCCGGGTTTTGCTGTACGAGCTTTCCCCACTGCATCTTGATAAACAGACAGTGTTGGAGGCCAGAGTTCATTCTACTCACAGTGGATCTCCTTCTCAATAACCTTCGCCTCGCGCTTAACAAGCGACGCCGCAGGAGCCGCGCTTGCATGGCTTTCCGTGTTTACCTGTTAAACTGCCGAGTCGGCGCTCTTAGAAGTCTCCCTTGGATCTTTTATTGCGCTGTGTTGCCGAGCACCTTTCCAATCAAATCACTTTAGTGATGGAGCACATTTGCATAACGGCAACAGACACCGGTTTCATTCCCAGTGTTACGCACGCTAGCTCGAGGATGCTATGGTGTAGCTCTGTATTGGTGCTTGTTTACGCATATTTGGGTCTCTGGATTACCTGCTCACGAAATCTCAGGACACACAGATGAACAATTGGGCCAAATTTTGGCCAATAGTAACGCAAAGCTGGACCCTGCAGTTGAGGGGGGGTGGGCTAAGGGGTGGAGACACTCACAAAACTGACTGATTTCAATATGTCTGTTGGGAGAGGATGTAATGTATGCTGTAATTTTGCATTCTATGGACTGTTGGGCTATTTTAAGCCACAAGATATTTATTGGTGGAAAATGTTTCCTTTATGGTCAAAATGAAAATTTTACTGTGACGTATTTTGGAATTTTCCGATGTAAACTGTCTCATTAACTTGAAAAATACTTTTCAGTGGGGAAAAAAATGCTCTACAGTGATGACTTTGCCTTCCGCTAGCTTAATGCTAAAGTCAAGCTAACGAATAGCATCGATATTTCCGGCGTTATCTCTTTTACCAACGGATATTTGGACACAAAAAGTGTACATGGACAAAATAATACACACAGGTATATTTTGTTAATCGTCTGCAAAAAATGACTAATATTACTGCAGTTTAATGAGTAGCTGTGAAACTCTTCTTCATTTCTTTGTTTCTTAATGACGATCATACTGCCCCCACTGGCCAACAGGAGGAGCCGCAATGAATTAATAATGATGCACAAACGGTTGAATTCTTTACAGTCTATTAATTATATTAGCACAATGTTTTGATGAAATTAATTATTCGAGAGAGCTTTTTTTGTTAGTGCAGAAACAATTTTTGTTGGGTTTTTGGGGGAGGCTGGAACGGATTGATGGCATTTTCTTTCATTTCAATGGGGAACGATGATTTGAGACGTGAATGTGGTTGCGGAATGAATTGATCTCAAATCTCAAGGCACCACTGCACAATCAAATAATATGAGGATCAGTTCATATTATTTTTGTTTCCAGTTATTACTTTGTGAAAAATGATAGCATATATTCTTTAAAAAAGGATGCATTAATCACAAATTTCTTGCTATTAGTTTACGAGGTGTAGCTACAGAGCTGCCCTCTGTCGCCCCCAAATGCTCTGAATTCTCCATCCTTAATCAAGTGACTTTATTGATCATTTTAATAAAACCAGCATGGGCGGCTTCATTGGCAGCTTAGCGCAAGTTGTTCGGTCGGCCGCACGCTTCAGCGACACCACGATGAATGGCTTTTATTACCTCGCGCTACACCCACCACTTATAACACCTTTTTTAAAATTTCTTTTTACCATGTGCAATCATTGATAGTCTGGAGCTGCAGACCCCGGTATCTCTCGGTGTGAAAAAAAAATATCCTAGCCCCTCAACAAAAAAATAAACAAAAAACCCAATAATAATGTACTCACTTTGTGCAGCCGCGCGGCCGTCCGAGCCATGTATCATCTCGTCGGAGGAATAAAGAAATAGCTGCAGGGGATTAATCAAGGTCAGCTGGCCCAAAGAGAGGGGAAAAAAAAAAAAGAATACTGTGGTTGACACTTTTCTATAAACCAAATGGAATCATCAAAAAATACTTTATTGATTTGTTTCTCCCTAAAGAGCTTATGTTTGCATTTGCGTTTATGTTAGCAGGATTATGAAAAATAATACTTTTTACACAATATTTAGTAGCAGCGTGGGGCAATTTGAGGATAGATTTTCTTTTAAACCTATAAAAACATCTATAATTGGCTACATTCCAAATTTGGGGACAATCTGTCTTTCCAGACGTTTTTATTTTGCTTAATTTTTTTTCAGGGAATAATGTCTGAATCCTGCCATAAACAGGAGGCGTTCATCACAACGATGCACAATCTGCTGCCGATCCAAAATTCGGAAAGTTTTGCCTTGGTGGAGGTAAGGCCTACACCACTCTGATCTGTCTTTCCTGTCTAAAATCACCTCAGCAACAGCAGCGAGATCTCCTTCTTCTGCGCAATGAGCAGACAGGATGTCACACTCTTGACTCATTCTTGCCGCCTGGTAGAAAAAGTTTGGCGCTCCTCGACAAAATACTCGTCTGCCCAAGATGTCAATTTGACACTCAGCTTGACACGACGCTCGCGGCGTGGCCGAATGACAATTCGTTAGGTCTGACGAGCACGGCTGCAGACGGCGATCGGGAGGGAGAAAGCGTGGGAAGAATGTCAGGCAATTACACGCACGGGACACATTAGGTACACCAATCCAACGTACAACAATCTGCCCTAAACAAATTAAAATGATACAATTCCTCACTTTTGAGTGATGAATGAATGTTGAACTGATGGGAGGAGCTTCATTTAGTCAGACCATAGACTTGTCGAATAGAAAAAAAAAGTGCTTTGCAGCCACCTTGTGGCATCTGTTGGCAATTACCAACCTTTTTTTGTATAGCGTTCACCGTTGTCTGTACTATTTTCACCCTCACTTGTAGCTGAAAAAAGGTCAACGAAACACAGTGGAACGTCATCCATCTGATTTCCTAATATGTATATATATATATATATATATATATATATATATATATACATATATATATGATTTTTTTAAATATATATAATGAACCCCCGCTAATTGCAGGGGACAACACATGTCAAAACACATGAATCTCCACACTCATGTCAAAATAGTTCATTAGCACTGAGATGGCCCCAAAACAATACTCATATTTTACACAGGGCTTTGTAGATCAGTTTTTTAAAATTGTATTTCTTTTTTTCCAGCGAATAAGGGTTCCTCAAAAAAAAAAAAAAAACAGCGAATATGTAAGTTTAACAGTGAATAACAGAGGGTAATTCCCCAAGAAAATTAAATTTACAAATATATGACTTGGCGAATAACTGTAATAGTTTAAACTGTCTGTAGGCAATGTTTGAAAAACAATTTTTTTAGGTATAGAAGTGTCATAGAAGTGTAAAAATAGATTAACACTATAAACACTGCTACTTTGTGTCACACATTTGCCTCAAATCTCACTTTTAAAATCGTATTTAATTGTCATACAAGCGTCGAAACAAGTCAACCCTTGCTGACATTAAAACAAAGAAACAATAAACACTCAGCCATGACGTTAGCAATGTAATAAAAAGGTGATGCATCTTTTTATAAAAAAAATACAAAATAAAATGCAACACTGAGATCTTTTAAGCAACTTTAGAGCCAAAGAACTCTATTTTTGCTAGATTGCACAGCCGTACCTGACAATTTCCGGAGCAGATCATATGCAGTTTAAAGTGACAAGTCGTGCGATAATCTGAGACAATGTTGATTGTGCAAATGTTGCAGATACTCCTCAGTCAGTGTGCAAATGGGGCATGAGTGGCCAGTATTGGTCAACAACAGACATGCAAATAGTATAGCGTGGCGAGACTACTACAGTGAGTGCACGAGTAATGTGTAATTGGCTCGACAGAAATGATAACCCTAAATGGATGATTAATCCTTAATCACAGTTGCAGAGAAAAAGGAAAGTGTATTTTTGCAGGTATTTATTTTTGCAGGTGCAGATCTCACGCCTGTGTTAAGGCACCCCCTGCGTGGTCATTCTTATGCTGTTGTAGTCTTTGACTGTTTTGAGATTCCCCCATGACCCTTCCAAGACCAGCAGGTGCATGTTTCTGCGGGAACGTCAACAAATGTCATGGAAACGCACACAGTTCCCGGCACTTTTTCAGGCTCCCTCTTGAACACTGCGACAACTCCCCACCATCCGTGGGGGGGGGGAAACAAAAAAACAAAAAAAAACTTATGGCATGTACAGTTTCACAGTTTCAAGATACCCACCATACCGATACAATAGTTTTCCTTGATTTACCACAAACTGGTAAATTTCATTGTTGTAGTAGACACGGATCAAACAACTTATGGTAATGACAATTTGACATGTTTCCATTTTTGTGTCTTTTGGGTCACTATAGCAAAAGGCAAAACATTTTAGGGTGAAAAATGTTTTTAATTTTTTTTTTATTTGCTGTCAAATATCAAAACGGGTCAAATTTGACCCGAACTGTACATAAGGGTAAGACACCCAACACAATAGGATAATCATCGTTAGACACATCCGACAATCAGGCATTTGTTGACTTCATTTGGAAGGGAATTGGTCAAATTCTGCCCGATTATCGGTACGTGTGTACTTTTACTTTAGTGGATATGATTCCGCCACGATGAATCCAATCAAACTTCGTCAGTTTAAGCATGGGCTTGAAATATTCATCATAAACTCAAACTACCATCTTGAATCTTGATTTCTTTTGTTTCGTGCCGAGGTGCGAGTCCTTTGTCGCGTTTAGACGGCACACCGCTGCCAGGCCAAAGACATGAATCATTATGAGAAATGTATTGAGCGTGGCTCTCCTCCAATTACCTGCCAGGATGTTTCATGAGTCATAATATGCAAACAGCTGAGGGGTATATATATATATATATATATATATATATACACACACACACACACACATACTGCACCCCACACACACACTGAAGGTGCACACTGCGCGCATTTTGGAAGCGCTGGAGAGCAAAATAGTCCATCAGGTGGTCAATTAGCTGCTTATGGGTGCTGGCATGTTTTGGCTCGCAGACACTCTCGTAGCGGCCGCCACGATGATTCATGTCAGTGTGAATGCACGCGATCATGTGACCAGGGTCCATCACGTGGGAATGATTTCATTTTTTTTTCCCAGGTTGAGATTTGAGTCGGTCAGCAACAAGGCAGCGGGTGTCGTAATGTGTTAGGGTGGGAAAAACAAAAGAATGGCTTCCTTGCAACCCTCGGAAATGTAATAACGTGGAGTAGCTACACGCGAAGTCTGGCTAGCGATGTGTGTGGGCACCATGTTGTTGCCCAACTTATGTAGTACCAGTATGTGCCTTATGATTGCATTCACTATACTGGAAAAAGAAATTAAACGCTGCATAACCCAAAAAACAAAACAACAAAAGAAATGGAATCTGCCACAGTTAATATTTTAGCTTTTGATTCAATCGAAATGATTCATTTAGTGTATCTTGAACGTTTAATTGCAGAGACTGTCAGTGTCGACGTTGGGTCTTCATAGTGAGGGTCGAATAACGGCAGTCTTGAAAGCTGCAGGTACAGTGCCAGAGGAGAGTGAGAAATGAACAATATTTAAGATGGAAGGTCCCAAGACTAAAAAGAGCTCCTTAACGTGTTTCCCAGGAAGTACGTCGAGCAAGCACGTTGTCTGTTTTGTCACGCTTATGAGTTTTGGGAGTCTGTGGAGGGAGGGAAATTTCCCGAAGATGAGCGAGGCTAGCCAGACGGGTTATCCGCCTGAGTCTCGTATACATGCGTGCAAGCGTCACGCAGGACTCAGGCTTTTACCGTCGTTATTTAACATTTTATGGCGTCTTTCTGTTTTATCTGAGAGAAATATAAACGTTTAAGCAGCAGCTCCGCTCGTCAACAGTAGGCTAGCATCTAGCTGGCCTGCACTCGCCGGACAATAGTGAGTCGGATTCGGGGGCTGAATATTACGTCCAATCAAGGACAAAAATGACTTTGAACTACCTGTAACAGTACCAAGATTCAATGTTGATTCATATTTCGTTCAAGTCCTCAATTAAAGAAATCTTCTGGTCAAAATGAATCAATTTCAGTTCAGTGCCCTGCTGTAAATTTAAATTACACTAAAGAAAATGCATTTACATAACTTGAAACGAGCAAACAATTTATTTTCAAAGGTTCCAATGATTTGATAGAGGACATTTAAAGATGACTTCATACAATGAGCCACATACTGCTACACTCAAATTATCCAATCACACGTCGCATCCTGCTCTGGCAAAATTCTTAACGTCTCGTGATCACAAACACACGATTGTACAATTACTCGCAACAGAGACTTCAAACATAACCAAATGCTGCTTCACCAAGACATATCTGATTCAATCAAAATGATTCATTTAGCTGCTGAAGCTGCTTGCTCTTGTAAATTTCCTTGAAATGAACTACAAATGCTAAAACAACAAATTGTTTACAGTTGCTTGAAACACAGAATCACAAAAGTAACCTTAGCTAATGAGTCACATGCTGCTTCACCCAGTTTAAAGGCCTTTTCTGATCGGATGTAGCAGATAGCAGCCTGCTGTAGTAAATTGAAATTGGACCCATATGATTGTGCGTATAAAAGGAGAAAGAGAAAAGAGAGACCGCGGTTCTGTCTGCAGGACAAATTGAAGTCTGCTCTGATGGACAAAGATCACATTGAATTTCCGTGAGCACATTCTGTCTTTTTCTTCTTGTCGAGAGGAAGAACACCTTGTGGCCTTTTTTGTCTGGAAGCTGAAAGAACAAAAGAGAAGAAAAAAAAAACCCACAGCTTCCATCTATGTCAAGTTGCTCACATTGTGACATTCTTTCCCTTAAAGCTGACTATTTTTTAATTTTATTTTTGGGACCGCTGTGACCCGCCACTGCGGATTTTTCTTCTTGTTGTTCCAAGTTTGGAATATGTTGCATCATCTTCCCTCTGATAATAAAGCGCCTGGCGAAGGCGTCGCGGGGGTTAAGGGCATCTTTAGCGACAGGCCGCACCGCAGGAGATTTTCATAAGCCGCTAAACGAGAACACCGGCGAACGGCCGCTGCAGATCGAAACACAATCACCACACATTCCTCACGTCCGTACAGCGCCTCCCGGAATTTGGTTATAAAACGTGTTACTCCTTCAGCAAGTCTCAATGGAACAAAAATATGATCGTGGTCATGATTGGCGGTATGTGGAGTGGAGAAGAGATTTGAAAGCGATGTTTATGTAGTGTATAGAGTGAATCCTCACATATTTGTAGTTCGGCATTCGCAAATTCACATATTCGGCATTCGCAAATTCACATATATATTTTTTGTCCTCAGGCCAAAAGCCATACCTTTATTTTATTATATATATATATTTTATAAATAGTTGAAATTTACATCAGCAGATTCTCAAATTATTTTCTGCCTTTTTCATTTAGTGGTGAGGAGCTTTATGAAGACAAAAGTAGTGCTTTGCTACCGTTTTATGGCTTCTTAGTGCCATGGAACTTTGGAGTTGAGGAGCTTTCATTTAGACAAAAGTCCTTTGCCACCATCTTGTGGCACCTTGGTGCTAAGGAACTATGTTAAGGGGTGTTGAGGAGCTTTATTTAGACAAAAAGTAGCGCTTTGCCCCATCTTGGTTGTGTTGTATGTATGCAGTGTTTTGTGTCAGCTCGGTGCCAAGTATCTACGTTGAAGAGAGTTGAGGAGCTTCATTCAGACAAAAAGTAGTGCTTTTGCCTCATTTTGGTGCCAAATGTTGCCGTATGTTGAGGAGCTTCATTTAGACAACAGCGGTGCTTTGCTGCACTCTTGTGCACTGAAAAAAAGTCCTTTTGAATTTACCTAACTTGAAAATGTACATTGGTTAACTGTCTTTTTTTTTTTTTTTCTTCCCTTCGTTAATTACAGGAATTTACCACATTTTAATCACGCGCACACCTGATGTACAGTACAAGTCAATTCAAAGGACTTTTTTTCAGGTTCAGGTTTCCATGTAGCACACTACTGTCAAATCCGTTTGAAAGACTGAAAAAGAAGCAGAGTCCGCAAATGTCCGCAAAGCAAATACAGAGCGAAAGCATGACGGAAATATGTTACCCAAAAACTCAATAAAAGAAGCAACAAGCGAGAACGTGACGGCGGTGCCTGAAAAAGAAGCACACTGACTCTATTTTCCTGGACTAAAAGTGCCGAAGATGCGACTATCTTCGCAGCCATCTGACATTTCAGGAGACATTTGCTCCTGAGGGGAATTGCGTGAAAATCCCGCCCCCCCAGGTTACTCTGCGGGGGATTACAAAAAGGAAATTGGAGCTTTGCGAGGACACCGGAGGTCACCCGCAACCTTTTTTCTCCCGCCTTCTCCTGGACGTTAATTCTCTTCCGACTCGTCCCGTCGCCGTGCTTCATCGCTTCGCCGTACAAATGCTTCCTGCCACTGATGTGCTCACCTGGGAACGCCGTGACCTTGCGTGTGCGCCGTCCAAGGGCTCTCCTGGAAGCAACAACAGCGCTTCTGTCCTACATAGGACCACGCGGGAAGACCCCCACTGCATTTCTCATTTCTGGGAATTAAAAAAAGAATAATCAATTGCTACTTTCGGTACAATTTCACATAATGGGACAATTTGCATCTTCCGGTCTTTAGGAAAGACAGCCTATAACACGAAGAAGTGTCTCTCAGGAATATTGTTGGTCACTGTGTGATATGAGACTCGCTATCTACTACAGTGGCTGAAAAGTATCACAATTATGGAGAAAGTGCACAATGTGAATGATTTTGGGTCAAAACAGATAAAATACAGTAAAATACAAGATGTACTACTAAAATACAAGATGTATCACTATAATATCTGAAAGTAAATCCATAAAGGTTAATAAAAAAAACATAACACCATTCAAAATAAAACATTATAAAACACACAATTTACAAAATTAAAAACTAGTAAAAAATGACAAACACAACACATTATGTTGTGAAATATTACATTAACAAAATTGGAAACAAATTTAGTTGTAATTGTCTAAAAAATATATTTAAAAAAAAAAACAACAGATATGTTACAAAATGTAATTGATGTATATATCCATCCATCCATTTTCTACCGCTTATCCGGATCGAGTCGCGGGGGCAGTAGTTTTAGCAGGGACGCCCAGACTTCCCTCTCCCCAGCCACTTCATCCAGGTCTTCCGGGGGGATCCCGAGGCGTTCCCAGGCCAGCCGAAGGACGTAGTCTCTCCAGCGTGTCCTGGGTCGTCCCCGGGGTCTCCTCCCGGTGGGACGTGCCCGGAACACCTCACCGGGGAGGCGTCCGGGAGGCATCCGAATCAGATGCCCCAGCCACCTCATCTGGCTCCTCTCAATGCGGAGGAGCAGCGGCTCTACTCTGAGATCCTCCCGGATGACCGAGCTTCTCACCCTCTCTCTAAGGGAGAGCCCGGACACCCTGCGGAGGAAACTCATTTCGGCCGCTTGTATCCGGGATCTCGTTCTTTCGGTCACGACCCACAGCTCGTGACCATAGGTGAGGGTAGGAACGAAGATCGACCGGTAAATCGAGAGCTTCGCCTTTCGGCTTAGCTCCTTCTTTACCACAACGGACCGATACAAAGTCCGCAACACTGCAGGCGCTGCACCGATCCGTCTGTCGATCTCCCGTTCCATTCTTCCCTCACTCGTGAACATGACCCCAAGATACTTGAACTCCTCCACTTGGGGCAGGATCTCATCCCTGACCTGGAGAGGGCATGCCACCCTTTTCCGACTGAGGACCATGGTCTCAGATTTGGAGGTGCTGATTCTCATCCCAGCCGCTTCACACTCGGCTGCGAACTGCTCCAGTGAGAGTTGGAGCTCACGGCTTGATGAAGCCAACAGAACCACATCATCAGCAAAAAGCAGAGATGCAATACTGAAGCCACCAAACCGGAACCCCTCTACGCCTTGGCTGCGCCTAGAAATTCTGTCCATAAAAGTTATGAACATAATCGGCGACAAAGGGCAGCCTTGGCGGAGTCCAATCCTCACCGGGAACGAGTCCGACTTACTGCCGGATATGCGGACCAAACTCTGACTCCGGTCGTACAGGGACCGAACAGCCCGTATCAGGGGGTTCGGTAACCCATACTCCTGAAGCACCCTCCACAGGACTCCCCGAGGGACACGGTCGAACGCCTTCTCCAAGTCCACAAAACACATGTAGACTGGTTGGGCGAACTCCCATGCACCCTCGAGGACCCTGCCGAGGGTGTAGAGCTGGTCCACTGTTCCACGGCCAGGACGAAAACCACACTGCTCCTCCTGAATCTGAGATTCGACTTCCCGACGGACCCTCCTCTCCAGCACCCCTGAATAGACCTTACCAGGGAGGCTGAGCAGTGTGATCCCCCTGTAGTTGGAACACACCCTCCGGTCCCCCTTCTTAAAAAGGGGGACCACCACCCCAGTCTGCCAAGCCAGAGGCACTGTCCCTGATGTCCACGCGATGTTGCAGAGGTGTGTCAACCAGGACAGCCCCACAACATCCAGAGCCTTTAGGAACTCCGGGCGAATCTCATCCACCCCCGAGGCCCTGCCACCGAGGAGCTTTTTAACTACCTCGGTGACCTCAAACCCAGAGATAGGAGAGCCCCCCACAGAGAACCGACACTCTGCTTCCTCATGGGAAGGCGTGTCGGTGGAATTGAGGAGGTCTTCGAAGTATTCTCCCCACCGACTCACAACGTCCCGAGTCGAGGTCAGCAGCGCCCCATCCCCACTATACACAGTGTTGGTGGTGCACTGCTTTCCTCTCCTGAGACGTCGGATGGTGGACCAGAATTTCCTCGAAGCCGTCCGGAAGTCTTTCTCCATGGCCTCACCGAACTCCTCCCATACCCGAGTTTTTGCTTCAGCGACCACCAGAGCTGCATTCCGCTTGGCCAGCCGGTACCCATCAGCTGCCTCAGGAGTCCCACAGGCCAAAAAGGCCCAATAGGACTCCTTCTTCAGCTTAACGGCATCCCTCACCGTTGGTGTCCACCAACGGGTTCGGGGATTGCCGCCACGACAGGCACCGACCACCTTACGGCCACAACTCCGGTCGGCCGCCTCAGCAATGGAGGCGAGGAACATGGTCCACTGATGTATATATGATATTAGAAATACATTTACAAAATTCAAAACAAATTGACAAAATTTTAAAAAACTATGCATTTCAATTGGGAAATGCATAAATACATAAATGAATAAACAAAACTTTCTAAATTAAAAACACTTTCCAAGCCTTTTACAAACGTTGAAATTATTTTGCAAACTAAAAATGTATTCAACTTTTTTTTTTTTTCATTTTGCCTTCAACTGCCCATTTAGTATAAATTTAGTGTGAGAACAGCTGCCGAATGAAGTGCAAATACAAAAAAAAAAAAGTACAAATACAACTTGGCGTCATAAAACCGTAAGATGGAAAATATTTATGTAAAATTTGTGAAAAAGTATTCAGGTTGCTTGTTCTGTAACTTCAATGGACTAAAAACCTTTTATTTTATTGACACTGACTGTGTCTGAGCTCACATTTAAAGCTCTGAGGCTGCCCTTGTTTTTATTTTATTGTTGCGATACAGAAAACAATAGAGAAGTTTCTGTCTTTAAAAAAAAAAAGAAATGAGGGCATCACAAAGGGAAGAATTCACATTGGAGGCTTGATTGGACTAAAAATAACTCTTTAATAGTAGCACCATCACAGGCGATTTAGGTCAGCGGATTCTTTAGAGAGAAAAGAGAGAACACATAAATGAGCTTCTGCATCATTGCGGGACAAACTTGAAGTGTTTGCAACTCCACCTGAGAGGAGGAGGAGCCAGGAGGCCGCCTCAGCGCTGAAATGAAGCGAAACGCCACGCAAAACAAATGCCAGGAATGTCCCAGCATGCAACACAACCACAACAACAAGACAGAGAATGTCTAAAGAAGACGCCGCAGACAGCCCGGGAAACGTCTCAAGCGTCTTCATGATGATGTCACACTCGGGTAAAAGTTCATCCTGAGGCCATCGTCGCACGACTTGGACTTAATAGCAAAAGCAGCAAACCTTATGACCCACCAAATGTATGACCTTTGGCGTCCCTGCTCTACTGGGAGAGATGTGATGTACTTAACAGCAAGAAGAAGAGGAAAATAAATTCTGGCTCTGTTTGTATGTGTTGCTGCTCTGTGTGCGTTCAAGTAGCATTTCTTGAAAGGTTTATAGTTATCGTAACATCTATGCTAATTTTCATGAACCCGTTTATGGTGTTTCGCATTCAATGTTAGCAATAAGCTAGCTGACTTTAGTTAGCATATAGTTTGTTTGAACATATCGGTGTTTAAATATGCTGCACGATGTTTCATTCTCTTCAGTTTTATCTGTCAGTGGCTAGCTCGTGGAGGCATGGGGCTACGAGCTAAAGCAATCACTGTGTGGCCGTTTTCCCGGCGACCATTTATGCTGATTCAGCTGCTTCAGTCAACTTTGACTGCGTTCATTATCACCAACTTGATAATCTGCACATGCTAATATTCATCATATTCATCAATTTAAGTGCACACTTGCGTTATTCCAATACAGCCGAGAGGGTGCGAGTGCGCCGGCCGCGTGAAGGTCCATTTAGCAAAAACTTTAATGTGATCTTTAATCATCTAACGCAATTACGGCCTCCCTTCCTTTTGAAGACGATCGTTAAATGTTACATATGAGCTGTGCTTTTAACTCGCTTACATATCAAGGCTCTTCAAGCGCTTCCTGGCCAACTTGGCCGAGAATTTTCGCTTCCTCGGCCAAGTTTCAAATTTGTTTACCAGCTCATCATCGCGTGATGAGCTAATTGTCTGTTAGTGTGAAAGATCGAGCAAGAAGATAGTTTGGAGTTAAAAATACACTTTGCTAGGGAGCGAGGCAAAAGCTAAAGCCCAGTACAAAAACTAATAAGCTATGAGCTAAAAAATACAATAGATACAGGAGAAAAGGTCCTCCTATGTCAGGTGTGATATAGTTTGTACGGGGGCGAGCCCAGTGCCTACTATAGAATGAACGAGTGGGAGTATGAGCTAAAGATACAGAGGTAATGAGCGAGAATAGACGCTAAATGTGGAGTATGTTAGGGGGTCAAAGTGTTTGGCTATGAGTTTTAAGATATAGTATGTCAGGGAGTCCAAAAATGAAACGCTATACGACTAAATTGCTTTTTCTTTTTTCTTTTTTTCTCTTCAGCGTCACTGCCCATTTTTTTTTCTCTGTCTTTTGTGTGTTTGATTGCTAACTTGTATTCACATTATTTTCACAAGTTTAATATTTTGACGACTGCCTTTCTTGAGGCTTCGGATTGGCCTGAATATCCTCCACCACCTTTTGCTTGTGACAATCAAATGTTGACTTAATTACTAATTCAATTTCTAATTTAATTGTAATTATATAATTTCTTGTCAAACTGTATGCCACGCAAATTATAGTTTGATAGACAAAACATTTCAAGCTACCGTTAATTACATTTCTTTAACCAACAAAATGGTTCAAGAAAAATTAAAATGATTGTTTCATTATACTTGATTATTTTCATTTGTTTTATATTTGTATTGTGATTGAAAGTACTTTTATTACAAAATAAATATACTACATTTTACAGTGCAACTACTTGCAATAAAATACAAAAAAGTAGAAAATAGAAGAAATAAAAAATAATAAAAAAGAAAAGTTAAAATCAATAAAAAATAAACTTACATTTAATTAAGTAAACTAAAACTTAAAACGCATGAAACCAGCTCACAAAGAAAATATATTTTTGTGTCCTTCAGATGATGAATAAATAGTTAAAATGCAATAGAAATCACCATAATACTGACTTCAAAATGTACAATTTCATTATACATTATTAAATATTTCTATTTATCAGCATATTTGTTGCTATTATTGATCATGCTTACGACCGAGTTACAAAAACGCTGATAGACGTTGTGTGAAGTACTTTGTACATGATCTCGGTCACCACAGTAGAAGCACTTTTTTACTCAATGTAATATTCTTCACAGCTCCTCCGAGGCGAAGTGCAACGTGACAAGCCAAGAAATAAGACATCGATAAGTTTGAAAAATAATTTGAGAAAAAGCTCTAAAGAGAACACTTGCGGAGATTAATGTGAACTTCGAGGGCATCGGGAATAAAGAACCACTCTTCTCTTTTTAGACGACTGCAACATTGACAGAAATCATATATTTGCTTTTGAAGAAATAAAAGGCGAATAATTAGGCTGGCGGCGTGCAGACTGCAATTGGGTACCACGCCGTTGACACGCGGCGAAACGTGACGAATGTGGCAGGCGTTCATCAAAGTTGAATTATTCACCCCCGTAAACGAAGGCTCATGAAAATTGGACGCGCCGTGGCGGCAAAATGAAACACGATTGCCGTCTTTGACGGCGAGGGCTCCTACATTATTGAAGGTGCTTGAAAGTAACACGACCACACAGCGGGTCAACTCTGCTCTGACGCAAAGACGTGCCGAAGATTTCTGAAGGGGAAAAAAAAAGAGAGCACAGTCGGAATAATTGTGCCGCTCTTAGTTCTGTAAGGGTTAGTCAAAGTTATGAGCCAGGCATATATTCTCTCTGCTCTGTAGGTTTAGTAGGGGATCTTCTCTGCCTCTTTTTCGTGGACTTAGGCCCACCGCACACCAAGCGACATGGTCGAATGCGATTGAACTGTCACGCAGCGCGTAGGATTGTGCACTGCGAAAACGCAGAATCTTACAGAGTGCTTTTATCTTATTTCTAGTGAAAACTACTTATTTTAAGATAGTTCGGCCTTAAAAAAAAAATTGTAAAAACATTTTGCAAGAAAAAAAAGACATAACAATCGTATCAAGTCAATTCATGCTAGTTCCAAAACAAACAAACAAACAAACAAACAAAATCCATCCATCCGTTTTCAACAGCGCGTATCCTGGTTAGGGTCGCGGGGCGCTGTAGCCTATCCCAGCTGACTTCGGGCGAAAGGCGGACTACACCCTGAACTGGTCGCCGGTCAGTCGCAGGGCACACAAAGACACGGCAAACCATTCGAACAGGTGGGAACTTAACCCACGATGCCTGCACCAAAGTCAGGCATGTGTACCACTACACCATCAGTGACTCACAAACGAAATGTCTTGTTTTAAAAAAAAATATTTTCTTGTTTTGAGGTTGCTTTTGCCAGTGTGCAACTCCTTCTCGTGAGTGTCCGAACGTCAGCAACGAGTTTTGCAGCGACTTGAAAATTGAAACGCGGGTGAATGTCGTCGCAAAATTACAGATGTGACGGCCAATCAGAAATGCAATGTCGTATCACATGATCTTTCACAACAGAAATTACATTTCCGGGTACTGTTCTTCTTTTACCAGGGGAAAAAAAAAGGTTTCTCTACACTTTTCTGTTTTGTAGTAATCAGCAGTAGAACATGGCTTGGTTGTGAAAAGAAACCTGTCAAGCAGAACAGTGACCTTGATGCTAATATTGCTTTGTTTTTGTGTCGCGTCAAACCATAAAACAACAAGAACAAGACCAACAAAATGACAAAATAATCAATTTACAGATATACTACTCAGAAATGTGTCGTGAGTGACGGTGACTCACCACATGGCTTGAGTTGAACGTCAGTTGCTACCGCGACATCCTCTGTTTATCCCGCACATATACATATTTTGTCCGAGTGTGCGGTGCCGAAACTTGTCCGACTTCCGCGTTGACGTTTGTTTCCCGCGTAATTGTCGTGACGAGCCAAGATTCACCGCCTAATCTTTGTCTTCAACTGAGAAGCTGTGCTCAAAGCGATGCCATTTGCTATTGTGGTGGTTTACAAACAATGCCTCTTTTTGTGTACTTCGATACGTTCTCAAGGAATATATTCACTGGCATTCAACGTTTGGATTCCTGTTGACCAATAGAAACACCCATGACAAAAAGGTCCTAGGTGAGGGACCAGACAAAGCACGGCTCAAAGACCCCTAATGATGACGACAAACAATGGACTTTGTTTTCCCTTGCCCGGACGCGGGTCACCAGGGCCCCCCACTGGAACCAGGCCTGGTGGTGGGGCTCGAAGGCGAGCGCCTGGTGGCCGGGCCTGCACAGCCCGAAAGGGTAAAGTGGGTCCCCCTTCCCATGGGCTCACCACCTGTGGGAGGGGCCATAGGGGTCGGGTGCAGTGTGAGCTGGGCGGTGGCCGAAGGCGGGGACCTTGGCGATCCGATCCTCGACTACAGAAGCTGGCTCTAGGGACGTGGAATGTCACCTCTCTGGCAGGGAAGGAGCCCGAGCTGGTGTGTGAGGTCGAGAAGTTCCGACTAGATATAGTCGGACTCGCCTCCACACACAGCTTGGGCTCTGGTACCAGTCCTCTCGAGAGGGGTTGGACTCTCTTCCACTCTGGAGTTGCCCACGGTGAGAGGCGCCGAGCAGGTGTGGGTATACTTATTGCCCCCCGGCTCGGCACCTGTACGTTGGGGTTCACCCCGGTGGACGAGAGGGTAGCCTCCCTCCGCCGTCGGGTGGGGGGACGGGTCCTGACTGTTGTTTGTGCCTATGCACCAAACAGCAGTTCAGAGTACCCACCCTTTTTGAAGTCCTTGGAGGGGGTGCTGGAGAGCGCTCCCGCCGGGGACTCCATTGTTCTGTTGGGGGACTTCAATGCTCACGTGGGCAATGACAGTGAGACCTGGAAGGGCGTGATTTGGAGGAACGCCCCCCCCTCCGATCAGAACCGGAGCGGTGTTCTGTTATTGGACTTCTGTGCTCATCATGGATTGTCCATAACGAACACCATGTTCAAGCATAAGGGTGTCCACACGTGCACTTGGCACCAGGACACCCTATGTCGCAGTTCGATGATCGACTTGGTCGTGTCATCGGACTTGCGGCCACATGTCTTGGACACTCGGGTGAAGAGAGGGGCGGAGCTGTCAACTGATCACCACCTGGTGGTGAGTTGGCTCCGATGGTGGGGGAAGATGTCGGTCCGACGTGGCAGGCCCAAACGTATTGTGAGGGTCTGCTGGGAACGTCTGGCAGAATCCCCTGTCAGAAGGAGTTTCAACTCCCACCTCCGACAGAACTTTGCTCATGTTCCGGGGGAGGCTGGGGACATTGAGTCCGAGTGGCCCATGTTCCACGCCTCCGTTGCTGAGGTGGCCGACCGGAGCTGTAGCCGTAAGGTGGTCGGTGCCTGTCGTGGCGGCAATCCCCGAACCCGTTGGTGGACACCAACGTTGAGGGATGCTGTCAAGCTGAAGAAGGAGTCCTACTGGGCCTTTTTGGCATCTGGGACTCCTGAGGCAGCTGATGGGTACCGGCTGGCCAAGCGGAATGCAGCTCTGGTGGTCGCTGAAGCAAAAACTTGGGTATAGGAGGAGTTCAGTGAGGCCATGGAGAAAGACTTCCGGACGGCTTCAAGGAAATTCTGGTCCACCATCCGACGTCTCAGGAGAGGAAAGCAGTGCACCACCAACACTGTGTATAGTGGGGATGGGGCGCTGCTGACCTCGACTCGGGACGTTGTGAGTCGGTGGGGAGAATACTTCGAAGACCTCCTCAATTCCACCGACACGCCTTCCCATGAGGAAGCAGAGTGTGGGTTCTCTGAGGCGGGCTCTCCTATCTCTGGGTTTGAGGTCACTGAGGTAGTTAAAAGGCTCCTCGGTGGCAGGGCCCCGGGGGTGGATGAGATTCGCCCGGAGTTCCTAAAGGCTCTGGATGTTGTGGGGCTGTCCTGGTTGACACGCCTCTGCAACATCGCGTGGACATTGGGGACAGTGCCTCTGGCTTGGCAGACTGGGGTGGTGGTCCCCCTTTTTAAGAAGGGGGACCGGAGGGTGTGTTCCAACTACAGGGGGATCACACTGCTCAGCCTCCCTGGTAAGGTCTATTCAGGGGTGCTGGAGAGGAGGGTCCATCGGGAAGTCGAATCTCAGATTCAGGAGGAGCAGTGTGATTTTCGTCCTGGCCGTGGAACAGTGGACCAGCTCTACACCCTCGGCAGGGTCCTCGAGGGTGCATGGGAGTTCGCCCAACCAGTCTACATGTGTTTTGTGGACTTGGAGAAGGCGTTCGACCGTGTCCCTCGGGGAGTCCTGTGGAGGGTGCTTCAGGAGTATGGGTTACCGAACCCCCTGATACGGGCTGTTCGGTCCCTGTACGACCGGAGTCAGAGTTTGGTCCGCATATCCGTCAGTAAGTCGGACTCGTTCCCGGTGAGGGTTGGACTCCGCCAAGGCTGCCCTTTGTCGCTGATTCTGTTCATAACTTTTATGGACAGAATTTCTAGGCGCAGCCAAGGCGTAGAGGGGGTCCGGTTTGGTGGCCTCAGTATTGCATCTCTGCTTTTTGCTGATGATGTGGTTCTGTTGGCTTCATCAAGCCGTGAGCTCCAACTCTCACTGGAGCAGTTCGCACCCGAGTGTGAAGCGGCTGGGATGAGAATCAGCACCTCCAAATCTGAGACCATGGTCCTCAGTCGGAAAAGGGTGGCATGCCCTCTCCAGGTCGGGGATGAGATCCTGCCCCAAGTGGAGGAGTTCAAGTATCTTGGGGTCTTGTTCACGAGTGAGGGAAGAATGGAACGGGAGATCGACAGGCGAATCGGTGCAGCGTCTGCAGTGATGCGGACTTTGTATCGGTCCGTTGTGGTAAAGAAGGAGCTTAGCCGAAAGGCGAAGCTCTCGATTTACCGGTCGATCTTCATTCCTACCCTCACCTATGGTCATGAGCTGTGGGTCGTGACCGAAAGAACGAGATCCCGGATACAAGCGGCCGAAATGAGTTTCCTCCGCAGGGTGTCCGGGCTCTCCCTTAGAGAGAGGGTGAGAAGCTCGGTCATCCGGGAGGATCTCAGAGTAGAGCCGCTGCTCCTCCGCATTGAGAGGAGCCAGATGAGGTGGCTGGGGCATCTGATTCAGATGCCTCCCGGACGCCTCCCCGGTGAGGTGTTCCGGGCACGTCCCACCGGGAGAAGACCCCGGGGACGACCCAGGACACGCTGGAGAGACTACGTCCTTCGGCTGGCCTGGGAACGCCTCGGGATCCCCCCGGAAGAGCTGGATGAAGTGGCTGTGGAGATGGAAGTCTGGGCGTCCCTGCTAAAGCTACTGCCCCCGCGACCCGACCCGGATAAGCGGTAGAAAATGGATGGATGGATGGATGTCTTCAAGTGATTCTCAAGTTGTGTTCAAAGCGTGGAAGATGAACCGCGGTTCCTTAACGGAGATCAAAGTCTACATGAGGACAAGGCTGCAGGGGAGGACATTAACATGCTCCAACGGAGGAACGAGACACTTGGGGCCTACACTGCATTAGCTTCAAACCCGCTCATGCATGATGGCATTTTTTTTTTTTTTTTTTTGTTCGTCATCGTTTATATAGTTTACAAAGGGTGAGGTGGCGTTTCCCGTGTTCGTCTTTCATTAAGAGATAACCAACAGCAAGCAGAGGTCGGCCCCGCTTTGTCGCCCGAGCCTCCCGCAATTATTTCCCTGGAAAACAAAGTGAATGGATTATTGACATTTCTTCAGCGGGAGGCCGCGAGCATGATTTTGCTGCCATAAGATGATTTGCACGCCGTTGTGGCGGCCCCTGGGGGTTATGCCGAGGCCGAGCGGACAGTTGGCACGTTCGGTGTTGCTGTGAGCGAGAACTTTCATCCAATGTATTGATTTTGTACATTGGATATACGGTAATGCATGTTGCACTTTAGCACGTTTCGGTTGCAGGGAAGTGTGGGAACGCCTGGTCAAGGCTGGAGCTACCTGACCCTAATCAGCCCAGGCAAAGCAGCTTTATTTGTACAGCATAATTCATACAGTAAGCTAAACTGCCGTGCTCTAGAAAGGCTGATGATCTAAAACAAGATTAAATGAATCTTGAGAAAGATACAATCCCACTTTAAAAGCAGGATAAGTGAAAAAATAAGACAAAACACATTGAAAAATCAGTACTTAAAATCTTACCGCCAATTAAACATGATGATTATGTGTACCCCTAAATGTCATAGGAATTAAAATGTTGCCCATTTAAAAAAAAAAAAAAAAATATATATATATATATATATATATATATATATATATATATATATATATATATATATACATATACATATACATATACATACATACATATATAAATGTGTATATATATATATATATATATATATATATATATAAATAAATGTATATATATATATATATATATATATATATACATATATGTATATATATGTATATATATATAATGTATATATATATATATATATATATATATATATATAAATGTATATATATATTCATACATACACACACACACACCAACATTGAGATTTAAAATTCTATTTAGAGATTTTAGGACAGCTGGCATGTGGTCCAGGGCAAATGTTCTGATTCCGAGCTGTGAAAGTTGAATGAATCTCAGCCTTCACTCTCAGTATTGAGAGTACCTCCACAGTGGCTCGTCGTTTGGGAGACAAACGCCGGCCCCCCTCGCTTGTCTTGTCACTTAAGTGGGGCATCAGCCGGCTGAAGCGCTTTGAACGCGCCGACACGATTCCGCGAGACTCCTTGAGGGACGCCAAATACAAGAGATGATCTCTGCGAGATGTCAGAACAAAAAACGGGAATTTGACGAGCGTTGAAAGTTGGCGACGCTGACGTGCATTGGCGTCGGGAGGAACGTGAGCTTGCTGTGAACGTGGCGTCAGTTAAAAGCGCTTACACGGGGCTGGCTAAAGCCGCGGCGAAGCAGGGGGAAAAGAATCGTGGTGGTTTTAGCAGAACTACTGTATGTCTTGTCATTGTGACATTAAAACGGGAGGGTAAAAAAAGAAGAGCGTAAAGTGGCGTCCGAAGTGTGCTGATGACTTGAAGGTCAAAGAATGTTGTTGACATATTCATCAAACAGTTTTGTGTCAGCGAAGAAGATAAGTCACCCCAGCACGTGCTGACCTTTTTGTTAAAATCCTGTCGGGGGGGGGGGGGGAAGGCTCTCCGTGTTAGGGATGAAATTTGATCATGGTTTGCTCGTAAACCCTGTTAAATGTTACTTTTACCGGATCAATTTTCAATTACTGTATTATTAGTATGGTATTCAACGACGCTGTGGAGTGGTTGTGTTTTTTGGCTTTTCCCAAAAAAAAAAGGCAAAGCCTCGAAGAAGACGAAGGAAAGAACTGCAACAGCAAACGAGATGATGACATCACACGTACTGTACGTTGCTACGAAGTTGCTGCCGATTTCAATTTTTACCGATGACATTTCAGACTGGTAATTGTTACTGTTAAATTTTTTAATTTTTTTCACTTTTTTATTTAATGTTTTCGTGGGAGTTTTTCTTCCAAACAAACGGAGAACTTAGATGAAAAGTTGGACGCGACCGCAAAGACGATGCAATGGAGCACTGCGACCGGAGCTCAGACGATGCAGATGCCGTAACATTTCGGCCAGTTAGCATTAGTTTCAAATTGTAATCATTGCTACAGCCATATTTAGCAACTATTTGTTGATTTTTTTCTTTTTCTTTTTCAGCTTCTCACAAACAAACGGAAAAAGAAACAATAAGTGGGAGAAGGCAGTCAAGGGGACAGCGTTATGTGACAATTTCATCTGATAAACTATGATTAGCATTAGCCTTTCAGATTTAAATGGTCATTACTTCAGTATTTAGCATCACGAGTCGTCGTTCTTCAGCTTCCCCTAAACAAACGGAGATCCATTGTGTTTTTACAGATGAGCTGATAGCATTTCAGGTGCTTATCACTATATTACCATTTAAAAATGGTATTGCGTTCAAAATGTCTTAAGCGTCCCCAAGGATAGTAGTATTTCCGCCTTCTAGAGCATTTCAGACGGTTAGTGTTACGATTGAGAATTCAAACTATTGTCACTACCATATTGAGCGTTCCTAAGAGTCGTCGTAGAAGAAAGAAAACAGAAGAGGACGACTGTTGGAAAAGTGGACGCGACTCCAATGGCGAGACGACAACTCAAATGTTAGGGTGCTGCAAAACGTGGCGGAATGTAGACAAGATGACAGCGATATCTTTTCATTTTTACTTTCTTTGATAACATTTCAGATGGTTATCAGCCTTTGAGATTTTAATTATTGTTGTAACCGTATTTAGCATTTCTTGAGAGGTGTCATTGTCTTCTTCGCACAAGCGAACAGACAAAAAAAAGAAGACCGAGACGTCACTCAGGATGATTTTTATTTTTTTTGCGATGCGCAGAAAGTACGAGGTGGGAATTTTCATTCCATTTCATCTCTCCGCACATTTGTCCATGACCTCATTTTTTTTTTTTTGCGCGTGGTCAATCCTGTGACATAAGTACAGTACCGCTTTTTGATATATATTTTTTTTTAAATCTGAGATGAAACCCCGCCAATCAGCGTCTGTGCAGGGACGCTATGGCGTTCCGGAACGCGTGAGGGCAAAAGCTTGTGAAGTCTGGCGGTCACGGCCGACCTCTCTGATCTTCCTATCTGCCCGCCGCAGCCGCGTCCTTCGGGGTCACCTTGTCGGGATAAGCTGCCGTTTCCGTGCTCGACATTCCGGAGTGTTCCGCCCGTGCCGTGTGTTTGTTCCCGTGTCGGCTCGTACCTGCAACAGGCCGAAGCTAAGACCGCCTTTTTTCCAACAATGGAGAGATTCTACAACAGTACGCATTAGAGCATAACTGTCAAACTCAAGGCCCGGGGGCCAGATGCGGCCCACCGCATCATTTTATGTGGCCCACGAAAGCAAATCATGCTTCGTCAACTTCTGTGATTTTTGCTAAAATCTGTACCCAAATTCCAAATTGTCAAAATAATAAACAATAATGTTGAGATATTGCATTTTTCTGTTACCAAACCCTTCTTTGACAATAACTTTAACAATACATGACCAAACTATTATCCTTGTCTTCTGATGTCAAAACTAGTTATCCCTCAATTTGTTGTGTAATGGTAATAATATGTTTTGGTGATGATTAAACATTTATATGGTTTCACTGTTCTAATGGCCCTCTGAGGGAAATCATTACTACAATGCGGCCCGAGACAAAAAAAGAGTTTGACACCCCTGCATTAGAGAAACCTAAAATATTTGCCAGTCAGTGTTCGCAAAAAAATGTTACGCTAGGTTACTATGAAAGCTTTTGTTCCATTTTTGACTCGGTGATGCATAAATACTCATTTTGGATATACACACACTATTGTGTGAAAGTTTGGGGTCAACCAGACAATTTCATGTTTTCCATGAAAACACACCATTGAACACTATACTGCACTATATAAACTACCATTAAAAAAAAAAAAAAAAATCGGGGGGGTGTCCTTATTTTTGTAATAATTTGTACACTCCTGGTCAAAAGTTGTAGAACTTTAAAATTAACTAAAAAGCTAAAACTAAAATTGAAAGTCAAGCCGCTCAAGTCCGAACAACAGCCTGAAATAGTACAAAGTGGTTAACTGCCAGAGGTTAAAAAAAAATTGTATTACAGAAACTTGACACATGGAAGTGTTCTCAAAGTTTAAGTGTACATTTCGAAGTGACCCCAACCTTAGGAACGATCGTAACAAACAACTCTTTAACTTTAGTTGGACACTTATTGTACCTTACGTTGAGACGCTAGCTGTTAGCAGCTTATCAACTGTTCATTTCCATCACTGCCAGTCGTGATTCTGACTTTTCTCTGCATCATCTTGTAAGGTTTACCACCTTGCTTTTGCCCGGCATCAAGCGTACAAGGAGCTTGGCTTGTCTCTTGGACCTCAAATGGAATTTTCCGGTTCACGCTGCCAAGCCGGCCAGCTAGCATACAGGAAGAGCACAAAAATCCGTTAGTTAGTTTCTACCCAAAAAAAACCCAAAAATCATCAGCGGGTTCACTACGTAATGTAGCTCTGTGCCATTTTTAACTGCTTACGAATTCTTTTTAGCATAAATGGGTACAAGCGCTTCTTGTTGTGATTGATCGGCACATGAACGAAGCGCCGCTTCAGGCATTTTTCCATATGATCCGACAGCTTCCAAGGGGCGGCGCGCTGATGGCTAATTATCCTTGCCGGAACCCTGAGGAACTCTTAAGAATAAACAACACTGATGAGTTTTCTGATAGGAAGGAATTGTGCGCAAAAGATTGGCTCTCAGAGGTGCGAGCTGATTGTCAGCTGGCCCGCATAATGTCGGCTTGTTAATTACACCTCCAGGCAAGCGAGGGAGCGAAGGCCCTCGGGAGAGATACCGTGTCGGGGAAAAAATGTCCTCCACTTGAAGATGGGCGCTCAAGCGCGGGGTTTGATCGACATCGGCGGCCCTTGGCGGACTGACAGACTTCCTCTTCCAAGGGTTCGGTCCCGATAGCAGACGGTTGCGCTTCCCAGAAGGTGTCAAGTGCGGACTTCCCCCCCCCCCCCCCCCCCCCCCCCCCTCATCTCCCCTAAAGTCAGAATTAAAGTTTGTCCAAAACTCGGGGGAAGTTTGAAAGCCAGTAGCTTTAGCTATCTGTCATCCGCGGGAAGCGCTAATGAGACATCTTCCCGGAATTTGAATCCAATGAACAGCATAGGTGTTTTGTGTAAACACGTTGCTACGTTAAGCCAAGTCTCTAAGGTGTCTCCTGTGCTTGTATTAATTGTTGTTAGGGTCTTCTAATTGCTTCGTTTCTTTGTCGTTGTTGTTCTTAGGCCAAATAAACCAACATTTGGAGAGATTGCCCGCATGCAAAAACTCACCAAATTTGTCAGGCGTGTTCATCTTGGTAAAACCTAACAGTTGGTCGTCGTCGTAGGCAGAGCCTCCAAAATAATTTTTGCTAGCGCCCACCACCTGGAATTGTTTTAAAATTCAGCCCCCGAAGCCACTTTCACAAAGAAGCATAACATTTGGTCGACACTAAATTGCGAAGCATTTCCATTTTTGTCATTGCGTGTAGAAAGAGAATGAAAGCAAACGTTGACGACTCACCATGAAACACAAAACGAACAACTCGGCTCATGAACGTTTGGAAAATTCAGCCCCCAAAGCCGGTTTCACTTAGCAGCATGAAATTTGGTTGGCAAATCTGCCATGAGTAGACCCACAAACAAAGTCTCAAAGCCATGCCAGAAAGGCCATGGGAAGTCTTCTATTTTGGTTTGATGTGGCCATTTTGGGGTCATTTGGCCATTTCCACGGTGCTCCAAATTCAAACTTCAAGACATTTTATCTGATTGCTACCAACTTTGAACCACGTGCACTATCGAGATGGCTGAGACTAAATTGCAAAGAATTTTTCATTGTTGCGTGTGGGTTGAGCATGACAGCAAAGATTGATGACACACCATAAAACATGAAACGAACAACTCAGCTCATGAATGTTTTGAAAACTCAGCCCCCAAAGCTGTTTTCAGTTCTCAGCATGAAATTTGTAAGACGTGTTTATTATTAGCAGACCCAAAAAAGTGCGAAAAAGGCAAAAGACACAGGAAGTTTGAAGTATGCATTTTGGGGTCATTTTGGCCATTTTTCAGGCATCCTTCAAACTTGACTGCAAAATATGATGGCTCGGCATAAACCAAGAAACCAGGTCAGATCCAAATGTCTCAGAATTCACAAAGGTCTTAAGAGGTTCAGAAGTGGCTTTCCCAATTGGCATAAATCTTTCGAAATGAAAAAGAATCTCAAATAGTTTTTGAAGAACCAGAAATAAAAAATTCCTGACGGCTCAGAAAGTTCCATGTTAACTGCACCCGCTCAACCAAAATCCATGTTTAAAAAAAAAAAAAAAAAAAAAAAGTTTTCAAATAATAAAAAAAAAATATATATATATTTGTTTTACTTTTATGATATCTACTCCAAAAGCACATGATTTCTTCTTTAACAAATCCTTTACCCTTCCAACCAACTTCAGCTCGATTTGGCCTTGTTGTTTTCTGTGTAATCTAACCGTTAAAAATCACTGGCGGAGTTTAAACAGTCAAAGTTCGAGAATAAAGCGTTTGTGAGCACACAGCACTTCCTGGCTGAAAGCAATGAGCTGAACTCGCTCCATTTGCTGGCGTCGTAATGAGAAAAGTGCCAAAATGGAAACGACGGCAGCTTAGCTTAGCGCTGAATAAAGTGTCCAATTTCAGGCCGGCTACGTTCCTTCTTTGCGTGGAGCCCCCGCGGGCGCTTGTTGAGTTGGAGGAGTGCGCGCCTCATCAGTGAACAAAAGTGACAGCGTAATGCCTTTTGCTCATTTCCCATTTCTGCTTTTGGCAAAGCCGTTATTAGACATGAACCTGTGAATTTAGACGAGTCCGCCAGCGGTTTGCCAGGACTAATACTTCATCAGTCTTATTTGGGAGCGTGACGAGCCGTCAATTGCGCATTAATCGTGTTTATTTGCCTCACTACAGTCCAAATATTAACGTTAAAGTGATATGCTAAAGATGCTAACTGGGAGAGCGCTAGCGAAAATGATGACACCTGACACATTATTCAATGATTTGCAGTGGGCTTTTCAAAACGACACACTACTTACACTATAAATTACAATTCAGCTTTTCATATATCAGTCATGTAAATGTGATGTGATATAATTTGAATTAAAAAAAATAATAATTTTTTTTGTACAATACAGTCGGTGAAGTACAAATAGATTCTACATTATTTCAAGATGTTTAAACACAACAGGTTTTTCGAAAACAATGTTCACAACAATTTTTAACTATGTATTAATTCTAAGTTATCTAAATAAAACAATATATTTTCTCATTATCATGAGCTCGTTAAAACTGAATTGTATATTTTCATAAATTCTGAATTCTGATACATATATAAAGATATATATTACCTAGATTTAAACTGGAAAAAAAATCTAATATAATTATAGTATAACTTAAAAAAAAAAGTTTGTAATGATGAGAAGTGGATAAAACGCAAGATTCTAATTTTATAACAAATGACCAAATATCAAAAGTTAACAACAAATAATATGCTGAACATTACAGTGGCACAATTTAGAGAATTTACTGGACATTCTATAATGCAAAAATGAATGCGGCATGACTATGAACAAAATTTTGCCAAGGACAGATGGAATCTGCATAAACCTGAATATGTTTAATTTTCATGCACACGCTCGGCTATTTATTATGAATGTGCTTATTTTGCAAGGATGGTCCAAGGTAATTATAATGCAGATTCAAGGATTTCAAAGATGAGGAGGCTAACATTTGAAACAAATCGCGATTCTACGGCTCTAATTTACAATTGTTCCAATAATTTGACTTTGAAATCCCCCCCCCCAGTACAAAATTGTTTTACGAGTTCAATCTATTTCATCTGAAGCGGCTCGTCTGAGTGCCATCAAAACTTCGACGAGCCGCCGTAACTCGTATTGGGAGAAAATGAGAGGGCGTTCCGGCCTGTAGTCGGGAGTGTTAATCAGTAATCGCTTCAATTTCACACATCTGCGCCGGCATCAGGCTCTTTCCCGGTGACGTCGGTGGCTTGTGGAGGTGCGCTCGCGGCGGGCACGTGCTGTTAAATCCAATTTTGCATCGGTGTCGCTGTCAGCGGCTCCAAATGTGATGCCAAAAGTGGCCAGGTGGATGACGCCCCATAAAACAATGCGCGCACGGCTCAAAGTTGGCTCACTGGTTTGGCTTTATTATGTTTGTTGGTTGAGGGAAGTTTTAACACCACAAATGTTTTTCCACTGTTACACTTTGTCATTTTGTTGGTTGCTACTTCCACAGAGCCACAGTTGCTGTGTATTTTTCAGCCGGTTATTGAACGCAGGGAGATGTGTAAAGCACAAACGCAATAAACAAACTCATACAGGACCTGCTGTCAGCCACAGCTCACGCTCGGATACTCACACGCAGACTGGCCGATGTCACACGTCACCCTACCAGGCCCCTTTCGCTAACACACAGACACGACAACACATCGCAAAGGGCCAAGATCCACAACTGAAGCCCCCTACTAAAAATGTGTAATTGCCTAATGAGGCCACGAGATGGCGATAATTAATATTTCTATCTCAGGTTCACGGTACATTATATTAATGGTTTATTTCATTTTGTACGTGTGACATTTAATGTTAAAAGAAATGGCGTTCACGGTTAGTTTAAACATTGCCTGTCAATAAAAGTTTGATGATGGCAACAGATTGGATTCTGGAGCAAATGAAAAATCGAAGTTGCACCAGGGTCGCGAAACGGAATGGGGTACAGCTTCATCGCAAGACACCCTCAGCTCCAGCTTTGCCGCCTCCCACTGTGACACGTAAATATGAGTGTAATTAGGTTGGAAGAAGTGTTAGGAAAGGAAGACTGCGAGCAGAAGGCGACCCTGACCAATATTATCCGTCTTATTCTCCGTAATCGCATGCACGTTCTGTTCCTGCGAGGCAGCTCAGCCGCTTTCTTATTGGATTTAAAAATAGAACCAATGGTCCCTTGGGCTCGTTCTCCCACTGCGTGTGCGCGTGTGTGTGTGTGTGTGTGTGTGTGTGTGTGCGTGTTTTAATGAATCCAGCGAGCAGCCGACTGGATGCGTCTTTAGTTGGTATGACAATCATGACTGGCACACAACGAACTCTGTTTTTGGCTACTTAGCTGAAGAGCGAACAAAAAAAAATCTGACAATTGACTTTCAGCATTCTGTTGTGATGCTAATTTTGTTATGTTGCAACATTTGCTCGCTTTCTTTGAAGTAGCATTGCCGATAAGCGAGAATGTAAAAAAAATTCTTTGCAGCTTAGTTTCGGTGTAATGCGCTCAAAAGTCAAATTGATAAATACAAATGTTTTATTTATAGATGGAAGTTTTTACCCCTGTCTTTTCAATGCCTTCTATAGCAGTAGTGGTGTAGACGTCTTAGGTTATTTCCATGTAAATACACTTCACGTGTACCTCGCCATTTCGCGTGGGTTCACAATGGTGAGCGCTAATCCTCGACCGGTCTCGCAAATGGGCTTTGGTAAAAGCAAAGTACACAATACAAGCCAACACAAATAACGACTTTACAGTAGGAGCTATTACAGTGTTGGGTACATGTATTAATTTTGCATTGTGCGTCATCTGATTTCAAAACAACTGCAAAAAAAAAAAAAAAAAGTGGTCTTGAGTCAGAAAAACATTTATTTATCCACTACAGTTTTCTAAAATTGGGACAGTGAGGAAACATTAGCTTGATTTGGAGTTATTGACCCCAAAAGTGGGGGAATATACGTTAGCATGAACTAAGGTGAACCCAAGACAGAAGTTAGATTACGCCGACCTGTTGCGTAACTCCACTGAAACACAGTAGTTTACACAGTGAGCTTGTTTTAGGGCAATACATCCACTCATTGTTTTGATTAGCCTCACGCTTCCAAGAATCGGACTGGACCTCGTGGAATTGTTTTGTGTCCCGACCGTGTAGAAAATTGTCTTGAGTAAAGAAAGCAGATCGCTTACCCACAAGATGTCTGCGTCAATTCTTGTGTTGGCCATTGGTTTATCCATGACAGTACACTAGTGCTTTTCTTTCCAAAAAAAAAAAAAAAGAGAGAAGGCATAACTACACTAAGTGTGTATGAATGTGCAGTTGTCAGACCAGATCACGGTCACAATCTGTGTTGTTAATTGGTGTTAAAGAGTGCACTCAGCCCCGTATTTCCACTGAGCCACGAGGCTCAGTGGAAATATTGTTGACTTATGTCAATCCGAAAGCAGAGTGCGACGACGATGATGTTTGACAACCCGTCTGTCTCGACGACTCCGGCGCGCACAAATTGAACGCTGTCAACGCTTTTGTTCGTAGGCAAACAATCGCTCGCTGCAAATTTTCTAACGTTCCCGACAATGCTTTCATCCTTTCCCAGGGGACGAGTAACGCTAATTGTTGTGATTGACTCGCCGGAGCGAGGACATTTTTGATTTTATGGACTCCCTCCACTCGCGGGAATGAACAATGAGGCTGGACAATGGCGCTGGGCAGACGCTTGAACCCGCTCCAGTATAAACCGCATCAGTGCCATCACTCGCTGCTGCCAGTGTTGACTGCCCCTCGGCTATTTCACACATTGAGCCAGTCCTTTTCACTTTACTGCATTGACTGGATGCCCCCTGGCAGCTCCATTCACTTACAGTTATTGGACAGTCTCAATTAGATGTGGGAGCGATAACAATTAACATACCAGTTTTTTGGCTGAGCGCCACCGGACTGTCGGCCATTAGTTTTGCTGCGATTCCAATTGTTTCCGGGTATGAAGCGAGATCCAGCCGGCCACCGCAAAACTGTACCACTACAGTTGGCTAAAAAGTGAAGCATGGAGAGTTCCTGTTGCAGAAGCACTCGAGTGCAGTCAATGAAAGGGACGGTTATATTGCCAATAGTCTCTCAAGCATCCACAATATCTCTCGCCTGTTTCCTCTCCGTATTATTCAAATATAGCGAAAGCGGTCAGGGCATTCCACTTCTTCTTTGGAGTTCACAATATAGATAAATAAATAATAATTACACAGTTACAGCACTATATGTGCCTCAAAATGTTGTTTCCCAATTACAATACCAGAAGTGGCAGTTTTTCTGTTGCAGCGAGTTGGTTTCGTGCGCAAGGGTAATTCGCCTGGTGTGCGGCTGTGAATCGCCGACTGCATTTTTTTTCATGATTATCCAGTTGAGTCTCGTTCGGTGCGCGGCGGGCCAAAGGTTTTGGAATCTTTTTTCTCTTTTTCTTTTTCAACAAAGTAACACCGGTCGGCGACACTCTCGACGCTGCTGTCTTTGTTCTTCTTCTAGGAAATGATTTAGTCGTTCTTTGTTTGGTTGACAAATTGACGTCACGCCACAAATGGTTCCAAAAACCTTTCAAAAAATGCGCTAGCTAAGGAAGCTAGCGTGTTCTTGTTTGGAGACCCCTGATGTTCCGCTTGTCGACGGATTGATTTATTAGATGTTAAAAAAAGAAATGTAAATCAATCAAAACAATTTGAATCAACGAGTAGAGTAAGGGAAGTTGTAATGTAGACTGCAACATGAGCATCTCGCATTGTCAAGGGGCTAATGTGTTACTTTAAGTAATATCTCTGGAGCATTCCGAACCTTTGTGTTTTTGATGCAGCGGTCCCTGCGAAATTGCTCTTGGGTGAACTCAAACTAAAAATGTCTGGAAGATGAGACTTGATGAGCGACAGAAACAAGAAGCAATTTATTGCGCTGGCTTCCCTCCAGGCCTTCCATTATGTTGTGAGTGCACACCAAAACAAGAACATCGCTTTTTCTCCATTACCGACAACCTCAGCAGGCTAATTGTTGATTCGTCATTGGGGAAGAAAAAAGCGACTCAGAGGAGGATTTATTTCTCAAGTGAGATATGGCTGAACATCTTATTGCAGGGATTACCTGGAAAATGTAGCATTGTGTTTATCTGATGGATGACAAAGGAGGTACGAGGATGTGTGAAGAGGTTAAGCGCTTGTTGAAAAAGGTTGTAAGTCATTGTCTCAGGTTTGAACAAACTTTTAGCTGACGCAAAAGTTTGTCCAAGTGTCTTTTATTTAAGAAAAATGTTTATATCATGACAGAACTGCAATATTTAGCCCTAAAGTGTCTCTTTTCTTTTCTCTCGCTCTTTTTTTTTTTCTTTTTTTTTTTTTCTAGTACAAGTCTATTCACATGACCCACCTAACAGGAACATCCATTTTCTTCACGCGGGCCTCTGTTACAAAAAGAGTCTCCAAAAAAATAAAAAAAATTGTATGACTGCGAGATAAATAGATAAATACACAAGCAAATCAATCAGCCAATAAATAAATAGAGGGATAAATAACATTCAAAACATCTTTGGCCTGACGGGCGCCACAGAAGTGACGTCGTCGGTCGTTTTGCTCGCGTCTAAAAACATCGGACGTGTGGCGTGAAATCTTCTATTGAGGCACTTTTAGGGATGTTAACGGAAATGACATCATCTCCACGGATACTCGTAGACAACATTCCAATTGAATGAGTGATTCAATCATGTCACTGTATGCTCTCATTTTTTTTTTTTTTTTTCTCTCACACTTCAATCATGAAAACAACGTAAAAGACAGAACCGGAAAAAGGATGGAAAGGTGCACAGTGGGCATTTTAGGACATCCTCGTGTTTCAGAGTCGGTTATGAAATAGGACGTCGAAAAGAATCAGGAATGTACCTGTCAGGTTTATTGAATTACAGCGTCAGGTATCAGACGTCAGCTTAAAAGTCAGGAAAAAGGTTATTTCTTGTGGAATTGCACCACTGAGTTGAGGCAAAATGGTTTCAGGAAAACATCTGTCAAGACGATGGAATTACACAATCGACCGTCACACGATAGGACGTCACAAAGAAACAGAAACTGCACAGAGGATAACTCAACTATGCTGCCACGCTGTCACTATTTAGTGGAATACTGCCCTGCGGCCCGATTTCCAAAGGGAGGGGATGGTACTCTGCTTCACTATGTCACAGCACATGTTGGTATTTTTAGTTCAGCAAACTGTTTTGTGCGCACGGGGATGGATGACGATATTTTACATCATATGCACCAACGTGCACCCTGTGGACACGCAGATGCCGAAAGCATGAATTGAGTTTAACATGTCTCATGATACCCGGTCGGGAAAAAGGCCAATTGGGCCCAATTTGGACATTTTCACTTAGGTGTACTCGCTTTTGTTGCAAGCAGTTTTAGTGCGTGTTGAGGGGACAGTAAATTGACATTGTTATAGAAGCTATACACTTACTACTTAACATAGTAGCGAACTGTCATTTCTTCAGTGCTGTCCCATGAAAAAACATTGACAAAAAATGTGAGGGGTGTGCTCACTATTGTAAGATACTTTTTAGACTCGACTGAAACTGTTGGGCGTAATGTCCGATGGTGAATTTCCATAAACGTGCCGACCGTTTTCCTGACACCCTTCATGACTTCGACGCTGACGTCCAATACCGGACGCTCTTATCGAATAAAGTTGACAGATATGTTCCTGAGACATTTCCAATCTGACACCTGACCCTGACAGCCAAGGATGTCCTAAAATGTCCACCGTAAAGGTGACTTCGCCAACAAAACAAGGTTACACGTTTGTTTGTGGAGTGGGCGAGTAGCCTCGTTGCTCCGTGTTCGTAGAGTCCGAGCGAGCTTCCGATTGCTCCCCGAATATCCCCGCCAGCGTCTTAAAGCGAGGCCCCCACTCGTTGAGGTAATCGTAGTCCTCCTCCGCGTCCACGGCCAGCGACTCGATGGAGCTGAGCGACTCGGCCACCGAGCCGTTGCCCTCGTAGGCGAAGGTCGCCAGCGAGTCGTACGGCGGCGCAGAGTTGTCGCTGTCGTGGTCCTTCAGCCGCTGGTCGATGAACGCCCGGATGTCGGCGCTGTCCTTGGAGGCGGGCGCCCTGGGACCCCGTTTTATCTCGGGTTTGACGTCCCGGCGGAACAGGTTGTCCTTGACCACTTTGGGGTTGCGCAGCGTTCCCATGTCGAAGGCGTGCGTGTCCTCCTCGCCGCCGCCTTCGTCGTCGTAGTGGATCACGTTGTCCCTGATGTCCTCCTTGGACGACATCAGCGTCTCCTTCTTCTTCTGCCGCTTCAAGCCCACGTAGAGGACCACGATGACTTGTGGGGACAAAACGGAAAATAAGGTTACACCTACAGTACAAGACTTGCCCCGTATCATCTTATTTCGTAAAACAGTGAATCTCTACATATTTGCGGTTTGGCATTAGTGAATTCGCTTCTTCGCAGACTTGAAAAACATTGCTTTGGCACAATCCGGTGGCATCTCGGTGCCAAGCACCGATGCTAAACTGAGGGGACGAGCTTTATTTTGCCAGGCCATAGCTTTGTCAAATAGGGGGAACAAAAAAAAAACAAACAAAAAAAAAAAGCTTTCCTGCCTGCCATCGTGTGGCATTTTATAATTACGACCCTTTTCGTGTGGGCGGCAATTGCTTGCAGAGTTTCGCTATCGCCCACTAATAGCAGGGATTCACTGTATATGGTATTTTAGGGTATTTGGTAGGTAGTTAGGATACAGTAATACCCTGCTATTTACGGTAGGGCTTGGTCCCTATCCCTGCAAGGAGTGGGGGGATTATATATTGCCTATATTAACAATTTAAACCATAACTACACCACAATGCAGAAATCAACAGTGATAGGCTACAGTTGACTATTTTTAAAGACCTTTCAACGGCATATTTAAGAGTGTCATTCTTTGACTGGTTTGTAAAATTTGAAGACCAGACCCTTCGAATGTTAGCATGTAGCACGTGATGCGGCCCCACGTTGTAGCTACGCTTCATGCATCAAGCACCGTGAACGACTTGAACTTTGTTGACTTTTGCAGAAAAGCCCAAAACAGTTCTAAAAAAATAAATAAAAAAAGATAGCTCCCGGTGATGTCGTTCCTCCCTTTTGACTTTCACGCACGCTAAGCCTCGCTTGAACCTGCATGTGCGCACATTTGACCCGCACGCCTATGCTCACTAGGAATTGTACTTCTCTGGCTGCCTCAAGCGGTTGAAAAATAAACATATAAATAACATTGTGCACTGTGGGCCACTACCCGGAATTCATTTGGAAGGTTAAACACGCCAGCGTTCCGAGGTTGTGCACGTTGTTTACAATGTATTGTGTTTCAAATGTTAGGAATTTACTGGTAAAAATGTATGTATAAGCAGACATGATAAAACTGCAGATGCAAGCCCAATAAAAAAAAAAAAAAAAAAGAAATAAATAAATGGAGAAAATAAAGCTCGAAGTAGGTCTTGCGCCAAGCTCACTTCCTTCTCTCTTCCCCGATGTGTAGTGTGTCAGTGTCCCCTAGTGGATCCTGTGCACAACGCAACAACAAGGTATCACTCATTTATGAGCCAACCTGGCTTGCAGCTTTATCAGCTGCTCCACGATGCAAATGAGAGTAAGCTGATCTCCTTAATGTAGCTCATCGCTCGACCTCGCCGGTCATCCCTACTAATCCTGCTCCGGAATCCGAGTGTGGACGTGTTCTCCGTGGGAATGCTCGCTTCCCTGTTACCACGTGACAGCTCCGGCCTTGGTGTTCATTAAAAGCACACATCAGCAGTATTGATGATGTAGTATTAAAAAAAAAAACGAGGAGAAATACATCTGTGATGACTAGAAAATAGCCGGCACCCCGTAGAAGTCAGCGTCTTTAAACTAAAATGGCTGACGATCCCGGCATTTCGCAGCATAGGTTCTGCATTGATTTGCGTGCATCCTGTCGTGATGAACACGCGTGTCGGATTTTGCTTCAATCGGACGCTCGAGTAGTGAGCGCTGTTTTGTTTTGTTTTGTTAAACCCTGGAGTGTTTTATGGCGAGTCATCAAACTTTGGCTCCGTGCTGCGCCTGCACACAATAATGAAAATCCCCCAAAATCTCGGAATTTAGTTTCACCCATCTATTTAGTATATGTGGTTCAAATTTAGTGATGATAAGAAAACAAAACAACTCTGAGTAAAGTTTATTTTTAAGGGACTCGTGGAAATGGCAGAAATCACCCTGAAAGGGCCGCTTCGAACCGAATTGGCAGACTTCCTGTGCGTTTTTGGGCATGGCCTCCTGAGACTTTTTGTGAGTCGCCTTATGATTGACATGCCTACCAATTTGTATCTTGCTCAGTGAAACTGGCTTTGGGGGGTGAATTGAACAATTTAAAGGACGCCTGGAAATGGCCAAAGTGACACAAAAGTAGCTGCTTAAAACCAAAATGGAAGACTTCCTGTGCATGTTTGGCCATGGCTTCTCAAGACTTTTTTGTGAGTCCACTCATGATTGACATGCCAACTAAATTCTATCTTGCTAAGTGAAACTGGCTCCGGGGACTGAATTTTTACAATTTCAATGGCGGAATGAACCCTAAAATGGTCGATTCAAACCAAAATGGCTGACGTTCTGTCTTTTTTTTTTTTTTTGCCGCTTTACTTTTTGTGATACACACGCCTAGCCGATTTCATGTTGCTTAGTTGGGGGCAAAATTTTGTTTTGTTTAAATTGGGCCGCGCACTATGATAGCATGATGCACAGTGTCCATCGCTTTGGAAAGTAAAAGTCCAGTTTGAAGAGTTGTCCTTGAATCCCGCTAACGCATTAACTTCTACAACGCACTGGCCATCCAACGTTCACGCTTGGCAAAACGACGCCATAAAGCTCGCCATTATCGTCCCCCACCCTCGTATGCAAACGAGTTCGGACATTAACTGCTAGGGATTAAGGAGCGCCACCATGACCTTGTTGGAAATGCGGGCAGGGAACTTTGGTTCCGGGTCATGTAGTTCAGCACCCTAACCCTCCTCCTTTTTCCAGTCATAATTAACTCATAAATGAGCACGTTCATCTACTTTGTGTCCTTTAATTAAGTCAACACGCTTCCAAATGACCAGACGTGCACCAAGCAGTGAAAACACTTAAGAGCTCTTTGGGAAATTATGTGGATTCCCTCCTTTGGTGGCTTGTTGTGGGTATTGACAGCAGGTTGCTATAGCAACCTGCTGTTTTGGAAAGACAGGGATAGATCATGCACACACACACTTGGACGCTGTCCATCACAAGATTGTGACCTTAAATCTTTTCTTACCTGACAAAACAACAACAACAACATTTGAAGACATTTGATTGACATCATTATCAGCTATTTGAGTCCAAATTGAGCCATGAGATGGCATGTAATGGCAGTCGGACATAATGATTGCACATGTGTTGCCCCCCCCCCCCCCCCCCCCTTTAATGTATTTTTTAATCATAATAATAAAAACAAATAGTATTAATGAACTACATAGCTATACGGAGTGACTACCAGGCAGGAGTGGGAGTAAGTCTCAAGTCTTAACCTTTCATTTTCAAGCAAGTACCCAGTCCCTGCTAAATTTTAAGCAAGTCATTACTTAACAAGTCAAAGGTCAAGTCATACAATCCTGCTCAGTCACAAACTACACGGTGTACTACCAGGGGGGGTATCGGGACCCAGCCCTGCTGCCAATAGCGGAAATCATCGAGTAGTTGATGTCCCACTTAAAAACATTTAGAATTGCCTGTAGATGTCATAAGATGGCAGCAAAGCACTACTTTGGTCAAAATAGAGTTCCTCAACTTACTTCAACTTAGTTCCTTAGCCCCACGATGCCACAAGGTGGCAGTGAAGCAATATCTTTGGCCTGAGCACAAAAGCAGTCAATCGGTGAGTTTTTCAGCGAATAACGGAAGATAGTTTCCCCCCAAACTGAGGAATTCATTATATTCGCACCCTCGCCACTTTGCACTCAGTATCTGTGCTCGTATTAGCTAGCTGTTAGCCGATACACACTGTAACGACTGAGGCGCAACTGTGACGTCACGCGTGCAGAATCAAGCAGCTTTTGAATAGCTGTCCACGAACGTGTAGGACGGCGTACCCAGCAGGATGACGATGCACAGGAGGATGGCGACGAGCGCGCCCGTGCTCAGGCCCACGGGCAGGAAGATGGCCTCGGCGCTGCACGTCAGCAGCGAGCCGTCGGCCGCGCAGCCGCACACGCGGATGGTCAGCGTTCCCGTGCTGCTCTTGGACGGGTAGCCGTTGTCCTCGATCACAACGGGCAGGTGGTAGATCTCCTGCGAGCGCCGCCGGAAGCCGCCGCGCTTGGTCACGATGCCGGCCGTGTTGTCTAGACGGGAGGAGAAAGGTGGAACAGACGATACATTATTGAACATTGTTGAAATATTTACAGAAGTGAAATCACGACAAAACGTCATCGATACGAAATGTCAGAGTAATACCAATTAATCAAAAACGGATGAATTGATTGAGTTGACAAAATGTTGCCGCGAATTTCAAATGTATAATTGCCTATATTAGTTTAAACCATATAAATACCATAAACGATGATCACAAAACACTGAAATATGATCTCAAACTCATTTTACAGCATTACTGTTACAGATAAATGGCTTTGAGATGATTGAGCTTTGTAATAGCCACTCAGCAAAGTGAAAACATAAACATGCGGTAAAGACTCTGTGTAACTTTTGATCATTTAAAATAATTATATTGTAAAAATACACATGATTTGCTGTCCAACTAAAAACACACAACTACGTAATGTTTTGTGCTTCCTTGTTCTTCTTCCGTGGGGTTTATTGGTGCTTGGCAAAACAACTTAAAGGTGCATTATTAGGGATCCCACTTGTGTTCTAGGCAGGACACGCCCCGCTGCAGCATGATTGGCTCCAGCATCGCGGGAAGGGCAGGCTACGCAGATGTAACGAGAGGACCATTCTACACATTTCTTGACATTGGCACAAAATAAAAACAATCAAGTTTGTTATGGTTAGGGTTAGGGTTAGGGTGGGCTACAAGGGGTTAGGGCTAGGGTGCGTTACGATTCGTGGGATTCCTAATTACGCACCCCCAACTGATATTTTCCATCTGCGGCAATGAAACCAATGTGACTTGTTTGCTGGCGCCATCAAGCAGTGGGGGTCTGAAGCGCACTTGTATTGCAGATTTTTGCTTGCATCTCAAGACAAAAAAAATCTAGCAAGCGACAGCTCAGATCAAGGCACTTGTATCTCAGGGCACCACTGTACTTCCTGGACACCAATTACTACTTTCCTATTAGGAAGGGTATCTGTGGCATGTTATGGTATTGCAGAAAGAGCACAAAAGTAGGAACAGGTGAGTCCGTGAATAAGCAACCTGCAACTAGGTGAGAGTTCAGTGTACTACAATGAGTCATATTGTGGGCTATAAATGTAAAAGTTGTGAGTCAGCTTTTGAGCTTAATGCGACAGACACACACACAAAAAAAAAACAACAGGCGATGACAGGCAACGAAGAAAATTAAGAAGGGGCGACGACGTGTGAAGGCGATGGAGGTCGACGTGGCGCGTAACACCGAGCGAAGGCGTCAGATCGGAGCGGCCCGCTTCCGCCGGACCGCCTGACCCGCTGTCATGGCTGCTTTGTTCCCCGCAACAAGGCCGCCGCTTCCTCTTGACAGGATGTTGGGCGTTTTAGCACACCTCGCAGCATTCTCTCTTCTCGCGCTGTGTGCCTCACAATGAACCTGCCGGTGGCACCGCTGATGTTTACTTCCTGTCCCTGCCCATCACGTCTCCACCGGCACAATGTGCTTACAGGGCCGCTAAAGGGAAGAAGGGGTGGGGGGGTGGGGTAGGGGTGCGGGGTCTAAAAGGTAAAAGTGGCCCGGGCATTCAGACCTCATCCCGGCACGTCCCACTTTTCCACTTCAAAGACATCGGCCATTCACGCCCTCGACGCCGTCCGACGGCGCACCTTTGAGATATTTTAAACGTTGAGCCGTTTGACATCACTGTGGGGGCGTTAGCGGTTGCTATCGCTACAAAAAGAAGGGAATCTTTGTGAGAAAGAGGCTGAGTAGAGCTATTCAGAGAAAATCCGCAGAATGATGACTCTGTGTTGTAGCTTTTGTATACCGTATAATATTTTGTTGAATGAATTGAGGCCTCTCCGGGGTGTTTCCAAGTAGTAGTTGGGTAGATGCAAAAAACAAAGGTTCAAGTTTTAGACATGGTACCGTCACCAGTCTGGGGAACCTCACTCCATTCACTTTACTATGTGTTGTAGCTAAAGTACATATACTCTTGGCATATTTATTCTGAACCTTTTGGGTAATTTAGTTCAAAATGGCCATGTATTTTGATCTCTTCCTTATTCTCATCCCGGTTTTGATTTGTATGGATGTACGCTTAATTCTCAGCTGGTTGCTCTTGTATTTGTTAGTTTTGCTTTGAATGACGCGTGTCCATCGGAGGCCATATTGAGCTTCATTCATCTATTCTTTCTTTTATTGATTCACTTACTTCCAAAGTCTCTGACAGTGAAGTTCTTGTTCCTCAATTCGTCTTTTGTTGCTTTGAAGGAGAACTGTTGTCCGGCGTTAGGCAGATCTTGATCCTTGGCACTGAACAGTTGAATCACCTGTTGGCATGACAACCAAACACATTCAACTATTTGTGCTGTGCCAGGTGCCGAATTTAGTTGTTTCAAAGTAGACCCAGCTCAAGTAGAATCAGCCGAAATTTGCAGGCTACCATCGATCACTCGCACCGCAACCGTGAATTGGATCATAAAATAATGTTTGCTCTGTGTGGTTGTGTCATAAACAGTCACCGATTCAGCCGCCTTGCTTTGACCCAGTAAAATATTAGAAACGACTCTCAGTATAATGCAGTACACTCAGGATGACTCAATCAGCGTTTGAATGGAATTTGAGCGTCAAGAGCAGCGTTTGGTCCAGTTTTGTTTGATGATGACCACACCCAATGGCAAGAATATTTATTTATTTTGCAATTTAGCATTTCCAATTTGTCTAGCACAGGGGGTGCTTGGCTTACGAAAGAGTTCTGTATCTGGGGCTGAATTTTGAAAGATTTCCCTCCGTCAATTTTCGTCAGGATGAGCCGCCTTTTTCCAGTATGTGAATTACCTCCAAATGACTATTGACTATTTTTATTTGGCCAAATCTAAGACTAATGATCAATCCATTTCAAGACCAACTTTGAACCACATTAACATATTAAATCAATACCTATCAGATAAGTTGAATCAAAAAATTATTTTTGTAAAGGCAGGTAAAGTTGATTGTAGTAAATCTAAAAGAAAAAAAAAACATTTATAATCAATGTTGTAGGTCAGGGGATGTTTGTGTGCAATGATTGAGGCTGCATTGGGACAGGATGACTGTGTTGTGATCCTATTTGATTAAACAAGTCGATACGTCCTCGCACTTTAGTTGAACGTCTGACTCGTCTGCCCCGCTGAGCTGTGCGGCGTCAATAATATCCTCAGAGCTTCGAGTGGCAATCATCTCTCAATTACAAAGTTGCGGCAGAACTTCTTTCGGACGTCATCGAGAATCCCAGGAGACAGTCTCCCGGCCGTGAAATGCGTCACGTCTCTCGATGGCCGCACCCAACCTCGTGGATGTGCGGCGATGTGATCGAGTGCCGAACGATGCCCGCCGCGTGGAGATGCTAGCTAATGACATAATTTGCAGGCGTGGGTGCTTTACAGTCCTTATTTACTAGCACGTTCAGATGGGGCCCACCTTGAATACATCATGCACAAAGTACCGCTGGATGCGCACGTGATGTGACTTTCAATTTCCATGAAACATTCCATCCTTGTCAGATTAAAAACTTTACTTCGGACGACTGAGGAGCTGTGTGGACAAAGGTAATAGGAGAGAAAACTACTACGCCAAGGATGCCTTTTTGGACCTTGTTACGACAAACTTGGAAGCAAGCAATGACCCAAACATGTCTTGGTAAAATGAACAATTAAGATTCATGGACGTACAATTAAACACTGATTATTTCATTAATTAAGAGCTTAAGATTTTTTTATTTTTTATTTTAGTACTTAGGCCAAGGCTCTGTTGAATTTAATTAAAAACTATTGCTTTGGCATCATCTTGTGGTATCTTGATGTCAAGGAACGATGTCGACGTAAGGAAAGGCTCTTCATTTCGTCAGGCCATAGCCTTGTCTAATAGAAAAGTAGTGCTTTGCCACGATCTTGTGGCACCTATAGGCAGTTATACAAGTTTTTTTTGTGGGGGCAGGGGTGTCAATTACTTGCAGATTTTAATGCGTAATTGACCATTGCCCACTCCAAAAATTTGTTTATTATTGCCTACATTATCAGTTTCAATCATAAATATACCATAAACTATGATCCCTAAACACTTTTGAATATCATTTTAAACTTATCTTGCAACATAACCCTTAAAACAAATGGCTAACAAAAGATTTGATGTTGAACAAATGCACTTTTTTTAATAGACACTTGGCAAAGAGAAGACTGTAGGAAAATCAGAGGTCAAGACCCACCTGTCCCACTTTGGCGTTTTCGCACACAATGCTCTCGTAGGGACTGGCGAGCTCAGGCGGGAACTCGTTGATGTCCAACACGTGGACCGAGACGGCCACGCGGCTGGTCAGAACCGGACTGTCTGGATTGGGGAAACACATGAAGGTTCAGAAATAAGATGCGAGAGGAGGAGGTGAACGCAGCAAGAGAGAGTGACACTGACATCATGTGGAGATTCTTTGGAAATGCAGCGGACAAGAGGTTCAGTCCAGTCAGCATCCCAACCAACGTCACATTAAGGGCACCCAAATGCAGCATTTTTATGACATTGTTCATTAATGAATGTGGGCCGAAATGAAGCCGTCTTTATATTGTCGCTTGATGAAATATTTTCGATCCCGTTCTTTGAAGCCAACATACTCGCCGGCCGTATTAACGCATACGTACGGTGCCCCATTTTGACCTGTGACAGCAAAAACAAAACAAAAAATCCATATCTCTTCTTTTCACCCTTTCTTAGGGTCACCCAAATCACGTAAAAATGAAAATACTTAAAAATGTCACTGTTTTGTACAAGAGCTACAAAGTTTGTGTAGACGGAGACTGATCCGAACTTTACATTCAAAGATTGTGGTAGTTGTGGGAATCTTGAAACTGTACATGACATAAATGTCTGTACTTTTGATGGAACAGTGTTAATAGTCGCCAAGAGGGAATTTGAAATAGTCCTGAGAACTGTCTGTGTTTTCCGCCACATTTGCAAAGGTTCCCTCAGAAAAATGCACCTGTTGGGCTATGCAAGGTCACGGGGGAATCTCGAATCAGTGAAAGAGGCATAGGAATAATCATAGTTACTACAAATAAGGAACAGAAGTCATCCAGAGGGTGCTTTGGCAGGCACGAGATCTGCACCAGCAAAAGCTGACCATGACCAAAGATGACCACAGCAATGTCTGAAAAGAGGCGGGTCTTGGGGTTAGCGCGCAAATCTGCAGGTTTCACACAACTCTTGGAAACGATGAACAATGCCAAAAAGGACTATTGGTGCTTGCTTTCTCCCCAATAAACCTCGCGTGCCAGAGGACGATCTCGATGGCGAAATCCTAATGAGTCCCAGGGACGTGCACGAGTTGATCCCTTTAGCTCTTTTGCCTGGAGCCTGCAAGTTATTCATATATTTTTCAAAGATTCTGTATGGATAGTAGGTCATTATTTGACATAGACATTTATTGTGAAGATTTTCTTGGCCCAAAACATACTACGTGTGCATGTAAAATGTACAGCAGTGGACTAGCGGTCGGAAGGTCTGCCTCATTGTGTTAATGGTAGCGGGAGAGCCCTCGGGAGATTTCGACAGTGTTCAATCAGCGTGGAGGTGGATATGTTCTTTTTTTATAGAAAGGTAAACTTTATGGATTTGATGTGGGAATAGGCTTTTCGCCGCTTGCTGAGGTGAAGATAGGGAGGCGGATGGACAGAGGTTGGGGATCTGGCCGAGTCGTCTCAGGGGGATTTGAGATGCAAGACCCCGGGCTCGGTTAGTAACCCGCCTATGACCTCCGTGCGAAAAGCAATCTTCCAGAGCGAGGCGCGACTCGAGATTTGCTGGGAAAGTGCCGAGGTGCCTGATACTTTGTAGACCTTCAAATCTGCTTTCACCACTAAAATTTGTTTTTTTTTAAAAAAAAAAAAAAAAAAAAAAAAAAAAGTTTTATGACTACAGTACAACCTTGCAATCCTGAGTGTACCAGACCACGAGGTGGCGCAATTGTACCACAATCCCTGAGTGTCCGCCTGAGCCTCATAACACATTCTCGAGTTGTTTTTATGAATCAGAATTCCTGAGAGGCCAGTGAACCATTTCCATGGGTTATCACTTCATTTTAAATTAAACTTTCTTTAATACAGTATTTCTCAAACATTTTCTGGTGCACGTTAGTCACTGTAAATATTAAAAACTACAAGAAAATATTGACTGGGAGCCACGGCAATCGAAATATGCACAAATAATGGAGCCGTTAAGGACATACCCATCAATATGTGGCCATAAATCATGTCGGTAAATATATTTGTGGGGCTATTGGTTTGGCTCAGAGTTCGGAGGCATGTTCTCCCACATTCCAAAAGCATAAATTTAGATTGGGGCAGATTCCAGTCACCCGAAAGACGAATGAGGATAAGCGATATCGAAAACGGATGGAGTCCGCGGCTTCGCATTTATTAGACCTCCTGTGCTAGAACTGAGACCATCCAGAAACGGGAAGTGCTTCAATGCGGACTTTTTCACTGAAGTGTGGAAACCCATCACAAATAACCACTACAAATTTTCACTCCATTTCCGTGATAAAGCGTGAATTTGTTTCATACGTTCACAAGTAGATGCGTTCCACAAACAAATCTGAGTTAGCATGGCCACGGCAGGAGAGCTGGGACATAACGGGGGAACAGTTGAGGAGCTTCATTTATGTAAAAGTAGTGATTTGACTTTGGCACCTTTTTGTGGCAGTTCTAGGCAATTGGGGGGGGGTTTGTCTATTACTTACGGATTAACGCTATTTGTGGCAGGGCTCGCTTACTCTCTATGCTGCGTAAATAGCGATATATACGTTTGTGTATTTTGATTTGGTGGTGTGCCATGAAATTCTGCAAATGTAAAATATGTGCCTCGGTTCAATAAAGGATGGTAAACACTACAAGAGAATGTAGCGAGACAAAACTTCAAATCTTCTTTTGGCAACTGCTGAGTCAAGCTAATCGCAATAAAATCCGGCTGCAATAAAGGACAGCGTAAAACACACAAATGAACATCCAATGATGAGAAATCGCTCCAATGCAATCGTACACGAGCTTCCTCATGGCCTCCAAGCGGGACTATTCTTGCTCACGCCGTGGTTCTCCCTTGCCCTCGTCAGGCTGCTGGCCCTCTCTAGGGCGCCTTCTACTGCCGCGTCTCTGGAGAGCTGCAGATGGCGCTCTCATTTTGCTGCATGACTGCGGCGGCGCTGCACGGCAAGTCTCCTGGGAGCGAGGGAGAGCGGCTGTCGTTTTTTTCTGTCCTTTCGCTTTGTCCAGGCAAGGCGGAACAAAAAGGGAACATGGTAGACGTTTCTATCACTGCCCGAACGGAGAAGCGTCTTGATTACTTCATGCCCTCAGAGAGGGGAATTATATAGAACGAACCCCCACAATTCACTGGGTGCTGGGGACTGAGCCCTGTTGCACATAAATCTGTGAATAATTGACACCCCCAAGAAAGAGGATGGATTAAAAGTGTTTTTTTGTTTGTCTTTTTACAACAAATAAAGTAGTGAAGGGCTGAAGTACTGTCCAAACAACAAATCTGTTTAACTGATGGACTTGATTTTGCCAGAGCTGTGTACTCGCTTGAGTCATGTCGACAGCTCAGTTTTCCAGTTTGGTTCGATTCATAATGGTTTAGATCTGTTAAAACCTGATCAGGCTCGCATTCCGCCCGTCGGATGTTTTGGCAAGATAGACATAGTTACGTGAATATAGAATTGACAATAAAGCCGCAATTTCTGATTAACTCAGATTTGGCCGTTTTCTGGGCTGTATCTGAAATGCTCTGATACTGCAACAGCCATGTTCCAAATAGGAAAGTAGTACTGTGATATGTATCAAGGAAGTACGAGTAATGCATCTCGACGAAGCCGAGCTGTTGGGGAGGAGCTAAGTTTAGCCTCGGTTGTTAGTGGAAGTTATGGAGAGTCGCCGCTGCATGAACATGTGCACTTCTGGTGCATTTTTGGAAATAAATTTCAGCTAAAACGCTTCAGCGATCAGAAGCTGATCAGTTCCCAACGTCTTGGGAACTGAAGTTTTCCACTACAACTTGCACCTGAAAGAAAGAGTACTGAAAAGTTAGGTTGCATATTTGGGAACCTTTTACAGTAGTAACATAAGTTTGTTTTTTGTACTTTACAGAACTGAACCCAGCCATATTGTCAGCTGGAAACAAAGACTTAGTGAGTGTGGCGCACAAACACAAAAGGGTGTGTTTCAGCTGTAAAAGCACCAATCGGAAAAAGTCAATTCCGCATGCAGCAAAATGTTTTGCTGTGTCACGACATGGCCGTCTGCCTCCGCTGTCTCCTCCCAGGAACTCGTAGACTTCATTGTGACTTCAACAAAGCTGCAAAAACAAGCATCAATACCCCCGAGCTCAACCTCCTGCCAAATCTCGTTCAAGGTCAAAAGCACATTTCTGCTCTCAAGTCGGAGGCGGCGAGTCTATCTCTGTCTATACGGGAAAGTGTTCGGCCATTATTTTCCCCCCCGGCAGCCTCCCCGTGTGTCATTCGTCCTCTTGAGAAACGGCCGAGGCCGCCTCGTGGAAGCGATATAAGAAAGCGAGTGAGTTGCAGGTGGGTGAGGTCGATGCGTTCGGGAATATGGTCTTCCCCCGCTGTTTGGTGGTTCACCTCCTGCGATTTTATGTTTTTGTTTTTTTTGTGAGGAAAGTCCAGATATATCGCTGACGACTGCGGTTTCGAGAACTTTTTATAATGTTTGCAAACAGGCGACAGGATGCTTCTAGGTGGACAAAAAAAAAAACTGAAAATGGCAAAGAAACTGAAAATGACAAAAAAATTGTAGTGTTTGGGTTTTCACCACCAGATATTTCCGAAAAGGTTTTTTTTTTTTTTTTTTTTTTTTCCTTCCAAAAAAATGTAGTCTAGCATCCACATCCGAATCGAGTGGATCTCGTAAATAGCTTAACGGAGAAGATCGCAAGCTGCAATGAAAGTGACATACGGCGACCCAAACGTTCATTATCGGATTTGTGGAATGCATTTTTTTCCACAGGTATGTATAAAATATTTGGCTGGGCTGTCTTTTATTGAGTAATTTAGGAAAACGTAATGGCTAGCGTGCTAGCTAATGTCAGCGCTAAAGCGTCAAAAGAATTTGTCTTCGCTATTAATCCGAGCAACAGAAAAGTCAATTAACTAGCCAGCCCCTCAATGATCATCCTAATTTTAAATTTTAATTTGTATATTTATGGCTTCAGTGTAGCCGTTAGCTCCGAGTGGCTCCCCGTCACACAATTCCGCAACGCCAAAGTCCCCCGCCGTGCGCACGCATCGCAAGCACTACCGGCGTGTCGCTGCCGTGACCTTGATAGGAGGCGGGCGATATCCGTTTCCAAGGTGACAGAGATGACGAGAGCGCCGTATTTCACAGAGAGCCCTAATGAATATACAGCGTGGGTAATTTTGATTGAGCACCGGCCTGCCTCGGGGATAATGACTTTGACGCTTCTTAGAAAGAAGGATGACTTGATGACGATGGATTTGCTTATTTATCCCGAAATTTGCTGCACTACCTTCCTTCCGTTGAGATAAAAAAAAAAATAATAATAATAATTAGCTTGGTGGTGTGTCTTAAATTCATCTGCCGTAAAACTCTGCGAGGCTCATGTTTTTACTGCGGCTGAGGTCGTCAGCAAACCGATGTTAAATAATGAAAACAGTGAAGATGAGCGAGCCCCGGGGGATGCCGTTGTGGTTTATCGTGGCCCATAAAGATTTTTGTAAAAAAAAAAAAAAAAAAAAACGCGATTGAATATTGACTGCAGTAAAAGTGTTCAATCAGTCATGGCCGCAATCTTGTTGCTGGTACTCACCAGCGGAGGCAAACGTAATCGCACTCCGTACTTCAGGAGAAGTTCTCCCTAGTTCACATTTCTCCATGTCGCTGCTGTCCCAATTTCCTTTTTTTTATTATTTAAGAGCTTAATCAATCAAGATCTCAACCATGGTTGACTTTACCTCTCCCTATTTACATCTTTCTTTACGTCATGTCGCCATCCAAGGACTTAAGGGGAGGGGGGGGGGGGGGAGCCCATTTTGACAAAGACGCAGAAAGTAGCAGGGATTCAAAGTAAAAAGGTGACATAAAAGTAATTATGAAAGTACAGATACCTGAAAAATCTACTCGCGTACTTGCCAATACCGGTACTCACTGAGCTTGGTGGCCACGATGGAGATGTTGTGCCAGGCCACGCTCTCCCTGTCCAGCACCTCATTGGTGGAGATGGTTCCCTCCGCCGGGTCGATGTCGAAGTAGCTGTCCAGGTCACTCCTCCAGTCGATGGAGTACCTGGGAGACAAACTAAAGTTACTTTTTCCCGCCCTCTGTCGCCTCGGGCAATAATCATGTTGTCAAAGTGTTCATTAATCTTTGGGAATGCTCATTTCCAGCCAATGTGCCGAGGACGACGTATAAATTCCAATCTGCTAATGGGCCACATGCATTTAGGGCTATGCTGAACAAACCATTTGCTCAGCGAGTATAAATGAATTACTTTTTTTTTTGGGGGGGGGGCTCCATTCAGTAGGCATCAATCTCTCAGCCAATCACCAATAAAGGCAGAAAATGTTTCCTACGGAAGCGGCGTGAGACTTGAGCGCAGTCAGCTGATAAAAGGTGGTCTTAATGGAGAAGGATGGTGCTGTCACTCAGCGGTAAATAGCCGTTGTCTTTCTTACTAGTGAAACCCGAAATTTATACAACCCGGTCGTATAAATGTATGTCAAAGGAATCCAAAATGTTGGCAAATGGACAGCTACATTTTTAAATCTGATTTTGGTGTAATTTTTCCTATTTGGATTAGAGTGGACCCCCGGATATTTGACGGCCATTATAACTGAATTGTTCTATTTTATATTTTTTTTTTAAACACAAAAAAATATCTTAAATATGCAGGGATAAACCACTACAAAGCATTTGTGGGTTTGGTTCCCCACAAAAAAGAAGAAAAAAAAGTGATAAATAAAAAAAAATGGAAAAGAAATAGGAAGAAAAAGAGAAAAGAAAATCAGATCATGCCGATATATATTCCAGTATATATTGGTTTTAATAATTTATGCTCTGTTAAATCTTGACACAGTTCTACATCCATACTATGTGATCATTTCTGTTCGTCTCCTGGAAGCTTGCGGTTCTGGATAACATGCTGCAGTACCAGCATAAAACCCGTGGGGGAAATGTTGAGAACACATATGTACTGGAATGTTTTTGGAATGTGGGAGGAAGGCGGAGTACCCGAAGAAACCCCACGCAAGCACGGTGGATTTTCTCCAGGTACTCGGCAAACATGCAAACTCCACGAAATGGCCTGACTCCGGAATCGAACCCAGAACCTTTAAAATGACAGTTAATGAGATTGTAAATGTATCCTCGACTGTCATGTTTCTTGTCAAAAACTTTATCTTCATATTTTGGGAAAATGTGGATTTAGAGCTACTTTTTCTGGTGGATTCATTGCTCAATGTCTATTCCAATGCAAAGGAGTATAGTATAATAACATAAATGAGCCAAGATAATTCTAATTTCCAGCATTCAGTCATTCTTTTATTGTGCAGACAGGCTTTAGTTGTAGAGCTGCATATTTAATCATCCGTAACAAACTCACCAATGTCAGAAAGTATTTAAATATTGATCATAGCCCACTCGTGTTGTACTTGAGCAGTCCAATCACCGCATGGGGGACTGCGGTCCGAGGGCTTTTTGCACTGCATATGCAGTATTTGTCATTTCTCTTGAGAATCCAGCCTGGACTTTTTGAGGACCACCTCGTTATGCCACCATCCTGACTTTCCTTCATCGTGTGGCGAGCTACTTGATCCTCTCATTCATATTCATTAATACATTTTCTTCTTGTCTTTCCCACTGAGTCTCAGAGTGGATGGACGAAGGCATGGCCGGAGGAGGTTTGGCTCATGTGCACAAGATGAGAGAATGATGACCGAAGCAGTTCTCGCTAAATGTTTTACTTTTGGTTTGCCTCCATTTTGTTGCTCGTCCTTTCGTTGAACGCCAGGTTCTTGAATTGTCTTGAAATAGGAAGTCATTTTATTGTTGCGTACAAAACAAATAAATGGAAAGGTCAGCGCCATTTTATGTTGACAAATTATTATGAGGAGGAATGGACTTAATAGTAGATTAATGGATCGTCCCCGGGGACGACCTAGGAGACGCTGGAGAGACTACATCCTTCGGCTGGGAACGCCTCGGGATCCCCCCGGAAGAGATGGATGAAGCTGCTGGGGAAAGGGAAGTCTGGGCGTCCCTGCTAAAGCTACTGCCCCCGCGACCCGACCTCGGATAAGCGGTAGATGATGGATTGATGAATGGATGGATGGAACCTTCCCGGGTTCTAAAGTGACACTATGCTCTCTTGATCAAGAAATTCATACACCTGTATTGATTGACACTGGTTCTGGCGCAAACTTACTCAACTCCCTCCTCGTTAGACGTATGCACTTTAGAACCTTTCACATAAAATGCCACCGCAACACCTATGCTGCAGAGGGCAGTTTTATGGGCAAGATCACTCACCGCACCCAAACACTCACATTGACATTTCCTGATTCTCACTTGGAACGCATTAGTTTTCATGTTTTTGACGCCATGAATCATGACCTTATTTTAGGGAACCCATGGTTGAAATTACATAACCCCCACATTGACTGGTCCTCTGGGCAGGTTATGTCATGGGGCAGCAATTGCCCCCAGAACTGTTTCAAGCCTCCATGTGATGTTCAGGGCTATGTTTCAAATGACAATCCACAGACCCCACCTGGGGATCCTGATTTATCTCAAGTGCCCACCTGTTACCAGGACATTAAAGAGTTTTTTTTCCAAGTCAAAGGCCAAATCCCTTCCACCCCACAGACCTTATGACCGTGCTGTTGACTTGCTGCCTGGAACCACACCCCCACGAGGGAGGTTATTCTCTCTTCCAGGGCCGGAACACAAGGCTATGAAGGAGTATGTGGACGAATCACTGGCAGCCGGGATTATTCGCCCATATTCATCCCCTGCGGGAGCCGGATTTTTCTTTGTGGACAAGAAGGACAAGACTCTGCGACCCTGTATCGATTACCGGGGTCTCAACGAGATAACTATAAAAAACAGGTACCCTCTTCCCCTCATCTCCCCACTGCCTTTGAGTTCCTGGAGGGAGCCAAGATTTTCACCAAACTGGACTTAAGAAATGCATATCATCTAGTCAGGATAAGGGAGGGGGATGAATGGAAAACAGCACTCAACACACCAATGGGACATTACGAGTATTTGGTGATGCCTTTTGGACTAACTAACGCTCCAGCTGTGTTTCAGAACTTTGTCAATGATGTCCTGCGTGACATGTTGAATGTGTACGTTTTTGTATATTTGGACGACGTTTTGATATTCTCCCCGGATGAGGAGACTCACAACATTCATGTTCGCTCTGTGTTGCAGCAGTTACTGCAGAATGAACTACATATCAAGGCTGACAAATGTGAGTTCCACAAGGCGTTGCCAAGACTCAATCTGTGGTCGAACAGCGCTTTTGGTGGCCCAGTGTTAGAAGGGATGTTACCAATTATGTCAATGCTTGCCAGGTATGTGCTGCTAATAAGTCCTCTCGTAAACGTCCTTCTGAGGAGTTGTAACCTCTGCCAATACAACAACGTCCTTGGTCAGACATCTCCACAGACTTTGTGACGGAATTACCGGCCTTGAAAGGAAATACCACCATTCTCACAGTCGTGGACAGGTTCTCTAAAATGGCACACTTCACACTTCACTAAAGACACTGCTGAGTTAATGATACACCAGGTATTCAAGTTCCATGGTTTCCCCAAGAATGTGGTATCCGATAGGGGTGCCCAATTCATTTTGCAATTTTGGAAGGAGTTTTGCAATCTCATAGGTGCTACAGCCAGTCTGTCATCTGGGTTTCACCCTGAAACCAACGGCCAATCCGAGAGGCTGAACCAGGACCTGGAGACTGGGCTCCGATGTCTCGCTTTACAGGAGCCAGGATCCTGGTCTCAGAAACTGGTTTGGGTCGAATTCTCTCACAATTCCCTCCGCTTTGCATCCACTGGTCTATCGCCTTTTCACGTTGTGCATGGCTACCAACCATCTCCATTTCCTGCCATAGCCCCAGAGTCCACAGTTCCAGCGGCATTGAGCTTGGTGAGACGCTGTAGGAGGACCTGGGAGCGAGCCCGCCAGATGCTGCTGCACCAGGGACGGTCCTACAAAACCGCTAACCCTAACCCTGGGTCAGCGAGTTTGGCTCTCTACCAACTTCAAAGCTGTTTAGACTGCACAGACTGGAGTGTCTTTGAAAATTCAGCTGGCAGCCTGGATGAATATATACGGACACTGTCACATCCTATATCAGTTTCTGTGAAGAGGTTTGTGTACCAACAAATCATGTCGCACATTCAACAACAACAAGCCGTGGTTCACTGCTAAACTTAAGCAGCTTCGCCAAGCGAAGGAGGACGCATATCAGAGCGGAGACAGGGCCCTGTATAATTGAGCTAGAAACCAGCTGACTAAAGAAATTAACATTGCAAAGAGGAGCTATGCAGCAAAGTTGGAAAATCAGTTTAGCGCAAACGACTCTAAATCAGTCTGGCATGCATTCCAATTGCTGACTAATTACAAGCGACGATCCCCCCAAGCTGACAACAATAGCACACTAGTCAACAACTTGAATACCTTCTACTGCAGATTTGAAAAGGACAGTTTCACACCACACACCCACCCGGCCGCACCCGCGACCACAACCACACCTCTGACTTCTGCGTTAACCATCCATGAACAGGATGTGAGACGCATCTTCAAACAGCAAAAGATTAACAAAGCGGCAGGCCCGGACCATGTGTCCCCATCCTGCCTCAAAGTCTGTGCGGACCAGCTCGCTCCAGTCTTCACTCAGATCTTCAATAGATCTCTGGAAATGTGCCAAGTTCCATCCTGTTTCAAACGCTCCACCATCATTCCAGTCCCCAAGAAACCTGCAATCTCGGGTCTGAATGACTACAGGCATGTCGCTTTGACATCTGTGGTCATGAAGTCCTTTGAACGTCTCGTGATGGACCACCTCAAGAGTGTCACAGGTCCTCTGCTGGACCCCCTGCAGTTTGCCTACCAAGCGAACAGGTCTGCGGATGATGCAGTCAACATGGGACTGCACTTCATCCTAGAACACCTCGACAGTGCAGGGACCTACGCGAGGATCCTGTTCGTGGACTTCAGCTCAGCGTTCAACACCTTCATCCCTGAACTCCTTTCATCCAAGCTTCTCCAGTTCAGCGTCTTACCTGCCATCTGCCAGTGGATTTACACCTTTCTGACGGGCAGGAAACAGCAGGTCAGGCTGGGGGAGGCCACCTCATCCACATGCAGTATCAGCACTGGGGCGCCCCAAGGTTGTGTCCTCTCTCCGCTGCTCTTCTCTCTCTACACGAACGACTGCACCTCAGCGAACCCGACTGTCAAACTGCTGAAGTTTGCAGATGACACCACTGTTATCGGCCTCATCAAGGACGGTGACGAGTCTGCATATTGACAGGAAGCGGAGCGGCTGGAGCTGTGGTGCGGCCGACACAACCTGGAGCTGAACACGCTCAAGACTGTAGAGATGATCGTGGACTTCGGGAGGCATCCTTCAGCACAGCTGCCCCTCACGTTGTCCAGCTGCCTTGTGTCAACCGTCGAGACCTTCAAGTTCCTGGGAATTACAATCTCTCAGGACCTGAAGTGGGCGACCAACATCAACTCCGTCCTCAAAAAGGCCCAGCAGAGGATGTACTTCCTGCGGCTTCTGAGAAAGCACGGCCTGCCACCGGAGCTGCTGAGACAGTTCTACACAGCGGTCATCGAATCAGTCCTGTGTTCTTCCTTCACAGTCTGGTTTGGTGCTGCTACAAAAAAGGACAAACTCCGACTGCAACGGACAATCAAACCTGCTGAAAGGATTGTCGGTACCCCCCTACCCATCCTTGAGGACTTGTACGTTGCCAGAACTAAGACAAGAGCGTGCAAAATCCTCTCGGGGTCACCAGCTTTTCCAGCGCCTTCCCTCAGGTAGGCGCTACCGATCAATGCAAACTAGAACTAGTAGACATTCCAACAGCTTCTTCCCTCTTGCGATCAACTTCTTAAACACCTAACCTATAATTCCATTACAACAAGCTGGCAATTTTTTGACTTGAGTTCGTTGCCACATTTCTGTGGGGCCAATTATGTATTACTCGTGCACTCACTGTAGTTGTCTCGCCATGCTGCACTATTTGCAGATACAGTATATTTGCACACTGATTGAGGAGTATCTGTAACATTTGTACAACCAACATTGTCCCAGATTATCGCACTACTCGTCACTTTAAAAAGCATACACTCCTTGAAGTCTCAGCGCCCTTTGCACAATGGTCATTGCACCGGACTATTGCAATATTAGTCATTCGAACTGCTCTAAGTGCTAGAGGACTCTGCATCTTTTTACACAATTGTTTTTTGTCAATGTCTTTATGTCTCCAAAGTGTTCTGTAAATTGTACTACAGTCTGTTGTACTAGAGCGGCTCCAACTACTGGAGACAAATTCCCTGTGTGTTTTGGACATACTTGGCAAATAAAGATGATTCTGATTCTGAAACATATTCCACTCTGGGTGGAGTCCAGGAAGCTCGCTCCCAGGTTCATTGGGCCCTTCCCCATCACAAAGAGCCTTCCAGGCTCCCTCCTTCCCCCCGGTTCGTGGATTGGGGGCCCTGTCTTCACTGTGAGGCGCCTGTTGTCGTCTCGTCGGAGGGGGTTTCAATATCTGGTGGACTGGGAAGGCCACGGGCCTGAGGAACGTTCATGGGTGCCACCTGCGTTTATCGTGGATGACTCACTCATTCGGGACTTCCACGTTGCTCATCCAGGTGCTCCGGGGCCGCCTCGGGCCGGCTGTTAGGGGGGGGGGGGGGGGGTACTGTCATGGGAGTGTGTTCCGGTTGTTGTCTTCCCACTGTTGTGCTCCTGAGAGCATCTTCACCACACCTGTGCCTTGTTCAGCCTAATTATACCTTGTATTTAACCTCGCGTCTCATTCTTTCTCGTCGCCAGTTCGTTGTACCTTGTCATCGCATTCCAGCATTCCTTGTTTCCAAGTCACAGACTCACAGTAAGACTAGACCCTGTTCCGATTATCGACCTCGCCTTTTTCCCTCACGTTTTTGTATACTGTTGCCTTTTTTGGATTTCCTGCCTGTGTACCGACCTCTGCCCGTATATTAAACCTCTCTTTTTGAAACTGTCCATTTGTTTTGGAGTTGTGCATTTTTGGGTCCTATCCTCTGTTCCGTTGATGACAGATGGTGTTAATTAGCTCCAGAGAACACCGCACACTGTACTGGAGGGGGAAACATTATGCTCACTCTCGGTAGTCGCTAGTTTTTACACCGTGAATGTTCACCAGCAACCGCGGTCTTTTTGGAGGCGAGCGTTTTAATGCAGAAAAGCTCCTTAAAACCTGACCACCATTCAACATTCATGGTCTTTTGTCTCTCGGATAACAGCACGCACTGCTGCTAAATAGCATAGCGACCTAAAAGCATGCTTGCCTATGCATGACGGCCGCAGCTCTCTATTGTTTTTTACTGCACGATGCACCACTGATCGATGGGCGTGTCGGCGACGCTACGGATGAATATTTAACATGCAGGAGACAAAGTGCAGTTTTACAAGCGAGTGACCTTGTAGTTTTTTTTTTTTGGCTGACCAAATGTCAGCTCCTTGCATTTGTTTTTGTTTAGTCCCATGGTAAAATATTCATTTAAAAACATCTCCGGACCACGTAACGCATGGTGCGTTTGTCCGTCATACCCTGACAGCACATCTCGTCCCGAGCCATCTCTGCGCTTTAATAGATTTGAAGAACAAAAGGCTTCTCATCCATTTTTAAGAACGGTCTATTGTTGCGGCACTCAGGCGGGCCGACATTTGGGGGCGGGGGTTCGTGATGGCGTGAAAGTGTGAGGGCATCAAGAGTTGAGCTTCTCTTGTCACATCCATAACGGGCCGTTGATGTTTAAACGTCTCCCCTGGTAATTACTCGAGACGGAGCAACACTAAAGTGCAAGACTTGAGCTTCTATTAAGATCCTATCGCACGAGTGGACAGTGTTTTACTTGGAGTGCTCTTTTTGTTCCCCCCGCACAGTCTAATCCACTTTCTGTAGAGTTATTTTTATGTCGAAAAAGCTGCACTGCTGCAACAACAATGTGATTGCGTGTGCAGGAAGTGTTAGCTTTGTCATCTTCAGTTTAACTTTAGAAAATCCGCTTTGGTACATCAGTCGGAAACATTTATTTGTTTTGCCGATATTTTGTCCTTGCGGATTTGACCTGGCGTCCGTTTCTTTTTCAGCACTCGGATGAGATTATTGTAAGATATTGTAACAAGGCAGGAACCGGATTGATTTTGAGTCCGACGTCAAAATGATGAGCTATCGTCGTTATTGGTGTTATTTTTCTTTTGTCAGAGTAAGAACAGGAAAGATTCTGAAGGTTATGCATTCCCGATGGCCGAGTTCAAATGTCAAATCGCCACAAGCTCGTGTTCAGCGGTCATTTGGTAGGAACGTGCTAGCAATGTATGATCATGACATCAGTGTAACAATTCTGATAACACTGTTAAATGTTTATATTGTGTGATCTAGTATGAAGTATTTTCAAACTTTAGTAATTCTTGTTCTATGGTTGTGCGAGATGCCTATTCATTTTGAACCATTCCTTACCTCTTCCTCTTTTTCTGGGAATTTTGCTGCATTTTAAATCCCTTTTACACGTTTTCAACAAGATAACTGCATAGTTATTTTACGACATATTCACCAAGACTTTTTAATATAAATAAAAAAAACGTACTTTTTCAGGAACAGCAAATTTATAAAACATTTTTTAAAACTTTTTATCAACAACAAAATATTGGGTCTTATTTAACAGCACTTGTGACGACAACACTTGTTCTTGAATCCTTCTTATGCAATTTTTCAAAAAGACTGCATTGATTTTACGCTTTATTTAATCTCATCAAAAACGAAATATTGGGTCTTGTCCAGAAATACTTTTTCGGACAAATTTTTTTTCTTTTTTTAAGCACTTTTTAAAGAAAACTGCATTGTTTTTATGACCATTTTTTTCTGCTTCTTATCAGTAACCAAATATCGGGCCCTGATTCACCAAGTATTCTTTCAATTATTAAAAATGTGTTATCTCTTTTACTCACTTTTTCCAAGAAGACTGCAATTTTTTTACGACATATTTTTGGCTTCTTTTAACAATAAGATTTTTTTATTATTATTTCTTCTTATGAGATTTTACTGATGGAACACTTGCCGAGACATCAGATTTGTTCTTAAATCCATCCATCCAGCCATTTTCTGTATTTCGCTTATCCTCGCGGGTGAGCTGGCGCCTATTTTGGCTGACTTTGGGCGAGAGGTCTGGGAACACCCCGGACTGATCGCCAGCCAATCGCAAATCGAGCCTCACTACATTTCATTGTCTTCTAACTGTACGAACCCAAATATATTGGGTCTTATTCACCAAGACATCTGGTTTGTTCTGAAATCCTTCTTGTGAAAATATACTGATAAATATTTGAATGTCAACATGAAGCCTGACTACCTCTCAGAAAGTCGGCGCGCTCGTAAGGTCGAGACAAGTTCAGAGCCGCCAAGCGACGGCGCTAATGTGATTGCGATGTTGGGACGGCATTGATTGATTGATTGTTCCTGCGGTTGATGACAAAAGTCCTCCACTTGGAAGGCGGCGGCGGCCTTGATGAACAAGGACCGCAGACATCGACGAGCAGATTAAAAGACCTAAACGCTTCAATCACGCGGCTCGGAAAGAAAGCGTCAGGACGGTCCGTCCAATAGCGAGCAGCCGCATTGTGTTCTTCCCAAGCAGTGTCGTTAAGAGAGCACTTCATTAGGAGGCCAAAGCGCTTCATTTGTTCTCATAATTACATTTAGATTTATAATTGGAAATAATTGCATTACATCTACATGTTTGTCAATGTCCATTGTTAGAATGGGCTGGAAATGTTGGGCCTCGTTTGCTAAGACTTCTCAGGACAATAATTTTTTTTCCCCCTAAATCTTTCTTCCACACTTTTTCAAGAAGACTGTTTTAGTTTCCTAAAATAGCAAGACATCTAACAACAACACCCACGGGTAAACGATTCCCCTCTAAAAGGCTTCGAATTGTTTATAGATGCCATAAGGTGGTGGTGGTGGTGGTAAAGCACTACTTTTGTCTAAATGGAGCTCCTCAACTCACTCAGAATGGTGCCTCTGAGCACAAAAACAGTGAATAGTGAGTTTTTCAGTGAATAACAGAGGATAGGTTAAAAATAAATCTCCAAATGGGTGAATTCGCAAATGCCGAACCACATTTTTCCACAAGGCATTTTTTCACTTTAACTACAAATTATTACCCTTTTTTTGCCCAGACTTCATGTTTGTTCTCAGGCAAATTTTTTGAATCCATCTTACGCACCTTTTCACAATGATTTTCACAATTACACCCCCCCCCCCCCCCCAATCACGTCTAACAAAATACGACAACAGATTTTTTTAAAAATCAGTCTTATGCTCTTTTTCAATGTTTTCTTCAGTCTTTTTTTTATATAACATTTTATCTCAGCATGGGGTTTAATTTATTTCATTAACACTCTTTTGAAATCCAATATGGTTTAGCAAAATCATTGTTGAAATCCCTTTATTGTTTTGTCACATTTGTTTTTAGATCATCAAAGTACATTTTCATTTCTGTAATGACTTTTTTTTTTTTTCAATTTCCTTAATTATTTTGCAAAGCTACAAATACCTCCTGAGTGGTTTGTTCCGTTTTGTAACCATGACAACCATGCAGTTTGCTTAATGGAAATACTGTTGCTGTAGTTGACGTCTGCGGACGACCGGCTTCCAGAAAGGAAGATTTATTTTTTTTTTTTCTTGGAGTTGAACGTCACCTGACTGGACTGCTACTGGCGTCCAAGTCCTGCGCCGTCACCGCGCCAATGATGGTGCCCGCCGGTGTGTCCTCGTACACATCCATCACGTAGGCGGGCTTATTGAACACCGGAGGCTCGTCAACATCCAGGACGTTAATCTTCACCGTCGCCGTGTCTTTGAAGGCCCCGAAGGTCTGGAATCGGGGATCCAGATGAGCGTTGGACGCGTCAACCTTGAAGGTGTATGCCTTCTTGCTCTCGTAGTCCAGCGGCTGGAGGACAAAAATAAGAAAACGAGACGGGTTCAAGTAACAATCACCAGCAACTGGCAACTGCCGGTTATTTGTCATCTCAAGCCATTATGGTGTCATTACCAAGAACATCCAATTGATAAGTTGTTTTTGGAAGTCAGTGTCAAGCTGGATGAACCAGATCAGTGGTTGCCAACCGTTTCTATGCTCTGCTCCCGCAGAATAAACGCTTAGAACCCCCATACAAGTGATAATAACAATAATAGCACCCCCTGGATAGCTAGAAAACAAATTAGCATCTGCCACCGATTTGTGAGATGGACATGAAATCCGGCGAACTTGTTCATCGTGAAAAGACTCACGAAAATCAATCAAGAACCTATGCAGTGTTTGTTGGCCATTTTGTTTTCGAAGGTGTCATTCTACGAGAATTTTGGCCATTTGCAGGGATTGAACATGAACAAATGTGACCTAAATGTCACAAATCAGTAGCTCGGTATACTAGACAGGGCAACACTTAATTGCCAAAGTTGTGGTGGCTCTGACAAGTGTGATTATCAGTACTCGCCATCAGATGGACACCAAATTTGGAAAGCATGTTTTTCATGACTGAATGAGATAATCTATGTTGTGAAACAGTTTGTAAGACAATTTGGTTTAAAGGTGTAATTCTTTGAGTATTACGGCCATTTCCTGGTTGTGCCTAACCAGACTCTTCCTGGGGAAATTCAATCGGAAGTGGGTGTTAGATAATATAATTTGTCTCAATTGTCAAAGTGAGTTTTCTTCACGGTCTGTGAGCAGAGCTTGGTGGAAAAGAAAGCTAGGACCCCGCCGGAATGTTACAAAATAAATTTAAAAAAATCTCATCGGCAGATTAATTTGTTGATGATAAGATGCATAAAAAGTCTAAAATGAACAGGAAGTCTGCCATTTTAAATTCAAAGTCGTAATTTGGCCAATTCCAAGGGTCGTAATTTAACCAACTTGATCAGCCAAATGAGCCAAAATCTGAATTATGAACCAGTGGGGCTTTGTTACCACAGCAACCGGGGGACCAGCAAGCGGCTATTTATTCTGAAATAGCCCGGAGTGTGAAGGGAGAGACTAGCAGAGAAAGCTGAAAAACAAATCCTGACATTTTCACTCCAGGAGGCAGCAGTTTATCACAAAGCTGCCGAGTGACACTTATAAATTTAGCGTTCCAATAGAAATAGCTGAACTTTTCCCCTCGTGCACAAAACTTCTCATGAATGAGAAGTTTTTGAGAGGTTCACGTGTTCAACCTTCCAGCAGCTTCCGACACGTCAGCTCAGGGTCAATTTGTCAAACGCGAGCAGACGAATGCGCATCGCCGACATGTCTACGTCTGAGGCGTGAACGTCCTGACAGCGGTGACATGCTTGTTCTCGCCTCCGCCTGTCTTCTGCCCTCTCATGTGAGACCACCCACGCTCTGCGAGACCTCACCGCGGTCACGCTCCGCCGGCCCCGCAGTCGCACGAGAGACGTTCGCGTTCCGTGTACTTCAAATGGACTAACAAGGCGGCACCTCGGCAACAACGCCACCTGCCTTCCCGTCCCGGGACACCTGATTTCTCTGGCAGCTTGTTTGGAAAGCGGTTACGATAGCTTTTGAATGAGGGGAAGTGATTGTTTTCTGTGTGACCTTCCACCTAAACTAGTCGGAGTGCAGCTTCTCGAAGATGTAGTGTGCTTTTCCAAGCTATCTGTCATCTTGATTTTTATGGTTGTTTTTTTTTACGAAAGTAGGACTTTCGTTAAAAAAAAAAAGAAAGTAGGACTTTTTGCACAATAACTTTACAATTGTGGTCCCAGGAGGTTAAGTGGGCTGGTTCACGGTGGTTCACATGACCTTACCCAAGGCCAAAATGTTAACAAACTCAGTTACTGAAAATGCCACTTCTGTGACCTGGAAAAATGGATGCTAATTTGTCTACAATCTTTTTTTATCCATCTATCCATTTTCTGAGCCGCTTCTCCTCACTAGGGTCGCGGGCTGCCGGAGCCTTTCCCAGTAATCTTCAGGCAGGAGGCGGGGTACACCCTGAACCGGTCACCAGCCAATCGCAGGGCACACACAAACAAACAACCATTCGTGCTCACATTCACACCTACGGGCAATTTAGAGTCTTCAATCAACCTAGCACGCATGTTTTTGGGATATGGGAGGAAACCGGAGTGCCCGGAGAAAACCCACGCAGGCACGGGGAGAACATGCAAACTCCACACAGGTGGGGCCGGGATTTGAACCCCGGCCCCCAGAACTGTGAGGCAGATGTGCTAACCAGTCACACACCGTGCCGCCACGCCAGCACAAAGCTCCCTGTCCACACGCTGGCTGTTAAATGGGACTGTGTTTTATTTTTTTATGCACATTTTGCCTTTATCTGTGTGACAAAATTGTGGCTTTCTCTGTAGTTCTTCAAAATCGCTCTGGCTTTTTTGTGTAACCTGCAAACACACACTACTATACTTTAGTTTCCTATGCTATATACGAGAAGTGCATTTTTTTTCCAAGTCCTAAACATAAATTGCATCGGTTTGAGGTGAGACTTGAGACGTCACAGGCATCCTCAGATGTTCGTCAAGTCGTCAGTCTTCTTAATTTTATGGTCGTCTTCCCGTGGAGCAGGTGTCCGTTAAAGGACGGCGGTGGGGAGGAGAAGAGAAGAAAAAAAAAAGATGCCAAGGCCTGCCAATCTAAAAGCAATCACTGACCATCAACTGCCGTGATTGGTTTGATTACAGCGCAGCAGATGCAACCGCACCAGGCTCTTGTAGCCGCACTGGGGAAATGCAGCAGGAAATACACTCTGTCCTTTTCCACGGCGGCGGCTGACAGCCTCGCCTCCCAGATTCAACATCTCCCTTTTAGAAGACAGAATTCATTGCGGCTGGTTTTCAAAGCTCCCGACTAAAAGGCCTCAAACGCCTGGACAAACGACGACGGCATGTATCGGAAATCAGCAACAGCAGAAAGAGATTGAACATTCCGTCCCAACACGGTGGTAACACGTTGTAGGATCCGTTTTTAAGGAGGTCAGAGTGCTGTTTTGATCCAACTAACACGAGGTGACTGGGGTTCAAATGCCTCCAGGCCGACTCAATTCAGTCCTTGAGTGCTTTTGCGCTGATAGCGAAGCAGGCCTTTGATGACTTCACTGGCTCTTAATTCAAGTGCGAGACCACCATGCACAATGTGGCTACCAGGGCGAAGAGTGGCAGAGTTTAAGCTATATTAGCAGAAAACAGACTATAATACATAACTATTAATTAAAATGAAGGAAAACATTGAGCACATAAATATTACAGTTCTGTAGTCTGTAGATCTAACAGCGATGTCTTTCTATTTGTTGGGCTACTGTATTTATTTTGACCCAAAATAATTCATTTTTGTATTTATATGAATAATAATAAAATACAATAAATGTATTTATTATAACACAAATGCATTGTAATATTGCATAGTTACATAGCAACATTTACATTTGTAACTATATAATGTATATTTTGGCTTATTGATTAATTTGATTGAAAAACAAAAAATAAATATAATTACAGATTATTTTTGGGGCTCATTGATTTACACATACTGGTGCTGGGAGAGCTACAAATGATTTTAATTTAATATTTTTTTTTATTTATACAATTTAAGAAAATGCCTTTTTTAGTTAATGTCTTCTTATTCTTGATAAAAAAAAGTACATTTAAAACATAGAGGGGCTTATTTATACATTCATACATAAACAGAAAAAGTTTCAATGTAAGTATTCTTAAAATAATACAAATTTGATTTAAAAATATAAATAAATCTTGCATTTGCAATTATTTTAATGGTTCATTGATATTGATTTTTTAAATACAGTCTTGGTATTGCCATTATTTAAAAAAATATATCTATATATTGTGTATATATAGTGTATATCACTGCCATCCAGCAGAATCCTTGTATTTCCAAAACCATTATTTGTAGGGTTTCATGGGATTGCTAAAAAGTGCAAGCTATTTTCAACGCTATAGATTGGTCGCTAATTTGTAAAAATAACATTACTAATAGTATATAGCATACATTTTGGCAAAAAAGTCATACATTGACCAAATACGGACATAGGCTTCCACCCTGCAGTGATGATACACTTTTTTTTTTGTTTTGTTTTCTAACTTGGTGTATGGATAGTGACCTGGTACTGAGGGCTTGCGATTGAGTGTAAAGGGAAGCAGCACGCGTGAGGTTCAGCTGAAGCGTGGGTGGAAGAGGAGCGGCAGTGCCGGGTGGTTGGCCGGGGGGGCGCGGACGAGACCTCATTAGCGGTCTCGCGCTGCATCTCCACCGTTAGGAAAAAGAGGGAAATAGGTCCTCTCAGTGTGGAGCGAGCGCTCCTTTGCACGCAAAGATCAGTGCTACATTTGCCTTCTGCTCGCTTGTCTACCACGTAGAAAGCGAAGCCGGCCTGCTGGACAAACAACCTTTCAGGTCATATAATTGCAAATACATTTAAAGGCTAGGGGGGTGGGGGTGTTGTTGTTCTGGGCCGGTGGATGCCATGATGACAAAGGACAGGTTTTTTCTTTTCTTTTCTTTTTTTTTTTTTTTTGAAGCTTCATTCTTTGAAAAATAAATGCGGCATGTTCAAAACTGACCACATATGATTCTTGAATCAGTCAATTATTCCGCCAGAAGATGATCGCCAAATCTGGCTTGTTTTATTTCATTAAAGGCATTGGTTAGCTAGCATTGGTGGTTAGCATGTCTGACTCACAGTCCTGAGGTTCGGGGTTTTCTCCAGGTGTTCCGGCTTCAACTTCACTGAAAGGTGCTTTTGAGACTTCCCCATTTCACCCAAAAAAGTTGAGATGTTCCATTCCAAAATATGTGATCTAGCTAACAGGTTGGAGGATTTTGGCTAATGTTAGCATTTAATAAGCACATAGTGGACCATCAGTTAGCAACATGGTTCCGTTGACTGTGACAAGCTGAATGTGTTCTGTTTTACAAACATATTTTGAATTTCTGAAAGGTTTTCATACCAAATTGATATTTCACTATGACACTGTGGACATTTTAAGTTTGACAAAATCAACTATACACATGGTGAAAATTGTGAATCATAAGTGTAAATATTGACTCCACAAATTTCTGTTTCAGCCCATTTTGAAATACTGTATACCTTTGATTCTTTGGCACATCTATATTGTACCGTGACAATATTGCACATTTCATTATGTATAGGTAATTTTAGAAAATAAACACAAAAATATTTTTTTTTTTTTACATCTATGTTGCCATGAGAGACAATAATTTAAATTTACTTGAATTTGTCTCACACAAATGAGTTTAGAGGTGCATATGGCGACATGACTAACAAGCAGAATGTCTTCACTCCAGTTTATGAAAGAGTCGTCATCTCCGAACAAGTTTGTCATTTAACAGGAATAACATGAGGCCAGTAGGGGGCGACGAGGAGCTTTGTGTTAATGAGAAGATGAGCTAACGTGTCAGAGAATCAAACTAGATGTGGTGGCCATAAGGGAAATATCCCAGGAAGTCATTCTCTGACTTTTTCCAGGAGGTTGACCTAGTTTGACGTGATTGGCTGCCAGGCAGCGGGCGTCCACCTGCGCTCGGGTTTCAAGCTTCTCATCACAGTCCGAGCCCGGTGCGGATGCCACGAGGAAGCGTATCGACGGCAAAATTTTGCTTGCCGCTTTTCCTCGTCGCGTGTCGAGTGCACATCACAACTGCAGGCACTTGAAATTCCAGACAGGTTCTCATGCCCTTTGATATGCAAATGTGCACCTTCAGTGCACCGCCACTGACGCCGAATGAAGCATCCTCACGCTTCACAATAGAACCTGAGTTGCTCCTAATATGGACCATGAGCTAATCAAGGCATCGCGCCTTTTGCCGCTTTTTTCCCAGCGGCCAACCAGTAGAACCACAAATGAGCTTTCTTTCCTTGGAAATGAAGTCGTACGGAACGAGGTTTGAGAGGTGCGGTCAAAGAGAGAAGAGAGAACGAGAGAACAAGGCAAAAACAACAACGCAATAACTGCGTGGTAAATGGCCAACCGGAGCTGATGTCACTCACAAGGCCACACGCCTTAACGGCACATGGCAACACACATCAGACTTTCGGCTGAATTGTACTTTACAAAACCAGATTGTTCTCATAGTTATATTTCTCAATACAGTTCTTTACTAAAAACAATGGAAAATAGTGCTGTTTTTCTGGAACTGATATCAGTTTAATTTATTTCAAAGGGGAAAATGTAGGATGGGCGATCGGTATAGGACTGACATCGAGTAAGTCCTCCTCGCCAGTAGTTGATCCTACACTTCAGCGGTTTGACACACTGTCGAATAATCATGTGCGCCAGAGAGAAAGAGAGCCCAATTTGTCATTGTGTTAATTGACATTTGTATCAAAAGTACGAGTGGTATTGGTATCTGGGAGTACTTCAGTGAATACTCATACTGGTATGAGTATCTGTCTTTTTTACAAAAGTACTGGAGTGACTCCAAATACCGGAGGCAAATCTCTTGTCTGTTTAAAACACAGTTGGCGAATAAAGAGGATTCTGAGTAGTAGTAGTGGCAAAACGCCTGCAAAGAATTTGAGTGCAAATGAGAGGACAGTCCAGGAAGTTGAAAAGAAGCATGTTTTCATTCCAAATCAAGTGCCAGAAAAAAAGCGTCAGTTGCCGCGTAGACGCAGGCGTAAAAGAGGAATTCGCTTTGGAATATTGAATGTTCTCCTCACACCGGCACCGGCCATTATAATGAGCGAGGAAGGGGGGTCGCCGCGGTCTTGTGCCAGGGCCCGTAGGGGGGAGTCAGCATCACTTGGAATCACAAGCAGGCTGATTCCATTTGTTTGCAATGCAGCGCAAAAGGTGTTACGTGGAGAGATTAAAGAGCGGCAGAAAAAACATAAAAAATATTGAATCTGTCAGCCTTGCGGCAGCGGCGTTAAATCTGCTAAAGCGCATTATCATATATTTACAAAGACACTTATGAATCATTAACATGTCTCACGTGACTTATCCAGCTGGAGTGACTGAAAGTCAAGCTAACTAGCGAATTGAATGACGCGGGTGCTGGCAAATGTTGTCGGATTTCATTTGGTGGTCAAAACTTTGAAGTTTGGAGCACAGTGATTGTGGTCTTGGTGATATTCTGGACCGCTTACAACTAACCAAAATCCACAACGACCAGCCAACATTGAAGGTTTGTCAATGCTAAGCTATGCTCTTTTTTCTTCCACATTTGTCATTGGGGCGTTATTAGCAATCCCAGTTGCAGGCCATATGGCTAAATAATGCACCCTCCAAATAGCGATAAATAGTACAGTACATTTGTGGAGTGCGCAGCTCTTTGTCGGAGCTGAACAAATGATTCCCCGTGCGGAGCTGAAAAATGCAAACAGCAAAAACCAACGACTTGCATTTTTAAGACTGGTGACTCACGAGCACAGCTTGTGCTATTTAAATCGGCAAACGGTGTCAGGTGACGGTGCGTCGACTCGAGACGTTGCCGATGGGTCAGGAAAGAATCTTTTGAAAGATGCCAAAAGTAGAACAGTGCCCAAAGTGTACCAATATAAAGTCAGGCCTTAGCAAGCGCTCACATTTTCAGGAGAGGAAAAATAGGAATAAGTTCCTGCAATGATGTTATTCTTAGTGTGGTACTCCCTCTAGTGGGAGGGGAAAGGATAACTGAATTAAAAATTCAAACTCTGTAAAATGTTAGTGGCTTGAACTTTTTTTAAAAATTCAGTACATTTGTTCTGTACAGTTCAGTTGTATTTAACTTAAGTTCACTCTTTTGCATTTGATTTAGAATTGTTTATCAGACATTCAGGTAAAATGTTTAACTTTTATAGGCAATACATTTTAATTGAATCATTTTTTTCAGTAGTTTTTTTCCCTCTATTTCAGCACAATGTTCTTTCCATACTCGAGATTTATCAGCATTTTATTAGGCTGTATTTTTGTGGTTAAATTAGAAGATGATACTTTTTTTTTTTTATTTAAGTTTAAAGGGGACATACTGTGCATTTTTTCCAAAATTTAAAACAGTTCCCAGGTGCCTTAACCTTCTGCGTAAAAATATTGTTTTTCAACAAGCTCATTTGTTGTTTACCTACAAAATATAGTTAGTCCGATAATGATGTTTCCAAATGTCATTTTGAGACACCCTTTGTATTGTAATATCGTTCTTATATCGTGTCACGCTTCCCTTGGTCGTCTCACATCAACTGTAGTTAAAACTCAATTGGAACCCGTGAAAATATAAAGCTGGATTCAAAGTTTGGACTGAGCGGCAATAAAGAGCATCAGAAGCAGCAGCAACAAGCGAGAAAATGACCGTCAAACTGAATTCGAGAGTGTTTTTGAGCCCGACATAACCTTTCTACGGTGAGCGAGTGAATACGCAGTAGAGATTTCTTTTTGGCCGAGTGTGCCGCGGGCAGTAGACTCCGTTCAATAAGATGGTCATCAGGAGAGAAAAGATTACATGGCCCAAAGAGAACCCTCCTCCGCTGCCACAGGCACCAGCGAGGAAGGAGGGATGCTCACTTTATTGTGCTGCCATCAATCACATCAGTTTATGTCCTCTCTTGCCTCCATCGCTCTGCTCGCATCACACTGGACCTTTCTGAGCGCTTGGCAGTGGCCCCGTTCTTTCCAGACCGCATTTGGACCCACTGAGACTGACTATTGATGCCGCTTTTAGACCACGAACACATGAAAACTCTGCAGGAGCATCTCATCTTATTACTGATTGTGGTAAAACCACTACTGGCCTTTGTCCACAAACTATAACCAACAAATGTGAGGGCTTTTTAGAAAAAAAACAACAACACATGAATAAAGTTGTTTTGGGATAAGATACAGAAACAACATAAACAAGTGAATTTATGACACTCGAATATCAAATTTACTTCATAGAAACAAGATCAACTTAAGATGGAAGTTATTAGGGTTACACATTCCAAGTCAAATCAAGAAATTTCGCTGCCATTCTCCACTCGCATTCAATAACTAAAATGCAAATGTCTCGCAATTTAGCGTCACTTATCTGTTTGTTGCGTGGACGCAGCTCAAATTTTGCAGCAATCGGACAATATTTCAAGGAGTGGTTTGTCTTTGAATGATCACTGGAAATGGCCACAATAACCCTCAAAATGGCTGCCTAAAAACCAAAATGGACAACTTTCTGAAACTTTTCTGGCATGGCTTCCTGAGACTTTTTGGTGGGTCTACTTATGATAGATATGGCTACCAAACTTCATGTTGCTAAGTTAACCTGGCTTTAGGGCCTGAATTTTCAATTTGCTCCAACATCCAAAATTTCCATAATTTGGTTGCTTCAAACCAAAATTGATTTTTTTTTTTTTTATTTATTTATTTATGGCGGCACGGTGGACGACTGGTTAGAGCATCTGCCTCACAGTTCTGAGGACCACGGTTCAATTCCCTGGCCCCGCCGGTGTGATGTTTGCATGATCTCCCCGTGCCTATGTGGGTTTTCTCCGGGCACTGCGGTTTCCTCCCACATCCCAAAAACGTGAATGGTAGGTTAATTGACAACTCTAAATTGCCCGTAGGTGTGAATGTGAGTGCGAATGGTTGTTTGTTTGCATGTGCCCTGCGATTGGCTGGCAACCAGTTGAGGGTGTACCCTGCCTCCTGCCCGATGACAGCTGGGATAGGCTCCAGCACGCCCGCGACCCTAGTGAGGAGAAGCGGCTCAGAAAATGGATGGATGCATTGATGATTTATTTCTTTTTAAAATCTTTTTGGGCATGGCTTCCTGAGACATTTTTGTGTGTTTACTAATGATAGACATTTCTACCAAATTTCATGTTGCTAAGTGAAACTGGCTGCAGGGCTGAATTGTCAAATTTGCTTGAACTTTCCAAAAATAGTCACTTTAAACCAAAATGGACGACTTTCTTGATCTTTTCGGGCATGGGTTCCTGAGACATTTTTGTGTGTTTACTAATGATAGACATTTCTACCAAATTTCATGTTGCTAAGTGAAACTGGCTGCAGGGCTGAATTGTCAAATTTGCTTGAACTTTCCAAAAATAGTCACTTTAAACCAAAATGGACGACTTTCTTGATCTTTTCGGGCATGGGTTCCTGAAACCTGTGTGTGTTTTCACTCTACTCTTTCATGTTTCTCGGTGAAACTGACTCAGATGGCTGAATTTTCAGAACATTCTGGGGGCGGGGGCATAGAAACTAAGACATTTTAAAAATGGCGTCTAAATGTGGGTCTAGTGTTAATGGACAGTGTTCTCCAACCCAAGTAATCCCTAGAATGGACCTCTTCAGCATCACGTGTGCACCAGCTCAAAAACACACACTCCAATACCATACTACCTACTCAGTCACCTGGTGAGGTGTTATTTTTCCGAACCGGCCTTCCGGATCCCCTGCCGCTCCGAGGTATTGTTTCCTCTCAGCGCCTTGGCCGGCCTCCGATCACCGCCGAGCCAAAAATAGCCGGCCTCACCTCCCACTGAAGCCTTCAGCGCTGTAATCAATGGATGAATTCCCAATCGGGTCCGTGGGCGAGCAGCCAGCGCTCGGATGCCGCTGGATGAGGTGTCATTAACTGGCACCGCTGTAGCAATTCCCAAACTTCTGCCACACGACGGGTATTCTTCCGATGTAAAATCACCACCACATTATTTATGATTTATTGTGACCTTCACAAGTGTCTCCGCCGCCGCAAAGGGAAAAGACGACAGACTCGGTTCTCTGCTGATCACACTATGAGTGTGTATCATATTGGTTTTTAACGATTTGTCAAGTTAGCCTTGCTTTACCAGTGATAACTTTGTGAATTTTAGGCTGTCATTTTAAGAACCTTTTTGATTTGAAAGAAACAGAACTATGTGTGAGGTGTTTCAGATCAAAGTAGTGGTTCCTCAAAACTCGGATCATCTTCATCATCTTTCCACGTTGTAATAAAATGAAATTCCTTGGATCTGTTCCAGCCTCATCCATCCATCTATTTTCTGAGCCGCTTCTCCTCACTTGGGTCGCGGGCGTGCTGGAGCCTATCCCAGCTGTCATCGGGCAGGAGGCGGGGTACACCCTGAACTGGTTGCCAGCCAATCGCAGGGCACATACAAACAAACAACCATTCACACTCACAGTCACACCTACGGGCAATTTAGAGTCTCAAATTAATGCATGTTTTTGGGATGTGGGAGGAAACCGGAGTGCTCGGAGAAAACCCACGCAGGCACGGGGAGAACATGCAAACTCCACACAGGCGGGGCCGGGGATTGAACCCGGGTCCTCAGAACTGTGAGGCTGACGCTCTAACCAGTCTAACCAGTGCCACCTTAGCACTCTATAATATTTTATAAAAACCCATAGTCATGACATAGTTAACGAGAATGTAAAGAATTTCAATGTTTTTTTCTGCATTTTCTCTTCAATTTAATAGACATTGTGGTGCTCCTTCGGGTGTGTGCGCCATGGACACTTGAGGGAAGTATAATAGACATTTGGATATATATGGATCCAAAGGAGACATTAAAACTTCTCAGCAGTAATATATATTAGCTGTTTTTCAGAGAGGATAAAAATATTTGCCTGTGGCTATTGTATCATCTGCCTACATGTGTTCAAAGATCCACTGCTTCAAGGCTTACAACACCACCATACCGATGCAATTCATTAGCCCGTCAATGGCGTTTTGCATTTGTTAGCTTTCCAGAGGCAAAGCTATGTGGTTGTTCTAAACACAATGTTTTGATGTGTAGTTTGTCAGGAAACTGGGACTGGCAATAAAGAAATTGATTTTGAAAGTTCTTGTACAAAACAGCCTAGATCTGGGCAGGCTACTTTTCACACTCCCGTATTAGGTTTTGACCTCATTATGTTTTCCAGAGATATTTTTCTGTTTGGCCACTATTGATTTTTAATGTACACTATACTTGCACAAATGGATTAGATTCCCTTATCATATCCATGGAGTTTAGTTTTCACCTCTCAGCCCTTAAACATGCCAAAATTCTTCATACTGTCAGGGATATTCTTCCGTGTTAAACGCCTACTGATTTTGAATCACATGGGATCCAAGAGCCCCGAGGTAGCCGAGGTCACGCATTGGTTTTAATAGCAGTCCAGCAGCCGCGATTCCCAGGGCGCTATCATTTCTTTTCACGGTTAGAGTGAAAGGCAGCTTCTTTCTTTGTCTCGGGAATGATTTCTCCCTCAGTCCGACCACTAATGACATTTATGATGGAGGAAGTGGACCACGCTCACCGGCTGGCTTTAGTAAAATTAAATCCTTAATTAATGGCAGGGAGGATGAAAAGGCTTCTTGCCTCAATACTGTCAATTGCTTTGACTGGAGAAGCTTAAACGGAGCTCATCCGGGATCAATAGCAGTGATCCGACATTGAGTCTTTTCCCCGGGCCCGCACCCACGGAATAGTCACGTCCGTGCAAGTGTACACTCGGAGGAAATAAAAATAAAGAACTCATGCTTTAAATATGTTTTTTTCTCTGTTCATCTGTGGAACCTTGCTGGTTTTTATCCAATAACCTCATTCCCAATTAAAAAGCTGAGAAAAGTTAATTTTTGCCGACGTCAGAGGGTTTTCCTTCCTCCCAGCAGAATGTTGATGATGTTCGATTTTTACAAGCATTTTCACCGGCAAGGCTAAAGTTTCAGGAGCAGCCGGAAACCCGAGCGCAGGGTACCAACCTCTCGGACCTCCAACCTTGGTCTTGTCAGGGTGTATTTAGAGATTCAACCTGCTGTGCTTAGAAGAGTCGGGTCAAGCGGTTTTGTCCTTAAAATGTGTGAATAGTGGCCCTAATTCAGTTGTTCATCCAACCATCCATTATAAACTCCTCCAAGCCACAGACTCCCTTGTTCCCACCCACCTCCTCCAGGTCTACCAGGGGGATACCAAGGCCTTCCCAGGCCATCTGTAAGACAGGTTCCCTCCAGTGAGTCTTAAGTCTGCCCTGAGGCTTCCTTCCGGTTGCTCGTGCCTCATAAATAACTGCATGATTCCCCCGTAAAGGCAGTGGATCATGAGTCCATGGGGTCCACGGGAAAAAGTCCAAGTTCAGCTCCACAATGCTCAGGGCAAAGCAGTGCGACGTGTGTGTTAAGCATGCTAACTGTTCCTCGTTGGACTCACCGCTAAAACCGGACATCTCCAAAATGTCTCCTTGCACAAACAAACGTGCAAACCTAATGCGCTAATTTGAGAGCGGCCCACTCTAAAAGGCCTTAATAGCTTCTTCGCATAGTGCTTTTCATCAGTGAGGATTTGGCCCTGTTTGATCCGTAAAAGATTAAGGGTAGTTTACCCCTCTCATTTTTATTGGTGTTGTACTTTCTCTTTTTATTAGTTTAAGATTTGGGACATCCAAAAAGCATTTAGACAAATGAAACATTTAGTGAGCGATACTAGCGCTTTGTTGTGTGCAAATGCAATAGATTGTTGGTTTGGCAAAGCAATGGGCTTACTTTCATTCCATTTGAAAGCTGAACAGCTTTGAAGCTTTTGATAACTTACAATGTTTGCTAGTTGGGCTTTAACAGAAGAGACTCATCTTGCATTGGCGAGACATTGTCGTGGGTAGTGTAATGGTTCACCTCAGATGGGTTTAATTGACAGACGATTAGTCCAGGTGTTCAACTGGGCTAGACTCCAGCTTCCACAGGTCTCAGAACAGGATAAGCTCTATACAAAATGTATAGATGGAATTTGTCGTTTGAGAGCAAATGTACAAATGACGCTAACATAATTACTGGCTAGCTCAAAACTCAGGTGACGTGTGTTTTGACATATGAGAAACATATGAGGGACCCCCGAAATAGAAACCACCTCGTTCCTGAGTCACAGCTCTGTCATCAGCATCACCATAGCAACAGCAAAGCTCCTTCCCACCTTCCGTAAAAAGCCAAAAAAACAACAACAAAAACACTATTGAATTGTATGGATAGAACACTGAGGGCTAATAAATCAATTACTCGGTCACAGGTTGGACTAAAGTCCTAAATTGTTGATTTTGGACAGTTGTAATCTCCCAACTTTGTGGAAACAGTTTTGGGAGGTTCCATTGCACAAAACAAGGTTTACGAAAGGCTCGCTTGGCTAAGTTTGGTGTGGAAGAACTACCACGAGATGGCCTGCCTCTCTCGGGTCCAACATCACTGACCTCACAAGACTACAATATAGTTCTTAGCAGTATATGCGCCGATTCAGACATTCTACTCTGTTACTTGGAGTCGACCGACTTCTGGCACCAATGAACTGCAATTCAAAACCATTGGACTACAATAAACTGATAACAATACAACTGTCAGGTAAAGAGAAAGCGAGGATACCGGGACACCGTTAAAGAAAGCTTAAAGTCTACGGTGAACGTTGCACATTATTCAAATGTCTTCCCTGAAAGCGAGCATACCGGGACACCGTTATTTAGGTCCAACATCACTGACATCACGAGAGAAATTCCACAGTATGCATAGAGTCGACTGACTTCTGCCACCTCTGCAGTGCTGTTCCAGCCCAGTAGCATTGGAACTACAATAAAGTGATAACTTTATCTCTCAGGGAATGATGCATGTGGGAGCTTAAATTCTACTGTGAACGTTGTACACGGGACTCAGTTCCGGATGCACCCGTATTATTCAAATATCTTCCCAGAGAGAGAGAGTGCGCCAGCCAAATATTATGCCACACATGCCGTGTTCAAACAATGCAGGTTCACCCCCCGAGGCTGGCAGGAGCAGATTTGCCCAACGCTTGGTTTCCTCTGTCTGCCGGGAGAAGGTAAATAAACAAGCAAATGGACAAACACGACGTTTAATCGGAGAGGAAGTGATTTTCGGCGAGGCGACCCGAGGCTCTTGTTTGTCAGCGTGTCCTTTGCCGCATGCATGTCATCGGTCTGCACGCCTCCCTGGGAATTCTTTGGCGGATTTACCTATTGTCTAACGTAATCTTATGTTTAGCAGATGGGATGTGCGAGGCCCCTTCACGTCTGTTTTTTTTCTCTTTTTTTTTTTTTTTTTTTTTCCTCACCAGGCTGGGAAACAGATGATCATCCTTTGAACCCATTACTCAGCCTGATCCTCTTATCATAGCCAACCTTCCTCACTCTCTAATTTGGCTTCTGCCAAACTCGGCTGTGTACAATGAGGCTCTCCTGCTGCCTTGCGTGTGCGTGAGTCTGTGTATGCTCGGAAAGTCAAACGAGGGAGGAAAGGAGAGCAGTAGAAGGATTTGGTCTGCGGGGATATTGCAGCAATCCCGAATAAGACAATGGAGTGGGCGGGTCAGAACACAGCGAGTAGCTCATGAAGGCTTTATCTTCAGCTCCCTCACACCTTCATCCTTGTCTTTGTCACTCGTCACGCGCACTTAATTAAACTGCAGAGTCTCATAGTCAGTCAGTCAGTCTCTCGCTCACTGTCGTGTCATCTTCCTCCTGCTGTTTTGGGTTTGTCATTGACACGGCAGGGGGCGGACACCAATGATGCATTGTCCCCACTTCCCTTGTTAAAATTGCCTTAGCTGTAGACTTTTGAGGCTTCCAAACAACAATAACATCACAGAGCACAGACACACACACACACAAATGCACGCGGGCAAAGAGTGCACACAATGACTATCAATTACTGACTGTGTGAATATTTTGGTGGGGATCAAAAAGGATCGAGTGCACCTTTGGTGCTAAAAATAGTCAGACGGCATTCTGCTCAATGCCAAGAACATTTGACTTTCTTACATCAGAAATATTGTGAAAGGCATGCAAGTACATTTGACTTTTGCAATCAGGTGAAATGTACTCCTATTAGAATGTTAAACATTTCACTGTAGTGATTTACATAAATTACACAATTGAAAGTGAAAAAAAATGTTCATCTTGTAATACCGCTGTGTTCTTCTAGAGCAGTGGATCTCAAGCTTTTTACTCAAAGGACCACCTAAAAAAAACCTGTGTAACATGATGCACAATTTGAACATTAACATTGCCCTGTTATATGACAATAAAACTGTACTTAATGATTCAATTCAAATATATTGCGCATAAAAGCAAAAATTGTATCTTAACAAATCTTAGCTCCTCCCCGACATACAATGATTAGTTAGTTGAGATGTATCACTTCAACATAGTTTCCGTGACACCAATTATTGCACATAAGAGTTAAAAAAATATCTAAATGTTTGAAAACCAAGTAAAACAGAAAGTTCAATACAACTGAACTGAACTGCACTGCTCTAGATTTTAAAAAATTAAAGAGAAAAAAAAAAAAAGTTGTCCACTACAACAGTATGCACATTTTGAACATTCAATTCAGTGATTCTTCGGCTTACCACTAGTGGGAGCCCGTGTACCACATTTTGAGAATCACTGATAAAAGGTAACAGTGACCACCGTAAGCGTAGATGAACTGATTTACTGATTTAACGATAAGGAAGTGAACATCTTTTATAGTCCTGTGTTCATCTGCAGGTTTATAATCATCCATTTTATTCATCCATTCAACAAGTGACTATTCACTCTGAGTTTTCATTTCAAGCAGGTCCTTATTGAAAATTAAAGCTTTTTTTCCCCCCCAGGAGTTTCAAGCAACAGTGGGGAGCCTCTTCATTGGAGTGCATTAACATGTTCCAAAAAATGTTCTCTTTCCCTGCACGACAAAGGCAGGTTTAGCAGTGGTGCTATTACGCGTGAGGACTGTGACACTTTTAGGGCTTTCATTTCCATTCAAGCTCATCGCGAGCACCAACAAATTGAATTTGGACTGCCGAGAGGGGTGCGCGGTCGGTGTGCCCAGGCGGGGAGGGGCCATTGTAAGTGAGCAGGTTTAGGCGGTGAGTGTCACATCATCACAGGTGCAGAGCGAGCGTCTCTGCGTGAGTGGGAGGGAGAACAGAAGCACTTGTGTAAAACACACACACATACACGCACTTACAGTACGTGGGCGACTCTGTGTGTGGGCCGCAGCGAAGCCCCGCATTTATTTTGTCTGACGGCTCGACGGCGTTTCGCCCGACCTTCACCAGATGTGAGCTTTGCAAATCAATTGTGTTGCTCAGCGGTGAACACACAACACTAGCAACACAGGCTAATGATACTGATATTATGATTATACAACAACACTGCATCATAAACTGTGAACTGATTCCAATATCCTGGCTGCAGGGCAGGGCAAAACATCTACGAGGACATTCACAAGCATATTGTTCAACAAAGAATGGCGCTCAAGGGAGCGCAGACCTCCAACAGGAATAAACAGTCCTAATATGGATGGGCAATAACAAATCTGCATGAATAAAATGGGAAACGCAAATTGAAGATTACTGTATGGCCCTTAATATATAGGCTGGTTTTGTCAGATTAAGTTGTCAATAGGACTCCTTGTAAATTGAAACAATGCACTTTAGTCATTAAAGTTGTGCGTGTCTAAAGTTCTGGTCATACAATATGCGATCATGTCCCATGGAGGTTATTTAATAAATAAATAATTTTAAAAAAGGATCTTTGTGTATTCCTTACAACAAAGTGGCGCTCATAAATGTACCAGCGTTCGCAACCCCGCGTCCAGAGAGAAATAAGACGGCGCGGTGAAGGCTGTGGGAAGCAGCGTGGCGTTATTTGACTTGAGTGAATTTGGACATGATGGATGGCGCGCATCTCCAACGAGACGCCAATTCTCACAATTCAGGGAATATCGTTCAATGGGAGACATACTCTAATGCGTTTTACGGTCACTAGGGGTCCCCAAATCACATCAGTGAATATATCACATGAGGTTCCAATGCGTAAAGGCCATACTTTTGTGTTTTGGCTCAGAGTTTTAATTAAAATGTTTGTAAATGTGGGTATACTGTTGAGAATGTCTATATTTTAGAGGTCCCAAAGTAGACTCTCCAAAAGTCACTCAGACCCATGGAAAAAAAATCAAATTGGGTGGACATGTCTAAAAGTGACTCATGCACAGAAGTCGGTTGTCCACGAGAAATCGGGACGCGAATGGAAATTAGCGCTCGGACAACAGCTTAACCATTTTATTTCATTTCGGACTCTGGAATTCCAGACTTTGACCAAGTCCTACTCGGGAATTCGGCCAGATGAGCAACAATCGGAAGTAGGTGTACCAGACGGATAGATGTTGGCAAACTGCAAAGATTTTCGCTATTGTGGGTTAATGGCTTCAAAGTTTGATGATCAGCTTAAGGATTTTCTGAAAGTTTTTAAAATAAATAAAAATAAAATGAACACAAACTCGGGTGGACTTATCTATCTGACGTACGATAGAGTCTCAAGGACCATCACTTAAATTGAACAGCAAATCAGATGTTTTGCTTTGAAGCAGCCACTGTGGGTAAATTCCGGGGCTCGTACTTCGCCCAACTTCTACTCTGGAATTTGGCCAAATGTGCCCCAATCGGAAGTCAAAATCTCAGACAGATGGGTGATACTAACTATTCACAGCTTTTTTTTGCCTACTGTAATGTGGGCATCAAATTCTGATGATTTGTTCATGTATCATGTTCTACCTTTAAGATGATTAATTGTTGAAGAAACGCCGTTTGTCAAGTCATTCCTCATAGTTAAATGGGAAATCATTTATTCTGTCATACAATGGACATAGGTTAGCGTATTTTAAGCCCCCATATTTTTTGAAGCATATAGGCCAAAGTTAATAACTCGCATGTCTTATCGTGTTTAATATATTCCGAGTGGCTGCTCCATTTCGCTCCCTAATTTTAGTGCGCGCCCGTAACGTCTTCCTTTGTTCAAACAAGAGATGATAGACCTTGAAGGCTTTATCCCGACGTAATTAATTCCGCTAACGTCGACGCCACTTTGGTACAAAGTTGGCCGAGCGAAATGGTGTCCCTACCGATGCCGTAGGTTCGCGTCGGAAATAAAATGCGGTACGGATCAAAGCCGACCTCTGGGAGTCTTAATCAATTTAGCGAGCAGAACATATGGCCCACGAGATGAGCTCCTCCACGGCGTGCGCTCGCTGGCATCGGGGGCAGCCGGGACGCCGACACGCTGAGTCTCTAATGAAGGTTCAAGGGTCATGGAGGGCCCTTGGTGGGGTGCCCCGCTGCCCGGCGTTTGGTTTCTTCTACAAAGTCCGCTCCACCATGTATAATATATTAGTAACATCTTCTGTATTTCATCTCCCGGCCTCACTATCTTCCACACAAGTAGTATGCGTTCGCCTTAGGGCGTTTTTGTACCACTAAAATAATATTTGTAACATTTGTTTGTTTGTTTGTTTTTTGTTTTACTTGGGGAGCAGTGTGGTAGCAGCTGTAGCACTTCTGAGGTTGAGGGTTCAAATCTTGGGTGTGTGGAGTTTGCCTGCGTGGGTTACTCCAGTTTTTAAACCTGAATTTGAAACCCTATTTTTTACTTGAAACCCAAACCCTAATTTCAAACCTGAACTTTGGGTTGAAACCCTAATTGCATTGTTTGAAATGCCAGTTTAGGCTCCTTGCTTGAAAACTTAACATTGACTTCAACACCAACTGTACATTCCAACCCCCAGCCTGACTTGAAACCATAATTTTTAAAACCTGACCCAGGCTTTAAACTCTAAATTTAAACCCTAACATTGTCTTGAAGCCCTAATCCCATGGTCCAAACCTTGTTTGAAACCATTGCCCTGGCTTGAACCCATAATTTAAAACCTTAATTTGAACCCCTGGTTTGTAACTGTAACCTTTGTTAGAAACTTTAACAATTTGAAAACCTATGTTGAAACCCTAACCCTTGTTAAAAAACCTTATCCTTGTCTTGAAACCTGTCTTTAAAACCCCAACTCTGACTTGAAAGCCTAATTCGATGCTCTCACCGTTTACATACAGCATATAAAAAAAGTTAAATTTCCTGGCTGATGAGTGATCTATCCATCTATCAATGTCTTGGAACCTTAAATTTGAACTCTAAGCCTTGTTTGAAATCCTAATTGCCTTTCTAAACTGACACATCTGCTTGCCATTTTCTTTTGATGAATCACACATGATTTGTGTTTACTGCGTGGTTTCTAATACTTCTGTTTTGGAAAGAGTACATCGAGCGCAAGAGACTTTTACTGGTGGATAGTCTCCCCAAGCGGTCGGAGGCCCGGCATTCCGTCTACATAGAACCTCCGCTGGTGAAAATTCCATGTCAAAAATTGGGAAATTGGACCTTTTGGATGCTTTCGAGAGCCCGCGGCACAAAAAGCAATGAGCCCGCTGAGGCGATTGAAAGGCAGCTGAAGTTCAATTCCGCTCTCCATGACAACAAAAGCATTTTTGCCGGCGGAGCGCTCACCCGTTTGAGGACGATTATCCCGTCTTGGTTGTGGTCATTGGTGGTGATGTCAAACATGGCGCCCCCGTCGCCCGGCACGATGGTGTACTCCACTTCGGCGTTCTTGCCCACGTCCAAGTCGTGGGCCTTGATCCTGCCCACGGCCGAGCCCACCGCCGAGGACTCGGGAACGCGCAAGTGGAAAAAACCTGCAAACAAATTAAGCGAGCGCAGATATTTAATAGGATCTTCTAAATACGCGGCGGGCACGTCATCCTGTAGCGTTCAGAGCATCAAATATGAAACGTCTGCAAGCCTCTGCCTCCTGAGGGATCCTACACAAACAGACAAATTGATTTCTGCATGTCGAAAAGAAAAATCTTCTTGCATGATTCAAATTATGTCAGGATCTTTTAATTTATTTTTGTACGAAGACCAATGCAATAAAAAGCATACCTTTAAGGGGTGGATTATTATTGTTATTATTATTTTTTGTGAATACATTTTGAGAAAATGGTTGCACACTACAGCCTTTATCCAGCAATATCAGTCATAAGAAACATTGTAAATCTTAATCCTGGCTTTGAAACACTAATTTGAAACCTCAACCACAGTTTGAAAGCATAACACTGACCTAAAACCCTCATCTCAAACCCTAACCAAGGCTTGAAATCCTCATTTAGAATTCTGAGTATATTATGGATCTTGAACCTGACCCTGCATTAAGATCCTAACTTGAAACTTTGAAACCACAGACTTGAAACCCTAATTTGAAACCCTAACACTGCCTTTAAAACCAAATTGGAAACCCTTACCAAGACCTAACCCTGCCTTGAAACTTTAATTTGAAACCCTAAACGTAGTTTGAAACCATCAAAGTGCCTTGAAATCCTAATCTTTGTGAGAAACCCTCGCACAAATTAAAAAAAACCCTCATTTCAAACCCCTAACTCTGCCTTTAAACCCTAATTTGGAACCCTCACCAAGGCTTGAAACTGAAATTTCAAACCCTAGCCATACTTTGAAACCCTATCAGTGAATTCAAACCTTGACCCTGCCTTGAAATCCTAATTTGAAACCCTAAACATGGCTTGAAATCTACAATACATTTGAACCCTGACTCTAGCTTGACACTTTAAAACCGTAACCGTGGCTTGAAACCCAACTTTGAAAATCGAACCTTTCTTGATAGGCCTTATCCAAACGCTAACTGTGAATACAATTATTATTATTATTATTATTATTATTTTATTTTATTTTTTTACTTGGAGGAAGACAAGCTTGTGTTTTATGCGATACCTGAACAAGCCGCCGCTGGACGCTATCACAAGCACTCGCATACAAGCATATACAAATTTCATGCATCATTTGTCATTCCTCGGGACGCACCGAGGAGGGAGATACAGCTGCTGCATGAATCTGGCTCTTATATGCTGGACAAATAATGAAGAACTCTGAAGGTGTTGTGTTTATTTTCACAGTTTTGGGGACATTTGCTTTGTGGATGTACGTAGAAACACATTTGTTGCTATGGATTTTGGCTTGTTTGCCTCAAATGAGCGGTGATTCCAAGCCTAAAGTAAAACTCTCTCCCCATGTCATCAGGTCTTGTGAGGACTTTTAAACATCTTCAGCGGCGTACGGGAGCATCCACACGTGGCCCGAACCTTTGTGCTGTGACAGAATTATGGAAATATCAACTTTTGCTTTCCACAGCTCAGCTCTATTTACATTCCGCGGCGCTCGACGAGGAGTCTGGCTCACTGCAGAGGTTTGCGCTTGGCTGTCATCTGCTCACTGCTGCTTTGTACGTAGCCAAAGCACAAAACTCACACATCAGTGACTTTATAGAAATTGATTTTTTTTTCCCCCCCCCCCACCGCTTTCACCTGCTGATTGAGAGAGGCAAATTCATGGGGTTTAACTGGCTATAAAATGGAAAATTGGTCAAGTTACAGCGTTTTGCTGAAATGCAGTGAGTCAGCCCCCTGAGTGCATCGTGCTAAAACCTAAATCTAAATATGGAAGGATGCTCCTGGAGCAAAAACAACGGCGAGCCGACAAGCTTTGTCTACAGGAGCTTGTCGAAAAGAAAATAAGTCAAACTTTTGCTTGTCGTCGTGACAAACTGTGCGATTATGTATATCGCTCCTGTGGCGGAAACTTCTGATAATGCCGAACTTGATACGTTTTCTGACCATCTGGCTTGTGTCCGTTGATCGATTTTGAGGTTTGGACGGCGCGGCGAATCCCAAAGGGTCTTGTGTGTGTCGGCGGGTTGCAGCTGCACTGCAAACACGCAAAATCTTACCAAGTATATTAGACTAATTTGAAGTTAAAAATCTCAAAACTAATCTGATTGCATTTAAAATAAGACTGATCACCTTTACTTATTTCAAGTAAAAATGTGCTTGAAACAAGTGAAAATTGTCCAAAACAAGTTATTTGAATGAATTTTGACTAGATATAAATTAAATATCACAGCGTAGTGACAGTTTAAGGACCAATTAATTAAAGATGTCCACCTAATATTTGTGATACAAGCAACCGCTGCCACCCGATTTTTATTTTTATTTTTTTTGCTTTGACTTGCAAGCAAACATTTGAGATACAAGCCCAGTATAGGTGGCAGTGAACGCAAATGAAGAAGCATCAGTTTGGCGTATTGTCACCAATTCCTCAAAAAAGAGGCTTCGAGCTGTTTGTTGCCACTCGCAAGTGAAGTTTACTGTCAAACTAAACGTAAAAACAAAGAAAATTACACATTGTGTCTTTCACCATACCACTAGCTTAATGCTAACACATAACGGGAAACGCTATAGACGGGCTGACGAATAGCACAGGTGTCTCTGTGTTTATAATCATTTAAGCAACAGATATTTGAACCCAAACAGTCGCGCAACAACACATAGACAGATAGTCTATCAAAACTCACAGGGAGATTTTCTTTATCCTCTGTGAATTAAACAGAAAGTTACTGCGTACCTGTAGCCATGTCTTTATACTACTGCCCCCAGGGGGCCAAGACGTGCACACCAGGAGGAGTAGCACAATGTCCAAAGCAAACAATGTGTGCAAAAAAAACATTTATATTTGTTCTTACTGGATGTACAATATTACAAAGTGCTATTTTCCTTATGGAAAATAAATTACAAATTGTTTTGTTGTGGAAGCAGTGTTCAACCCTTTTTTTAGCCCAGCAAATGTGCTTGGTGCCTTCACAGAAGGTTTGCCAAGCGGTCCAAGAAAGTTTGGCAAAGGAACCAAAAAGTCAAAGTCTCAACTTTGTATTCTCAACAACAGCTGAGGGTTTTTCTCCGCCACTGGATTGATTGATTTTGTCGTGTCGTGCTCTCGAGATTACTCCCCTTAAACGAGAGTGTTACATCAGGGAGGGCATCCGACGTAGAATCGTTGCCACGCAAGCAAATCGCGCGAATGAAGAAGACGACTCATGGTGATGATTGATTGATTGACGGAGTGTCTTTTGATTCCCAAAGCGGGAGGACACAGCCAAGTCAGTCAGTTACGTCAGCGTTTTGAGTGAGGACAAGAGTGCTCCATCAAAACTGCATGCTTCAAATGACGCAATTGTCAAGTGTCACAATTGGGAAATGCGTTCAAACTGATTTGAATCCACAGGTCCGATTTGCATGAGTCAAAAGTGTACATTAACGCAACGTCAAATTATAATTCATTTACAAAAAAACATTTATTTTTTTTACTTCCTTTTGCTTCCTCCTAAATTCATTTCTTCCCTTCTGACCAACCTTCTCGTCATTCATTTTCCTTCGTTTCTTTCTTACTTGCGACCCAAGCACGGATTCGAACCTGAATCTTGAATTGTGAGGCAGTCATGATACCCACTCCATCATCGTGCTGCTCCCATTTCCCTCTTCTTTCCATCACTGATTCCTTTCTAATTTCCTCTTTCCCTTCTGACCTACCTTGTCCTCCTCCTTTGCTTCCTTCATTTCTTCCTTCTGTCCTTGCTGACTTGGGTGTTTCCTTTCTATGTTTCCGTCCGAAATACAAAATCAGTCTGAAGTAGTTGTTTATATACATATGGGCACAAAATTCACATTTACAAACTTATAATAAAGGCATTTGCGCACAACGGGATCCACGTTGGACCTGGTGGACCTTGAAGTGAAAATACTTTTTAAGTGAAACTATTGCTTTTAATTCGGTTTGAGGGGAGTTTAGTTTGCTTCCGGTCAAAGCCGGTTTGAACTGGAAATCGTCATTTTCAATGAAACTCATGTTAAAATGAGAGTTCCCGATCACATTCAAGCATTAAAACAGGCCACACCCACTTTTGGAGAACCTGGGCGGGTTGTCGTTGACGTCGCTGAGGGTGATGTTGACGACGGTGGTCCCGGCGAGCCCCCCCAGCTGGCCCCCCATGTCCTTGGCCTGGATGAGCACCTGGTACTGCTCCTTCACCTCCCGGTCCATGTTGGGCAAGGCCGTCTTGATCACGCCTGCGGCGGAGCACAAGCGGGCGACAAGCGCAAATGTCAGCACGGCCACTTTGGCATTTCAAGGAACAGCGTGTAAATATATGAAAGCCAGCCAAGTACGCGGCTCTGCCGAGCGCAATTTTTGTTTACATTTTAAAATGCATCTTTACCCGAGGAACGGGAATAGAGGTCACCTGACAAACTTGACATTCAGACAGCGACCTGTGGCGAAGACTTGCAATGATTCGTTGAAGATTACGCAGTGTTTGCGCTGCGCCTTTATGGACGGTGGCAAAAACTCAAAGCTAACCAAGATCAAATTTGGAAAAAACAACAACAACAACAACAACCGCTTGTTGTTTGGTAGCCAGGCAGTTTTTGCACTTGCTTCAAGCACTGTTTTGCTTAAAAATCAGAAGCTAATACAACTTGCTATTGAGATTTTATTACTGGTAATCAATCAGTTTAGCTGAAAATACTGCCATAATTCTATTGGTGTGAGTTGTATGAATCCACTAATTTGCTTTAAATTAAGTAATATATTTCTTCCGTCATTACTTTTAGTTCTTGTTGTTTGAGCCCAGTTTTTGCAACACAGGTCTTTGAACAAAGATTCGACAAAATGGTCACTACACTGCAAAAACAAAACAAAAACAAGAAGTAATTCAATGAGAAACATTAAATTGAGCAAAATCTCCAATATGAAGAGGAATGTTTGACCAGTGTATTCCTTCTTCTTTTGTAGTACATTACACACTTTCTTTTAAAGCCTTGTATTTGCAGCGTGCACCTTTTGAGTGAATAACCCACAATGATGATTTTCTTTTCAAAGTGTATGTTTAGTTGTGACGATAATGTCACACCTCCCGCGTGTTGATTGTTCATTTGTTGACGTGTGTTTGCACATATAGACGGACGCCCAGCCGGGAAAACATTTCCTCTCGCAGCATGATTTGTGTTTGTAGTTGCCGCCTCTTTGCCAGCGCGCGCCGCTCACGTCTCTCCGCGGCGAGCGGCAACACCGACTTCCGTCCGTGTCGCCTTTGTGATATGCGTGAAGCGATTTTAATATGCTGAGAAGTGTCCCGCTTGTGCCGCTGTCGTGTAAGTGTCTTTTAAAGGGGACATAATGTGGAAATGTGAGTTTTTAATAGCTGCTATGCAAAAAGTAGTGTGTCTGAAGTACCTGCACGCCCATCAAGTGTGAAATTAAACAGCAAGAGTAAATCTTTTATCTGCTTTTTTTCAGAAAATGTGTCTGAGAGCGATGCCTCGTGAGATTTGCTGAATTGCGATGTCAAGATTGGGTTAATTTACATAACTGGGCCCACACTTTTTCGCCATCCACGACTTGGAAGCTTGGCTGGGTGAAAATCAGGCATTTTCAAGTGACTGTTCGCAATACAGAGAGACCGATAAAATTTTCATTTTTATTTTTTCATGGCCGATACCGATTATTAGTAGTCAAGGAGGTCGATAACCGATACCTGGAGGCGATATTCATTTGAAGTAAAAGGGAAAATATTTAAAAATAAATTTCATTTCGAATAATACAAACTCCAACAGTTACATTTGTTTTATAGCTTTTAAACGCATCTTTATTTTTAAATTTGCAACGTGTTAGTATATTTTTTTTAATAATCTTATTCAATAGACATCTAAGTTTTAGAATTCTAACAAAAAGTGCAGAGAGCTCCCAGGCTCAGCAGCATCTTATAAAGTTCAATAAAAACTGTAAATATATCCCTAGACTTTTCCAAATTTCAATATAACTGAAATCTTTCACGTATCATTGTTTTAAGTTCAAACAAAAACAAAGTGCAAGGGGTTCCCAGGCCCAGTAGCATCTCTTATGAAGTTTTTACCCAGTTTTATATTGCTCTCCTATCTGCTGTCGGATTTTCAAAAGTCAAGTTTTTTCAAAATGCAGAATAGTTGTTTAAAAAAAAAAAAAATTGAGCAGTGCTGCAGTGTTAGCACAGAAACGTGGTCAGTGTCCTCGAATGTTCTGTGCAGTTGTTGATATTTGTATTTGGCCACGTGTCTGCTGCATGCGCCACATGCGAGGATCCGTGCACTAATTGGGCGACTTGTTGATGGAGCGCCGCCTTCGCGTGTTCATTAGTGACTTTCTCTGCTTTATTTGCCTTCTCGTCTTTCTCTTAAGACCATGTTTGAGAACAAGGAGCCGCTCGCATAGTCGCAACGCCCCAACCCTTCTCGGATAATGTTAATGGTAAATCTGCTGTAATTCTTTTGATGTGAGAATGCCAGAAACATTTTGAAACACCTGGTTATTATTACAAATAGTGGAAGAAAAAAAGTCCAAACCACATCTTCTTGAAGTTCAGCATGAAAAACTGAGTTCGCTCGCCCGCTGTTCTGCTGCATTGACTCCAGCAGCGCGCGGGCATAAACAACAAAAATAAATAACAGCGTTAATGTTTTGGCATAATTGTGTTTGGTCATTTCCAAGCGGCGGCCGTAAACAGTTGTTAGTTAGTCAGCAACAAACCGGCGAAGTGATGAGATGTTGAACGGAAACATCTGGATGCTGCCGGCTCGCTAATATGTTGATATGTGCCTCACAGAAAATGACTCTGTGGGAATAACACATTGCCAATGTAGCAGATAAGTGCCAGATGTACAATGCTTGAAAGAAGTTCTTGGAAATGATATTTTAGCGTAGCATAATAAGCAGTAACACTGAAAAAGTAGGTCATTTTAAGTCGCGTTAAACGTCACACGTCAAGTAAATGCACCGTCTTTTTTTTTTTTTTTTTTTGCCTTAGCAAGTGGGAGAATGGTTAACGTAAAATATTGCATGTGCTATGTTTAAGGGTAATGTTATGGATGAGTTTGAAATGATATTGAAATGTTTTCATCGTAATTTGTGATGTACTCTATCGAAGGTTTAAACTATTAATGTAGGCAATTATTAACATGGATGGGGGAGCAAATGGTTTACAAATGCTCGAGATTTTGAAAAGCCATTCAGCAGAGAAACTAACCCGAACCCTAACCCAAACCCATGCAGCGAAGCCCTGCCATAATTTCCGTTACCAACCCCTGCTAAATTTAGCTCCGCCCCGACATACAGAGATTTGCCAGATGAAATGATGACTTAGTTAAAACGTATTGCTCATAATAGTTAGTAAATAAAAATGCTACATTCCAAATATGAAAACAAACAGCAAATGTACTCTAATACTACTGAACTGTACTTAACAAATGTACTGTGTCAGATTGAAATAAAGTTTAAGATGCTGCAACATTACACACAGTTTGAACATTTAATCAAGTGATTCTTCCGCATGCCGCACTTTGAGAATCACCGCAACTGCAGAGGACGTCGCCGAGAATTGTTACCAGTTTTGGGGTCCACGGAGAAGTAGGGCTGTCCGTGCAGGATGCTGTAAACCACTCTGGCGCTGTTCCCGTACGTCGGGTCGTCCGCGTCGGTGGCCGTCACCTGCGTCACGTACGTCCCTGCGGAGAAACCAAGAGTTATTTGTTACCCCGGAGAAAAGGTGAAAATCCAAACATCGGAACAAACTGGCCCGATGCTACCGAAACTTAAACGCACTGCATCCAGTGCAGCCGTGTATTAAATAAGAGAAGGACACCGAGGAAAATAAAGAGCCATGCTGCTTGCCAATGCTGTTAGCATGGCAGCCGTCCAAGCCGCGTGATTACATGTTGGAGCCACCTTGCCTAACAGTATTAGTCATTATCTACCATGGCTTTTCAATTAAAAACAAACATGTTGCTAATCGTTTTATCATAGTAAACATATGGATGCTGCGGAATAACTAGTGCTGTCGCATACTGTGAAATTGCGATTCAATATTAAAAAAATAAAAATACAAGGCCATTTTTGCTGAGAAAGGCAGCGCTACTTTTGTGCAAGGTAGATGGCGATTCGTCGTCATTGATGAAGCAAATGAATCATATGCACATTTTTGGTTATCATTGAATGACTTAAATAAGTTTGAATTTTTAGAATTTGATGAATGAAGTTTTGATTAGGTGATGAAAGTTAGATAAGAAGAAAACACATTAGTACTTTATAAGTACTTTATTTAAATATAAAATCTTTCAAACTTAACATTTTGTAGTTCTACTTTTTGATATATTACTTAAATAATTGCATTACTTGAATAAAACGTAAGTAAATAAAGGACATTTTGCAAAGTCACATCTGAACAAAATTATTAGGGGAGAACTGAGAAATATATAAAAATACATATACAGTAATTCAATATAGATAGAATTTAAAATAATGTTATAAAAATTTTTTTATTTCCAAACATTAAATCTGCACAAAATTATTAGTCAAAAAGCAGATTTTTTTTGGATTTAAATTAATTTAAATCGTGTATATATTTATGTATTGCTAAAATTTATTAATTCAATTACATTTTTAAAAAAGTGTTTTTTTCCAAACCTGAACAATTATTAGTAGAAAATGAACAAAGATAATTAACATTTAAAGTAAATGCAATTGAAAATATTTCTTCCCCTCTATTATGGTCAACAAATTCAATTTGAAATCTGTACAAATTTTAGTGTATAGCTGAGCATTTTGTTACATTTTTGTTCATAAACAATATAAAAGTACATCTACATGTAGCCTAAATATATGCTTCCGAATCTTCCAATGGGACACAATAAGCCATACTCATATTTTCAGATTTGAGGTGTACGTACTGTATATACCACTGTCCAGGTGGAATATGTTTAATACGAAAGCAGCTTTTTGGCTGTTAGCAGCTTGCAACAATGGCATTTAACGACATGAAAACATCAGGTGAGGTAGATTAATGGCGAACAAACACGCCGCCGTGTATCTCCCATCGTGCGCAGACCACAACGCCCAAACACGGGCCGAGCAAAGGACGTCCAAAGTCCTCAGCGGCTCCCGCGTTTGCACATCTTTAAATAGAACGTGTCCGCCAGAGGCCAGGACTCGTCCCGGGCGAGGTGAGAGACCAGGAATAAAAGCTGGGAACATTATGCGCTGTAGCAGGTAGATACTGTTGTTCAGTTACAGCAGAAAATAGCCTGAATTGTGATTGTTTAAATTCACTCAATTTGCTACAGTTTGCTTTTGTTTCCGTTCTGAATGTGGAGAATGCTGCTGCTAGGTACAGGTATGGAGGTATTCTAGTTGGAAACAGCACCCAAAAATCCAGAAAAAAATGCTTTTTGCACACATAAAACAACCGTAATAAAGCAAGTAGTCATCCATACCTTAGATTTGGACCAATGAAAAGCTCTGATATGATTGTGAGGTATCGTCAAATCTGACATCCCTGCAGGAATATTTTTTATTTTTTATTTTTTTTAGAGCAAAAGGCATTTTATTAAACGAATAAAGTACTGATTTTTGTAAGAGCTAAAAGCATATTTTATTTCTAATTCTTTGAGAAAAAAAGGCATTACATTATGGAAATATAAATATTTTTTAATTCACATTAAATTATGTTTACAAACGTTCACTTCGACCTCTTAATATTAACAGAAATCATTTACACATACAACTATCTCTACATCTTTCTGTTTAGAAAACAACTTTTTCTCCCTAAGAAAATGACTTTAAACTTCGGGAACAATGCGCGGCGACGCCAGGTGGGCGGCTTCCTCTCATTTACACGTCATTGAGTGAAACTTAAGCGACTATTAAAGTAGGTCCGCCCTGACACCCCGCCCCCACCGACAGACGACTCTAATAGCACGGCGTGCTGCGGCGTTACCCTGGCAACCGGAGACTGGAATAACTAGCGGCGACAGACTCTAAACGTCAAAGTGACATGCAGATTGTGTGCGGTGGCTTTTGGTGTGTGTGTGTGTTTTTATTTATTTATTTATTTAAAGGTACGTGCTTCAGCTAATTATCACTTTGCAATGGAGTGTAGCCTTAGGTTTGCAAAGCCTTTAAAAAAAAAAAAAAAAAAAGCCATAGTTGGTAACTTTTCCGGGATCATCAGTTAAAAAAAAAAAATTTTTTTTATAATAACGTAAGAATTTCAGTGTGCAGTGAACATATTCACAGTTCGGCTTTTAGGAGTTTGCATACTTCTGCTAGTTGCTGAAAAGCTCCTCGATTTGCTCTGAGGGGGAGGAGCTTCCTTTAGTCAGGCAATACCCTTGTCATATATATACAATATATTGTATATATTGTCATACATATAACCTTATTTTACAGTATATGAATGTCACACGTCTGTTGTCATTCATTTGGGTGACTGATTTTTGACTGACTGCGATTGAGTGAGAAGGGCAACATGTTCTGAAGCCTTTCGACTCAATTGCCAGCCGTTTTCAGAACTGTTGTTTTTCAGTATTTCATTTTGTAATTTTTGTGGAATAGTTTTTTTTTTTCCTGTAAAATTGCATTTTTTTGTTTTGTTTTGTTTCTTTAGGAAAGAAAATGAACTTTCAAGCCTCCTTCCACACTTGAGATTTTTTTTTTGTGGTTGACGTGCACCATTAATGAAACTGGTGTAGTTTTTTTTTGTTTTTTTGTTTTTTGTTTTTTTACTCAAGTTACTGCGTTACTGGATGAATTTGCCTAAAATGTACAATTCCTGTTCCTGTCCAATTTTAAGCATGGTCATTGAGAGCATGGTTGTTGTCTGAGGCAGTTTTTTTCTTTCCAATGGGCACTACCAACTAAATTTGCCCAAAATAGCTGCAGATAATTCAAAAAATAAAGGTCACTAATAAAGGTTATCTCATCATATCTAATTGTGTGCAGAGCATGGCATCAAATTGTGATAATTTTGAGAAATCTTAGGAAGATGTTTAAAAAATTATTCCCCAACAAGTTTCACAGATCGACAAGAAATCGGGTGGACTTGTCCATCATAACCGGACGCACAAGAAAGTCTCTAGGACCCATGTGTGAAATTGAACAGGAAGTCGGCCATTTTGGTTTGAAGTAGCCAATCCGGGCAAATTCCAGGGCCCCTATTGGAAGTAGCTGTACTCGACGGATATGCGAAACTAAACCGCCATTTTATATCATATTGTTTTGTCTTTATAGATGAGAAAAGTAGCATTGTTCAATAAGACATATTTTAATGAGCATCCTATGGTGAGTTAATCATTTAATGACTCTTTATCATTTATTGTGATCTCCAGCCAAGTGTGAGCTGATGTTTTAAATATGTCATGTATATAAATTACTTATATTATGAAAGCTTGTTGATAACAGGAAGGAAAAATCCATCAGACATGTTTGTGGGATAATCAGTTTCAGCTAATTAGTTGTCTGTCAATCATTCCATTAAAGTGAGCCCTGTTGCCATGGCGACACAAGTCGCTGGATCAACTCGTACCCTGCGGTAAACACTGTCAGCGTTTGTTGTTCCCTCTTTTTTGCTTTTTTTTGTGTGTGTTCCCGCTCTGAGGGCGTCATTGCCATTCTGCTGGAGAGGAACTCTTCTTCCGGCGAGTTACCTTGATCTGCTCTCCCAGGGGTCGGCCGTGAATAGCGCCCTCTCGCTCGCTCTCAAATGTCAGGAGCCCGTGGGGCGAGCGAGGAGGCGCCGTTGCCCGCCACCTGCCACTCTCCAAGCCAACTCCGCCGACTCTTCGTCTTTATCGTCGTCTTTATTCGATCAAGCGGAGAGGACGCGAGCTGATGTCCGTGTGACAAGAGAATAACCTTTCAGACGTCCGCTGTACCTGAACACGCTTCGCTTACGCCTTTGGAGGCTTGAAATCCTTCAAACCCTCCCTTGAAACTCTTTCAAGTTTAAAACCCTAAAGTGAAACCATAACACTCGTCGGAAACCCTAATCCTGATGTGAAGCCCTAAATTGAAAGCCAAACCCTTGTGTGAAACCCTTAACCTGTCCTGAACAGCAATTTGAAACCCCAAGCGTGATTAGCAACCCTACCTTGAAACCCAAACCCCGGTTTGAAACTCTAACCTAAATTGAAACTCTAATCATGTCTTCAAATCTCACTTTGAAACTCTAACCCGAAACCCAAACCCTGGCTTGGAACCCTACTTTAAAGCCCTCACATTGCTTGAAAGTCTAACCTATGCGTCTAACCCTAATTTTAAAAACCTTAACCCTGGCTCGAAACCCACACTGACTGTTTTCTGTCTATGGCATCTATCTTTCTTAAGTATATTACTGTCTGTCTTGCTATCGCTTTAGGGAACTCCAGCAACATAATAATTCCTCTCAACCTCTGCTGACTCTGCATATGTGTCATGTTTAGCATGCATTGACTTTGTCGGCGTGATCGTTGACGGCAATTCGGCGGCCCCCGGGGAAGCAGAACTTAGAAAGGGAGAGGACAGCTCTGGATCGCTATCGACTGACTCTGCAGAAGACAACAAGTAGACACTGGACTTCTCGAGGCGCTTTTGAATATTCCTTAGGTTGCGTTGACTGATGTCGTCGTGTTTTCCTTCAAAACAAGGAAATGACCTGAATTATTTATTCAGACTCGCCCCCCCACCCTCCAATCCCGCTCTCCCCGGGGATTTGGTGACCTTGCAGAGGATTTCACTTCTACAATTACAAACGTGATTCCGCATCTGCCGTGAAGGTGAACGCAGGCTTTGCTTGGAAAAACATGGAGAAATTGGACTTGACTAAACTCTGAACAAAGAGAGCTGACTGCGGGAAACGAATCTTCATTATGAAAGCTATCAACAAAAATGCTACATTTATAGCTCGTAAACATGAGGCAGTGCACTGATGTTGCACTAATTATACACATTCGTCTTTCGCTTACTCTCGAGTATGAACTTTTTCTCCTTTGCCAACAACTCTGTCTTTTGTAACTCAGGTGAACATGACACATGATCCTTTTGAAAGCTACAATTTGAAATGTATTAGACAACATCTAAAAGCCACATTCACACCCCCCTGAAGGCTTTTGTGAAAATACTGTACTTTTAACTTTGTCATCAGAGCTTCGTTTCCTCTTTACTTTCCCACCAGCTTGCAAAAGTGCACTTTTGAGATGCATCGCCAACTTTTTGAGAACTGAGCAGACAGCACAACTTAGAAATACAGTAGACCGTGAAACTCAGCAACAAATATTTTCATGAGGCTGCTACCTTTGAATTGTTTGGAATTGTCTTGAATGATTTTCTCCTAATGACAACTATAACTGTACATTTTGGTGGTGATCTGGTGAATTTCCTAGGTAGGAGGAGTTAGTTCAGGAATGCTGCTATAACGTGACAACTATAACTCGTATACTATGTTAATTTCTGCTGGCAATAAGGTAAGTTCCCCAAGTAGGAGGGTTTAGTTCAGGGAAGAGCCCTGGAGATGGACAAAATAGCCAAGCTCACATTTGCCAACACTAATGAGTCGGATTTTTTGGGGATCGCATCTGGGGCCCCTATGAATGGCTTGTGGTACACGTGTAGGCAAAACTTGGTGATTTTGGAGTATATCAAAGAAAGAAAACTCTTTTCTATTTTTGCAACATCAAAGCTTTAACGCTTCCCTTCTGGTTTGCCACCAGCCTGGAAAAAGTGCACTTTGTACATTTGTATTGCTTCTCGGAAATTCTCGATGCATCAGCGGCTTGCCAGTGCTTTCATTTAAGGCTTTCAGCAGGATTTGTTTGGGATGGGACAGGGATTCACCTTCTGTTGATTAGTAGTTACACCTCATTGCTGCTGAAAATTAAAAGTGGCATTCCCCAGGCCTCTGTTTGCATTTACTCCCTGTAGCTTAGATAATGAAGGCCAATGGAATATCATAATTCATGCCGATGACACATTGGCCTAGATCTTACACAAGAAGTACTCTGAACAAATGCCAGGGAGATATCATTTCCAGTCTGAGCTATGCTGTAGATGTCATAAAAATGTATCTGTCTTTCCAGCTTAATTATCTACGTAGTATTTTGTAGTCTAAAATGTAGCTTTGTTCTTCAGACTTTCATCGTGAAAATCATTTTTTCAATGTGGCCTTCAGTGAATTCGTTTGAAAAAAGTCGCTCTTATGTGCAGTCAATGACCCAAATCTTTGCGGTGAAAAATTCCAATATAAAATATTGATACTGAAAGCAGACTCAAGGTTTTCTAATAAATGTCGAGCACTGTATATACAGTATGTCTGAGTAGATTGTCAGTCATCCAGGTCACGGTGGTGCGCAAAAGTTGAATCGAGGAAACTGGGCTCTTCTAGTTTTTGAAGACCTGTGATCCAAACGGCTTCTTCAGATGTAAATTTTCCGTACAGTGTTTCCCTGTTTATGTCTCTGGTGGGTGTGTCCCCTGTGGGTGGTCACATGGGATATTTTGTCAGGTGTGGCTGCTGAATGACGGTTGTGCTTTTTGTTGTTGGAAATATGGCCACTAGCAAGCTGTTTTGCCACCAGGCGGGTGAACGACCGGCCATTATGCAAAACGTTTCTTGTGGCCACTTTACCCTCAACAATATGGACAAACAGTGAAATGTCTTTAACAACAAAGAAGAGTCCAGTTGACACGATTAAACTTTTGCGGAGCACTGTATTAGTTGGCTTGAAGACGTGTCCTCGGTATGCTAATTTAACACGAATCACTTGAGCTACAAGAAGTAGCCCACAAAAGTGCGGTTTGGTCGTGTTTGTTGTCTTACCCACGGGCGACATCTCGGGAACACTGGCTCGATACGGCCCCTCCAAGAACTTTGGCTCGTTGTCGTTGATGTCTTGCACCTTGATCACAAACTCAGACTCGGGCTCCAGCGGTCTGTTGCTGTTGAGGTCGACCGCCTGCGCGCGTAGCGTGTAGTAAGGCTTCTCCTCGCGGTCCAGACTCCGTAAGGCGTGGATGTCCCCCGTGGTTTGGTCAATGGTGAAAATGGAGCCGGCCCCTTCGCCCGAGAGCGTGTACTTGACTACGCTGTCGCCCTGATCCAGATCAGTGTGCAGCTGCGAGCAAAAAAAAAAAACAGGAGAAGACAGGTTGAGCGCAAACACTGACACAGATAATGACCCTGGGAGAACTCTGGATCCCGAAGCGCTGTCACCGAATGCGACTCATCTGGGACAGTCAAGAGAAACTCACAGCTCTGCTGATGCTGTCATGAGAAAAAGCAAATGATTGCGCTGTCAGAATGTTCCATTGACTAATGAGGATAAATCTATCATAAATAATACATGCTCACTGCAGAGATTAAGACCTGATTCTATTCATGTGCGACACTTTGGTGTGAAGCATGTTTGTCTCAAAGCTCAATGTTGGATTTATCTCACCAAACATTATAATGAATAAACACAAAAGGAATGAAGACGTTGGTCATTTTACTCATGAGGAGGGCGCATGGGAGATTGTTCAGGTTACAGCCTCTCAACACGCTCTAAACAATCTCTCCCGTCGCTCCTGCATTTATTTGAAAATAGGGAGGTTTCTAAGTTTACAAGACATAACGTACTAAGCTACAAGACACAACACACTAATGGTAGGGTTTCAAGGTGAAAACATGGCACCTGCCACGTCCCGGCCACGTCCTTCTCTCAGATGATTCCTGCTGAGTCATCTTCTTGAAGGCGAGACATCTTTCTTTCTAAACATTGTCCATAATACTAATGCAAGCTAAGCAAATAAATGATAACTTCTACAATATATCTAACACTCAACAACAAGGAAATACTTCTCAGCTCATGGACTAAGTGACCGACGGTATGACTCCGTCTTTGTTGTAGTCGCTGTCATGGTTGTCAATACATCCTGTGCCAAGCGACAAAGTTGAGTTTACTTCAGATTAGTCATCAAACTAAACGTTCACTCAAGAGTCAGTGTCAATTTATCAGCTTCTAATGTCTCAGCTAAAGACTCAATCGTTGACATTTCTAGTAAATAACACCCGTCTTGTGAATGCAAAAACATCATTAGCACAATCAGTTCTTCACCATCATTCATTTGCTGTACCGCTTATCCGGTTCAGTGTCGTGAGGTGCTGGAGCCTACGACTGACTAGAGACTGCCCTGACTTCGGGTGAAATCTTGGAATGGTTGTAATTCCTAAAAAAGAGACAATTTCACATCTTTGGAGGCGTAAACCACTAGTGGTGGGAAGTAACCAAGTAAAAATACTTCAGTAGATTTTTCAGATATCTGTGCTTTATTGAATATTGATTTTTCTGATGTCTATTTACTTTGAATCCCCACGTTTGAAAACAGAAACAGTATGTGTATTTCTTTGTGAAAAAAATAAATTAAAAAATGGGCTTGTTACGTTGTTTAGCCTCCGGATAACGGCAGAATGTAAAAATAATAAATAAATAAAAGGAGGGTGGCACGGTGAACTACTGGTTGGAGGGACTGCCTCACATTTCTAAGGTGTGGGGTTCAATCCCCGGCCCCGCCTGTGTGGAGTTTGCATGTTCTCCCCGTGCCTGCGTGGGTTTTCTCCGGGCACTCCGGTTTCCTCCCACGTCCCAAAAACATGCATGAATTGGGGACTCTAAATTGCCCGTAGGTGTGACTGTGAGTGCGAATGGTTGTTTGTTTGTATGTGCCCTGCGATTGGATGGCAACCAGTTCAGGGGCTCCAGCACGCCCGCGACCCTAGTGAGGAGAAGCGGCTCAGAAAATGGATGGATGGATTATATTGTTATTTACTCTATGAGCCTTTTCACACAGTAACAACGAAAGGGATTTGGACAATTACCTGGATTGGGGACGGACATGGTGTAACGGGTGTATTTATTGACACTGCAGGTCCAACAATCGAGTCTGTCCGCCACATTCACAGGAGTTGACGCTAACTTGTATCCAGGTCCCATTTGAGTGAGCTTCAGGTTGCTTTGGTGAATCTTGATTGTTCGTACACAAACTTTAAGCCCAACCGGGCAACTCGGAAAGACAGTAAACCTTGGAACACGCCAACACAATATTTTCACCATGCAATTACACTACCACTTCAATGAAAAATAATAATAATAAGACGAAACAAAGCAGTCTCAAAAACCTCTACGCTTGGACCCTGTTTGATAGCCTTCAGGGCTTTCAGCATCATATCAACTTTCTAATAGGGTATCTGTGATGTTTTAGAATAGTTACTGGTCATAAAAGTGCTATACAATGAGCTGATATTATCTGTAAAAAAAAACTTAAACATGACCTTTGATGATTACCACTTTTGGTTAGTTACCCTTTTCTCCTGATTCCACTGATTATCACTCTTACCCATGTGAAAAGGTGACCAAAAGATCAAAACGACTCAATTTCTGGGTGACTTTTTGGCCATATTTTACATTTGTTGAAACTCTTTGCGTTGCAAGGGTCCATTGTATATTTATTATCATCCTTTCATGTGTTGGTTTGTTTTTCTCGAGGCTTTAATCGCAAGATAGATTAAAGCCCAAAAAAAACGATGTTAACATTGTCTTGTCTTGTGATGTTTGTGCTCCTGTAAGCGAGGCAATCATCCGACATGCATCTTTTTTGTTGCCTCACATCAAAGTTTGTCGTCTCCTGTGGGCATTTTTTTTAGCAGCCAGCCGTCCAATTTAAGAGCGTCTTGGCCCTGGGGTGCTCCCCTTAAACGTGCACTCGCAGGTTTGTAAGTTTTTAATAAAACACAGTGTTTGTTGCGGGGCGCTGAACAGACTGTAGAGGTGTACCCGCAGGGGGGGGGAAGACTTACAAATTTTCCAAGCTGTTGTTGCTTTATTTACCATCCACACTTTTTATTTTTGGTGTATTTTTGCGTGAACTCGGCCGCAGCAGATGCTAATAGTTACATGAAAGCGCTCTTCTTGAGACTGTTTGCAGCGCGTTGCAAATCCTACAGATGGACTGTCGCAAGTGTCAGCGTGCTAATCGTCCTCCGAGCGGGTTTACAATCAAACCGATAAAAGTGTAACATCTGTGCGGTCTTATGCAATTTGGTGGTAGAGGGCTGCAACGAAAGGCTCGTAAAAAGTCAACGTAAATGTCTCCAAGAAAATGTTTTTTTCCAAAAACAGACAAGTACAAAATCTTCACAGGATGTTGAAAGGGGTGCGTGGGTAAATTAATTATGACAACAAGTCATGATGATGTCATCAACAAGCTTTTTTTTTTAAGCGAGCCACCCTTGTGTTAAGAGACCGAATGACACACACACACACACACACACACACACAGACACACGCACACAGTCAACAGTGCCAATCTTAAGATACATAACAAAGATCTCAGCAGTGAGTCATGGAACGAGTCAAACCGGCGATTGTTTTTCCTCAATTCTGAACTGCTGTTTATGTGTTGCAAGACGACCGACCGGCTGGCAGCTGAGTTAGGATGTGGGAATCAAACACATCATGTGGATGAAGGTGACACACACGCACACACGCATACGCACATACACTCTGTGTTCTGCTGATTTATCGTCTAATCCGCACAAATTGTAGCCAAAACCACAGTCTTTTTGTTCCCTGCATAGTGAAAAGAAAATCATTACTTTCTTTTCTTTTTTTTTTTTTTTTTTTATCCTTTATCCTTTTTTTTATCATGCGTCTCCTCTGTGTGACAATTCATGAATCATCTGATACACTTGATTGTCATTGGTTAAATTAATGGCATTTTCCCCCCCCCACATTCATTTCAAGGCGCTACCATTTTGTTTATAAAATTAATCAGGTTGCATTTGCATTTCTGAATCAGTGCTGTGAGCCAATTTGTTGGTTTGCTTTACACAAAACAGAAACTTTTTGACTTACCTTTTCAACATTGGTCCTCATAAAACAATAGTTTTAAAAAATATATATTAATTGTATGATCTTTTTTTGATAATGTTTCATGATTTAATGTTCAGCTGAGTAGCCAATTTATTATTTGATTGATTTTATTTGAAGGTGTGTATGACTAGCTGCTACACCATATTCTATACTGTATACTGCACATAAAGTAGATGCATTATGCATTTATAGTTCCCAGGTGTTTTTATGAAAGCTCTGTCATCTTTTGGTCAAAAACAAAAACACACACAAAGAAAATAATAAGACACTCTTATAACACCTGGAATGCTCCACTTGAATTCACTTGAATTTACTCGGTTTAAGGGGGTGGTTCTGTTTCATGCAGTTCACCCGCCCCGTTTTACGGGCTAAATGGGCTTTTGTTCCCATGACAACGAGGCAGTGGAACTCGGGCATTGTGACGAGACATGACAAAGGTGAGCAGAAAAACCCCCCAGAGAAAAATAATCTAGATTTTCACTGGTGGAGGCAGCATTTCAAAACTAAATCGCTAAATCTTCAATTACTGTGCTGATCTGCGATCGGTACATGTGGCGCATGCAGTGGACACATCGGCAATAGCACTGGCAACTTCACAGAGCATCTAAGTATGTGCTGGTTATGAAAAGATAAGGCTAATAACACTTATCTAATGCTAAAAATGCAACTCTGCTTACCTTTTGACTTTGACATTAATTCTGTGTAGTAGCTTGAAAATGGAGGAGCTACATGTTGCTTAGTTGCACAATTAACAGGTGTGCAGGTACCCCAGAGAGCTAACTACTTTGTATACAAGGAATTAAAGAGTAAATTTTCCCCAATACATCCAATTACATTTTTTGGGGGTTCCATTAGTTGCGTCCAAATAATGCTCACAGTATTCACCACGATCCAGGAATATGAATTATAAGCGTGATATCCATATTAATCGAGTCTTGTGTCAAGTTCCCGGCCAAGGGAGATAGCGGCGCGTCGTGCTCCACTCGCATGATGTGCACCACACTGCGCCTCTCATCTGCTATGCACAAAGGTTGCATATTGATTAATTTGACTGATTTGGGCACAGAATGTAAGCAGCCTGTGCGGAAAATGGCGTAATTGGATTTCTGCAGCCGGGATTATATGGTGCACCTCTCAGGAATGCGTGTGGGAAGCCTCGGAATGGGCCCGGGAAGCCTGACCAATCAGGTTTACTTCCACATCAGGTCTGAGGGGGTGGGGGGGCTGGGGAATCGAGGTTTTTCATGAAATCAACAAAATGTTCATCTTAAGAAACGTGATCGCGGAAAACATGGAATACATTTTACGTGTTGTTTTCTCTAAGAGGAATTTACCAGAACAAGCTGTTATATGTGATTAGTTAATAATCTTAGTGAAACAGCATGTGGCTCACTGCCCGAGGTTGTTTGTCTATGCTCTGTTCCGAGTAAGCAGCTGCATGAAGAGGAGCGCTAAGCACGTCTGCCTCACAGTTTTGAGGTTTGGGGTCCGCCAGGAAGGCCACAGGCAGAATTTGGAGATCTGCAGTTTACATGTTCTCCTTGTTTGTTTTCTATAGGTACTCCTGCTTCCTCCTGCGTTCCAAAAATATGCATGTAAAGTTGATTGAAGACTCTAAATTGTCCATAGCACCCTCCTCTCCCACAATGTAAGAAACCCTCGCCAATTTGCAATTCACCATTTTTTTCTGTTCTGTTTTTCTGTAACGTACGTAACTAAATCTGTTTGCAGAAAAATTCACCCAGTCGTGTCAATCCGCATATTGTTTTGCTCTTTCGGTCTTGCTCTAAAATGGCCGCCCAAATGCCCTGCTCCTTCTAAGGCTCAATGTTAGCTAGCATTGGCTTGATAGTCGGCCGCCTTGGCAGGTAGCAGCAGCGTGATGGAAAATTCCACTAGAGCAGTAAAGCAGAGGTGATAAACTTATCAAAATAATACAGAAAAAGGTCTGGATCGCTATTGGAAGTTAACAAAGGGCTAGCTGCTCAAAGTAAGGTACACTAAATGCCCAAGTTTATAAAGAATTAAAAAAAAAAAAAACTAATGTCAAGACTATGTCTGATGAATTTAACTTTATAGACAAAAACTGTGCATCTCTTTCAAAAAGGACATTTTAATGCACAATTGTAAACATTTTTAGGGGAGAGAGTGATAAGATTAGCATATTTTTGCTATTTGCATCAGGTTTTGATCGCTAACCCCTTATAAATAGCAAAAATTCACTGTTTATACTGTGTATATGCAAATACCTTGTCCGAAGTTGTAATAAATGTTATTTCATGTCGCTGATTCAATTAACTCCTTGGAATTAATGGATTGAGATAAAGCTGCACCTGATATGCCTGCTTGTTTATCTCTCGAAGCTAGGTAGCTGTAGCGAGGCGGCCGCGCGCTAGCATGGAAGTACAGTACAGCGGCGAGAAAGCTCAGGCGTTGTAAACGCCGCGGCGAGGTTATTATACCCGATCGATATCACTGTGTGGGTCATTTCGCGCCGGATGACACCTCCTCGCTATCTGACACCTCCTCGCTATCTGTAGCTGCGCCACACCTCCGCCGCCAGGCTTAGCGCGATGCTCTGTGCAGCACGTGGACTAAATGTAGGCTCGTATGAAAAGTGTACATGCTATCTGCGTGTTGTGTGTGTGTGTAAGCGAGGCCACAAAATTGAATAGATTGACAGATACGACAGGTAGCTGAGACTGTGTTAGCTCAGTGCAACGCAGAGATGTGGAATTGAGTCACAGTGACTTGGATCGAGTCACTGTTTTGATGACTTGTGACTTGAGTAAAATTAAGACCTGAGACTTCACTTGGACTTGGAAGTAGAAGACTCAGGACTTGACTGGACTTGAGTCATGATGAGTGTTCCCCTGCTTTAACACATTTCCTCTTTCGCAATTTGTTTTTAGTGGACCGTATCTATCTTTCTCATCAGAATCATCTTTATTTGCCAAGTATGTCCAAAACACACAAGGAATTTGCCTCCGGTAGTTGGAGCCGCTCTAGTACAACAGACAGTCAATTTACAGAACACTTTGGAGACATAAAGACATTGACAAAAAACAATTGTGCAAAAAGATGCAGAGTCCTCTAGCACTTCGAGCAGTTCGAATGACTAATATTGCAATAGTCCGGTGCAATGACCATTGTGCAAAGGGCGCTGAGACTTAAAGGAGTGTATGCGGTTTAAAGTGACGAGTAGTGCGATAATTTGGGACAATGGTGGTTGTGCAAATGTTACAGATACTCCTCAATCAGTGTGCAAATGGAGCAGATGCTACTCTGGCATGAGTGGCCAGTATATGCAAATAGTGCAGCATGGCGAGACAACTACAGTGAGTGCACGAGTAATACATAATTGGCCCCACAGAAATGTGACAACGAACTCAAGTCAAAAAATTGCTGTTGGGAAAATCCCTGCTACATGGCAGAAATCTGTGGTTTATAGGGATGGTTTTATGGGTTTTTACAGTATAATTTAATTACTTTTTTTCTGTTTAAATATCTTTAAAATGTAAGTTTACGTGTGTTTAAAGAGAGGAGGTGTAAAACTATAAAGTGCCTCTCTATATTTTGAATAACCTACTGTAGCCTAGTGCTAATTGGCTACTAGCTTATGAACAAAAACAAGACTCTTGAACATTCTTGGTCTTAGGGTTGAGACAATTGATTTTGCAGTGGGTCACAGAGCTGATTGAGTGACCATAAAGTAAATGGACGGACTGGTTTCTGACTGGTCTGATAATGCAAGATGACTATTGGCTAGGTTTTTTTTTTTTAGCATTTCGTCTTAATTACTCCATTAAGACGGGGTTAGCTGAGTGGCACGGCATCTGTTTGCACAAGTTAGCGTGTTTATTGACAACGTAGCCACAGAAGTCAAACATTCAAATGGCTGCTGGCGTCTCATCCCGCCTGCCACATACGACATTAGCAACCATTATTGATCGGGGCGATTGCCTTTTATTATATCACACTTGATTAAGCAACATGGGCGTTTTTTGTCTCCCTCCCCCCGGCATGAAACGTGAATGTCACTGTGCGGACATGACGGATGCAAATATTAGTGATACTAATGGCGAACATACTGTATCTCTACAGAAATATGAGACTGGACGTTTGAGTCCATTAAGCAGAAAAAACATACAATGTTTTTTTTGTTTTTTTTGACAGAACAGACAAATGGACATCATTAGCTTTTGATTTCAGCGACATTCATCATTGAGTTCCGACTGTGAACGCCATCTCAACGAGGAGCAAACTCCTGTGTAGTCATCAACGAATTTGCAACGTCTCATTCACCAGTATGTTCCTCAGAAATTGTCCTTATGAGAAAATATTAAACATTGAGTTCTTAGGGGCGGCACGGTGGCCGACTGGTTAGAGCGTCAGCCTCACAGTTCTGAGGACCCGGGTTCAATCCCCGGCCCCGCCTGTGTGGAATCTGCATGTTCTCCCCGTGCCTGCGTGGGTTTTCTCCGGGCACTCCGGTTTCCTCCCACATCCCAAAAACATGCATTAATTGGAGATTCTAAATTACCCGTAGGCATGACTGTGAGTGCGAATGATTGTTTGTTTCTATGTGCCCTGCGATTGGCTGGCAACCAGTTCAGGGCGTACCCCGCCTCCTGCCCGATGACAGCTGGGATAGGCTCCAGCACACCCGCGACCCTAGTGAGGAGAAGCGGCTCAGAAAATGGATGGATGGATGAGTTCTTAGGCAATTAATTATGAAAATGACAAAGTTGCACTAGCGGGAATACAACAAATTCAACAATTATTTTGCTCAATCGTGACACTGTAATATTAAACCTTGAAAAAAGAAATTCACATTACTGGTCTTAGGATGTTGGTGTTGTGGTCATGTAGTAGTTCACATAGCTACCTTTCGCAGAGTGCATTGGTGATCAGTTCAAATTGAATGAGCCTGTTTACTTGACCATACAAATCTGATAACTTGGGAGAAATCAGGTAATTCTGGTGTAGTGGTTCACTTTGCAGTCAATCGAACTGTGATTGACCGACCAATTCAGGGCGTAGTACAATGTTTGGGATGGTCTTTGTGGGATTATTATGAATTTTATTTTATAATGAATGAATGACTTTACCACAGTTGTAGTTTGGTCCTTCTGGCTGTCGACTAGCCTAGTGGTAATTGGCTATCAGCTTTCGAATAAAACATTATATTCTTGGTTGAGGCACTCAGTCTTGTCTTGGGCCATTTTGCTGACTTGGGACCAGTTCCTATTCAATGGGTCATTCCCAATCGCACTGTGACTAACTGCCGACCATTTCAGGGTTTAGTCTACCCTTATATGTGTGAATCATGGATTTTTTTTACTGATTGGACTGGACTAACCAATCCGAAAACCTGGTAAAAGCTTTGTATTTAACTTTGTGGGAGCTGTTTAGGGAAGGTAATTTTTTTCTTTAGAAAGTCTTCACAAAAGAGTGAAAGCTATTCTTATAAATTCAGGTGCAGTTTACCAAAGTCAATCAAACTACAATGGAACTCTTTGTATTCTTTTTCCAGTACCAAATAGGTACAGGTTCTCAAGCTGTAAAAGTCTTTTGAGGATACGGTTTCAAAAAAATGATATCATGGACATTATCGGCTTTCACTTCCTGTCTGCGTAAAGGTGACTTGTCCATATGTAGTCCCCTGTCCATATATTTCCTGCAGTCCTGTTAAATATCCATCTTATTTAAAGATCATCAAGTTGCTGATAAGTGGTGTCTGCCTATTAGCCATGCCGTTAGCCGGATGTCACACACAGATAAACATGATGATTGTCAGGCTTGGCGTGTCCTCAACAGGCTGGAGGTCAGCAACAAGCACTCCGGGCAGGCGTCTGCTCGCCAGTTTGGGATTAATTATTATGGACCGTCTCACTTAAGCGCCGTAAGAAATGCAGCTTTTGCCACCCGCCCACTGTAAACACGTTTTTGTCCGACGGGACATTTCGTGTCCCAGAGCATTTTACAACAAAATTCCAAAGCGTTTAAACTAAACCGCATTTAATGGCGCATGGCGGAAAAGGTGCTCCTCTTCCTCCCTCATGACTCCTCATTGGAAGTTTAGCTTCCTCATAAATCTCAGTCGGGGTATGTGGTGGGAATAAAAGCCAGAATGGTCATTCCTTGCCGAGCGGGAAGCGACGAAGCAAACATGTCGGAAGCAGATGCAGCACTGCCCTTTTGCAGTAAAGGTGCTTTATTGACTTTTATTTAAATGAGCGACCTTTTGTCTTCCAGTGTCAGAAGCGTTAGCGTGTCACATGGTCATCGCACTGCAGTGAACATTCCCAAGGGACACCGCATTCGTACATTGGATATTGCAAGATTTATAATTCTAGCTCTATGGGCATTTGAATTATTTTTGAGTAGTATTGCGTAGAACTTGATTAGTCATTTGGTCCTACTGGCTATCAACCTTGCCTATGAATGAAAAATGACAGTCTTGGTGGTAGGTTTGACGCAGTTAGTAGTGGTTCACAAACACGGGTGTAATCTCAATTTCGGGATTACAGTATTTTACTGAAATCGTATCTTGGTTCCCACAGGTTATCAACCTAGCCTGGTGCTTATTGAATAGTAATTTTTTTAACGAAAATGACATTCTTGGTCTTAGAGTTGGAAGCGGTTGGTACTGTTGTGGTTGATTTGGAATTACTTTTCAGAATTATTTTGCTGAATTCGTAGTTTGGTCCTATTGTCTATTAACCTAGCCTAGTGCTAGCTGGCTAGTAAATGATGAACAGAAAATGTAATCTTTGCCTTTGTGTCTGGTAGTGCAATGAGTCACTTGAAACGAATCCAGGGTTTAGTCTGGATTTTCAAATCTTTTTCTGAAGTACTGAAGAAGTATTTTGTTCCTACAAGCTAACAACCTTGATTGATGCTAATTAGCCATTAGTTTGGATTTTGATTTGATTGATCTTGGTATCCCTGACTATTTTAATATAATTTTGGATTAAAATTGGGATTTTCCTTTGTTCTTTGACTTGCCCTGTTGAGCCTACTTTTATCCCAAATCCATCTCGATTTGCCTTAAATATAACACGCTTCTGCCTCTGTTTTTGTAGGTCTCCTTCCTGCCCTGTGCAGCTTTTATTCCAGATGTTCCTGGTGATTTATCCCTAAAATGTCCCTTCCAAAAGTTCTACACCACCACCAGGATTTGACATCTACAGTGAAGTCGTAAAAACGTCGCTTCAAGTTTCCTTTAAGATTTCAGGTTATTCCTTTCAATATTCTAACTCCTTCTTGGGATTATTCAGAATCTAATTAACCTCCAATGGATCAAATTAATGTTGCAATCCAAACCGACGTGACTCTTATTCCAATCAATCAGAACAAAATGCGAGAGACTAACGGCTCAGCTCGCTCAGGCGAAGCAGTCGGAACGCTGACGGCTGACGTTTGCTCGCACATCATCAGCGTTCCGCGTGATCTAATTGGCAGATTAACCCCCTGACGTCCTCGCCGCTTGAACTGCTAATATGCAATGATGTGGAGGACGCGCCCCCCTAGGATGTGCTGTTAATAGCACAAATTGATTAATCAAAAAAAAAAAAAAAAAAAAAAAAGGATGGATCCGAACTGTGTTATGGCTTGTTGCGTAATGTACATTTTCTCCTTGACTCCTCTTTATATTATTCTGTTATATCTTGATATTATCCTTTTTTTCTACAATTTGAAACAGTTCATAGTTGTCTTAATAACATGTCTGTGGCACACTTTTGTCAAAATAACCGAGGATCAGGAATTATCGAAGTATTTTACAGCATATTTCTTGCCATGGTGAAATCTGCTTGATTTAGGGGCACAAATGCATTTTCAGAAATGGGCAGTTAAAAGATTTACTCAGTTGAATAATTTCACACTTGATGGGTGGCTAGGCACTCCAGGTATGAAATTGTTTGTAGTGAATTCCCGTCTGTTTGCTATTCACCTTTTTTTTTCTTTTTTTTTTTTCTGTCTTCACTTATCACCTTTGTGCGCTTTCTGAATTGCCGTAGATGCCACCACAGCCCTTGATGAAAGGAAAGCAGTAATTGGTGTCAAGGAAATATGTTGAAATGATAGATCTTGACTGCTGTAAGATCTTTATATGTCAGGTCAGAGCTAAGTTTTGCCAGGTTGTTAGTAGATGTTACAGAGTATTCACCGCATGTTAATGTTAGTGGTAATTAAAAAGCAAAATCAAATAATCTGTAAACAATTTCTTTTTTTGAGTAATGTTGTAAGATAAGTTTGAAATGATATTAAATCATTTGGGGATTATAGTTTGGAATATATTTACAGTTTAAGCTATTAATATAGGCAATTATAATAAAGATAAATAGGGGTAGGCTTAAATTACTTGTTTATTCACAGCAGAGCCTATCCCCTGCTATGTCCTAACATTTAAAAGTCAATTTCCCCTTTAAGAGGACAGACTTTTTTTTTTTTTTTTAACAACATTCCATGATGGTGAAGCGTCTCGGAATGAGGCTAGGTGGCAGCATGTAAAACATGCTTGATGACTTTAATAAGAGCGTGTGCGATGCTGGTAAAGATGGCGGCATAACCTTATTTGCACCTTGGTGAGCCGTGAGGACAATTAGCAGCAGCTGCTGGTTGTTTGGCTTCACATTTAACGGCGGCTATGCGCACCACAAACATATTAGCAATTATTAGCGCGCTAAATCAATATGAAAATGTCACTTGGCTTGCTGCCACTTTTGCTGAATGAGGTCAGACGCGGGGAAAGGTGGTGTAACTTTGAGTGTAAATGCATTCACAAGGAAAGTCAACAGTTTCTCACACATACATAAAGGTTGCTTTGCTTGCACTCGTCCATTCAAACCCGGGTAGACGACATTTGATGGCTTTTTCTATGAATGTCTTTTATCAATACGCTCGTTGGTACAAGGCCAAATCATCTAGGCATTCGCTTATAACTGCTCATGATATCACGTCAACACAATGCTCTTCATTCACCAACTAAAATAATTGTCTTCAACTGTGTAATTGCCACTTTTCCCACCATAACAACTGCGGCATTGTTTTCCTACCTGGAATTTAACTACGAAGAGCACTCACCACAATCAGTACTGTGGACCTGCGAGTAATTTCTAAACAGATTTTAGCAAAGGAAATCAAGTGAATAAATTCCTGCTCCAGGTAGTATGTTGAAAGTGGTCAAGATAAGTTACATTATCTTCATCATTGTTTTAGTCATTATTTCACAATTTATTTTTAATTGCCTAACTTTTCGAAGAAGAGATTTACAGGGAAACTGGGGTGAATGAGTCCCATTAAGAAACTGCACAATTGAACTGTGCCTTTTGTCATTTAAGTTATACATCGAGTAAACCGTTTACCCTAAATGCATTTCTTTTTGCATGCTTAGCCCCGCCCTCCTCTGATACACCAGAACTGACAGCAACATTTTTAGAGAACATTTAAGGTGTGTGGAAAAATTCCAAATAGGAAAACTGCGTGTATCAAAATGACCTTACCGTTTGTGTGGACAGAAAATAAGAACAGAAATGTTATCTGCAGCTTCCTTCCCAACTCAAAGGACAAATATCAAGCGCTGATAGCATAACTAGCTGATCCGTAACGCCTTCATTGACTTCCTCGCCGCCACCTTCTCCTCCTACTTCCCATGATGCCAAATTCTGCTCGCTGTTATGGCTGACTTCCCGTCTTGTTAGTCGCACCAACGCTGCAATTGCACTCGACGGCAAGGGGTAATAGGTTGGGGTACAGGTGCTCACTAGCTGTTATCTTATGATCCAAAAAATTATGTTCTTGAACTTGGGGTTGAGTGCATTGATTCACATACAAACAATCCAGGTTAGACAGTGAATCTGCAAGTAATTGACACCCCCCAAAAAGGGTTTTTGCATACTACTATGGATGACACAAGATCACGATAAAACACTTAAAATCGAGAAGATGATAAAAAAAAAACGTCTCCAGGTGTCCAAGTGACCAGAGTGGCAAGATACTGAGGGGTGTGCTCGAGTTTAAGAACACATAATCATAAATCCAAGTTACATAAACGAAACATGGACTGTATTCCACACTTGAATTATTCTACACAAACGAACCATCTCATCAATAGTATAAGCTAGCATACTAGCTCAAATCATACACTAGCACAAACTGACATGACATCATGCAAACAAATATGCATACAAGGATATGCGAATGTCAAACTGTGAATTTGAGGAGTTCACCGTAGCAAGACTTTTGGGATGGCTTTTCTGGGTGGCAAACTAAAGTAGCAGTTTGGTCCTACTGGTTATCAACCTAGTCTTAAGAACGAACCAACACTCTTTGGCTTGAGATAAGACGATTAGTAGGTTAGTGGTTCAAGTAGATGACATTGGATCAGTTAATTTGTTTTAATCAATGCCTCATTCATAATAACACTATGGTTGAGTGTCGACCAATGCAGGGTGTAGTAGAAGTAAAAGTTCAAACCAACTTGCTATCAACCTGGTCTGATGCTAATCGGATATTAGCTCATGAACAAAAAAAATGACATTCCTGGTCTTTGGGTTGAGGCCATTGGTAGTGCAATGATTCATACGATGAATCCAGGGGTGTAGTGTGACTTTGGGCCTACTTTTCTGAATGACTTTATTGTAGTCGTAGTGGGTGATCTATAACATCAGTGAATAATATCCACGTGAGCACTAGGGTGCACTGATGAGACCTCCATAGCCGTGTGTTTGAATGTGCTGACCACGCAGAACACTTGGATGACTCTACTGGCGTGCATCTCCCAGTGTCTGTACGCACTGACCAAGCAGAAAATAATGGGAGCGATACAACAGACAAAATGGCATTTGACTCGAGAGCTCGTCGACTACGCGACTCAAATCGTTGAATTTTATGGATTAGCCCAAAGGGTACGTAAATTGTAAATTAAAACAAGACGACCGAGGAGACTGCAAGTGCTGTGGAGATACGCGTGCCAGGTGCGAGGTGAGCTGACATGGCAAATGTTACCACACACACACATGCACGCACACACGCGCGCACAGCTGGAGATGTTGTACTTATGCGTCTTAATGGCTGACGAGATGAGATGAAAACAAACCAGTGTGATAACAGCAGCAGCAGAGGATTGAGACCAGATCATTGCTCCCCATTAAACATGCATAATGGGGGTGCATCAGCCTAAAGACACTGGAAATACACACCCCGATGCTACAATATTCCGTACATCTCAGTGGAGAGCCAATATAAAAACTGTATCAGTATGCCTTTAAAATATATTGATAATCTCTGTTTTGTTTGGATTTGCAAACTGCATTTACCCAAAGGAAACAGAATCTCCACATCTCAGAAGTGTAGCGCAGCTACAGAGACTGATCGTTTATGCTGTGATTTATGAATGGTAAAAATGCTAATCAAACGACAGCGGCAAAGGACTTTGAGCCGCGTGACACCATTACTTCTAGTTAAGTACGTAATCATTAAAAAGCTCGTTGGTGAGAGAAAATGTGCTGCTTTGTCTCAATCAAATAAATGCAGGCAGCTAAAAACGATGGCGCCAATTAGTGCGATAATTGTTTCTTCGGTTGCTCCTGCCTTTCCACTCATACACACAAACACACAGAGTCGAGTTTGTTGAGTGGAAATCTCACTTTCAGGTTGGTCTCGGAATACCTTCTAAGAGCACCTTTTAAGATGGTGGCCCAGCAGGTGGTCCACTTGGGTTCATTTATGTGCCTTTGAAAGGAAGTCTGTGATCTGTTCTGCTCTTTAAAGTCAACTTGATAACAGCGTCAAAGACCATGTCACTGTCACCCTGCCCTCACCCTCAGCGGGTTTCATCTCTCCAGCTTTTATCCCTCTCGCTAGCGCCACCATTAACGTCGTTAAGGACCACTCTCGTCTCCAGATGCTTTTCATAGAGAGGTCAATCATTGTCAAGCAATGCACAAAGTGAAGTCCACGTGAAAGCCTAGTTAGGGTTCTAGTTGGATGTTGGATTGGCTCAAGGTCAGGGTATCGCAAATTCTTTGATACCAAACTAAACTAACTAAAGGTAAGGAAGGGATGGATACAATGAATTCTGGGGCAACTGATGTTTTTATTTTTTTATTTAGTTTGGATAAATAAATCCCAATCAGTATTCTGCTGTAGCTCGGGGTGAATGAGGATGTGGCATCATAGCAACAAACTAAACTAAGAAGCTAAACGCAACATGGTACAAGATTTTCTCAAGCAAATGTTTGGGTTCCACATAAGGTTTATGGTTTCTAAATATGGTTTCTAGACTAGATTTGGGTGAGTGCTTCATTCAAGAATTATAGTTTTAAACAATAATTATGGCTTAAAATCTGGGTTTCAAGGTTTAGAGTGTCAAACTAGTTTCAGGGTTTCAAAGTAGGATTTCAAGAGAGGTTTAGGCTTGAAATTAGGGTTTTATTGCTGTATTGGGGTTTCAAATGTGGTTTTCAAGCCAGGGCTAGGGTATCAAACTAGTTTCAGGGTTTCAAAGAAGGGTTTCAAGAGAGGTTTAGGCTTGAAATTAGGGTTCCATTGCTGTATTGGGGTTTCAAATGTGGTTTTCAAGTCAGGGTTAGGGTGTCAAACTAGTTTCAGGGTTTAAAAGTAGGGTTTCAAGACTGGGTCAGAGGTTCAACTTAGGGTTTCAAGATTGGGTCAGAGGTTCAACATGGGGTTTCAAGATTGGGTAAGGGATTCAACCAAGGTTTTGTCTTTGAAGCCAGGGATCCTAAATCCATCCATCCATTTTCTGAGCCGCTTCTCCTCACTAGGGTCGCGGGCGTGCTGGAGCCTATCCCAGCTATCATCGGGCAGGAGGGTACACCCTGAACTGGTTGCCAGCCAATCGCAGGGCACATACGAACAAACAACCATTCGCTCACACAGTCACACCTATGGGCAATTTAGAGTCTCCAATTAATGCATGTTTTTGGGATGTGGGAGGAAACCGGAGTGCCCGGAGAAAACCCATGCAGGCACGGGGAGAACATGCAAACTCCACACAGGCGGGGCCGGGGATTGAACCATTGTCCTCAGAACTGTGAGGCTGACGCTCGAACCAGTCGTCCACCATGCCGCCTGGATCCTAAATCATCCCCTCAAATATTTTACTATGGAACTGGAAATAGAAGAGATCTTCAATAATCATCTTCAGGATCGCTAACAAACTTGTTTCTCTCTACCCAGTTCTTGTAGTAGTAGTAGGAATAGTATTGGTGGTAGTAGTAGTAGTAGTAGTAGTGGTGGTAGTAAAAGTTTGAGAAGATGGTGGTTTACCTTTCCCACGTACTGCGGGTCAGAGCCCATGTACTCCTCCAACACGAAGAACTGGTTCCACACCCAGCCCCTCTTGACCCTCTGGAACCCAGCCGGCCCATTCCTTACGGGGCCCATCAAGCTCCTGGCGCGCGCCCTCCCCGCCATCCTGCCGGGTCCCAGTGGCGAGGAGGGCGGCCGTATGGGTGGCGGCGGCGAGGCCGAGCCTTCCTGGAGATGATACCAAAGGAACAGCAGCAGGCAGTTCCTTGCTAGCATTGGCGGTCTGTGAGGGTCAGCTCTCAAAGTGGAAGTGGCACGGGAGCGAGAGCTGAGCCACGGTGAAAGCACTTTGGCGAGGAAAGAGGTGGGACGGTGGCAGCGGCCAACGTGCGAGGAAGGGCGCCGTGCTTTTTCCCGCGTCGGTCAGGAAGAGGTCACTTCAAGCCTTCATCACCTGAAAGACGAGACACATTTAAGACCTTTTGTCACATAAATCTTATTTGTATGGCATCTTATTGGAGGCAGACTCATTGGCGAAGGTTCTGGATTAGAATTTCAGGCCTAAATTAGGGTTTCAAACCTGAACTAGGGTTTCAACAAGAGTTAAGATTTCAAAGTAGGGTTTGAAGTTCAAACAAATCTTAATTTAATTAAACTTAATTTGCATACAATTTAGTCCCCACAATAATTCCTTTGGTCAAACATCAGGGTGTTGAGCTCGCAATCAAGATCCTTGCTACCTGACGAGAAAAATGCCCATCGACAGACGTTGCAACAGAGGTGACGTGGACAAGGCTTAAAAAGGTATAATACATCTTGCGGGCTTGCAATTTAATACGTAATCTGCTCTCTCTGCCGCTTGCCTGTGTTTGTATCCTTTGTGGCGAGACCGCAACGCCGCCTGTCACATCCTTGTCACGCCACATTATTGAGTCGCATTCTGCACGCCAGATAAACTAAAGCGGCTGGAGTGAAAGCCTCGGAATTTTTTTTTAAAAGTCTCAAACTACATCGAATCATGTCCAGACACAAATAATGGTACAAGACTTTTCAAGATGATGCCACTTCTAGCTGTGGTTGATTTAGGATTTGGGCCTAAAGTCACTCACTTCAATTATTTGATTAACACTAAATACTAAAATAACCCTAACCCAAATTACTCCATTTAACAACAACCATGTACAGACATGCGTGAGCAAACAGAGTGAGCGATAATTTGGTGCAAGCAATGGCCGGACTACATACACTGTCTGAAACACAAAGCCAAAAGGTAAGCAGAGGTGCATTCAGTTTTGTTGGTTGCACATATTAGCATATTAGCGTCTGATAAGTGGCAATACTTGATTGCTGGGGGAAGTTGTCAATGCATTAATTGAAAAGTGCATGAAGTGAAGTGTATGAAGTGTTGCCTCCACCAGTGAAAATACTTTTGTCTACGTGGGCATTCATGTTTTCCCCCACGCTTTGGGTTTCGCTTCGGCAAGTACTAGACGCTTGCCTTGTTCAACCACTGCCCAGTTATTCATTTTCCTCAAAACAGTTTCAAGGGTCCTCAATAATGCAGCATTAAGCTTGCTGCAACTCTTGATCATTGTTGCATATATTATTGTATGTACTGTATGCATATATTTTGGATTGCACTAGTTGAGGGATAGTTTATCTTAGGCCACAATCATTAAGTGTATTGTTATTAAGACATCTGGGAACTGTTTTAAATTGTGAAAAAAAAAATGCAAAGTGTGTTTCCTTCGAGAGGCAATCATGCTGTGGTGTTATGTCTTCATGCGGTTTGTTGTTCCTCATCACCTAATGAGATTCCCAACAATGCAAGAGGGCAAGCCTCTAATTTCATAAGGGGAGCCCTCGTTGACTTGATGGCCTTTGATTAATTACGCCGACTTGGAACATCGACTAGGGCAGCAGATCCCGGGGTTACCGTGGCCCACCGGCACCCACCAATTTCTTCTTCACACCGCATTATCTAAAAAGTCAAGAATGATCTGCAAAAGTTCTGCCGGCGAGGACTTGTTTGACTCGGGTCAGACGCAGTTCTCCCGCAGGTCGCTACTCATTTAGTGCAGTCATAATGTAAAATGACTGTTCCTGCAACCTCTGCAAAATGTGGGTGCCCCGGGAGGGCTCCGTGCATATTTGATGGGCTAAGTTCATTAGCATGTGTCGGGCTGGCGGTCGCGCGCTCTGACCCGTCGCTGACGACACGTCGTCGTCGTCTGTCTCGCACGTCGCCTTCGATTCTCTGAAAACAATGCGGATCTTTTCGAGATACCTGGCAGCACCTCGCAGAGAAATCCGCAGAGCGTCTCATTTCATCCAGGCGTCAAGAACGTGACACACAAATGTAATCAGTCCGGAAAAAGTTGTGATCTGGATTGTATTCTGTGTTTACTGATATAGTGACATAGCGCATAAAAGCGTGCTATTAGTTTTCATAATTTGTTTACTTTGCAAACTTGCTCAGTAATTGTTTTAATAATGTATTTCCTCGTTTAATTGCACCCATATAGTAGCTGGTTCTAATTAGCCAACATCAACTTCTTCCTGTTGACCATATAAGTACATGCTTACTCAAACTGAGTACTAATTTTCAGTAGTGAGAATGAAATACTATTGTCAACAAAATATATATTTTATTCACTTAATTTAGTTATATACAATAATAAAAAATCCAAAGGTAACATAATGTTATTATCAAAATAATATGTGTCAATACACATTTCTGTGCTTTTATTTATATATAAAAATGCTTAAAATATATTTACTCTGTTAAATGGGTTTTCATTAGAAAGCAAATTAGATTATCTTTTATTAAGGGGCATCTATGAATCCAACCCAAAAACGGCTACTATATTGAATTATATATGCATATTATTTAATTAACCCAAATTTCAAGTTGTTTTTATTTTTCCATTTTCTTTAATTAAATTATGTTCAGTTAATTGTTTATGTTTAGTTACTGTAGTCGAATTTATTATGATCACTCAAGGGCAAATTCTATTCATTTTCAATTCTTAGATCATATTGTGTATCCAACTCAAAATGTAATGCTGCATGACATTTAGTCAGAATCCATTGTTGGTAGAAACAGAATATCAATATCTGTAATTAAAAAGTAAGGAAATACATGGTTCTATAAAACTATCACAATCCAGGTTGTGACTGTATCCAATATTGTGTTTCTCGTGTATGATGTTTTTCTTGTAAAGTCGTGTTGAAAACTTGCTGTTTCTGAAAAGGCTTCAAACAATATTGTCTGCTGCATGAGAAGAGTGCAAAGACGCAGTGGGTGCAGCGCCGCAGCCATAAGACTTTAATATCGGCGAGGCCTTCGGGGGAAAGAGTGGGAGGGAGGCGCCAAGGTGGAGGCGAGCTAATGAAAAGTAGCAACGTTAGCACAAGTCCTCACGCACTCGTCTCTGGCTCGGCCGTGCGAAGGTTCCGCTGACGGCCCACGTGTCGCGGCGTTAGCGACGCTCTCATGCGTGTTGCCCGCCAGGCAGCGCAAAACAATACAAACATTAATAACATCACATGAGTCATCGTGCATGCTCTTTATGGTGCGGCCCATGAACACTGTGTTCGGGGCAGTTAGAATTCGCATTACATCCATGTAGTTATTAGCTAACGCGCTCAGGCAATGAAAAAGTGTTGGGGCACCTACAGGAGTTGAACACGCTTGCATTGTTGTAGGAAGTCTCATCGGACAGCTTAGCGTTCCAAATTTGGGGGGAGGGCATAAGCACCTTTCACACAGGAGGCCATCCAAGCCGCATTTTCCTGACTTGCTGTCCAGTGTGTAAGGTACCAATGCAGGCTGAGGATTTTGATGTTGCAAATTTGTCTGTTTCCAATGACGTATCAGAGACATAACAGACAGCTGTATATGTGAGGTTGCAACCTGAGTGTGAAGTTTAACACCCTGGAGTGATTGTGTCATGCTCTGTGTGTTGAGAACAATTGTCCTAGATGCACATTGTGGTGAGGGGCCTACCGTTTGCCTTACATCCATGTAGTCATTTCTCAAAGGCCCACTGCACACCAAGCAATGTGCGCAAATGTGACTGAAGCGGACCATCACAAAGAAATTCACGAAAACACCCGTCATATTTGCCAGCTGTCGATCTAAGGGGCCCCGACCAGAGTTTGGACTTTGACGGGCTATTGTTTTTTAAAAAAAAATCTGTTAAAAACGTTGTTAGCCTCTTCATATTTGACCAGTTCTGGCCGAGAACACACAGAAAACCAAAACACCTTGAGAGGGGGTAGTCATGACCACAGGTTTGCCCCAAAAAGCATCACTTCTGTAGGTCAAAGAGCGACAAAATCAGATAAAAACGTCTACACATTAAAAATTGTTGCACAGTGACAATTGCTTTCAACACAACAGTGCAGAACAAGTGAGAATTAGGTGTTCTGCTATTCTCTTTTACACAGCTGCTGTACTGCCTAAGCAACCACACGGTAAGTGTGAAAGTCTCGACAAAAAAAAATGTTATGTTAAAAAATTGTTAGCTTCTTCATTGTTTGATCATTTCCTGATGTTGTACGTAGATGGCCTGTCGAAAAATAGAATGCCTCAAAACCAAAAGCGCCTGAAAAAGATTTGTGTGTGTCTGTAGTCTGCCTGCCTATCTGCTGGCTTGCCATCTCTGTTCTAGTTCACCTGAAAAGTATTTGATGGGCTTGTTCTTCCATGCCAAATTCCTCCAAGTATGCCTCTATGCACCTCGATTCGGAACCACATGAGAAAGAGCCGTATTTCGTCCAGCTCCTGGACGACTATTTCAAGTCCATCCATCGTGTGGCGTGGGATTTGTTTGTTGTGCAGAGAATAATTCTCAAAATAAATGGTGGTCCAGCTTGGTTGAGAGGATGCCATAACGTTCAAGGATCTGGAAAGTCTTCATCCTTTCATCAGGTTCATTATAAGAGCGAGCCAACAAACACACGCTCTTTAATTGTGACATATGGCGGCATGCGTCTCCTGCCAAGGCTATTTACGCTATGAGGACGCCGGTGCGGTCAAGACGTGCTAACACAATTTTCAAGTTGGCTCTGAAATGCTGTTTTTGAATATGACTATCCGCAGCAATGTATCCATTTCTTAGCCCTTATCCTCTTCAGGGTCACGGGTGAACTGAAGCCTAATGCTATTCAGGCGGAATTTGGGCAAGGGGCAAACCTGAATAACAGATTTGAGAGAGTGGAAAGAGTTTCCTATATTACTGGCAATAATATTATCCAGTGCGACCTCAGGTTACGAAATTAAATTGTTCCGTGACCCCGTTCTCATACAGAAACATTCACAAACTGAGGTAATGTTTCCCATCAAAATGAATGGAACTTCAGTTAATACATTCCAGATGCAGAAAGATTTTACATTTACCCTATTTTGATCGTTGTGCGGTTAAAAGTAAATACTGTGCAATATAGAAACACAATTTATGAAGATGAAATAACACTGAGTTTGCTATCAAATCGCTGTGCAGTGTCTTAGCCTTTTCAGGTACAGTATGTTTCTCTTCACGGTGGTTACTACTAGGCCAAAATGGCCACCACCTCCCACAATGCAGCGCAGCTTTTGCATTGCATTGTGGAAGTTGGCGGCCATTTTAGGCAAAAAACAACGACACCTGAAGCACGGAGCCAACCATGTTTTATGCGATGTGAGGAAAAAGTACAAAGTTCTGAGCCTTCCACGGCCATCCCAAGACTGTTCGTAAACCCAAAATAGTGTGTAACCAGAGGTTATTTTTCTTTTTTTTGAAATGTTCATAAACCGAAGCGTTCCTAAACAGAGGTTTCACTGTACTTCCTACTTAGAACTAATTGTATAATTTTTCGTTTTACACCAAAAGCCAATATTTGAAACCAGAAAATTTTTACTCTTAGGCAGACGTGCAAGCCACGTTATCCATCGTGCCGAGCCTGGAGCCAGATATCAGAAATAGCTCAGGTCAGAGCCTTGGGAGCGAACACGCTGCTAAACACGTTAACACTTTAAAAGCCAGCCTGCCAGTTAGCTCCTTTCAATAAGCCAGAGAAAATTCAGGAAGCCAGTTGTAGCATATAGTTCGTACTATGTGAACACGTCTAAAATGAGTATAGAGATCAAGAAGGTCAATCTAAAAAGAGGCTTGATACGAAATAAAAAACATGGCACAATTGACCCTTTGCTAAGCCGCTCCGAGGTTTGACACTTCTGTTGAATATAATTATACATTTTGTGATTTGAAAAAAATGTGATGTAGCTCTTTTTAAAGAGTAATTTTGGTTTGAGTGAAGAGGTTGAAGGGAGCCATTTTGTTCTCTTTCCAAGACCCCAAATTAACCCAGATGGATAAATAGGGGCAAATGGTCATCTGCATTTCAATCAGGCACTCCTCTCTGTCTGTCTATCTATCTATCTATCTATCTATCTATCTATCTATCTATCTATCTATCTATCTATCTATCTATCTATCTATCTATCTATCTATCTATCTAATCTATCTAATCTATGTAATCTATCTAATATATCTAGCTAGCTAGCTCGCTGTTCAGTCTCAGAATGAATTAAGTTCCACTCAGTCAATCAATCAGTCCATCCATCTTTCTCCTCGTCCCATTTGGCTAGGGTGGCTGTACCTTTCCGTTACCTACCATCTCTGTCTCAGATCCTTACTTTTCTCAGATAGTGCCTACAATGTCTAAAAGCTGATACCCAAGTGTTGCATCACTCTGAGTCGGATGCTCTCATAACCTGAGCGGGGGTTACATTCACAGCACCAGCATGTGGTTGCAACCCTCGTGGAGGTGTCTATGTAATGGACTGATAATGGGTGCAGGTGATGGCCGGTTCCCGCCGTTTTCCACTGATCCCGCCTGAATGGATGCGCATTCAATAAAAGCTTGCCAGCTTGACTCGCAAACCCCCGAGGTGGCGGCTGACAGCGGGGCGGGCTGGAATCACCGTTCACCTGCTGTCATCAACCTCGGTGCTCAGGTTTGAGCAAAGGAAAGACGCCCGTGGGTCGAATTCGCAGCCCCCGTCGCCATGCGCCATTAAAGTGGCGGTAGGCAAGCAGAGCGCTTGTAAACATGGCAGATAGCGGCTGACATTTGCCAGGAAGGGAAATGTAAAGTTTAAACTCACAAAAATTCAACATAGACTCTGTGTAGATGTCAAATGGCATCGGTGAAGGTTCTTTTTATGTTTGACGCACACAACAGGTGCTCATGCTTTATAGCTTTGCAGCACGGTTAGTCATTTTGTGGCTGTAGAAATTGGAAGATTGTGGACTGTAAGTAGATACATATTGCATGACCTGAAATAAATCATGTTTAATTATGTTCAGGCATCAACAGTATATGGTCACCTAAATGAGTTGCTTGTGATGTTCTGAAAGTCAAACGTAAATAACCATGGAAACAGCTTTGTCGTTTTTGTACTAAAATGCACGTCCTTTTGATTAAAACATATTTTTATACATTTTATACAATGGGCAGAACAAAAGAATTACAATTGATGAAAAAAACAAATGTTAACACGAATAAATTCCCATCAGAACAGAAAGCTACCCACTACTGACTCAAACAAGTAGCTTTCACATTGTTGCTGTTGTATATACAGTTTATGTAGCATTGGCACATGGTTAACATTTCGGTGTTGTTTTGGCATCTTTAATGTCAAATTGTGTCAGATTTCAGATTTATTTGATGATACATCCCAATAATTTCAGAGCTTTTTCAGGCCGCGACTAATGTAATGCAATGTGGTTTTTTTTTATTATTTATTGGGGCGCCAGTTCACATGTAGGTATGCACTTTTTTTTTTAATGATACGGCATAATTTAGTGCCAATTGTTCTGCAGACCCCCAGGGATCGCCAGAACCAAGTCTGAAAACCACAACCCTAAAGAACTTCCTGTGTGGCAGTTAGCATACGTGACAAATTCTGCAGCGTTCCCTTGACCTTGAAAACCTTTATTAGCAAACAGTGGATGTCGTGTCGCCTCTTTAATCACATCAACCATTACGGCTGTTGTCGTCCTCTCATTATCCCCGTTGAATAATAACACGCACACAAACACACACACAGCAATAACACAAACACACGCACACAATATATCACGACCATTATGACCGCCATTACGCTGCTGCATCGCCGCTTCCACGTTTTTCTCTTAATTAGACGTTGCTAAATGTTAGCGGATACAACGCTGGCAAGCGAGTCAGTCGGTGTGTGGATTTACAGCCCAGCTGAGCAGATGGCGATAAATTAGATATGAGGGGTGGAGGCGGTTGCTGGAGGTATGAGGGGGGGGGGGGGGGGGTGCTTAGGGCCCGAGCGATATATCCCAAACCTCGTTTAGCGGCGGAAGAAAATCAAGCCGCCGCCCTGACGAGGTGTCACACTCCGTTCGAATCAGATGTTGAGGAGCTACAATGACAAGTCATCCACTTTCAGCTTTACCCGTGTGCGTGTGTGTGTGTGTGTGCGCATGTAGCAGCAAGTTCAAAGGTTGTGAATAATGAAACAAGCTCTTGTTATTCAAACAAAGTCTTCCATTCTTTGAAACGCGAGTGAAACTTTAAAAATGAATGTGCTAACTTGTGTCTTTTCCCTGAATGACTTCCAGATTCTGATTGGATATAGAGGCTTTACTCGTAAATCGACATTTTTTTTTAGGACTTTCCCACTCTCAAAGTTTCGCAGATGCGTTCGTACTCTTGTTCGTCCTGGTGAATTTTTGAAAATTTAACCCCAAAAGCCAGTGATACTTGGCAACATAAAATTTGGTTGGCAAGTCTATCATGAGTAGACCTGTAAAAAATGCTCGAGAAGCTCAAAGCACAGGAAGTCTGCCATTTTGGTTTAAAGTGGACAATTTTGGCCACTTTTAGTTCAAAACGTTTTGAAAATTTAGCCCCGGAAGCCATTTTTACTTGGCATGGCTATCATGAGTAAACATGGAAAAAAAAGTCTCAAAAAGCCATGGCCAATTTTGGCCATTTTCAGGAGTTGTTCTAAACCAGTTTTACTTAGCAACATGAAATTTGGTAGGTATGGCTATCATGAGTAGATAAATAATAAAGTCTCAAGGCAGGGGAAGTCTGCCATTTTGGCTTGAAGCGATAACTCATTCAGACAATTTCCATTTCCAGTTGTTCTTCAAAATCAAATGTGTCCCAGAGATTTATTCCAATCGCCAAACCAAATTTGAACCACGGAGACGCAACAGATGAGCCACCTGTTGCTCTGGCATGTACCAAGAAACCACAAACAAAAAAAATACCTCACCCGAACGGATATAGATGATATTTCAAACCTAAGTGGTTTAAAGGCGGTTTAGAAACACACGTGTTGCTCATCCAGTCACACGCTTTCATTCCGATTCACTCCAGAGTGTTTAATTCAGCACTTTTATTCCAAATACAAGCAACATGAGCCTCATCTTGGGCGCCAGATTCATCACTGTGCTTTTTCTATTACCGTGCTCATCTAAATGCAAATGGGAAGTGTCCCTTTTCTCCGGCAGGAGGATGCTCCTGGCACAGCGTGTGCGAGCAGCGGCGGCGGAATTGAGACGTGCTCCTCGGAACTTGCTCTCTCGCTATTCTGGCTCTCTCGGAAATGCGATCTGAGCTAAAGAATGCTTATCGTGTTGACTTATTGGTGGGAGAAAAGATGCCGCAGATTGAACACGAGTGCAAGGCGGCGGCGACGTCTCGGCGAGGCCGATGAGCTTTTTTGCAACCTGTGTGATGTCATGGCTTTTATAAACGCGATGCAAAACAGGACGACTGCGAGTTTACGAGCCGACTTTCTGCAAAGACGAAACACAACAATGAAAAGGGAAATAAGTCTGCTTTATGATTTGTTACTGCGCGGATGTGGAAATCAATGCAGTTGTCGTATTGACTCAGCGTAACAACACAAGCATTTGTACTTTTTAATTGGAAAAGCCGTCCTCATAATAAATTGGCTTTATTATGAGGACGGCTTGTGTTCCTTCAAAAATGCAACAAAGCCTAACTTGTGTGAGATATCAAGAACAACAATATCCTTTGAGGAAAAAATGTTTTTATAACATGACAATTTGGATTTTGTAAAAAACCAAAAAAAACAAAAACATTTTAATAATCCCGTTGTTCGGGGAGTTGATATTTATTTCCCTCTGAGGTTTGCCATTCATCGAAAAAGACAATCAATTGATGCCATTTGTCAGCCTGTCAAAATGCCGTTCCGCCCTCATTTACAAGCTTTAAGTGTATCCTACTTAATTTGTGTACTCACACTAAGCCATTGGAACTGTGCTTGAACCCAGTACATTTGGCTGGTACTCGAGTTCAGCACACTTCCCCTCCTCTGGCACGTAGACATTTCACGCATTGTCATCCTTTCTCGACACTTATCTATGATAAACACCAACTTGCACAATAGAGATAAATGCAAAAATTTGAAATAAGTCCAAAATCCACTGCATGCTCACTCAAATGTACTACGTACATTCGTACGATGGCTCCCCTTACCAGTAATTCACGGTTAGTGCCACCATGCACAATGGAAAATAAGCAGAATAATTCTAAATAATACCCAAAGTAAAAATCCATACCATGTCCACATGCACAATTTGCTTGTGATATAATTGATGCAGTGGCTCCTCCCCTATTCATGACGACCGCCGCCTTGCACAGCCGAAATAAATTAAAAAAAAGACTTGAAAAAAATACATAAAGTAAAAAAAAAAAAAAAAAAAGCGGTGGCTCCACTTTTCATTTATTAAGGATAATAATAATCAGCTTGCACAATAGAAATTAACATAAATACTCAAAATATTCCAAAAAGTAAAAAAAAAAAAAAAAAAAGCATGTCAAGATGCATGCATGGTCATGCATTTAAACATATAATTATGTGATGGCTACTCACCAGTTATAAATAATAACTGCCACCTTGCACAGTGGAAATGAACTCGGAATAATACACAAAGTTAGAAAAGTCCACTGCACGCTTAATATACGTCAAACGTTTAATGTGATTGCGTCATGAATGAAAACAACCACATTAACAACAGAAATGAACATAAATACTCAAAATGATCAAAAAAGTTAAAAAAAAAAAAAAAAAAAGTCAATGGCATGTCCGGTCTCGCATGTAAACATATAGAAAAGTTGCCAATTGTTAAATTTATTAATTTATTATTATTAAAGACCCTCTAACCCTAACCGTGTGATGGCTACTCAACAGTTATTAACAACCGCTACCTTGCACAACAGAAATGAACTCAAAATAAGACACAAAGTTAGAAAAGTTAATGCACGTCAAACATTTGTGATTGCATCATGAATGAAAACAACCACCTTGCACAATAGAAAAATATAACTCACAGAAATAATCATGGTCATGCACGTGAACATATGCTGTAATTATGTGACACCTCCTCCCGTCATTTATTAATAACTGCCACCTTGCACAATAGAAACTACTAATATTAATCCATATATAAAAAAAAAAAAAAAAAAGGTCTACAATTTGTTGTGGCACAATGTACATGTCATATAATTATTACGATAGCTTCTCTCAGCAGTTATTTATGATAAACAGCACCATGCACAATAGAAATAAAGAGCCTGAAGTCTGTCAGCTTCCGTGTAGGATTCATTTGCGGCAATAAAAATAATAGATCTGCTCTGCTTTATCTCAGTGTGCTGATTTCTTTGTGTCGTTGTTTCAGTAGGAAGTGTCGGGAGTTTTAGACACAACCGAGTTGGAGCGCAGACTTTTATCGGCGTCAGGCGTCTGGCGTTGGGTTGTTTAGCAACGTTTTAATCTCCTCTGCGCATCGGCGCCGCCTCAAGTAGCCGATAAGAGACTGACAACCGCGGGAAGTTTTTTTTTCCTTTTTTTTTTCGTCTTCTCTCCACTGGAGGCTAATTAAATATATTTCCCGTCTCAGCATAGAGTTGGTGCGGTTGCCGCAACATAAAAGAAGATTTAGTGCCGCAATTAAGATTTCTTGCTTGTGGAGGCGTCGCACATGGATCTCAAGCCCACATCAGGTGTGTGTATGCAATAAGAAAAAACAAATACATTAAACATTGATGGCGGGGGTGAAAAAAAGAGTGCGGCCGTGCGGGGGCATGTTTTGTGCATTTTTTATACGGAAAAAATCTAAGCAGAGCGTCGTCAAGTGTTGAAATGCAATCAAACTGTAATAATTTTAAACATTTTATTTTTTACACTCTCAACTTGACACTGTCGAAAGTTGAAAAGTTACTTTAAATCACATAAGGCCCACTCCATTCTTTAATCGGGCTCACTGAGAATTTTCATTGTCAAGAGTCCTGTAATGTTTGTTGCATTAATGTAGCTTACGTTTTCTAAAATGTGTTGCATTAAAATAGTCTTATTGATTTTAACTAACTTTATTAGCTATTTTATTTCCTTGAATAAATGTTTTTTGTAATTAATAAAATGAAGAAAATATTAATGATGAATGACAATATTTTTGGTAAATATTTGTCTTAATTAAATTAAATTAACAATCAATGAATAAATTATTGAATGATTATTTTATCATTAAAAATAACTATTTTAGCTGCAAATTTTTTTTTACAAGTAACATAACTCTTATAGTAAAGTATAGTTTTACACCCCATAATTACGTCTATAGTTTATCAGATTTGTCCAAATGTAACAAAATAGTCAAATATGATCAGTTTTTGTTGCAGTGATGTGAACGGAACAATTTTTCTGTGATGTTTTCTGTTATGTTTTGCATGATATAATTTTGTTGAACACAAAAATGTGTATTAAATGTTTTTTGTTCTGAGTATTTATTTGAAATTTTTTTTTTGTCTGCATGTTTATTTTTTCAATTTGTAGTATTAGGTAAAGCCCTGTAATATTTTACAAAACACTGACTAAGAATTTAATGCTGGCTCAAGTTCATATTTTTGTTCAATCTGTTGACCAAAGAAATATGACATACGGACCATTTGCTTTGTGTAAATGTAACTATTTTGTGGTATATGTGTGATATTTCATTTTAATTTTCATTTTTTGTCCTTACTAAAGGCGTATACAACTTAAATTTAAGCTTAAAATTCCATTTGAATTGATATATATTTTACAATATAACAAATATTTATTTGCAGGACCAGAATACATTGTAACCATGTCGTTCTGATCCCATCGAGGTGATTTCAGCCCACATTTATGAAACTAATGTAACTTTAAATCTGAGTACTATGCTTCAAAATTAACCAAATCGAACCTCTATGAGGGTTATTGCTGTATCTATACTGTAAATCAAAGTGCTAACATGTTGTAAGTTGAGTGATGAGCATGCGAGTATGTTCCATTTCTCCATTTCTTGGGAAAGTTCAGTTTAAATGCACCTGACCCAAACATAAACGCTCATCAACAGTCGTGTATGTGCGTGTACGCCTCATAAAGCGACTGTGTAATATGCCTAATATTAATATTACACAGCTTTCCGGCACAACTCCACAGGAGTTTCTAGTGCACATTGTTGACGCTGATGATATTTGAGGGCGCGTCCGCTGTGGTCCAATAAGCATTTAGAATAAATAATGTGAATCAGTGTGTTGCCCAGAGGTCTGCTTAATTATTTAAAGGCTCAAATGGCCTCAGTAGTGTACATGAAATGTAGAATATTCCAGCACTTTTTATAAGCACAGTCACTCTCCATCCATTTTCAACCAGTGGAGGAAATGTGCTGTGTTTGTGTCATTGTTATTTATTTCTTAATAATCAATAACTCCTGAAGGGAAAATGTGCAAATGATGAATAATGGACTTATGTGCTTTTTTTTTTGGAGAGGGTCACCATATTAGACACTTTCCTCAATACGATGCAGTGGACGAAATAACATACAAAAGTGAAAAAGTATTGCTATTAGTAAATGCATCGTTTTGTATTAGACTTCATTAGACGATCCAGGTGTACCTAATAAAGTGGCTGGGGTGGACTATTCAAAAGCTGCTTTCTTCTGTACGTGTGATGTCAGTTTTGCATCAGTCACGACAGTGGGCATATTTTGAAAAACTGTTTTCTTGTGCTGCATACATGATATCAAGTTCAACATCAGTCACTACAGTGGTGCGCCATTCAAAGGTTGTGTTCTTCTATGATATGCTGCATGATCCTTCATGTCAAAATCCCACATCAGTCACTACCTAATGTCTAATCGCTCACACTGCCACGCAACATTAAGGCAAAAAAAAAAAAAAACGTCCTTAAACTAAAATCTGTCTATTCAAGTGCGTGGCAATGTATGGGATGAGACACAAGCATCCACTGTAGTGACTGAGATGCACATTTGACATGATACATATGGGGAAAACAGTGCATTTGAATAGCTTGACCATGTGGTGACTGATGTGCAACTTATTAAGACGCATGTACTGTATATAGAGGAAAACAGCTTTTGGAATAGCTGTTTACTGTAGTGACTGATGTCGGACTTTGACTTCATGCATATAGAAGAAAGCAGCTTTTAATTAGCTGGACACTGTAGTCACTGATGCCTAACTTTGAAATTGTGCATATAGAAAAAAAAGGGGTTTAAATCACAGTACACTATAGTGACTGACTGACAGCTTTTTGTCAGCTGAACACTGTAGTGACTGATGTCTAATTCATTCAGACTCATGGATAATCGCACATACAGGGGAAGTGGTTTTGGTATAGCTTTTTACTGTCGTGACTGATGTAGGACTTTTACATGATGCCTGTAGAAGAAAACCGCTTTTGATTTGCTGGACACTGTAGTGACTGATGTCCAACTTAAGACACATGCGTATAAAGACATTATTGCAATAGTTTTAAATATGTATCACCTTAGTAAAATAACCTAAAAAAAAACACGGCGCATTTCATGAGTAAAAGGGTGAAGGTGACAGGACATGGGCGGTCGGCACTATCAGCAGAGACGGCATACTGTCAGTCAGGATGAATGTGGACCGCGGCCTCGCTTCTGTAATGGATCCACCTTAGCGGGTCAGAACCGCCCGTGTAGTGTGTGTACATTCACGGTTATTGCGGTCGCGATTGCGTCTGCCGAATTGCGCCGGCCGTGTCGTCGAGGTCCCGGCTGGCAATTGAAAATTGTTGTATGCTGTGAAATTCTCATAGATTTCACATTACGTGCGCCGGATGTCACGTTATTACTTAGATATTTTAATTATAGGTTATGAGAAGTTATATTGACTTTAATAGAACAGGAGAGCTCCTCCAAGGCTCAGATGTAACAGACAAAGCATCCTGGTTTGAACCAATTCTGACCAAGCGCTTCGGAAATGAATTCATTAAACATCTTTTGCAGCGTCAGTGAGCCACCCCCCCCCAAAAAAAAAGAAAAAAGAAAACAAGCAAACTCTCCCGTTGGGGCATTGGAGCCGGAATAAGAAAAGGAGAGGTGGGTTCAGATGGGGTGAATGCACCTGGGAAAGCCACTCAAAGTTACCCCCGCCATCTTTAAACATTTCCACGTTCTTTTTTTCTCTTCTATCATGGCAGACAAAAGACACATTTTCCGCTGCCTCGTTATCTATGTAAAAGGGGGGAATCCAAAATGTTCTGCGGTTATGATCATCACATTATGCTATGCTAATGTCTTCCTGTGCTTGCCGCTTGTACAATCCCATCAACGTAACATTACGGTGCATCGCAGTGTAATAGCATGCTAATAAACAAACGTGTTTGGCCCCGAGGCCCCATTGGCTCAGTGTTCACTACATGGAAGCCCGCTTGTTGTGCAACATCTTTCATTTCATTTCAGCGTGATCTTTTCTGACTCAAAATTCAACAGCGACTCAGGATGAGAAAAACGTCGGAATTGGCTTTTCTCGTAAGTTGTCAGATGTTCTTTTTATCTCCGGAGTCTCCCCGGTGAGAGAGCTCGGCACAACTGCCGGTTTTGCGGCGTTGTGGCCGCCCACGCCACGCGTGACTCATCCGGGTTTTCTTCCGACACACTCTCGAGTAAACAAAAAGCACTCCCGTCTTGATATGGACGACGTCGGCATGGGTCTGACTTTGATTGTCGTCTCTTTGCTTTGATTGTTTTTCCCTTTTACACATCTGGTCCAGCCCATTTGCTACGCAGCGTTTTGTCTAGTGTGTTTCATTTTGCAATCTGGATTGGTTTAATGGGTTAATGGAATATTTATACGTTAATAATAAAAAAATAATAATACAGTACAAAAAAAAGATTCCCCCCCCCCCCCCCCCCATTTTAATAAGAAATGTTTAATCATGCATAATGGCCATTTTATTGGCATTTGGGTGAGACTCCACAGTTTAATATATTTGAAAAAAATGCAGTTTTACTTTCACAAAATGTCTAATTTATAAAATTTAAAAATGGCTATTTTTTATTTGAATAGAACATTTTGTAATAATGTAAAGTATAATGGCCAAAATCGTAATTATTTTCAATGAAATTTGGGTGAGAATCCAGTTAGGTAATATATTTTAAAACGTATTTTATTTTAATAGAATGTTATCATAATTAATAAAATGCAAAAATTATATATTCTCCCTATTTTTCCATGGTGGTGCTACCAATACAAATTATTAATTTAAATAAAAAATGGACAATCCCCTTTGCTGATTATTATGTTGTTGTCAATCAATCAGATTGTTTAGGTTAGAGCCTATTAATTTGAATTAATAATCAATAATTACTAAATTCTGGATCTGGAGGATCCTACATGGAGGTCAAGTTTTTTTTTCATTTCTGATTTTAAATATTTAAGGTTTGTGATTTGTATATTGTTATACAGTTTTCCATCTATTTTTATTTTAATCCAACTACTAATTTCTAAAAATGTAAAATGAGCAACATGAACAAAAATAAATATGTCCTTGAATTTAATTCAAACAACCAATTTCCTGTAGTGGTGCGACCTGTTCTAATCTAGATTGAACCATTATTTATTAAAATTGACAATGGAAAATTCTCATTTGTTATGATGATTATGTCGTCAAATCATTAGTGAGGTTTTTTTTATGTCGAGTCGTATCCGTTTGACCATCTTATCGATACTTATCATTAAAATCTGGATGTTGAAGATCCTAGATGGCAGTTGACAAATGATTAAGCCTTTTTTAATGGATATTTTAAAGTTTTTTATTTTTATTTATTTTTTTAAACCAATAACAGGCATTGAGTTTCCACACTGGTGCAGTTGTGTTAAATTAATTACTTGCACCTATTGATTAATATTCCAGGATGCTGAAGGCAGCCGCGTCACCCAAGGGCCATCAGTGCTGGCAATCAAGCGGGTGCCCGCTTTTGTGTTATTAGCCTGGAGCGGCGGCACGGCCATCAGTCAGCCGGCTAATATTAAAAGGTGCGCTCTTTCGGGCTCCCCGGCGGCATAAGTGCCCTAATCAAGCAGTTATCGCGCCAGAGGCAAGAGGGAGGCAGAGTAATGAGAAAGCAATATCCAAGATTAAGAATTAGTCTTTTCTGTAATGGCTCCGTCTCGCTGGGTCGATAGCGCGCCGTGCCGCCGCATGCCCAAGTGCGCCTCCACTCAGGTGGAGGGGAACGCTCCGAGGAAAACAACATCATCGTCGGCTGAATCAATGAGGCTTTTTCGCACATTAGTGCTGACCCATTGAAATGCACACACAAAAAAAAAAAACACATATGTCCGCTTCCTGGTCATTTAGATTATTTATAGACGTCCCCTCAGTGTGCTCTCAACGCTGCATAGCGGAGCAACCAAAATTAAACATTTAAAACCTCCATTTGCAGACTGAATTTAACTGTCCAATTAAGAGTGATTTTTGACTTGTTTATATGTTAAGATCTTCCATAATCTCTTCAGTGTATAACCAATGGAAACTTGTCCTTTACATCACACATTAAACATTTCCATCAGCTGACTTATTTACAAGTATGTCCACTTTCTGGTCATTTTGACTGTTTAATATCATGCAAATGTCAAAAGTCTCCTCTTTTTTTTTTTTATTCTGATCCCAGAGATAACCAATGAAAACAGGTTCCCTACATCACATTTAAAACCTCTATAAGCTGATCGATTAAGAAAAAGAAAACAACATAATTATTGCTCATTTATTTTACTTACAGAGGTTTTCGTCAGTGTGCTCTTAATTCTGCAAAGTGAAACAACCAATAGAAACATGTTCATTATGTCACACATTAACCGTTAAAAAATAAATGGCTTACACATGATACGGTCTGGAACAAATGCAACCCAAGTGCGCGTCTACGTGCACATGTGGCTACTCCGTAACTTCCACTGACAAACCAGGCTAAACTAGCTCCTCCCCGACATACAAAGCTCTTAGGCTCTATTGCGATGTATCACTTCAACAATAATTCCTTGACAGCAATTACTACTTCCCTATTAGCCAGGCCTTTGGTGCAATCTTGCGGCATCTTGCGGCATCAGAATAGATGAGGGTAAATTCCACAGAGAAACAAAAAACAAAACTGCGATATCGATACAAATAGAAACACTGGGGGAGGTGTGATCATGCAGCATTTTATAAGCATTTCAGGCAAGGCAAAAGAGGATGGGATGTTTATCATAGGTGTAAAAAAAAAAAAAAAAAAAAAAGCACACATGCTGTGATGCAAATACGATACGATGCGTTGACATTGTGGCCGTACAGCCGTCCCGGCGTGTTTATTACAAGAATGATAGCGAGTGCGGCTAACAGACGCGTGATGTAAACGCGTCTGACGCCGCTTCCTCTCCGATTAGTAAAGATGATTGGCGTGCTAAACGAGCTCCCGCGTTGCCGCCGACAGCGGCTGTCAGCTGCATCACTCTGGCCTCCGCTAATCGACGTTAATTCCGTGACAGGTGAAAATTAAACACGTCTGCGACTTCGCCGCTCTTGTTTATTGTCACACCGTTGCTCAGCTATACAGTGAACCGTCCAATTTTTTCACGGGGGGAAACGTACGAGTCTGAAACTTCAGACCCACTTGACAATCGATGAAATTCTACAATACAAATTATATACTTTTTCTCTTACATGCTTTAAACACACTTCAATTTATTAACATACAATTTTTAAAGGATGTATTTAGTCTGTTCTCACACTTTCACTGTCAAGAAATTGGAGGCTACCGTATAACATTATTTGGAGGAAACGGAAAGAAAACAAATAAGATGTAAGGCATGCTTTTCAAGCATTATTAGTCACTCCCAGTTGACGTTAACTGTCAAATTATGTTTAAACACCAAAATGTTCGAAGCGCTAGAGTAATTAACATAGATGTTACAGTAATTATGAACCTTTAAACAACTGCTACTTTAACACACGCCAAGCAGCAACACATACAATGAGAGAATACACCAAAAGAGAATTAAACTTTGCGTATTGAAACACCAAAATATCCAACCAAACCAAATACAGGTAAAGGTCTGTTAATGCTAACATGTAATGCAAAACACAAGAGACAGACCAACAGAAATGAACTGTTAGTAGCCGAGCATACAACAATGCCGTTAATAAACGTAAATACCGTTAATAAACGTAAATTATTTTCACCTGAACGTTCGACGTCCTCTTTCCAACCTTTCGGGCGCGCTAAACTGCAGCACTCCCACTCCGACGGCCCAGTGCCAATTACTGTAGACTCCAATCTTTTCCAGTCGGCTCAGAAAGCGGGGCGAGGTTGGTAAATAACTCCGCTCTGCTGTGGCAATCAAGCGGCTTCCTGCAGGAATTTCTTGGAAATTCCTTACCGCTTCTTAAAAGGAAAGAAGAAGAAGAATCACAGGCAGGTCCTTTAAGAAGAAACCCTGCTAATTAGACCACCTTTAGTGCTGTTAATGACTGATGGCAAAAGAAATCTAGATATTATGCAGTGACGTTTGATTTGGGTTTTTTTTCTAGATTAAAATAAAATAGTCTGAACATTATGAGAATAGTTTGTGTTGTTGTTGTAATATAATGAAAGTAAAAAAAAAACAAACATTTAATTATACGAAAATAATATCATTTTTATTGAGAAAAATGATCACAGAATAAAGTTTTCTTTGAGAGGAAAAATATTTGAATCTTATGGCAAGAAATTCGCATTTGGAGAAAAACGTTATGGCAATATTGCAAGATTAAAGTTGAAAAACTACTATTACGCCCTTTTTTCTAGTGAGATTACAACAGTTTGTTTTCAGTACAGCACACCTCCATTCTGGTACATCGTAGCATAATTATTATAATCACAATAAAGACATGACATTTTTAGTGAAAAATGATTTTATTCTACTTGTGGCATAGTTTTTTTTTTTACAAACATGACTTCATTTTTGTAAGATTACAACTTTTTTTGTTGAACTATTTTCACAACATTACAACTTCATTCCCATCATATATTTATTATTCCCAAAAGATTACAACTGTTTTCTCCACAACCTTACCTTTTTTGGGAAAATTTTAAACAAAAACAGTTTATCCCCGTGAAAACACATTAGAACAGCCGTAATTCCTCATCATAAAAATATTTAAATATTCAGTAACCTGACGGAAGGTCATTGCTGGCAAAGACCGGAAAAAAAAAAAAAAAAGTAATGTGGACATACTACTTTTTTAGCAACCAAAATAAATCAAAATTGAACTGGTATTTATTTAAATATGTGTTCCTGACTGCAGGTGAATGTCGCTGATTTGCGAAAATGTATGAATGTCGAAAATGATGGCGGTGATGATTATATGCAGATTCTTTTTTTAACGTGTGCGTAGGGCGAAAATGATTAAGACTTGATGAGCCGCCACCATGAGACCACGTCACATGCCCGCCGCTTTTCCCCCGGCCGCCTCCAGACGCCGACGCTGATTTCCCCCGAGTGAGTGTTAATTATGTAATTCATGCTCATATCCAGATAACGTGGCGTGTGCGCGTGTTTGCCGCATGTCACTTATTTGTTTCTTTTGTCCTCTTTTTTTGGTATCATGCCACGTTTGCGCATCAGGGCGTACACACGGGGAAACAAACACACCACCAAGAGAGTCAGCTACGCACTTTCATCATATTTCTCGTAAGAGGGAATAAATCATTTTTAATACGTGCACAGTGAGTAGCTGTAATTGTTTGAGAAGATGACATTCTTCGTCACTTGGCACTTCAGATTTACATCGTTGCAAACGTTGTCAACGTGTCGAACTGCTAATTAAGTGGCAAAATGTGCAGCGTGACAATGTGTATTTTTTCATATGTTAATTCCCACATTTGAAGTGCGTGGCACATTAGCCTTGATGTTACATCGCTGGCTGATTGGCCCTGCCATCAGTTATGCTAGTTAGCTTCAGAATAACGTAGGGATACGTTAAGTATTGCAACTATTTTCATTGACCAATTTTGGAATGATTTCAACCGGATATCCTTGGCTTCCACGACTGTTTCATAGCACATTAGCCTTTATGTAGCCTTGTTAGTCCTGGCACCACGTATGCTAACACTTTACTGTCACAATCCTGTTTTGTTTGTGCTTTTATCAGTTCAAGTATGGCATGTTAGGCTAATTTTCTTTTCAATGTCGCAGAATGGTGTCAAGCTGTTAGCCTTGGATGCTTTGCACGACTGTCTCGTAGCAAATTAGCCTTCATCTAGACTTGTTAGCCTTACCTTGAATCAAGCTAACAATTACACACGCCAGTGTATGCTTATTAATTTCCACATTCCATTTTAGCTCAAGTTAGCGACACATTACCTAACTATGCTAACTAGCTTAGCAATACATGATAGTTACCATCACGTGTTCTTCAGTAACACTCAATTCATGTGTGTAGAAGTTAAATTTCTGCAATTATAAAGTTTGGGAAAGGCTGTTATACAATGTAAAACCAAAGTAGCGGTAAGCGCAACAGCCTTCGTTTTGATTTGTCACCTGTAGCTATTCCTTCTCACCTGACTGATGGAACGTTAGCAAGAGTTTATTGCCAAATAACGACCTAAAAAATGTATTACACAAAAGAACGAGTGTGCCCCAGAGCTGATAATGAATATAATAACAGTAATCAAAAAAGAGACGTCCAATGCGTTGTTGTTTTCAGCCTGATGTGAGAGCAGAAGGACAAAGAAACACTCGCCTCAGTCTTCACTCAAGCTTATCTTGTGACAACAAATGCCTCACATAAAATGTCATGGTTGGGGGATGCAGGAAGGGAGGTGGCGGGGGGGGGGGGGGCATCATCTGTTACTTATTTCTGCGCATGACATAAACTGAATCACCGCCTCCCTCGCATTGTTGACGAAAAGAAAAAAAAACAGTGGAAGTGATAAAGCATGGCGTTGCTTCCATTAAATAGACTAAGAAATCATCTTGACACAAGGCCAGGGCGAGGAATCTTCTGGCCGCCACTTCCTCAAGGTCAAGTGCGCTCTTCCTGCAGCGGCCTCAGCGACGGTGTGATGAATGGCGGCCGCAAAAAGTCCCGACCGAGGTGAGATTTGGGGGTGCGTTTATGTATGGTGTTTACGGCTTTTGCCGCTGCGTTAATTGAAATAAAAAGAAGAAAATCCAACAGGTGGCATAAAGTCGTGACTTTTAATGCCACGTGACCTAAATGAAGGCAGTTGGAAAGATAAACCAGCAAATCCCCGGTACGGCAAGTGAGTTGAGGAGCTCCTTGAAACATAATGGGTGTTTTGCCATTTTGTGACCTATATAGGCAACATATAGTATAGGGTTTTCATTCCCTCGCTGATTCTTTTCTGTTCACGGCAGGGCTCGGTCTGTATCCCCCGCGAATTGAACACTGTACACACATAACGATAATCACGCTGAATTTGTGCCCGATTTCCCTCTTCCGCTCAAAGTCAACAAATGCCCGATTATAATATGTCTCTAAAGGTTATCCTTAACGATCCAGCATTTAGTGTTTTTTTTTTTTCTTCCTGGTGTGCTCGGAAATCTGGTGATCGGTCAATGCTAAATGCTACATTGCAACTCGCTACTTTGTCCCAAAGAAGAAAATAATTGCAGTCGTTTCTGTTTAAACTGTAGCGAGTGTGCGTCATCCAGTTGAGAAGTCATACTGATTGCTTTTATCGCTCACTCATGTTTGTCTTTGAAATGAAATTCTAATAGCACCCTAAATTCTTTTAATCAGTTCATCACCTGCTAATTAGTAAAATCATTTATTTTGTATGTTTCCCTAAGGATCAATACAGCAGTATGTGGTGGCTCTTTAATCCAAATTATGTGTTTAATGCTAAAATACTATTATTATAGTTAGACATTAATCTTCAAATTGACTGCTTTAAGAGGAAAAACATGAATAAGTGTTAAAGTGCATGATTATTTCTTGGTTTAGATCTGAAAGGATAGTTACTAATTGGCCATCCTGAACATAAAATCAGAATCAGAATCATCTTTATTTGCCAAGTATGTCCAAAACACACAAGGAATTTGTCTCCGGTAGTTGGAGCCGCTCTAGTACAACAGACAGTCAATTTACAGAACAATTTACAGAGACATAAAGACATTGACAAAAAACAATTGTGCAAAAAGATGCAGAGTCTTCTAGCACTTAGAGCAGTTCGAATGACTAATATTGCAAGAGTCCGGTGCAATGACCATTGTGCAAAGGGCGCTGAGACTTCAAGGAGTGTATGCGGTTTAAAGTGACGAGTATTGCGATCATCTGGGACAATGTTGGTTGTGCAAATGTTACAGATACTCCTCAATCATTGTGCAAATGGAGCAGATGCTACTCTGGCATGAGTGGCCAGTATATGCAAATAGTGCAGCATGGCGAGACAACTACAGTGAGTGCACGAGTAATACATAATTGGCCCCACAAAAATGTGACAACGAACTCAAGTTAATTTTAGTGGTTGACTGTCATGCTTGATTCATTTCAGACTTTCTTCTTAGAAAATGCTGAAACTCACTGAAACTGAAAAGTACGGTAGTCCGCATTAAAACATGATGATGCCTAATGCAGTCTTAAGGCTCTCTAATAAATGTGTTAAGCGCTGTGCACATGCTGCATTGACCCGCAGGTGCCAGTGTGCCGCGTGGTCTGGTTCTAATGAAACCTAATGAACCCCCCCCCTCCCCGCAGCAGCTTGGGTACAAATCATTGGAGGCTACCTGTAGGCTCGCTGGAGTAAAAGTCATTCACGTGTGTGACAGCAAATCTTTCCCTTCGGAGGGCAGAGGGGGGGAGTTGTGCTTGTTGACTGGGGTCTGGCCGGCTTGTTTATGGTTAAGATGGAGCCTCCATGAGTTCATTACGAGGGTAAAAAAACAAATCCAGATGAAGAACCTCTTGCGTGGCCTGCGGTGGAGAATCTGTGGTGAAATTCTCATAAGGGACGCAAACCAGAAAGAGCCCCAGGGGGTCTCTTTGGGCTATTTTAGAAAGAGTTTATCTACAGCATTGGGCCTGTAAGAGGAAGAAGGGGAAAAAGGGAGCAAGTTTCTGTTTAACGCAAGGCAACAAAAGCTGCCTTTCAAGTGTCCGCGCAGGAGCCGGTTGTGAAAGTCATTTAAAGCCGATAAACGCTGCATTTATGTGAATGAAATGTGCAAATGTGTGACGCCTCTCCTTGTGAAGTGATGCACAAAACGACTGAAAAATGATCTTCAACCAGCAAACAAGCCACGTGTCCTCAGCCCGAGCGTTTGACGGATTTCAGAGGTTAGAAAAAAACAACCAAAAAACGACGCGTCTCCAGGTAACTGCATGCTTCCCACGTCTATTTCCAAACCAATGCGCAGCGCAGCGCGGGGGGGGGGGGGGGGGGGGGGATCCGCGGGCCGCCTCGGCATCAGAGGCCTGCGGGAGGTGCGGAAGACTTTCCTCGGCGAGACCGAGCGGGAATAACAAACAAGACGATTACAAGCCGTCTTTCTCTAAACCTTACCAGTGAAAATTAAGAACAAACGCTGGCTAAGACATCTGTGGACCAAAGCGGGACACATGGCGGGGGTCCTACTTTGATACTGTACTGGCTTAAATGCTGCTATTACAATTTACGTAATGGAGTTATTTGCATATTCGCTACAGATGCTACAAGTGGGCGCCAATGCCTTGTTTAAATCGGTGTCAAGGAAGTAATGGTCTATATGTGCACCAGATCCGTGACGAACTTCAAATCTCGCTAGGTGATCTGCAAATTAGTTTTCGGTTAACTTCCTGCGCCGTTCACAACAATGGGAAAATGAAAGGACAAAAAAACTTGAGCGCTTTTAATGCCACAAAAATTAATAAATAGTTCAGTCACCATTCCATAAAACTGTGGATGTCTCAAATGTTGTTTGCTGTTTTCCAAAGACCGCCTTCCTTCAAGCGCAATTAGTTACGTGTTTCTACTACTGTATTTCTCTAGCAGGCCCTGGAGTTCCACAGTTTACAGTTTCTATATTGTCCTTATTTTTGTTTCTCTGCAGAATATACAACAATGCTCAACAATGCTTCGTACGGTGTAAGAACCCAGCAAAATAGTCTAGCGCTCCCGAAATGCTCAACAGGTGCAACAACCAATTGGATGCACTAACTTGGCCAGCTTGGCCTCAACTCCGTGTGGTAGAGGTTATACAGTATCCCATAATGAACTGTCATACAATCATAACAGAAGTTAACCATGGTAAAATGGAACTAAAATATATTTTCTTTAAAGCACCAAAACTTTGCTCTCTTCATATTTACTAGCCGTTTCGATTTCTATTGCAGCCCGTTTAGGCGGCAGACAGGCTGCAACTCATCGGAACTTTGAGCTTGACTGAAGAGGGGAAACAAAATTGTGGTATTATCACGTCTTATTTTTTTTTTACAATGAGTCTTGAAATCTCTATGAGAATAAATTCAGATTTGTTTTCAGATTAAAATGTTATTTATTTTTTTGATGAAAATGTCATATTATGAGTATAAAATCTTGTTTTTCGAGAAAGACTTGTCATTCTACAAGAACATCATATTTTATCCAGTCGAAAAGTTGTAATCTTCAAAGATTGAAGTCACATTTATCAAGAATTTTTTTGTTTTTGTTTTAATTGGTGGCCAAAGATTGAGGGCCCTCTAGTGGTGTGGGGCACTCTGCAACGATCACGATCGGAGGATAATTCGTCAGAGGACGGTCTCGAGATGACTCGCCAGAGTGGAGGTGGTCACAGACGAGGGCGAGGAGACTCGCTCTCTCCGCTATCGATTCCACGTAAACCTCCTGGCGGCCGCTAGGGAACGCGCCCATTTTTTACGGAGACTTGCGTAGCCAAGACCAAAGAAGCTTCTGCGATCGACTAATGGACGACGCTTAGCACAGCAGACATCAGAAGAAACACAAAAAGGACAAACTTTCTTGTCTTTTCTTTCTTACTGAAAGAAAAAAAACAGCCTTTCACTAGTTTGTTTCAAACAGTAGGACTGCTTTATTTATATGACATAATTTGTTGAGGCACGGTGGACGACTGGTTAGAGCGTTCTGAGGACCCGGGTTCAATCCCCGGCCCTGCCTGTGTGGAATCTGCATGTTCTCCCCGTGCCTGCGTGGGTTTTCTCCGGGCACTCCGGTTTCCTCCCACATCCCAAAGACATGCGTGGTAGGTTAATTGGCGACTCTAAATTGCCCGTAGGTGTGAATGTGAGAGCGAATGGTTGTTTGTTTGTATGTGCCCTGCGATTGGCTGGCAACCAGTTCAGGGTGTACTCCGCCTCCTGCCCGATGACACCTGGGATAGGCTCCAGCACTCCCGCGACCCTTGTGAGGATAAGCGGCTCAGAAAATGGATGGATGGATAATTTGTTGAATTTTTTTTTTTACAACAAAGTACGACTATTTACGACGTAAATATGTAAATTCCGATTTAAAACAATAATGTTTTGCGTTAAAAGAAAAGACATTTCGATCCTTCATACAAACAAATTCATGAAGGAAAAAAAATCAAATTGTCAAATCTACAGTATGTCTCCACATTTTTCAAGAGGTAAATTCGGACTGTTTTACATTTTTTAAAAACATCACTAACTCGGAATGTATAATAGGAGTATAACGAATAATTTAAAAAAAAGATGTCATACTTTGTGGATATCTAAGATTTTTGTGATGACATAAAATAAGAATGTTTTCCGTGAAAAAAAAAAGCTATTGCCAATTTAAAAAAAATAGGACTGTTTTAAATGTTAAAAAAATCAAATAGACAAATGGGGGGGGGGGGGGGGGGGGAATGATAACCCCCACCCCCACTATTGGACAGTGATATGGTAAAATTGATCCAATTAGACTCAACACTGGCCAAAAACATGTCAATTTTTAACCTTTGAAACCTTTAGTTCCTTGTTAGTGAGTCTGCTGATTTGAGTTTAACACTTGGAGCCGTCTTAAAGGAAAGTAGACAACTCGCCAGGATTGTGTCTGAGGCGACACCGGGCGAGCGGTTCTGCTTTGCGCACAGTAGCCTCACTGTCCTCCCTGGGGACGCGCACCCAGTCCGAGCTCGCTCTCCTTTGATTATTCCCGAGCAGCACTTTCAAGTGACTTCCATCCGATTTGCCCGAGTGTTCTTTGTAAGCGACAACGCGAAGGTAGTGCCTGTGCAACAACAATTCCCACAAGCTCACACAATTGTTTGTGTGTGATTTGTGTGGATGCATTAGTCAGGAACCAGGGAGAGGATGTAACGCGATGCAAAGTGCACACAGTGATGGAACAATCGAATGGAAGCAAGAAGTGTACAAGCAGTCAACGCAGCTCCCGGTTCTGGGAATGCTGACCCGATGTTCATCCAAATAAGCATCTGCTTGCTGCAGAAGGGAGGGAGGAGATGTTGTGGGTGTGTAGGTGATGGAGCGGAGGGCAGTGTTGCATGCGTGATCCCTTGTTTCTCTGCAAATCAGATTCCCTCAAGCCGCTCGGATTGTTGCCTCTAATCCCGGTCCGCTCGGCGGCGGGCGAGGAGCGCTCGTCGTAAGTCGCTCGGATGCGGCGAGTGTGCAAACAAACGCTTTTAGAAGCTCAGCAACTGAGTGCACTTTTAACATTCGATGCCAGTCCTCCATGCGAAGGTGGATATTTGAATTTAGCAGCCGTCAATGGCAGCGAATGAGTTTTTAATACACATAACACACACACAGCCTACACATGTAGGTCGTCTCTCCCAACTTGCACACACACACTTGAGTGTTTGGGATCAGAGTGCCACAAGCACTCCCATCAGTGCTGCCACAAACGGGGTCAAGCCAATCAGCTCAATTAATGTGAAGCAGGAGGACGCGCAAGGGCACATCACCCCCTAATTTGTGACTGCAAGGTATGGAGCTCCTCGCAGGAGGAAAGACCAGCAGAGGAGAGAGCGCACTGCACTGATACACTTGACTTACCCTCAGTGGGATGCTCGACAAGCACGTTAAAATCCAAAGAGTCCGAGCTTGCTCCTGCAAAGTCTCCTCAGAAAGCTTTCCACAGAAGCTTCCTCCTTCTCCTTCTTCTCGTTTAATTCCCAACCTGGTCGTGCTGCCGCCTGGCTCTCATGCTCTCTCTCCTCCGGGGGTGCACTTCCACGCGCGGTGGACGCCACCGCCACTGTCACAACGAGTGTGAGTGTTGGAGAGGCGTGCAGAAAGTGCCGTGCTGCACTTGCGCTCTGCAGACTGACGACTGAGCCGGAGAGCTAGTGTGTGTGTGTGTGTGTGTGTGTGTGTGTGTGTGAATCGGATGGAGGCAGGGAGGAGGGAGAGAGTGAAGGAGATAGATATATATATACACACACACACACACACACACTTCCTCTGCGGGAAGGGGGTTAGGAAGCAGATTTAGAGGCCACTAGAAACACACACACACCCTCCCTCCCCCCCAGTGACTCGCAGTGGTCATCTGGGAGATTGGCTTTTGTCTGCACACAATGAGACACAATTAAGACACTCACATCGGGTCACTTCATTAGGTACACCCGCGTAAGCCAGCGCCCGATGATTCGTAACATGATATCGTGATATTACGCACAGCTTTGACGATGTACGGTACAAGTCGACAGGCACTTGCGCAGGCGTTTTTGGGGGCGGGTGCTCAAGCCTCAGCGCCAAAATAATACTATTAATACTATTAAAAAAAAAAAAAAAAAAACTAGTGTATGTTTAACTTGACCTTTTCTGTTAACTCAGTCATCACAGTCAATGGAACAAATATTAACAATGTAGGTGAAGGCAAGCTATAGTGGAGATAAAAGGTCTACATACCCCTGTTCAAATGGCAGGTTTTTGTGGTTACAAAATAAAGTCAAATCATTAGAACTGTTTTTTTTCACCATTAGTTTACCTATAACCCGTTCATCTCATTCATTCATTCATTCATTTTCTGAGCCGCTTCTCCTCACTAGGGTCGCGGGCATGCTGGAGCCAATCCCAGCTGTCATCGGGCAGGAGGCGGGCTACGCCCTGAACTGGTTGCCAGCCAATCTCAGGGCACATAGGAACAAACAACCATTCGCACTCACAGTCATGCCTACGGGTAATTTAGAGTCTGCAATTCATGCATGTTTTTGGGATGTGGGAGGAAACCGGAGTGCCCGGAGAAAACCCACGCAGGCACGGGGAGAACATGCAAACTCCACACAGGCGGGGCCGGGGATTGAACCCCAGTCCTCAGAACTGTGAGGCTGACGCTCTAACCAGTCGGCCACCGTGCCGCCCCGTTCATCTCAATTGAAGAAAAAAATGAGAGGAAAAGTAAAAACAGAGAACTGAGATAACAGGGTTGCACAAGTACACACATCCTCTTATAAATGGTTATGTGGCTGTGTTCAGAATTAAGCAATCACATTCAAACTCAAAAAGGGTCAGCACACACCTGCCACCACTGAAAGTGTCTCCGATTAACTTCAAATAAATCAAGGTGGGAGCATATGTATAACTCTCCCAGGGACTCATATAAATGCCCCTGAAATATCAAAACACTTTGGGAGGAATTGATCACAGAGATTATTTTATGTTTAAAATACAGTAGATGAAGAAAAATATAGGCTGCGGCAAAAAAGGACAGGTGCTTGAGCACCACTTGGAGTCTGTGTGTGCACATGCGTGGAACAAACGCTACGTCACTATCCTAAATCAAGGTGTTTGTGAAAAGGACAAGTCAAAGCAGACAATGTTCTTACACGTGAAGCTTACAAAATTGAAAGAAAATGAAAATGTGTATTTTTATCAGATTTTATCGCATCAAGAAGTGTTGCGTTGTCAGCTAAAATATATATCATTCATTTTAAACTGTGCTGTCTTTTTCTACGTCCTTGACCGTATGACATTTTCCACAAAGGTTATGGAAAGTTGCTATGAATCATAAGAGGTAGCACGTTCCCATGCGGGCCATAATCTCGTTGGCGGGGTTATAATGCTCAGATTTTGCTCTAATCTGGTTGTACAACCACTGTAATAAACATTTTGTTAAATGTGAGTGTTGATGAAAAGGCAGATTTAAAAAAAAAATGTTTTTTTTTTTGCTCTGCATTTAGCCACATTGTTTCCATTTCCAAGCACGTCCTCTGCATTTGCCTTTAAGGGAGGTGACTTGATGGGTCTGGTGGCGAGATCAGTCAGCTCCCGTTTGATGAGCGAGCGGAAAGAGTTACATCATGAAAACATCAAAACTCGACCCGTTTCTCTGAAGTCTGCGACCTGGATTCTCTTTATGTTCATTTGTTTTGCATGATATAGCGCCTCGCCGGCTCGCCATCCGTGTTGGCTAAGCAGAGGAGCGACCCGCGGCTTTGACCTTTAAAAACGAGACCCGGCACATAACATAGTGGCACACCTCACTCATCGGAAAAGGTTACTCGGCTATCAGCATTCTCACTTTTTTATTTGGGCCGTCACAAAGACGGACGCGGGCCTTTCTTGTCCCGTCAAATTCCACTTTGTGGTATAAAACGGTCGGCATGAGGTGCGATTTAATAAACTTTTTGTTCTCTTAGTCTTGTCTCCAACCCGATTGTTAGCATTTCAATTGTCAAAAGCTGTCAAAATAACTGATTGCTGTACCTTAGAACCGTAATTCCTAACGACTGCGCTATTTATTCACAACAAATACTGACTCTTTTGTTCAATCATCAACACCAGCAACATAGAGTTAGCAGAAGGTTCATGAATCTGTGTATTCCACTGTTGCCATTAAATCAACAGTAAGTTCAACAGCACGTACATTTGTGAGTAAATTAAGACGAGATCATGATTTCAGTATACACGACTGGGCATTCATTCATTTCAAGATGAGCCTGAACTGCACCATAACCTTTACAGGTGAACTTATTTGGACCTTTTCTAAACTTTTGAATGCACGTCCAATGTTTCACATGTTTCTCACAACTTGGTGTTCTCAAGGAGCTGAAAGGCAACAATGACAACAGGTGTACAATGGAACACATCAGTGCCAAAATCAAGACAAATTACTTTTAAGCATCCCGCTGTGTTTTCGTAAACACGCAAAAATGAGCTCATTCTGCTTGCCAATGGTGTTAATCCAAGATTCATGACCTGAGCTTTGTTTCTTCTTTCTGTAGGGAACATTCAATGTACTTTAAAGACTTTGACTCGAGATTCAGGAGTTAACTAATTTTACCGTAGGACCTCTTAGGCAAGTTCTAATGTGAATTTGCCTTAAAAGTGGTTTGCTAATAAAGCTTTCTGATATGGAGACTATTACCCAAGAGTACATGTCATTTACAGTCGGAACCATATATACAAGGGATATGATTCTGGAATGAACAAGCAGAACAAATAATGAGCACAATAATAACATTGCAAAACACACCGTCTTTCTTTATTGTTCACCCTTGGCAGAGGTTCGCGCTCCAGCGAGTGCCGTTCGGCATCCTCTCAGATGGGAAAAATAACAACACAGAGTAGGACGCTTTCCTCCATTATGCTATTTCCACATTTGAGCCTAGCAGAGGGCCGACGCAATTACAAACAAAATACAGTAAATACAGACGTTCACGCATTTCGCACCAAGCGCGCGTAAAAGGCGGAGCGGACCGCCGTCCAAAAAAGCGCGCTGAAAGCTGTATTTAAATGTGGCTGTGCGGCTTTTAAACGCTGCTGCAGGATCAGGCCTGTCCAGATGGCTCGCTGCGGCCCGAGAGGACTCCTGTTTTTAATCCTCTTGGCACCGGCCGGGCTAAGCCAGAGGTGGAACGGATGCTTGTAGTCAGGCGTCAGTCAGGCCACGCCGGCCCGATGCTGCTGCTGCGACGCGCGCGCATATACCGCACGCGCCCAACCGAGGCGAAATAACATGTTGGCGTGCGTCCATGGTGAAGATTGACTGACATTTCATTGAAGGTCATCAACACTGCAGCCTAATGCCAAATGGGAGAGAAAACTTGTTTAAACCAGCCCCATTTAGAATATAGCTGATTTTCAACAGTCTTTCTACAACATTTTATGCCATATACAATACATTTCAAATGTAACATAAGGAGTTAATGCACCTCTATACCAAGCATACATTTTTTTTTTTTTTTTTTATCTAAACAAACCATGTTTATCTTATATGGACCAACATTTTGTCATGCACTGCCTTTAACACGTTGACCATTATGGCGCACCACTATCACTGACATTTCACTGAAGGTCATCAAACACTGCAGCCTGATGGCAAATGGGAGAGAGAGAAAAAATATCAACAAGCCCTAGCTGCAGTGTGACGAAAAAGTATGTGGACCCTTTGGAATGTCTTAAATTTCTGCATAACTTGGTCATAAAATGTGGTCTGCCTTTCAACTAAATCCCAACAATAATCAGAATCTGCCTAAAATAATACCACACGAACAATTATGTTTTCGTGATTTTATCAAATATAATGTAAACATTCACAGGACAAGGAGGGGAAAGTAAGTGAACCCTTGGATTTAACAGCAATTATCTCAACGTAACATTTCCTGTAGTTGCAGAAGGATGAATTTTTGGACCATTGCTCTTTATAAAATTGCTGCAGTCATGCAAGATTCCTGGGATGTCTGGTGTGTCTCCTGAGGTCATGTCACGGCATCTCAATCGGCCTGAAGTCAGGACTTAACGCATACTGTCAACTTGCATAAAGCTGAAAAAAAAATATATATATATCAGAAAGTCTTGATGTTCATCAGCCCATGGTGAGACAAATTGTCTATAAATGGCCAAAGTTCAGCAGCACTGTTGCTTCTCTTCCAAGGAGTGGCTGTGCGGTAAAGATGAGTGCAGGAGCATGGTGTAGAATGCTCAATGAGGTCAAAAAGAACCTAGAGTGTCAGCTAAAGACATTGCCACACGTTTGAAATTTTGGCATATAAATATGCGAAACGTATATTTTGTTCTGTGACAGTATAAGCAGCGAACCTCGCCAACAGAAAGACGCCGCGCCGTCTCCGCCAGTAATATAGGTCCTTAAGCCATCACAACAAATTGGGCGCATCGCCTCTCACCAAGTCAAATAAAAGTCTATTCTGTGTTAAAAAAAAAAAAAAAACTGAAACAAAACATATTCTTGAGAAAATGCTCATATTTTGGACAAAAACAAAACATTTTTTATTTTACCGAAAAAAATAAATAACACGACCAGCTTTCCATTACACTTTTAATGTTGCGCCCCCCCCCCCACCCCCCCACCCCCTAGAGGGCACAGAGCGCACGTCACTGTTTGGGAAGAATCTTAGTCAGTTTCCCTTCCTGTAAGCGTTCCAACTTGTGCCCACGTCGTGTACGAAGACGTGTGCCGCATTACATGATAACGAACACGTCCCTGCTCGTGACCTCATGCACTGCTCACGTGATCAAATGCTCCACGAAACCCTCGAGATTCCCGTATTGAAATGTTAATATCATATCAGAGGAGGCATGAATAATGACGGCTAATCCACGGAGGGAGTATTTACACTGCAGAACCCACGCACACGTATGATTGTGCGCTAATTGTGTCGGCTTTATCTGTTAATTGACCGCCAGAGGAGTGCGACGGCTCGTCTCTCGGCTCTCGGCTCTCGGCGGACGCCTTTTTCCTCTTCTCTTGCGTCAGCCGACAGCCAAAAGAGGACAAAAGCGTCCCGTTCAAACAGCCCTCGGGAGATTTCCATACCAAACTCGGCTTCTATCTTCTTTTACATGCATTGGACACAACATTAGGTACATATAATGTTTGCGCTAAATACAATACAATCAATGTAATGCTTATGAACATACACTATCTAAATCATTCAAATAAACAGTGACAAGCAGCAGTTTTACCATCGCTGAAATTTCCATCTCGAAAGTCAACTATTGATGCGTTCCTTTGTTCTCTGAAGTCAATATTGGCTTCTGTAGGATGGGTTGGGGGGATGGGGGGTGGTAGTTAGGTGTGGCTTTGCAGTTTTTAGAGGGGGGCTCAGGTGCAGCTCCTATTAGCCAGCGTGGTGCTCATGCAATCAGCGGGTTACTTCTCTTCTCTGCATCAAGGAGCTCTAGACAAGCCCGGCTTGTCCCTGGAGGAGGTTCGAGGAGCAGAAGGGGACATTTGGAGCCCCCCCTACTGAAGCCATTATAGCAGATCCCATTTGGGTATCTGTTAGTTAGTCTTTAAAAAACAAGCTCTTTTAGACCATATGTGTTGTCGCAATATTTCAAGACCGTTTCAAATTGGACTTTCAAACCAGGGCGTGGGTTTCAGATCAGGATTTTCAAGTTCCCTTTAGGGTTTGAGAGCAGGGTTACGGGTTTGAAGCCTTTGG